>NC_042629.1:30730404-31330404 GCF_901001135.1 Rhinatrema bivittatum
AGGATAAAACCCCCCCCCACCTTTCTTAAAAACGGCCCTCACGAGAATGTTTTTACCATCATCGGGGCACCCTCTTCCCCCTCCCAACTGACTGCTGCTGCTTGTCTCCTCGGTTAACCCCCGGTTTACCCGGCCGCAGTCACCGAGTTGAGACTGGGGGAGGGGTTAGTTTTTACAGCCATGCTCGACTCACCAGGCTGTGAAAAAAAAAATGGCGCCAAAGCATCGCCGTCTCTCCCCTTCCATTTTGGCGTCGAAGGCATCGCAGCGCGCGAGGGCGCCAATTGGCTGTCTTCATTCTTGCATCACTGGTACCGGAGGACCGCCGTGTGGCGAGGTACGCCGGCACATCAGCGCCTGGATCAGAGGCTCCCGTGCATCGGCGCCCTGCATTCGAGAGTGGCGCCTGCATTAGAGGCCCCAGGCCGCATCATAACTCAGCCGGTTGTTCTTTTTTAGTATGGGTTTTATAATTGCTGATTTTTTAGGCATTCTGGGTAGTTTTCCTTCTGTGAGGGATAGGTTTACGATGTCAGTTATTGTTTTTGGTTATTGATGGTTCGATATTTTTGATTGTCGTTATGGGTATGCAATCAATAGGGTGTTTTAACAGGGTTCATTTTTTTGATGATCATTTGAATTTCCAGTGATGATGCTGTCTCAAAGTTGGTCCAACTTGATGTTTGAATGTTCTGTATTTTCAGGTTTTTGTGAGATGTTGTTGAGGTTGTTAGTTATGAGGTTTTTTTATTTTTTTCGTTAAAGAAATCTGCGAAATCGTTATTGTGATCTTGGATGTTGATAATGACTGGTCATCATTGGATGATTTGGTTAGACTTTTTACGATATTGAAGAGCATCTTGGGTTATGTTGGTATTTATTTTTTTTTTTTTTAGTATTCTTTTTTTTGCTTTGTGGATGAGTTTTTTTGTATTCTGCTAGGTGTGCTGTGTATGCATTTAGTAGTGTGGTTGTTTTGTTGTTGTTCCTCCATGTTTCTCTTTTTTCTGAGTTCACGTTTGGCTGCTCTGATTTTGTCGTTGTACCATTGGTTTTGATGTTTTGGGTTTTTTATAGTTTTCTTGATCATGGGGTTTATCTTGTCTGCAATTGTTTTAGTGATGGTGAGCCAGGACAAAGTTGTGTTCTCTGCATTAGATAGTTCTATGTTTGTTAGTTCTGTTTGTAACTTTTCTTGAAGTGTTTCTATGCAAAACGGTGGTTGGTATGAGAAGGATTTAGGTGGGTATTTTGTTGTAGTAAATTTACTGTGTGAATATAAATTGCAGTGGATTAAAGAGTGGTTCGACCAGGGTATCTTTGTGGTCTTTGTTTGTTGGTTAATCCATATGTCAGTATTGATGAAGACGAGGTCCAGTGTGTGACCAGCTTTGTGCGTTGGCCTCTGATGATTTGATTAAGACCAAGTGATGAGAGTGCGTCATTGATTGAGGAACATGTTGGAGAAGGTATCTATATGTATGTTGAAGTCATCTAAGATGATTATGGGTTTGTTAATAGATATTTGTTCAAGAGAATTCTATAAGTGGTGAGCAGTTCCGATCCAGAGTATTAGGGAGGCAGTATATAAGACAGATTTGTAGTTTTGGTGAGTCAAATAGTACAATTTCTATTGGGGTGTAGTTGTTCATTGTGAGTAATTTCATTTGAAGGTTTTTTTTTATGAGTAGCAAAAGGCCTCCACCTTTCTTTTTTGTTCTGGGGATTGAAAAAGATCTGTAGATAGGGTTGTTGATTTGGATGATTAGTACTGTGTCTGTGTTTTTTAACCATGTTTCTGTGATTGCTATGAAGTCCGCTTGTCATCTTGAAGTAGGTCGTTAATGATAGGTATTTCTTTATTATGGATTGTGCGTTAACTAGCAGGAAAGATAGTGCTAGGTAGTGTTGTATGTTTTAGTGTTGTTGTGAATTAAGTTTGAGTGTTGGTATTTGTGGGGGTTTTTTGTTTTCCTGTTAGTGTCATTATGATGTTTATCTAAGTTTAGATCCTTTCTGTGGTTCTTGCTGTAGTCAGGAGGATGAGGGTTAGCCATTTCTTCGTAGTGTAGGAGGAAGGATTTGTGGTTTGGGGTGTTTAATAATGCTAGCGCTAAGGCTTGCACTAAGGGGTGCACACAGGGGAATGACCCTTTGTTGCACAACGCCTGGTGGTCGTGCCTCACTTGTAATCTGTCTTATATACTGCCTCCCTAATACTCTGGATCGTGGGGGCGGGCCTCCCGACCGGGCCTCTCGTTGCGGCTCCTGCCCGTCTCTTCTCCTTTCTTTTCACTTCCTTTTTCTTTTGTAGGCGCCGGCCGCCTGCTGCTGTGGTCCCTTGCGGTGCGGTCGCCATTGGTCGAGCGACTCCTGGTGGTCATTGCCTCACTTGTGGGTCGGCGCCTGGCTGATGACATCGTGGGGGCGGGCCTCCTGATCAGACCTCTTGTGCGGAACAATGATGTCAAAGAGAGACAATGAAGCGCGGGCCACGCTAAAAATAAATGACCACTCGATGTCTTTGATGAGGCCAGAAGGTATAAGGGAGTTAAATGTAAAATCCAGTGCTACTTTCAATAGGTTAGAAGCTTTGAAAAATCACTACCACGTGGGGATGGGAATACCACTTCTAAGGCAAAGAATTTAAAATCATTAACAGAATGGTTAGTGTCGAACAGTGGGCAACTAAAGGAGCTTTCAATTTGGCATTTCTAATACATGAGCAGTGCTCAAAAATCCTGGTTTTTCAATTTACATATAGTTTTGCCAATGTATAAAATTACATGGGTACAGAATATCATAGATAACTCCTGTAGTACTGCAAGTAGATGTGTAATTCAAAGAATAAACCTTCCTTGTGATAGGATATGTGAACATAGATAAAGTTAATGATATTGGGCAGGCTGTACAGTTATCACATGGGGCATGCCCTAAAGGAGTGTCATGTAATAAAATTGCAGGTTCAAAAAGAGTTTACTACGATGTCCTGAAGGTTTTTGCCCCTTTTGAAGGCGAATCTGTGCCGGTTTGCAAAAATCGGAATGGGGCAAATGTTTGCCAACGTTTGATTATTATTGAACAAATTTCTTTAATGCAGCCAGAAAAAGGGAGGACGCATATCATATTGTCCTCGGAGTTTGTGGTAGATAGCAAAAAAAGGCCATTTGCGATGAGTGCATAAAGCACGTTTATAAGCCTTTACAACAGACTGCATAGATAACCCCTAAAAGAAAACAGGAAAAACAATCCTGAGCATGTGTGGAAAAATCAAAGGTGATAGAGCATAGGCGTCAAAGGCTTAAAATTGGTAGTCACTTGAAAAATTTAGAAGGGTTGTTACAGTCAATGGACTGACAGGTAAATAGAAGTGGATAAATGTCCTTCTTGAAATGAACAATATCCAAACAAAGAGAGGAAATAAATCGATTTCTCAACAACACTAGCAAAAAAATTATTTAACAAATAGGGACAACATCATCAGACTTAAGTGCTACACTTTTAATCCACTGTCTCTCGCCACGCAATGGGCCACAAACAGCAATCAGCTGCTTAAAAGCACTGTAATGTAATCACTTGACGTTGTACCCAAACCTTTAACCACCCATTTAACCCGTCTCCTCAACCCAATTTTCACATACCAACAATAATTTTTTTATTTTTATTAAACTGATATATTTTATATTAAAAAATACTTAGCTCCCACTGAACATGGACCATGTTTCGGCTGTCTCCAGCCTTCATCAGGGGACACCTTGTATCAGCATGTAATCCAGACGCCTCCTTTACCCATGCTTATTATCTTTAACAACAAGAGAGCTATAACCATCGATTGAACAGTCAAAACGATCTTTTTTGCACACTATAATAAGCGCCTCAGCGTTCCAACTAACTCCTTCACATGTGCTCTTCCACCATATAATGGCGCCTCAGCGTGGTGAGCTCCACCTCTCATGCAGTGACACAGTGATGATGCGCCCATAGGGTTCCACCTCCCGCAGGCAGAAGAGAACTGTAGCCAGCATAGCGATAATGCACCCACTGGGTCCCCTCCCCCCATGGATAGAAGAGAAGAACTACAGCGGTGCAGTGGTGTTGCACCCACGAGGATTTCCACTTCAGTGCGTGCAGCAGAAACAAACTGCTGTAGCACCAGAGATCATGTCCAACAGGCAATGGAAGGGCGAGTAAGAATTCTCAATCCCCTGTCTTCGCTCCCCAACTCTTCCCATCCCATCCCATCTCACTTACTCAGTTCCCTCCCCTCCCCTTCCTTCTCACTGAGAAGGGAGGAGGGAAAGGGAGCTGAGCTGAATAAGGGAAGGGAGTGGGTTGTGAGTGATTGGAGGTGTGAGTGAGAGGGAAGGGAATAAGTGAGTGGAAGGGAGGAGGTGTTTGAGGGAAGGGATGAGAGGGGAAAGAAAGGAAAGGAGAAGAAAGGAGTGAGTGAAAAGGAAGGGAGTAAGGGGAAGGGAGAGGAAGAAATGGGGTGAGAGAGAAGGGAAGGAAATGGAAGGTGGGTGAGTGAGGCAAGGGAAGGAGCAGGAGAAAGGTTAGCCCATGTGGCTACCAAAAAGGAGCAGGAGCTTCATCGGTCCACACTCTAAGAGGAAAGAGGAGTAATCCCGTCAGCTGCACAGGCCAAAGCTGGAAGTTGCTTCAAATTGTGCCATTCCAGAAAGGCAGGAAGAGTGTGTGAGTGAGAGAATGAACTTACTGACTGTTTTTTTAATGCATGTTTTTGAGAGAGAGCGCGGATAAAGTTTGTGCATCCCCATCTTCCGCCAACTAATCCGTGACAATCTCAGGGTAAATGGAAATCCAAAATTATGAGAAAAGTAGAAATAGTTAGCCACCTATGGATTCACTATATTGAAAGTATGGAAGTAAACTTACTCTGTAACCTATAATCCATTTTTTGTTTTTGTTTTGTTTTTGCAATGAGAAGAGAATTGGAGGGAAAAGATCTCAGCATAAAAGGTATAAGTACCTCAAATGAGCTCCTTTATCTTAATCATAGGTCAAAAACTCCACCATTTTATTTTCATTTCTTAAATGTGCCAAATCTTTAAAAATCCATTTTTAAGACTGTTTGCTTTTTCAATCCCCTCTCTTTATACAGGATTCTTCTCATTTTATAACCATGTTACGCAGTATAGAAGATGTGAATCAGCAATTGATAATGGAGACGTTGCATGTCAGGTCTTTCTATACATCAGTTCTCTGGAAGAAGCATTGACAGTAAATTAAGGACCCTTTAAAAACCCATTCTAGAACGCATCAGGTACCAATGGATTTTTTAGTACAATTAGCATTTATTGCTTTTGAAAAAGAATTATTTTCTTTTTTCAAAGTTCTTTCTACCAGCAAATTTCAGGATCTGCGACTATGGCACCATCATTGGCAAATTTAAACATCATAGTTTGATGCTTGGTGGATTTTATGTTCACTATTTTCAAATCAAATATGTTTTTTGAAAATAATTTACTAATGACAGTTTTGCTTTATGGTCGGGCATCGAAGCAGAGTTGTTGAGCTTTCATTTAGGGAATAGCCTCTGCTATTAATGGCATCAGTAGCATGGGATCTTGGTGTTTGGGTAATTGCCAGGTGGCCTGGTTTGGCCTCTGTTGGAAACAGGATGCTGGGCTTGATGGACTCTTGGTCTGTCCCAGCATGGCAACTTTTATGTTCTTATGTGATTACAACATACAATTTTCTCTCAATTATGATTTCTCAAGTATTTTGTTTATTTGATTTTTTAAATACTAAGATATCAAGGGGATTTTTTGACACTACTGTTTATTATAAATCTATGGATAGAAATATGTTTTTGCATTTTTCTAGTTCAAATCCAGTACCCTTAAAGAAGAGTTTACCTTTATCACAGTTTTGACATTTTAGAAGGAATTGCACTAATGTGACTGAACGTCATTCATTGAGCCAGAGGTTATGTCTGTGTCAGACATGCATGTAAGAAGGCGCTATTTAGTGACATAGGCTCATTGTTAACTACACAGGACTACGTCATCTGACATTGTGACTTTGTTTGAGTAGATATTCACCATTATCTAAGGACATTTGATGTCTTATCTTTTGCCAAAGTTGCTAAGCTCACATAACCCCTCTTCTGAAGTCACTGCATTGACTCCCTATCTGCTCCTACATATAGTTCGAGCTCCTTTCTCACCTACAAATGCCTTCACTCTGCAACACCTCACTACCTCTCTTCTCTTATTTCTTATCTTTCTCTACACTTTCTCTACACCCCTCCTTATGCACTCTGCTCATCGGACAAATCACTTCTATCTGTGCCCTTACTGTTGCAGTTGGACACTGCTGAAGAGATAGTGGACCCTTGGGCCGGCCGGGGGGCGGAACCACAAGCAGGAGGTGTTCACCCAGGAACCAGGGACCCCCCGGGAGGAGCCTGTAGGGCCCCGGATCCCCGGGACTTGGAATTGAGACAGAAAGTCCAGGAACTGAGATAGGCTAGACCGGGACCAGAGCAAGCAGGAAGGATAGGAAGTCCAAGGTACCCGGGAGGTAGGGGACCGGCTGTACAGGGCCGAGGGCCGGCTGAAGGCAGGGCAGCGGGCGGCTGCGGAGTCTGTAGCAAACTGGAGGCTGAAGCAGGCTGTAGGCTGAAGCGGAGTCGGAAGCAAACCGGAGTCGGGGCAGGCAGCAGGCAGAAGCGGAGTCGGAAGCAAACCGGAGTCTGAAGCAGGCAACGTGGAGACCACAGGAACGCAACTAAGAACAACTATGGAGTTGTGAACTCGTTGCAAGGCGATGAGAGAGAGTTTGAGCGCCGGTTATATCGGGACTTGGGCCTGACGTCAGCAGCACGGGCGGGGCCAGGCTTCCAGGAGCTGAGCGCTCAAGACGGACGTCCTCGCGCGCGAGACTGAAGGGAAGCAGGCACGTAATGGCGGCCGCCACGTGGAGTGAGAGAAGCCCCCGGGGTCCGGAGCGGGCAGAATGCGGTGATCCCTGCAGCGGAGGTAGGCGGGCTTGGGCCCTGACCGGAGGGAAGCGGTAGAGACCGCAACAGTTCTTCTGTACTGCCAATTCTCAACTCTGTGCTTTCCATCATTATAAATGTGGGCATTGTACAGTTTGTTTGATTATGATTCAGTTAAAATTGTACACCCTATTACCCAATGTAGGGAACCTCTGGTTTCCCTGACTAAAGGCGTGTACTATCAATAAAATTTGCGGAAAGCGGGCGCTGACTTTTCAGCGCCCGCTTTCTTAGTGCACGCATGGCGCCCGCAAGGGGGGGGCGCCATGCAATAAACAAATTAGGGGGGCACACTAGCAAGGGACCCCGCGGTTACCAGTGGACTGTCTGTTATGAACACCGATGCCGATAAACTCGGCATCAATTTTCATAACTGCAGTTAGCCGGTTATGAAAAGCGACGCCGAGCATAACGGCGTCTGTCTTCAAAGCGGCTGGCAGAGGTTTTTTTTTTTCTTTTTTTTAACTTTTAAAAAAGTACAG
The DNA here is from genome assembly GCF_901001135.1 of Rhinatrema bivittatum. Classification (NCBI taxonomy): domain Eukaryota; kingdom Metazoa; phylum Chordata; class Amphibia; order Gymnophiona; family Rhinatrematidae; genus Rhinatrema; species Rhinatrema bivittatum. Next base: position 30,737,911 of record NC_042629.1, read on the forward strand.
AAAAGCAGTTTTTTTTGCTCCAGGCAGGCATTAATATCTGAGCAATAAATGTGCGTCTGAGACGCACATTTATTTTTTTGCATTAGGAGTGAATGAGTAATAGCCTCATTCACATGCATGTGAATGAGGCTATTACTCATTCACTTCGCATCGGACGTGCATTAAATAGGCGCTAATCCCCCTATTGCATTAGGGGGTGGATTAGCGCCTATTTAACCTGCGTCCGACAGCGAGTTAAACAGTGCACTCAGCTGAGCGCACTGTATTGCATTGGCCCCTATGCTGGGAAGATTCAGAGCTATTCAGTAAAAAGAGAGGCTTGGTTTTTACTCCCCCATGTGGGAGCTTCAGATAGTGTGCTCTAGCTATTTATCATCCTCAATCTTCATAGCTTTTAGTTTGGCCTTTGTTTAGATAAATTGCATACTTTTAGTTAGTCTTTCAAGAGGACTGGAGCTCTATGTCACCTGGCCTTTAGTTTTCCTAATTATTAAAGGGAGCAGAGTCTGGTTTTCCCTTAAGGACTCTGTGTAAAATTCTGCATTGTTGTTATTTTGCTCTTGTAACCCAATTTTTGGATGCTTTTCCCTGTAAGAGCCTTGGTACCCCCCTTCACAGAGGATTAGGGTTAGATCGAGAGTTAGGATAACAGAGGATAAAACAGAGGATAACAGAGATAACAGAGGATAAAACTGTCTGCAGAGGAGTTTCAACTTTAAGAAATTATCTCTTCAGTTTTGAGACAAGGAAGTTTTTCCACCCTTCCTGTCTCTAGTTTGCTTTTCTCCTAGGACAAGCAGGATGGTAGTCCTCACAGATGGGTGACATCATCAGATGGAGACCAGCACGGAAAACTTTGACTGGCATACTGAGCATGCCCAGCATGCCACTATCCACACGGCCACACGAGGTCCCTCTTCAGTCTCTTTTTTCTGCAAAGCAGTCACCTCCATGCGGGGTCCCTCTTCGCGGTCAGTTCCCCCGGCATCTCGGTAGGTATTTATCTCGATCTTTGAGGGCAATTCTCGAGCGTGTTGCCTCCTAGTGGCTGTCAGCCATCGACTGCTTACTGGCTTGTTTTCATGGCGTCGTCCAATTTTCGTAAATGCCCTCAGTGCCTGCGGACCATGTCCCTCACCAATCCGCACGAGGTCTGTATCCTCTGCCTGGGGGCCTCCCACGACATCCGCGGGTGCCCCGATTGTGCTCAGATGACCCCAAAGGGCTGTTGTTCCCGGCTGGACAAGATGGAGCAGCTTTTTTGGTGCCAAATGTTGGCTCCATCGACTCCGGCATCAGGAGCCTCGACACCAAAGGGCCGCAGAGACCGCTCCAACGTTCTGTTGCCATCCACGTCCCGTCCTCATGAAGAGATGGGTTCAGGGGATCTGCCCTTTCCATCGTCGGATCGATCCAAGACATCCAGATCGTTGTCAGCCTCGGCGCTGGAGAAGGACCGGGCCGAGCACCAAGGGAATCACCGGCACCGGCAGTTGTCCTCGCACAGTACTGGTGCCAATTTCTGAGGTGCACTGGCCCATGCCTAGCCTCCTCCAAAGCGACCCTGTGGTGAAGAGGCCCCATCCACTTCCAAACCCAGGAGTCCCAGGTGTTCCCCACCAACTGCAGTGCCGGGCACCGAGCCTTCATGGCCCCCCATGGAGGCTCCAGTTATGCTTCCTCCTCCTCCCCCATAGTCCACATGCTCTTCACTGGACTTTCAGGAGGAGTTGGACTGCAGGGTGCAACAGGCGGTGCTCCGAGCTCTCCGAAATTTGAACCTCCCCTGGCACTGGCTCCCTTACCGGTGCCAGAACCTGTGCCTGTGCTGTTAGTGCCCCTGTTGGAGCATCTCGATGTACTCTTAGCATCCTACTAATGCAACCGGTGCCCAGGGCTCCTTCAGTTCCCCATCGACCACTGAGGTCCCCCTCTGGAGCGATACCGATTCCTGGATTCTCCAAAGAGGAACATGCACAACCGCGCTTGAAGCCCTTGAGGGCACCTCCACTCCCCGAGCCCATTTCCGGGCCATTGGGAGTTCCAGGGCCGTCAGTTCCCTCGGGGCCACTGGTGCCCTTGGCACCATCGAAGCTCCAATTCTGTCGGTGTCCTTGAGACCCCAGGCACAGTGTCTGCCATTGCCGAGGGATATGGGTGCCGGCTTCCCTTGTCCCCTGGTGGACATTAGCAAGAAAGATGTGCCTTATGATCCCTGGGGCGATGATTCATCGGATTCCTCTTCCAATGACTCTGGCGACTTGCCTTCTGAACCTTCTTCGCCGGATAAGCAGCATTGCTGTCTCCCAGAACACCTCTCCTTTGCAGGCTTTGTTTGGGCCATGGTGGAAACCATTCTCTTCCAGCTCCTCACAGAGGACGCCCACCACAAAATGCTGGAGGTGATCCAGTTTGTGAATGACCCGAAGGAGGTGGTAGCTATCCCAATCCATGAAATTCTCTTACAACTTCTATACAAGATGTGGGAGCACCCGGGCTCTGTCCCCTCGGTCAACTGGAAGACAGATGCCCTTTATCTGGTCCAACAGGCCCTTGGCTTTCAGAAGCGTCAGCTTCCCCACCAGTCAGTGGTTGTGGAGTCTGCCCTAAAAAAAAGGCCAAAAGATCTCGTTCCCATTCCTCTGCTCCTCCAGGCCAAGAGCATAGGGCCCTGGATGCCCTTGGAAGGAGGGTCTTTCAAGGGGCAATGCATATTGCCCGCATCGCCTCCTGCCAATTGAAAATTAGTGCCAAGCTGCTGGCACTAACTTTCAAAAAGGAGATAGAGCAGCTTTTAAACTAGAACAAGGGGGAAAGCCGACAGTCACTCAGCAGTGCATGGTTTGGAGAAATGTATCCTTGAAGGATACTAATGAAACAGGAAAGTTAGGGCATCCCAACAGAGAGGTTCCAATAAAAGCAAACTTAGTTCATATGCCTATATGTAAAAAATCGCCAAAGCTAATGATTTCCGAATTATCCCAAACAACTGAAAAGCAGGTTGTTAAAACAAGCAAAAAACCACACTTTGAAATGTCTGTATGCCAATGCCAGAAGTCTAAGAAGTAAGATGGGAGAGTTAGAGTGTATAGCAGCAAATGATGAGATTGACATAATTGGCATCACAGAGACTTGGTGGAAGGAGGTTAACCAATGGGACAGTGCTATATCAGGGTACAAATTATATCGCAATGATAGGGAGGATCAACTTGGTGGGGGTGTGGCACTTTATGTCCGGGAGGGTATAGAGTCCAATAGGATAAAGATCATACAAGAGAGTAAATGCTCAGTAGAATCTATATGGGTAGAAATCCCATGTGTTTTGGGTAAGAGAAATCAGGGAGGCAAACCAATTTGGCAGTGCAATAATAATGGGAGATTTCAATTACCCCAATATTAACTGGGTAAATGTAACATCAGGACTTGCTAGAGACATAAAGTTCCTGGATGTAATAAATGATTGCTTCATGGAGCAATTGGTTCAGGAACCAACAAGAGAGGGAGCTATTTTAGATTTAGTTGTTAGTGGAACGCAAGATTTGGTGAAAGAAGTAACGGTGGTGGGGCTACTTGGCAACAGTGATCATAACATGATCAAATTTAAACTAATAACTGGAAGGGGGACAATAAGTAAATCTGCAGCTCTAACACTAAATTTTAAAAAGGGAAACTTTGATAAAATGAGGAAAATAGAAAAAAACTGAAAGGTGCAGCTGCAAAGGTTAAAAGTGTTCAACAGGCTTGGACATTGTTTAAAAATACAATCCTAGAGGCGCAGTCCATATGTATTCCGCGCATTAAGAAAGGTGGAAGGAAGGCAAAACGATTACCGTCATGGTTAAAAGGTGAGGTAAAAGAGGCTATTTTAGCCAAAAAAACATCCTTCAAAAATTGGAAGAAGGATCCATCTGAAGAAAATAGGATAAAACATAAGCATTGTCAAGGTAAGTGTAAAACATTGATAAGACAGGCGAAGAGAGAATTTGAAATGAAGTTTGCCATAGAGGCAAAAACTCATAATAAAAACTTTTTTAAATATATCCAAAGCAAGAAACCTGTGAGGGAGTCGGTTGGACCATTAGATGACAGAGGGGTTAAAGGGGCTCTTAGGGAAGATAAGGCCATTGCAGAAAGACTAAATGAATTCTTTGCCTCCGTGTTTACTAATGAGAATGTTGGGGAGATACCAGTTCCAGAGATGGTTTTCAGGGGTAATGACTCAGACGAACTGAACGAAATCACTGTGAACCTGGAAGATGTAGTAGGCCAGATTGACAAACTAAAGAGTAGCAAATCACCTGGACCAGATGGTGTGCATCCTAGGGTTCTGAAGGAACTAAAAAATGAAATTTCTGATCTATTAGTTAAAATTTGTAACCTATCATTAAAATCATCCATTGTACCTGAAGACTGGAGGGTGGCCAATGTAACCCCAATATTTAAAAAAGGCTCCAGGGGCGATCCGGGTAACTATAGACCAGTGAGCCTGACTTCAGTGCCAGGAAAAATAGTGGAAACTATTCTCAAGATCAAAATCGTAGAGCATATAGAAAGACATGATTTAATGGGAAGTCTTGCCTAACAAATCTGCTTCATTTTTTTGAAGGGATTAATAAACATGTGGATAAAGGTGAACCGGTAGATGTTAGTGTATTTGGATTTTCAGAAGGCGTTTGAGAAAGTCCCTCATGAGAGGCTTCTACGAAAACTAAAAAGTCATGGGATAGGAGGCGATGTCCTTTCATGGATTACAAGCTGGTTAAAAGACAGGAAACAGAGAGTAGGATTAAATGGTCAATTTTCTCAGTGGAAAAGGGTAAACAGTGGAGTGCCTCAGGGATCTGTACTTGGACCGGTGCTTTTCAATATATATATAAATGATCTGGAAAGGAATACGACGAGTGAGGTTATCAAATTTGCGAATGATACAAAATTATTCAGAGTAGTTAAATCACAAGCAGACTGTGATACATTACAGGAGGACCTTGCAAGACTGGAAGATTGGGCATCCAAATGGCAGATGAAATTTAATGTGGACAAGTGCAAGGTGTTGCATATAGGTAAAAATAACCCTTGCTGTAGTTACACGATGTTAGGTTCCATATTAGGAGCTACCACCCAGGAAAAAGATCTAGGCATCATAGTGTATAATACTTTAAAATCGTCGGCTCAGTGTGCTGCAGCTGTCAAAAAAGCAATAGAATGTTAGGAATTATTAGGAAGGGAATGGTTAATAGAACGGAAAATGTCATAATGCCTCTGTATCGCTCCATGGTGAGACCGCACCTTGAATACTGTGTACAATTCTGGTCGCCGCATCTCAAAAAAGATATAGTTGCGATGGAGAAGGTACAGAGAAGGGCAACCAAAATGATAAAGGGGATGGAACAGCTCCCCTATGAGGAAAGGCTGAAGAGGTTAGGGCTGTTCAGCTTGGAGAAGAGACGGCTGAGGGGGGATATGATGGAGGTCTTGAATGAGTAGATGTAACTCGGTTATTTAAATTTTCGAATAATAGAAGCACTAAGGGGCATTCCATGAAGTTAGCAAGTAGCATATTTAAGACTAATTGGAGAAAATTCTTTTTCACTCAACGCACAATAAAGCTCTGGAAGTTGTTGCCAGAGGATGTGGTTAGTGCAGTTAGAGTAGCTGGGTTCAAAAAAGGTTTGGATAAGTTCTTGGAGGAGAAGTCCATTAATGGCTATTAATCAATTATACCTAGGGAATAGCCACTGCTATTAATTGCATCAGTCACTAACCAACCTCTTTCCCTTCTCAAAAATACTCCAACTTGACCATGCAAGGGAATGTTTGCTCGGTGGTGATCTTGTACGGGGGTTATTCAATGAGGGTAACCGATTTGCAGTTATCCTCTCATGAACCTCCGTCTATTATTCTTTTATTAAGTTGAACAATATCTCACGAACTTTTTTTTAATTTTTCAATTTTTCTAAAAATCCCTTCTCCCCTGCTGCTTTTCCGCCACCACTAATGTCTTGTTTCATACTTATCGGGACGTCGCCTCTGCAGTGTTTCATGGGTGCGGGGCTGCTTGTCCGACACGGGCCATGTTTCGGCACGATGTGCCTGCTTCAGGGACTATGGGAGAGCGCTGTGTCCGATACTGGGTTCACAGCATGTAGGGAAACCTTTAATATATACAAGGGTTAATCCTAAACAGCAAAACCTTCTGCATACTTTATCTCATATTCAATAATAATGCTTGAATTAAGACCCACCTTGCCATTGAAAACTTACTTGTATGTAGCTTCTTTCTGTCTCACGGGCGACGCCTATTATGCTTGTCTGGGCGTCGGAACTGTTCTGACTCTTTATATATACCTGCCTGGAAGACCTACCTCCTCCTCTTTTTCAGACCGAGGCTGTCTCAGATGTGTGCTAATTCACCTAATAATGTTATGGGCCATAGCGGACCTGACAGGGAACTATGTCTGCGGGGTATTGGGTTTCTACCTCATAAGGCGGACCTGGTGGGGAACTAGTGCTCGACACGTCCGCTATTGCTGCGTTCGATTTTTTCTATTTGAGGGCGGCGTCAATTAGACTGTGGGCGTTTTCCGGGCGGGGCTAGCTTCTTATGATAGTTGCAAATTTAATGAAGGGCGTTTTTCGGGGCGGGGCTGACAGCCGCGCCTATCTGAAAATTAATAACTTTCCCATGTTTCTTACTGATCTGCCTATTTTTAAAAAATTGATCCCAACAATTATTAAATTTATAATGCTACTTTAACACTCTCGACGGTCCGTCGTGCAATTCATGGTGGTAGTGCTCGATCTTTCCAATGTTTCACTTGCCGGTGCCAACAAAGCCGCACACAACCTGCTTATAGTGAATCTTGTATTTCTTGGTGGACGGCGGACCTAGTTGTGAACTAGTTCTTGCCACGTCCGCTGAAACTGCTAAGACTTTTTTCTCTTTTGTCTTTATTATCAATTTCTACTGTAGTGTTAAATAGTTGCAATTTTGATAAAGGGCGTTTTTCGGGGCGGGGCTGACAGCCGCGCTTGTCTGAAAATTAATAACATTTCCCTTGTCTCTTAATAATCTGCCTCTTTAAAAAGTTAATTTTAAAAAATTGTTGAATTTATGCGATGTTTCACTTGCCGGTGCCAGCAGACCTGCCCACTGCTTATGTATTCCTTGTTGAGAGGCGGACCTGGTTATGAAATTACAGGAACATCCGAGGGGAGGTGACCTGAACACAAAGCTAACACAGATGGAACAGAAGTATATATACACATGGGGTACAGTGGCCCCGAATGGGCTTAATCGAGAAATCGACTGGACAGTATTTTGGTGAAATCAGCCGGATATCAATCTCAAAGAATGAGGACGCTAAGGGTTTAACAATAACCCAGAAAAGGACAGTAGCCTATCACACACTAGGAAAATAGCTAGTTCATAGGACGGCGCCCCCCAGCCTGATTGAACATGACCCTAGTAAATAAAGATAAAAAGAAATGAGCCTTAGCAGTTCAAGCGGACGTAGCAAGAACCACTTCATAACCAGGACGGCGCCCCCCAGCCTGATTGAAGATGCCCCCAGTAAACAAAGATAAAAAGAAATGAGCCTTAGCAGTTCAAGCGGACGTAGCAAGAACTATTTCATAACCAGGTCCGCCTCTCAACAAGGAATACATAAGCAGTGGGCAGGTCTGCTGGCACCGGCAAGTGAAACATCGCATAAATTCAACAATTTTTTAAAATTAACTTTTTAAAGAGGCAGATTATTAAGAGACAAGGGAAATGTTATTAATTTTCAGACAAGCGCGGCTGTCAGCCCCGCCCCGAAAAACGCCCTTTATCAAAATTGCAACTATTTAACACTACAGTAGAAATTGATAATAAAGACAAAAGAGAAAAAAGTCTTAGCAGTTTCAGCGGACGTGGCAAGAACTAGTTCACAACTAGGTCCGCCGTCCACCAAGAAATACAAGATTCACTATAAGCAGGTTGTGTGCGGCTTTGTTGGCACCGGCAAGTGAAACATTGGAAAGATCGAGCACTACCACCATGAATTGCACGACGGACCGTCGAGAGTGTTAAAGTAGCATTATAAATTTAATAATTGTTGGGATCAATTTTTTAAAAATAGGCAGATCAGTAAGAAACATGGGAAAGTTATTAATTTTCAGATAGGCGCGGCTGTCAGCCCCGCCCCGAAAAACGCCCTTCATTAAATTTGCAACTATCATAAGAAGCTAGCCCCGCCCGGAAAACGCCCACAGTCTAATTGACGCCGCCCTCAAATAGAAAAAATCGAACGCAGCAATAGCGGACGTGTCGAGCACTAGTTCCCCACCAGGTCCGCCTTATGAGGTAGAAACCCAATACCCCGCAGACATAGTTCCCTGTCAGGTCCGCTATGGCCCATAACATTATTAGGTGAATTAGCACACATCTGAGACAGCCTCGGTCTGAAAAAGAGGAGGAGGTAGGTCTTCCAGGCAGGTATATATAAAGAGTCAGAACAGTTCCGACGCCCAGACAAGCATAATAGGCGTCGCCCGTGAGACAGAAAGAAGCTACATACAAGTAAGTTTTCAATGGCAAGGTGGGTCTTAATTCAAGCATTATTATTGAATATGAGATAAAGTATGCAGGAGGTTTTGCTGTTTAGGATTAACCCTTGTATATATTAAAGGTTTCCCTACATGCTGTGAACCCAGTATCGGACACAGCGCTCTCCCATAGTCCCTGAAGCAGGCACATCGTGCCGAAACATGGCCCGTGTCGGACAAGCAGCCCCGCACCCATGAAACACTGCAGAGGCGACGTCCCGATAAGTATGAAACAAGACATTAGTGGTGGCGGAAAAGCAGCAGGGGAGAAGGGATTTTTAGAAAAATTGAAAAATTAAAAAAAAGTTCGTGAGATATTGTTCAACTTAATAAAAGAATAATAGACGGAGGTTCATGAGAGGATAACTGCAAATCGGTTACCCTCATTGAATAACCCCCGTACAAGATCACCACCGAGCAAACATTCCCTTGCATGGTCAAGTTGGAGTATTAATTGCATCAGTAGCATGGGTTCTTCTTAGTGTTTGGGTAATTGCCAGGTTCTTGTGGCCTGGTTTTGGCCTCTGTTGGAAACAGGATGCTGGGCTTGATGGACCCTTGGTCTGACCCAGCATGGCAATTTCTTATGTTCTTATGTTCTTACATGGCTCAATAGAACAGGAACTTGTGGAAACAAGTTCAAGAATTGGCAGAGCACCTGCCTCAACAGCAAGATGCGTTGTAGGCATTGGTACAAAAGGGCCTAGAGGGGGGGGAAGCATGAGGTACGAACTACTTACAATATCTTTGAGACGGCGGCCAGGGTATCGGCTGTGAGCTTTAGTGCCCAGCGCTTGGCCTGGCTTCGGGCCTCTGACTTTCGGCCAGAGGTCCAGGAAAGACTGGTGGACCTGCCCTGTACCAGAGAGAATCTCTTTGGAGACAAGATCAGAGACGCAGTCGCTCAACTCAAGAATCATCTTGAGACCTTGCAGCAGCTTTCAGCCAGTACCTCAGATCCACCGTCCTCTGTGCTCAAGTCTCTGCATCACGGACTTTGCAAGTCCTTCTACTGCCAGAGGAGATACTATCCTCCTGCTTCCCATACCAGGGCACCACACTCCACAACCAGGGGCAGGCCTCGCCAACAGCTTGTCCCCAGGCCCCAACCAGCCCCACAACCCAGTCCAGCTGTGGGATTTTGACTGATGGCGAGAGAGTGGAGGCCAACTTACGATGCCCATGGACCCCTACCCACCGGTCGGCAGCTGGCTGCATCTGTTTGCAGATCACTGGCCCCTCTATTACCACCAACCGCTGGGTTCTGGCCATCGTACACCACGGTTACCGCCTGAATTTCTGGACAGTCCCGGCGGATTCTCTGCCACCACCAACGTGGGACCTGTCAGGGCATCAAGAAACTCTAGAGCTAGAGATCTTGGCCTTGTTAAAGGCTGGAGCAGTAGAACCCGTATCCTGCTCTCAACAGGGTCAGGGGTTCTATTCGAGATATTTTCTGATGCCAAAGAAAACAGGTGGCCTCTGGCCCATTCTCGACCTCAGAGCCTTAAACAGGTTCTTGCAGCAAGAACACTTCAAAATGATCTCCTTGGGCACCCTGATTTCTCCCTTCAAAAAGGAGATTGGCTCTGCTCTCTCGATTTGAAGGATGCATTTGCCCACATAGCAATATTCCCGCATCACAGGAAGTATCTTCCCTTCGTAGTGAGCCACAGACATTTCCAGTACTGGGTGCTTCCATTTGGCCTGGTCTCAGCCCCGCGGGTCTTTACAAAATGTCTGGCAGTGGTAGGGGCACACCTGCACCGCAGTGGGGTGCACATGTTGCCCTACCTGGACGACTGGCTTATCAGGAGCACCACGCAGGAAGGCATTCTATGCTCCCTCCACTTGACGGTCAGGGTACTACAGTCACTGGACTGCAAAGGTGCTCTCACCTTTTATCTTGAGCGCATGGCAGCCCACAGGCAGTCCACGCAACTCTTTGTCTCCTTTAATAAAAACAGACTTAGCGTTACGGAGGGCAAGCAGGCTCTGTCCAGCTGTATATCCTTCTGCTAAGAGCAGGCAGGCCTTCTGCTTGGAGGTCGTGTCAAGGCGCATTCAGTTAGAGCCATGGCAGCATCAGTGGTGCACTTTTGTGCGGTCTCCATCACTGAGATCTGCAAGGCTGTGACGTGGAGCTCCCTACACACATTCCCCACCCATTACTATTTAGACAAGGATGGTCAACATGACAGTACCTTTGTCTCAGTAATCTGTTCCAAGCTTAAGAACCCAACTCTCCCTACCTAAGACCCAGTATCTGGTTCGTGCTGCCTCCTGTTCTCACCCTCAGCACTTCTATGGTTGTGCCCATTGGGACATGGTTAAGTGCTGTGCATTCTGTTATTACCGGGGGCAGCCTGTAGCTTGGTATTCACCCATCTGTGAGGAGTACCATCCTGCTTGTTCTAGGAGAAAGCAGAGTTGCTTACCTGTAACAGGAATTCTCCTAGGATAGCAGGATGTTAGTCCTCAGGAAACCCACCCGGCCGCCACTCCATGGAGTTGGGTTCTCCATCAGGTTGTTATTTTATTTTTTGCACGACTTTTTTCGCTAAGATACGAGACTGAAGAGGGACCCCGCGTGGCTATGCGGCTAGTGGCATGCTGGACATACTCAGTGTGCCAGTCAAAGTTTTCCTCTGTTTGCTGATTTTGAAGTTATAATGTAAACCGAACTGATGTTTTCTACGAAGTCCGGTATATAAAAACCACAAATAAATAAATAAATCTGATGATGTCACCCATCTGGGAGGACTAACATCCTGCTGTCCTAGGAGAACACCTGTCTGTTACAGGTAAGCAACTCTGCTTTTCCCTTTTTGAGTAACTATTTAATTGGGTTCCCATCTGGATCTGAGTGCCCTTGGTACCAGGGACTCAGTATTCACTTTGTTGGAAAAGAGGTATCTTTCACTCTGAAGGAACCTGAAAATTGGAGAAATATCAGAGAACACAATCTTTGCTTTTGCAGAAGGAAATATATGAAGGTATTTCGAAACATTGTTGCTGTGGACTCAAGCTGGGTTTTTGCTTGAGAGGAGTGTGTCCACAGGTGCTTCCAGAGGAGAGATAAAGAGAGAGAGCTAAAGTGATTGAGAAGATTTCAGGAAAGATATGAGAATTGGGACTCACATTCTGATAAATTATTGGACTTTATTCTGACCACTCCACAGTGGGAAAAGAATGGTACAAAGCTGGGAATGGATGAAAGATTTGCAATAGATTTTCAAAACAGTGTATTTGTGAGGAACTAACTAAACTTAGAAGGGTCAGAATTCAAATCCTGGCTGGCTAAGTAACTTAGCTGGATAACACTTATCTGGCTAGTTACAAGAATATTCAGCAGCGCGGCTTTGCCACTGAATATTCGCGTATATATTGCAACTTAGCCAGATAAGTTATATCCATCTAAGTTTAGACCTAACTTATCAATTTTGCTACTTAGCCAGATAAGTTATCCGGCTAAGTAGCACTGCTCAATCCTCCCACTGCCAGCCCACAAATTTGTCTGATAATATATAGCTAGATAAGTGACTTGTCTGCCTACTAGTGGCTTCTGAACATGGATGGATATTCAGTGGCTGCTAGATAGCCAAATAAGTCCTACTTTTCCAGCTATCTGCTGTTTAAATATCAGGCCCAATGTAGATAAGGCGATGGGGCCGGATGGGATACATCCAAGGGTTCTAAGAGAGATGTCCTGGTAGCTCCACTGACTGACCTTTTCAATGATTCTTTTGAGTCTGTAATTCCAGAGGATTGGAAAAGGGTGGATGTGGTTCCTGTTCATAAAAGTGGAAGTAAGGAGGAGGCTGTGAACTACAGGCCAATTAGCCTGACCTCTGTGGTGCAAACTAATGGAATCTCTGCTAAAACAGAGGATAGTGCAATTTTTGGAATCCAATGGATTGCAAGATCCGAGGCAGCATGGTTTTACCAGAGGGAAATCTTGTCAGACAAATCTGGTCAATTTCTTTGATTGGGTAACCAGAGAGCTGAATCAAGGAAGAACGTTAGATGTAGTGTACTTGGATTTCAGCAAGGTCTTTGACTCAGTTCTGCACATAAGACATATAAATAAATTGTGCATCTTTGGTATGGATCCTAGAGTGACAGACTGTTAGAAACTGGCTGAGTGGGAAGCGACAAAGGGTAGTGATAAATGGAATTTTCTCTAAGGAGGGGGTTGTTACTTAGTGGTGTGCCTCAGGGCTCGGTCCTTGGACCGGTACTTTTCAACATTTTTGTGAGTGACATAATGAAAGGGTTGTTGGGAAAGGTTTGTCTTTTTGCTGATAATACCAAAATCTGTAACAGGATGGACAGCCAAGAAGGAGTGGAAAACGTGGGGAAGCTCGAGGAATGGTCTAATGTCTGGCACGTAAGATTTAAGGTTGAAAGAAAAATGCAGAGTAATGCATTTAGGATGCAAAAACCGAAGGGAAAGGTACAGTATTGGAGGTGAAATTCTTCTAAGAACAAAGGAAGAGCAGGATCTAGGGGTAATTGTATCTGATGATCTTAAGGTGGTCAAACAGGTGGATAAAGCACTGGTAAAAGCCAGAAAGATGCTTGGCTACATAAGGAAATGAATGGTCAACAGAAAAAGGGAGGTGATATTGCCCCGGTATAGGTCCCTGATGAGACCTAACTTGGAATACTGTGTACAATTCTGGAGGCTGGAGTTGGTCCAGAGGGTGGCTACCAAAATGGTAAGTGGTATTTGTTCTAAGGCATCCTTCTTGTTTGACGGTGTCTTACTCATCTGAATTTAGCTAAGTGACTCCTCTGTTATCCTTGCAAACAGTAATAAAGAGACACTCTGGGCCACAGTAAAAAACAAAACAGTATTAGTTACACAGTTAGGATCTGATTTATGAAAGACATTTTTCCATGCTATGATAAATCAGGCCCTCCTGAGATGATGCCTTCTGCAAATTGCAAGAGACTTATATCCCTGAAACTCATCTCTGTTTGCCAATGCTATTGACCTACCCAGAGCAAGAAGCTTGGGTCTACATTGCCAACCGTAGGGTATGAAAGTAAAAAAATTATTTTTATGCTCTACTCCCCCAGGGAGGGTGAGTTGTAAAATATACTCCGTGTGTTTAGACACATGCCTATATTACTGTAACAGGTTTAGAAGTTTTTTCTTACTAGTATCGCTCCTTTAATATCAGCCTCTCTCCATTACTATACTGAAACCACAGAAACCATAGTACTAGGGAACCTCCAGATTAAGAGCAGTGCAATTGTATTTCAAAATATCAAATGTTCCATTTGTCTTAATTATTTAGTACAGTCATTAAAAAACAATCTTTGAAAGAGCAATTGACTAGAATATTCTATAAAGATAATTTATCACAAAAGAGTAAACTGTGAGAGTATGTCTCTCAACCTTAGATATGATGAGGGAAAATACATTCATTGTAACATTCTGTTCCAATACATGTTATTAATTATGACAGAAAAACCTTATATTTTAATTAAAAATGCTGACCTGGCCTCTGCTATTACTAGCATCAGTAGCATGGGATCTTCTTAGTGTTTGGGTAATTGCCAGGTTCTTGCGGCCTTGTTTGGCCTGTGTTGGACACGGGATGCTGGGCTTGATGGACCCTTGGTCTGATCCAGCATGGCAATTTCTTATGTTCTTAAGAACCTATTCACAAAGGCCTGGCCTCTGAGTGCAAAACTGAGAGCTTCTTATTTAACATAGTGTAATGACAGCAGAAAAAAATCAAATGGTCCATCAGTCTGCACAGCAAGTTTCTTATGGTAGTAACTGCCACTCTGTGCAAGTTACCCCCAAGCTTTATGATAAGGGTAATAATATTTACAATCATAACCAAGCAACTGTCAAACCCAAAATATAATTACTGCTAGCAGCATTTTTATGGGGGTGAGCAGCCTTCTTGATAATTTAGACAATGCTGCTTGAATGTGCTTTACTTTTGGGCTTGGCCATAGAAGCACTCCTAGGCTTTTTCCCTATGTATATATACATATCAGTGTCCTGGACCGTAAAAGTTGGGGCTCAGTGTTGGCTGTTATCTGAATCCAGTTCCCCTTCCCCCATCCCCACCGTCAAACCAGAGAACAATGTTGCAGTTGTGTCAAAAGCATCAAGGCTAGTTGATCCGCAAATACAAAAGTGTCTCAAAATAATAATTGCTCTATGCCACAAGCTAGCCATGGATTTTTGGTCTCAATTGTGTGGGCTGGTCATCCCACCTCTATGCTAGTCTCCCCAAGCCTTATGTGCAGGTTACCCCAAAATGAAATATTGCACTTAAAGTTAATATAGGTTACCCTATGTCTTCGTTTCCATCCTCTAGTCTCTAGAGATCCGCAGTGCTTGTCCCATCCTCTTTATAATTCCATTCTCGTCTTCACCATCTCTTTTGGGAGGGCATTCCAGGCATCCACCTATGAAGAAATCTTTTCTGATGTTGGTTCTTAGTCATTCCCCTTGGAGTTTCATACTGTGACCCCTAGTCCTACATTTTTCTTTCCAGTGGAAAAGATCTGATGCCTGTGCATCATTAAAGCCTTTCAGGTATCCCAAAGGTCTGTATCATATTTTGAAGATTTTAAGTTCCATGGAGAAGGGACTTTCTGTTTTTTGTAGCACTGGAGTGTGTATATAGAACAGCATTGTAGAAATGCTGAGCAGTAGTAATAAACTATTTAACAAATACCCAAATTATAGCATGAAATCAAAACTCAACATGAACAGCAGTAGTAACAGGCATGCAGAAATTCATGTCGAGGAAATCTCTGCGAGATAGTTTCTAATTGTCCTTCCCTCCCCCTCAGCTCACTTAAGATATCTTTTTTTTTATTTTTCTGCAGGAGAAAAATAAAACTGTTGTGGGCCAAATATTCACATAATGCAAGAACTTTGAAGAGACCAAAGTGCTTTCAGATTTATGCTCAAAACTCAGGCATGTTGAATGGCCTCTCAGGTGCCAAGAAGCAGGTGGCAAAGGCAACTCAGAGATGCTGAACAATAAATTGTAATAATGTGGGCCAGAGACTCCAGCACCACTTCCCCTAACTTCGCTTCAGAGGCTTACTTTCCAAACTCTCCAAATATGAGTGGCTAGATGTAAATTACTTCTGCAATTATTTTTTTTCTGCCTTAAAAACTGGATTTTATTATTGCTTGGCTTTTCAAAATTGAAGAAATGGAATTTTATTTCACATGTCGATACTCAAATGAACCTGAACATCTGGATTCCAGCAAATGGATGAATGCATTATTGGAAAATCTTCTACACTCTAGTAAAATGATTTAAACAGCTAGGAAGAAACCATACCACTTTATTCAGTAAATTCAAATTGCAATGGCCAAAAATGAGAAAGATTCCAGCAAAAGCCGCTGAGGCTGAAAATGAGTGTAGGGAAAAAAATGCAAGTGACTAGGAAAATACTATAGAATACAGCAGAAGGGAAGGGCTGGAAAATAAGACTGCAGTGAGGTGCAGCCTGCAGGGAAGGTAATACAGGAGACTGTAGAGACTAGGGCAACAGTTTGCTAACCTTCTCCATTCAGTGCCCCTTCTCCACCTTTGGGACAGATGTCGCTCCTGCTCCCTTGGCAGAAGTAGTATGGAGGCCTGACAATCTCCTCCAGATCCTCTCCAGCCTAGCGGCTATGAACAAGATCAATTCCTGGGCCAGGGCAGGAGCAGAGGTAGCACAGTGCAAGCCAGAGTTCAGGCCCAGGTAAGAGGAAAGGAGGTGAGCTCCTAAGGACTCTCCAGGTGTGCGTGCACACTGGGAGCTCCTGGGATTCTCTCAGGTTGTATATATAGTAGATAATACCAGATAAGGACTCACTGTCTTATCCAATCTGCCCGGTTACCTCCTCTCTGGTTTTCTACCACATTGGGTTGATGAGCATTTAAATGCCCAAACTTAAACCAGCATTAGCTCCCATGTCTTTTACCCAACCTCTCAACCCTGTTCCTATCACTGCCCTCTCTATATATTCTGATGTTAGTCTCCAGTTTCTCCTGGTCTGTGTGCAGCAGAAGCCCCTCCCCCCCATGGACACTTCTTAATATGGATGTACCCGGTGGCCTTGGGTCCCTTCCAAGTCTGTGAGCGCTAGGGGACTTGGAACTCTCAATAGGGGAAACCAAGGGGGACCAGGGAACTCCTGAAGTGAGTGGGATGGAGGCCCTGGAATCTTTCAGTTTATGTTCATTAGGACCTCAGGGTTGTATCTCCAAAGTGGTTGTTTTGGGCATATTATGACACAAATGAACATCACTTAAAAGTAATGATATGTTGGGTATGATCTTAATTTTACTGTTAGTACCCTTCTTACTACATACATTATGCCAAAGAGACTTTCTTTCTAGAGCTCTGTCTGATTGAACTGTGGATTAGAATGGTAAATAACTTTTTCATGTAAATAAATTAACTTGGTTTTGGAACCACTCTACCTGGCATTGTCTGAACTCATTGCATCAGTTCTCAGCCTGCTTAAAAGTGTAAGGAGATGATACTCCAAGTCATTACCTACTCTGTAACATCCTAAGAGGAGTCTCCTGTCCACAGAGGGGTGTGTTAAGCCCTTCCAGGAGAAAGTTTCACCCAACTGGTTTACTACAACATATGCTTGACCATAACTTTAAGAAATCTAGAACCCATGTTTGGCTTATTCCTCAACAGCAGGTTCTACAGGCAAAATCTCAAGGTGCGCTTGTATGTTCTTTTTAATCAAGCTGGTGGTCTCTTCCTGCCACATTTTCTTGGTCTAAGATTGCATCTCTTGTACTTCTGTCTCTTGCTATATAGTAATGAATAGTCACTTGGTACTGACATTGCTACTAGCAATGCTGTTTTTGTGTTTTTCTCCTTTACTTCTATGTCTGGTTTTCTAGCATCAGACTTTTTATTGGTTGCAGTGGGAATGTCCGAAGTGCAGGGCCATCCTTGGGATGATGGTGAATAACGGCAACCACCCTGGCTGTGCACCACCATGGTAGCTGCATCCCTAATACTATAATTTCAGCATTCCAGGACCTCGCCGCAGTCTATTCACTCTGGGCCCCATACTGTCCTAAGATCAGTCCCGCACAGGTGATCACAACTTTTTCATTTTCTGCAATTCTCTCAGGATCATGATTCTAATCTTTATCTGACACAACAATGTTATAGTGTTTACAGTTTCCCGTGGATAAGGCTTGCTGCCTTATTGTGCCTTTCTGTAGAAGGGCCTTCAGCATGTTGCACCCAGCAACATGACGTGTAACCATTTCAAGTTCTGTGCTACAGAATTTGATTCATGTACAGAAATAAAGACAACTGAAAGCTGCTAGTGAATAGATGCCATGTTGCATTACCCAGCAAGCAACATAAAAGGTTACAGTAACAGCAGAGAGAGGAAGTAGAAAAACAGTGAAATATAACAAACAGCCACAAGGTGGCATCAACCTGTAAGCTAACATCTGTAACAGAATCTGCATCTGTCCATTTTTCTGTTGTTGTTTTTTCGATACTGGCTATGAACCATCTTGTCTGTGGTCCACTGTCCTATGCTGCAACTATCAATCTTGCATCTTTCGGTTGACGTTCACCTCTCTTTAGCCATTTCTGTGTCAGGGTTTATGGTTGAACTAACTCTTTGTGTTTCCTGCTGTATTTGTGCATGTGCCACTTGTTTTTCCTTGTTCAATGGTCCTGAACTTTAAAGAGTTTCTTCTCATTTTGCAACTTCTGCTGCTTCTTTCCCCATGTGTGCTGGATTTTCGCTCATTTCTTCTATTCATCGGAAGTCTTAGTACAATTTGTCTTGAATTAGGCAGAATAAAAAAACTTTAAATAAATAAATAAAATAGGTATGCCTGAAGGCCTTTGATAGGAGCTCTGTATGGGTAAACCTATTTGAGACCTCAGGGGATTCATAAGGGAAAGAGTAGCAACCTTTAAAGAGACTGCTACAATCTCCATCTCCCTCCTCACTATTTCTGAGTGGATTTTTCAGTAGGGTTGGTTTTCATGGCAAGATCTGAAGTCTCAGGCTTCTCCTTCTTCCCTTTTTCCCCTTAAGTATTCTCTCCTTTCCCAATGGATTCTAATACTGGGGCCTGATCTGGCTTCCCATCTTGTCCAGACATCAGACCCAAGGAGCTCATCTCCTTCTCTTTTGACTGCCCAAATCTCATTGACCTGTGGGCCAGTCAGTGGTGGCTGCAGGGAAAAGAGATATGGTGCCTCAGTGGCAGCATCTTGAAGAACTTCCTCTGCCCCAAATGTAAACAAAGAAGAAAGGAGAAGGTCAGAAAAAGAAATCGCATGAGAGATTTCCTTCTCCCAGGAGAAAAGCTGTTTTGGGGATCACAATTTCATGGAGCCTTGCCCCAGGACTAAGGATTCATTGTTCAAGGCCCCATTTAGCGGGGGTGGGGGGAGGTGGGATCCAACTCTTGGTCCAATGCAAAACTGTCTGACTGGTATGAGTCCAGAGCTCTCCCCCGTCTGAAATGGTTCATACATTTTCCCACTACCTGCTGTATCCCTACGTACACACTAGAAGTAGCCTAGAGCAGTAGGCTGAGAACCAGGGAAGCCAAGATTGATCTTAAGCAAGTCCTTCCATCCCCACCCATTGCCTAAGGTAGAAACTTGTAAGCCTCTGGGGACAAGGGAATACTTACTTGACTTGAATGTAACTTGCCTTGCATTACCAATGAAAAGGCGCGAGCTAAATAAATAAAAATATCCTGTTGCATCCATCCCTCCTTGCGATAGAGATGGAAATTAAGGGATGACAAAGAGGATTTCCTAATGCCACAAGGGATAAAATGACCTAAAAAAAACCTTCTAAGGAGGACGAATCAGCTCCCCCCACAGATGACACATTGGAGGCCTTCAACACCATCAGCTCAACCCTAGGACAGCTATAGATGTTTCTTTAGCTCATACAAAAGCAGCTATTTTTTTCTATGAGGTCAACATCTGCTTTTACACTAATGGGAACAGGGGGAACTCGCCTGGCAGTGTCAGCTGTAGGGGCTTCACCCTTTTGATTTTCTTGATGACTTTTTGAGGATGAGCCTGAGCAGGATACCCTCTTGCCAGATGCAGGGTGGGCTGGCAGCAAAAGTCAATTGAGTAAGAATGCTAAAAAATTATTTACATTGTATTTATGTTATTATACTTTGTTCTATTATAGTTGTTCCTTTTACTTACTTATTTATTTTAAATTACCTATTTCTACCAATCAGCTCTATCTATATTCTCTGCTTACTATATTTGCTCTTGTTACTCCTTTTATTCATAATGTAATTAGTTCAGTTATTATGTCCTCGAATGTTACTTGTAAGGGCCCTGCCCAAAAGTTATTTGTTCTGATGTAAACCGATGCGATGTGTGAACGGCTATCGGTATAGAAGAGACTTTAAATAAATAAATAAATAAATTACATGGAGGCCCCCTTCACCATAGCCAGTCTAGCTGCTGGTTGGTGGATTGTCCTCTGTGTTACCGGTAGTAGCATCACTGACTATAGTGGAGGGTTTCACCATAAAAATAGGATGAGAAACTGCATATATCCCAGCATTTTCTGGGACTGGGGCCTCCAAAGGAAAAAAGATGTAGTGTCCTGAGGCTGCGATAGTAGCAGAGGGAGCTGTGGAGAAGGATGGGCCGGAAGTGGTAGATGGCACACGCAGTTTCACTTTGGGACACCCCTTGCGTGCATGGCCTCTTTTCCAGCATGTATAACATGTGTAATACACCATATGCATCACCCCCTTCCAAGGGATGACAAAATATCCTTCAGGCAGCATGTTACCCTGCAGCTGCTTCAGGAGTTTGAAGAGGTAAAGGGATCCTCTGTGCCACAGTCTTATCCTTACACCCTAGGAGCACCATTGAGATGGAAAAGCAGATCTCCTCCCTGGTGCGCAGGTTCTTTATAAAACTTGCCGGGAGGTATATAGGATGGCATGTTTGGATTTATCACCCACTTTTTTACTACCAAATCATAAATAAAGTAATAGATGGAGCTCCCAGAGATTCTAGTTGCATAAATATTCCTTTCATCACAAGTCCACAAACTTTCACAGGAAGGATACTATTTATTGTACAACCTTCTGGCCTTTGCGATGGCTGCAGGATCCACTGCCTGGGCCCTTCACATAAGCCTCGAAGGTTCCCCACATAGCCAAGTACCTGCCCCCATGCTTCCAAGTTAAGCTGCAGCACAGACCAGGGCTTGACTTAGATGGCATGCCCGCTCCAGCACCAAGCTAGCTGGTTTTCCCCTCCTCCTGCAAGCCGTTTGCTATGCCAGAGCCTGCTCCTGCATAAAAAGCATGGAGGCAGTGCTCTGACAACAATTGGGGTGGATAATTATACAGGGGACAGGATGGGGCATGCTGCCATCTCGGGTAAAGAGGAGAATATGTTTGGATTTTTCTTAACTTCTCTGCTTGGTGATGTGGCCCCCTCTGAGGTGGAAGGAAAGGTAGTGCTGGATGGAGAAAGGGCTGTCTCAGCCTCAAATGGGCCTGATACCACAGTCACTGTCACAATGGCAGGTAGCAAAGAGATTGGGGCAGCTGCAACTTGATGTGTCTCAGGCTTAGGGGTCCCTACAACAGCACTGTGCTGAGTCTGGTGTTATGATTGATCACAGCGGCTGGTGACAATATAACAGGTGCTGATGTGACTTGGAAAGTCTTTGGTATTAGGGAGGGCCATGGAATGAGTAACAGCACCAGAAGCAAGTGTGGTGACAGGAGTCCCTGCTGCTGGGGTGGAAGCTGTGGTCTCCAGGGTTGTAGGTATTATTGTTACTAGGAGTAAGGCTACAGTGGATGCTCTGGCTGCAGGCTCAGGAACGCTGGCATTAAACTGGAGATATCCCCTATTTCACAGGAAAATTATGGCCAGCGCCTCTTTTGACCCAAGATTTGTTGGAACCTGCTCAAAAATGTTTCTTCCACATTACCTACCTTTCATCCCTGCCTGTGCTTTTATTAGGTGAGGGGGTGCAGGCAATGGAGAATGGGAGTGAAGGGGCCTCTTAAAAAGAAAACAATATAGGAAACTCCATGGGTGCACAAAGGAAAAGCAAAAGCAGTGCTCCAAAAGGGGAAAAAAATCCTATAATGGTGCATAAAAAGAGTGATAGAAAAAAAGATTCACCCAAAACAGTGCCAAGTAAGGCGATTGGGGCTAGCAGCCCTTTGCTAGTTTGACTGCTGCTGCAGGTGTCCTTAAATCTCACCTGGAGCTTTGAGAGGTCTTAAAAATAAGTCTTAAAAGGGAAAGTGGGGTTTACACCTTTAAATCAAGGGAGAAAGTATAAGCTAAAGGATAAAGCCATGCCAATGAGAGGCCCAATGGGCGTGCATATTCAGCGTCCAGTGAGAGTAGCTAAAGACGATCTGAGCGTGCGAAACCCTCCTCCCCTTCTTCAGTACACTAGGAGTGTAGATGGTGAATCCTTCCCTGGAGTTGTTGGGACAGAATCGGGAGGAACCCCGGATGTGAGTGTAGCCGTGGATGAGTTGGTGGTGGCTCCGGCGTCGCAGAGCACTGAACAGTGTGGGTTCCCAGATGTTGGGATCGTGAGTCAATTTGTAAGGGCTGGTGGATGCCTGGGAACTTTCCATTGTCCAGCGGATGAGCCCCTTTGCCTCAGTCTGTGGGAATGGGCACAGATTTTGATTATGGTGTTGCCAGTAGTGATGCCCTCGGGAGGAGAGGGATTCCGGTGCTGGAAGCCATGTCACTGCCTCAGGGTCTGGGTGCCATGGAGGTTGGAGAGACTTCGGTTTCACCAGGCAGCATAACATTTTAGACAGCGGGAAGGTGATTGCATTCACCGAGAACACCCTGGCACATACTGTTTCTTAATTATGTAATTTTTCCATGGGTGCCTCGCCTAACTTTGTGGATCGTGAGCAGAGGCTTGGTGAGACCGAAAGCAGTATTTCTACGAAAATGATTGCAAAATTCTGGAGCAGCCAGTATTTAAGATTGTTTTGGAGTACAATAACCAAACTAATTAGAGTCCTTGGAGAATTTGGCTAGGTCCAGGAATTTGTGCCTTTTGAATTTTCCCAAGTCATGCTTACTTTTCGCACATCAGTTCTTCAGAAAATACTTGCATGAGGTCTTGCAGAATTCCCATGACAGGGGCTTTAATCTTTCTAAACGTTACTCATATCAGCTATGAGGTGGGACATCAGAGAAAAGGAGAGAGGAATGGCTATCCTTGCCCTGTCTGATAGTTTGTGGGTACTAACTGGTGCTGGGGTTTTACTCCTTTTAAAAATTGTGGCAGAATGGACTCAGCACAAGCAGGGCTTGCTGTCCTCAGGATTCTTCAAGGCTGCAGTGTTTGTTTATAGTTTACTTACAAGTACAATTTCAAAGGGCACGTGGGCACCGCGTGCATTTTACAACGGGCCTGGCCATGTGCGTAAACCCCGGTATGCGCTGAAGTGCCTGGCCTCTCAGAAGGGGCAGGCCGGGGGCGGGCTAGGAAAGGGTTAGGGGTCGAGGGGAAAGGGTGTAAGAAGGTTAGGTAGGGGGATAGGGAGGTTCCCTCCCAGTCCACTCCTTAATTGGAGTGGACTGGGAGGGAACTGGGGAAGCCCTACTCGTGTTGCTGCGGGTTGTCTTTTAAAATTCCCCCCCCCCCTGCACGCATGGAGAACACCACCCATTGTAGATCAATGGGTTATAATTTTTTTAAACAAATAAATAGTGTTGATTTGACATTTCTCCTACAAAATTCAAGTTAATATTGCAACGAGAGCTACACTTCTTATTGCCTTTGCTCAGGAATGCAACTAAGACGTGGTTTTTCAAACAGTATTTTAAACATAAGAATGATTCCTTTTGTGGTCAGAAAGTTCAGATATTATTTCCTGATGTGGCGAGAGCTGAGGAGAAAGCTTTTCCTCCAGCTGAAACAAAGTGGGTTGCTGTTGGGAGCTTCATTTTTTCCTAAAGTTCCCTTGTAACTGTAGAATAGTCCATCAGGGAAATAAGTTTGTCACTGCTGACCCTACTCATTCAAAGGTGAATTTTAAAAGCTTGGCGCGTGCATCAATTAGGGGATGTGTGAAGAAGTCAGGCTTGCACGTGCTGACCCTATTTTAAAAAGCGCTCAGATGTGCGTGCAAAACCCGTTGTGCGCACATCTGTAAAATTTCCAAAAAGGCTCATGGGTGTTTCAGAGCATGAATCAGAGATTTATTTATTTATTTAATTTATTTAAGGTTTTTATATACCGGCAATCATGAGAACATATCTTGCTGGTTTACATGAAATGGGAGTGCATTAAATACATCAAACTAGAACTGAGGTGACCGAAGGTACAGTTACAATTAACAAGGGTAGCAAAACTTGGTGAAGAGGAAGAAATAGGAAAGAATAAACTGGTTAAACGATATACAAGTCAAATTACAAGTTATGTGCAAATGGCATGATTAATGGCTGAATGTTTTAGAGGAGTCCTTGGATTGTGTCCTTGGATTGTGTCATTAAATTGTGTCATTAAATTGTGTCTGGGAAAGCTTGCTTGAATAACCAAGTCTTAAGTCTTTTCCTAAAAGTTAGGAGGCAGGGTTCTAGTCTGAGATCTGTGGGCAAGGAATTCCACAGAAGGGGGCCAGCTGTGGAGGTGGCGCGATCTCTTAGGGTAATGTGTCTAGTCGTTTTCGCAGGGGGAACTTGGAGTGTGCCTCTATAAACATCTCTTGTAGGTCTTTTCGAGTTGTATACTTGGAGAGGGAATTGAAGATCGAGGGAAGTGCATTGATGTATAGTTTTGAAAATGATACATATGGCTTTGTACATGATACGGAAGTATACGGGTAGCCAATGTAGCTCTTTCAGGATGGGTGATATGTGGTCTCTTTTTCTTGTGCCTGTTAGTAGTCGGGCTGCTGAATTTTGCACCATCTGTAATGGTTTGGAATAGGAAGAAGGCAGACCTAGCAATAGGGAATTGCAATAGTCTAATTTTGAAAAAATGACTGCCTGGATGATCGTTCTGAAGTCTTGAGCATGGAAGAGAGGTCTTATCCTTTTCAAAACCTGGAGTTTAAAGAAGCAGTCTTTGGTTGTTTTGTTGATGTGTGCCTTGAAGTTTAGCCGGTTATCCAATAACACTCCTAAGTCTCTAACTTGTGTGGTATGTAGGTTGGTAGGAAGAGCAATGTTAGGTGTATTGTTCTCAGGAGAGATGAGTAGGATTTCTGTCTTGGAGGAATTTAAGATGAGGTGAAGGCTGTTGAGTAGATGTTTGATTTTTTGGTGGCATGATTCCCAGTAGTCAAGAGTTTTAGAGTATGAGTCTTTGATGGGGATGATGATTTGAATATCATCTGCGTATAGGAAGTACTTTAGATTGAGGTCAGTGAGAAGTTGGCAGAGAGGAAGCAGGTAAATATTGAATAGAGTCGGAGATAATGAAGAACCTTGTGGGACTCCTATGGCCGAGTCAAATCTTGAGGATTCCTTGTTTTGGAGTTTAACTTTGTAACCTCTGTTATTGAGAAAGGTTTTGAACCAAGATAGGACGGTGCCGCAGATTCCTATGGACGACAACTGGTTTAGGAGGATGGCGTGGTTGACAGTGTCGAACGCTGCGGATAGGTCTAACAAGATCAATAGGAAAGAGTTTCCTTTGTCGAGGCCCAGTAATATATGGTCTGTCAGCGAGGTGAGGAGGGATTCTGTGCCTCGATTTTTTCGGAAGCCGTGTTGTGGTGTGAAGAGAAGATTGTTGTCTTCGATGAAATCTGAGAGTTGGGAGTTCACTAGTTTTTCCATGATCTTGGCGATGAATGGGAGGTTAGCTATGGGGCGGAAATTGTTAGGGTCCTTCGGGTCTAGGTTAGGTTTCTTTAGGAGCGGTGAGATTGAGGCCATTTTGAGATCATCTGGGAAGGTTCCTTGGGCTAGAGAGCAGTTGATGATATTTTTCAATGAGGTGGCTATTGTGTCTGGAACAGATAGAAGTAGTTTGGAGGGGATGTGGTCTGCAGGATGAGACAAAGGTTTCATTCTTCTCAGGATGGTTTGTATTTCCGTGGAAGAGACGGGTTCAAAGGTGTTTAAGCTGACGTTTTTGTGGGCAGGTTGTTGATATGTCTGGAGGTCAGCTGTATTGGGAGGCAGTTGTGTTAGGAGATTGGTGATTTTTTCTTGGAAAAACTGAGCGAGTTCTTCCGCTTTGGGTTGTGCCATGTTGCCAGGGATTTCTCGCAGAATGGTTTGAGTGAGGCTGGAGACATAAGCGAAGAGGGCTTTGGCGTCAAAGACCAGGCTGTGAATCTTAGAAGCATAATAGTCTTTTTTTGATTTTGAAGTGAGGGATTTGTACTGGTATAGTGTGGATTTGTATGAAAAGATGGTGATGTCACAAGGGGTTTTGCGCCAAGTCGCTTCTTTTTTTCTTAAACTTTGTTTTAGTTTTCTGAGTTCATTAGTGAACCAAGGTTGTCTGTTGGATGCATTGGTGTGAGATTTTTTTGTAGTTGAAGGACAGAGCTTGTTGGCTATGTTTTCTGTTATGTTGTTCCAGGAGCGAATGGCAGTGTTCGGGTCGGTGAGGTCTAATAGGGGGAGCTGTGAGACCAATTGGTTGTTAAGGTCTTCTGGTGAGCATCGCCTCTTGTAGTGGAATGAAGGAGAGGGGATGTAGGGAGTGTTGAATTTTTTCAGCGTGAATGAAGTAGAGATGAGAGTGTGGTCTGACCATGGAACCTTTTTGTTCTTCAGATTGGATGTAGTCGTAATGCCCTTGTTGACGAAAATCAAGTCCAGAGTGTGACCCGCTTTGTGTGTGGGTTCGTTGACTAGTTGTTGGAATCCCATAGCAGACAGGGCTGTGATGAGTGTTACGCAGCTGTTAGATGGTGAGGGATTGTCTATGTGCAGATTGAAATCTCCTAAAATGATTGCTGGAGTATCCAGGTTGATGAGCATGGTGGTGATTTCAAGGATGGGGGAGACATTGGATTCTAGGAGTCCCGGGGGGGCGTAGACAAGAAGGATTTGAAGATGTTGTGAGGTGAAGAAGCCGACTTCCAGTTTAGAGTTAGAGCTGAAAGGATGTTGGGAGAAGTTGAGGCTTTTTTTGGTAGCCAGAAGGATACCACCTCCTCTTTTTTTCAGTCTCGGGAGTGAAAAGAAATCATAGGTTTGTGTAGGTAGTTGGTTTATTAAAGCTGTATCTGAGGGCTTAAGCCATGTTTCGGTAACTGCACAGATATCTGGCTTGGCGTCGGTGAGATAATCATTGAAAATTAGGGATTTCTTCGTTAGAGATTGTGCATTGAAAAGAGAGAGTGAGAAGAGGGAGAGGCCTAGAAGCTGGGTGATTGGTGTAATCAAGATAGGGGTGAGGGTTTTTAAGTTATTGTGAAGGGCTCGTCTGGTAGATGTTCTTTTAGGTAGGAGGCGGTATTGTAGAGTTGGTATTGGAAGGGCAAGAGACATTGTGGATGGTTAGCTGGCTGGCGCAGAGTGTAGGCGGAAGGCAGATGGGAGGATAGGCTGGGATTAGGAGATAAATAATTGGTTGGTTAGTGCTCTGGAAGAACGCTGGAAGGTTGCTTGCTGAATGGGCGCAGACTGGTTGGTTGCTGAGTGCTTGCTGAGAGGGCGCAGACTGGATGCTTGCTGAGGGGGCGCAGACTGGATGCTTGCTGAGAGGGTGCAGACTGGATGCTTGCTGAGAGTGCGCAGACTGGTTGCTTGCTGAGAGGGCGCAGACTGGATGCTTGCTGAGTGCTTGCTGATGAGTGCGCAGACTGGTTGCTTGCTGAGAGGGCGCAGACTGGATGCTTGCTGAGAGGGTGCAGACTGGATGCTTGCTGAGAGTGCGCAGACTGGTTGCTTGCTGAGTGCTTGCTGAGAGTGCGCAGACTGGATGCTTGCTGAGAGGGCGCAGACTGGATGCTTGCTGAGTGCTTGCTGATGAGTGCGCAGGATGGTTGATTACTTAGAGGGCGCTGTATGGGCGCTGGATGGTTGCTTGGCGGAAGAGAGCTGGAAGGACGTGAGCATGTTGGATGCTGGTTGAGCTCTAGTGCGGTATTGGTGTGAAAACTGCTCGGGGACGTGAGGGTCGAAACGAAGGGGCGAAACAAAGGGGCAGGCCCCTTTGTCGCGCTCCTTCGTGCGCGCGACGCCAGGGAGAGTGGTGGTTTAAATGCATGAATACTTACTCGCCCTGCCACATAACTTTACTTCTGCTAGGGATGACGTGCAAGTCATAAAATAAAAGGATTGCGCCACTTCTGAAGAGTTTAAAGGGTCGGGGGTAACTGGGGGCAGTGTAGGCTATGAACCCGGGGGGGGGGGGGGGGGGGGGGTAGAGGCCCTAACGGTTAACTGGGGGAACTGGTGGACAAAGAGGTAAACATGGCATTGATGTGCACCCCTTTTTAAATCTCCCGACGTAAGAAGTGGGATTTGTGCGTGCACGCGTCTACTTAAAAATTGGCACACGTGTGTGCACGGCCAGGCCATTTTATAAAATGCACGCAAGTTATGAAAAGGCTGTGCTCCTGGGCGTGTGCCAATGCACATGCACCGTATGCCCGCACACCGGTTTGAAAGTTACCATCCCCGAGCATGTTCCTCTGGCTAAAGCGAGATGGCCATTTTTGGGTCATGGGTGCTTGCTGAATGTCCCTTCCCTCCCTTTGTTTTCCTCTCAGTGTGGACTTTAATTCAGCTATATTTTGAGACTTTTTCGCTTTGTGGATTTTTTTTTCTTGTTGAAAGTTGCTATTGTAATTCTCTTTTGCCTGGCGGTATTTCGTGAATATGATTTAAATGCCAATAAAAATTCACTTGAAAAAGAAAGACGAATTGGGGCTAACAAAAAAAGGAGATGATAATTTAAGAGAGGAAAGGGGGAAGCAAAAAAACTCCTTAACAAATAAATGAAACTTAAAACTTAGGTGAACCTAAGAACAGCAAACAAGAAACCTAGAACCCCGGCGAGAACCCAAACTTCAGCTGCAGGAGGAAGCTGCGCTCTGCCGCTCCCGAAACTTGAGCGGATTCCGCCCCCGGGGCGGTCCCGTGCTGTCACGCCCTCTCCCCGCCCCAGGTCCCGGGCTGGCGAGCGAGGCAGCCTGGGACTTTCCTCTCCGTCCTCGCCCGACGGAAGAGCCCCAGCCCCACTTCCTGATCTGCATCTTCGCCCCGAAGCCGAGCCGGCTGTGCCAGTAAGCACCCTTCCGTTTCCAGTTTAGCTGCCCTCTTCCGCAGCCAGAGGACACTCAGGTTGTAGGGTTTTGTGTTCCGCTTGAATCCTTTTCTTTAAAAGGGCTGTGAAGTGGATTGTTCCCTCTTTCTGAAGCTTTATCCACGATGACATGTGGGCGGTCCAGCCTCGTAAGCATCATCAGCTGGGGAAAAGTGAACTAAATGCAAGTGTGCCTGCTTGACACGTGAATTCAACCTTAAATTTCCTCCCCTTGGGGAGGGTGGCTGCCCGGGATAAAGCCTTCCAGATGGCTCCTGGCTTTTCCTAGCGAACAAGCAAGAAGGGGCAGAGTCAGCTTGGTGGCCATCTGAGGACGGAGCATTATGCCAAGTCATGGCGTGGCTGCATTACTGGCTGAGTGAGATCGGCTGGTTCGTCCTGGTGTCGCTTTTCATCGCTGCCCTAGTCACACTTGTGCTTTACCTACTTCAATATGCCCTGGGCACCCTTCAGAGACAATTTGAGGCTCCCCCTCTGTCAGACCTGCAAGAAACAGACTCGCTACTAGCTTGGGTGCTCTCTCTGAAGAGCTGGAAGAGCCAGTGGCTACGAGCCTGGATATCTGCCCTGAATGCGGAGGCTAACAAGAGTGGGGTAAGTGCTTGTCCTCCCAGAGAGGGAAACTGTGCAGACTGGAAGGGCCAGTTGGGCCTCGTCCTGTCCATCTATGTAATTCTGCACCAATTGATCGGTTTAAAACAGAGCTGCTGCTACTGCTGCTCTTTGAGGGCTGCAGAGTGGTTTAAAGGGTAACCAAAATCAGTACATGGATATCAGATCAAATGTGTGGAAATACAACAGAAGGAGGTTGATTAAAAACCAGACCAGTGTGCTGCGCTGAAAAGTGGAGCTGTCTGTCTGGATTTACAGTGTTGTGCAGCCACAAATTTGTATCTGTGTTCCTCTTGTACTGTCAGTGCACTCCCAAATCAGGCGCATGGTCCTTTTTCACTCTCCGGGTTTCCCCCAGTGAGGCTTGGCTGTAGTGTAGTGTAGGGGCACTTACAACTGTTCTAAACCCCGCCTTCTTTCCTTCCTGTACTAGTCTAACTCCTCCCAGAAATTTGACCTCACCTTTGGCCAAATCAGCATCTGGATCCTGGGGTGGAGAAGGGGCTGTTCTATGATCAGATAAACTGGTAAGGACAAAAAAAGCAGCTAATCAAGGATCCCACTTCTAGTTCATGGATGAACACATCATTTGGTGCATAAAATTACTGTGCCAAGTCACTGACCACATTACTTTTTGCTCCCTCTGCTTATTTCTATAGTGCTGCTAGATGGATGCATTGCTGTATAGATACTTTGAAGGGACAGTCCTTGTTCTATAGCTTACTTCCCAGCAAGACATAGACAAAACAGATAAGAGGTTTCAGAAAATGTATTTATAATAGTGCACAATGTTAAAATTGAGAAGGCTTTGATTTGGGGGCGCAGTGTTTAAAGATTTAGAAGCCACTGTTATAATAAAAATCAGAAAATGGGTAACTTATCCAGTGCTCTGACAGGAGCGCTGATAGCTTATGTTACCTGCGCTGCTGTCAAAGCAACGCTGGATGCTCCTAATGGCAGTAAGGATTTGGTGGTGCCTGGGGCAGGAGAGTTTGGGTTAGGCTTGAAAGAGGGGACTCTATATGCAAATTGTATTTTGTGAATACTGAAGGGAAGGGGAGGCTTTTCAGGCATATAGGCCCATTACGTTTTTGGTATATTTTGGGGGGCTTGGTATGGGATAGAGGGATCAGGTACAATGTGCAATATTTGTTTCATTAGGGTGATGGGGATGGAGATTAGACTGGCAGGCTTGCTAAACTTTTTTTTTTTTAATTATTTTTTTGAGTCATCACTTAACGAGCTATATTATTTGAATAGAGCCAATTAAGGTAAAGGTATCTGGGAACATATTTCTGGACAACTTTTAGCCCTGTTCTTAGAGATGTCAAGACTTGCCAAATAACTTATTTGGTTAAGTGAGCTCTGCCCCAGAACATTGTATCTGGGATACATTTCATCTAATTAATAACAGATACAATTTATGCAGATAAGTCGCCAAAGTATTCAGACCTCAGAGTTCGTCCAGATAAACCTCTTTGAGCTCCATCTCTTAAAAGTTACTGTATTGGCCCAATTTATAAGATGACCCAGAATATAACATGGTCATCTTATATAAAATTCCTACTCACTGCCTGATCCTCTGTCTGAGCCTCCTTTACCCAGGTCCCATAGAACCACTGTCTGCTCATCCTTCAGGCCTGGCAGGACTCTGCTGCCTCTTTCCTCACTTACAGGCCAATACAATAAAGTCATGCAGAAAACAGGCGCTCGGTGTTGAGCGCTCTCTTTCCTAAAGCACCCCCAGCCACCTCTCCTGGGTGCGTGATACAATATTTAAATGAGGGGTCATGCTAAAAGGAGGCGCTAGAGACAATCGCACGCCCCTAGTGCCTCCTTGACAGCCCAGGAGAGGTGGTTGTCAAGAGGGTTAGGAAAATGGACGCTCAATTTTACGAGCGTCCGTTTTTCCTAACCTGTGAATGGCTGCTCGTTAATTGAGCATCCCTTTCCCTAACCTGACCGCCGGCACTTTTTTTTTTGGTTCCTCTAACGCCACGATTTTAAGTCAGAGGATGTACAGAAAAGCAGTATTTTCTGCTTTACGGTATTTTTTTTTTTTTTGGGCCGCTCAGAAATTGTCTGCTCTGGGCTGGTGTTAGTTTCTGAGCGTACAAATGTGCGGATCGAGCGCACTTTTTTTTTTTCTTTTTTGGTACTTGGGGCGAATACCTAATAGCCTCAACAACGTGCATTTGCATGTGATGAGCGCTATTAGCTTGGGGGGGGGGGGGGGAGGTTGGTTGCATGTTAAATAGTGCGCTCAGCTGAGCGTGCTTTACTGTATCGGCCTGTTAGATCTCTCGTGCAGCAGTCTTGGGTCCCAGTGGAGCTCTGCTGTGGCAGTCATGGATCCTGCTGGGATGGGCTTCCCAAGGAGCCTGAAGTCTTTGGGGAAAAGGGGGAGGGGAAAGAATGTTTGCTTGCTTGGACTGCAATTAGAAGACAAGGTAGGATTTTTCTCATGCACTTTATCTAAAAAGAATCTCTTTTTCTAATCAGACCAATACAATATTATCTATAAGGCCTTAGTTTATTATCTTAATATACTGCCTTACATGTAAAAAATCAAAGCAGTTTTATTTATGCAATTCATTATCTATATTTTCTGTATTTATATACTATTTGAGTTATATATCCACTGTTGTAACTTGCTTTGAACCCTCTTGGTGGAAAAGCATGTCCTAAAACGACGATGATGATTGCCATGTGCAACGGATGTTATTGTTGTACGATACTATTGTTTCAAATTTTCTGTTCTAATTCGTCCTGAGGTTGCAAGGAAAAGCAAAAAAAAAATGTAAATAAAGCCTGATTCATATCTTTTTATCCATCCATATACTGCTGAAGAAAAGGGTCTTCACTGGTTCCCGGCATAGAAAACCTCCCTAGCCTGTCCTGATATGTTAATGGATAAAGGGCATGAAAGGGGCCAGTCCAGGCAGACATGCTCAGTATTGCAGTTTCCCTTATGTAGCGCTGGGCCCCCAAGTCTTCCAGTTCCAACCAGCTTGGGGGGATTACATGGAGATAAGGCAACCTGCACTGCCCAAAACTTAACTTATGTCACAGCGTTTATATTCCGCACAGTCCAGTAGATCATGATGGATTCCATAGATGACATTCATAACAATTAAAACAAACTAATAAAATACAGTAAAATACAAAATTTAAATCTGTAAATAAAAATAAAACAATTCAGTTGTTGTTTGGACTAACCTGGGCAAAATAACTTTTTTTTTTTGTGGGCAGGTATTAAAAATGCATCTCTTAACTGCTTCCTTTCTAATACTATGATCTGACTTATATGATGAGCAGGGACTTTTAGTTATTTTTAAACTGTATATGGGATGTTGTTCATTATGTATGTATAAGTGTTGTATTACTGTGTTTATTAAACTTTTATTTATTGAAATTTCAAATTTATAAACAAGCATACAACTTGTGGCAATATACATGAGAGCTGGTTTACCAGTACAAGAAACAAAATGGAAATTATACAAGGAATATATCAAGATGCCAAATCAGTATATTCATAAACCAGGGTCCATACAATATTTCATGTTTTTTTTCATTTTTATTAAAATTTATTAATCGCCTTTCACAAAAGGTCAAGGCGATTTACAATAAGAACATAAGTAAATGATTATAGAACTTACAACATAAAAACATACCATGAATTCATGTAAACAATAATTGAGAACATTGGTCAATGTCAACAAACATTACCCATATTCAATCAAGAAATAGGGGGATTCAAGAAGAAAAAGAAGCGGTATATATAGGTAATACAGTTCACTTAGAGAATAGCCACTGCCATTAGCAATGGTAACATGGAATAGACTTAGTTTTTGGGTACTTGCCAGGTTCTGGATTGGCCACTATTGGAAACAGGATGCTGGGCTTGATAGATCCTTGGTCTGACCCAGTATGGCATTTTCTTTCTTATGAACCACTGAGAAAACTGAAGAAAAGAGAGACAAGCGCTTAAATCTTTAAACTTCCATTTAAGCTAAGCAGAAATAGCCGAGGTATGAGTATCCAGATAAAGACGTAAATGGGCAGGATCAAAATAAACAAATCTAGATCCAACATGGGAAGTCGCACATTGTCAGGAAAATCTCAAAGTAAATTTCGCACTGAGTGCCAAGGCCTATAAAACGCATAGCAAGAAAATTTTTATGATGTTCTTGAGTAGAACATATGATATCGGGGTATATCCAGACTCGCTGGCCATAAAAAGAGGACAAAAAATAATCTTAAAACAAAATCTTTTTCTTGAGAAAAAATAAAAGAATCCCACGTTTAGAAATAACCACATCCATTGAAGATTCCAACAGCTGGGTCAGATTTAAATCCAGTTCTTGGACATGGTCAATTGAGTTGGTGTCCGAAGGCTTTAACATGTAGGCTTTGGCAATAGAAGCTATAGCTTCAATAGGTATTTTAAGGACCTCGGATGTATATATTTTGAACAAGTCAATAACAGAGATCATATTAGACAGAGGAAAATTCAATATCTTGAGATTTAAATAACAAAGAGAAATCTCAATATTTTCCAGCTTTCTAGAATGAAACATATCAGATTTGATCAAAGTATCTTGAACTTGGTGTAAAGAAGAAAATTTAGCCAAAACATCAATTTTCTGAGAATGAGAATCCAACTCTGATTCAACAGTATGGATGCAAGAAGAAAATGTCAAAGTAACATCAGCCAAAGCAGAGAGAGATTTTTCAAGAACCATCAATGTAGACCAAACAGAGTCTAAAGTAATCACAGAAGGTCTTGGCAATGCAGGACGAAGAAGAAAAGATTCTGTGCCTTGGCTATTCTGCAAAGTATTTAGCTCCCGCAGATCTCTCCCCCCCCCCCCCCCCCCCCCCCGAAGTCGAGGTAATCACTTGGGGCCTGACACTGGATCTTCTCTGCTCACAGACTCCCAAAACTGCTCTGGAGGCATTGAGCCAGCATCCGACTCGACAACCGAACACACCACGGTTTCATCAGAAAGGCCCTCCCCAGAAGCCATTGATCTAGGGCTAATAAGCCCACATGGCAGTGAGAAGTCATCCAAATTCACCACCGAAGGGGGGAAAGGCGGAATCGATGGAGCTCTGGGGCTAAGTGTAACTTCCCGGTCCGGCAAGGGAGCCACCCACTCACGGCTCGAGATGCTAAGGACGCCGCCGGAGAAAAGAAGCCCTCAATGGTGGGCTGAGAAGAGTCGGACCTGGGGGTGGCTGGGACCATCTCCCTAATCTTCGCCTTCTGCTTCTTATGAGGTATCAGGAAATAAATTAAAGAAATGAGGAGCTCCATGAATCCGTGCCTCTCTTCAAGTGGCCATCTTGAATCTCCCCGTGTTTATTTGATTTATGTAAAATCACTTGTCTCCTGTGCCCTCCAAAGATCAGGGCAGGTAACATAAAAAAATAGCACTTGGTTTAGAATTGTTTTTATCTATCACAATACTGACATATTTTGGACAGGTATTGTCGGGAGACTGCGGGCTTGGCTTGGAAAGGATGTTAGGGGGGAATCATGTCCTTGTAGTACAGAATGCAATATGTGCAGTATGATAATTGTTCTAATTGTGAATGTAATTTATTCTGTAATAAGTTGTAAATATAGGACACACACAATTAAACACCAAATATAGATAATTAAATTTAGACTGGGCAGGGAGTGGTCTTAAGGGAGAGTGTGAAGTGGTTCAAGCTACATGAGCAGTTTGAGTGCTCCGTTCAAGAGCCAGGTTTTTACCAGTGTCATGGAGCTGATATAGGGTGGGGGCAGTTTTTTCTGGGGCCGGTGAGGCACATTGCTTTGGGAGCTGGGCTCGGCCTGTTGTGCTTGAGGTAGGGAGTGCAGCATGCAAGAGAGTGTGTAGCGGGTGAAGTAGGTTGGTGCACAGTTTTTGAGGGGTTTGTATGCCAGCACCAGAATTTTGAATTTGGCTCAGTAGGAAGTAGGGAGCCAATGATTAGTGATTTTAGGACTGGAGTAATTTTGTCAAATTTGCTAACATTTGGTATCATCTTGACTACTGCATTTTAAATGAGTTGTAGTTGATAGTTTTAGTTTATTTGAGATTAACGTACAGCGAATTATCTTAAGCTAAGTGGGAGATCACCCAGGCCTGGATAGCTGTGGCGAAGGCAAAGACATCCAGAAAGGGGCAGAGTTACAAAGGTGAGACGCTTTAATTATTGCTTGGACTTGAGTTCTTGTAATAAGTTGAGTCTCGTATGAAGCTAAATGTCTGAACTTGGGAGCTAATGGGGAGAGTTGTCCTTTTGGGTATAGGTGGCCACTGGCTATGGGTTGTTTTACCAACCGATAATACCGCTGCTTTCTTAGGGTTACGTTTTTTGGTTTGTGTTTAGTGTAGCCAGTTCACATTTGTACTTGAGCAGTCATTTAGGTGGGCAATCTTCTTGTCTTGGTCTAGGCTAAGCAGGACAATCTGGATAAAAGTAATAACTGATCTTGTGCTCCCTAATGAGCTTGCCAAAGGGTGCCATGTAGATGTTCAATAGGGTCAACGAGAGGATAGATCCTTGAGGTACTCAATAAGTGAGAGAGTATGGCTTTGAAGTAGGTAGTCCAAGGAAGACTGGGTGCAGTTATGTAAGTAGGATATGAACCAGGTAGTGCTGGGCTGCTTGGGCCTAGGTTGCTTAGATGAACGATCAGTCTATTGTATCAAATGCAACAGATAGGTCTAGGAGTATAAGCAGAGCAGCTTCTCTGCAATATAGGCAGAGCCTCAGTTCATCAACCAGGCTAGCTAGTATGGCTTCAGTACTATAGTGAGGATGGAAGCCAGATGCTGTTTATGGTGAGCAGGTGGCCAGATAACTGTGATAGTGCATCCCTTTTCAATGACCTTGCTAAGCAAAGTCAGGTAGATGGGTTTCCACCAATGATGTATTGTCAGTGGCCTGGAGGTGGGTTAGTAGCCAGGATTTTGCTTACTAGATTAACCAGGAGGGGCAAGGATCTTTCTGGCAGGTGGTCACTTTAAGGATAGTGAGTAGGGTGTCAATGTCGTCTTTTTGAAATGGTTGGAAAGTGGCAAGTCACCAGAAAGAAAGGGTGGAAAATGACTTGAGTTTTATAATGTAAAATAGTCTTATGTATTAAAAATGTAAATATGGTGCAGAATTTACCTCTGAGCTGCTGCAGGAAACTGGGGACAGTTATTTTATATGAAGGGCACGTTAAGAACAGGGATGGTAAGTGGACTAAAGGAATGAATGTAGGAGAAAGAATAGTATGCAGGGATGGAAAGAGTTTGAAAAGTGTTGAGAGACCTGGCTTGTGAATTTAGTGACAGACTTCACACTCTGTTTATCTCTTGGTGGCTTGGCTTTGTTCTGCTAGAAACATTGGTGTAAATTCTGCCCAAGCAGCTCCTGCTGTGTGTGCGTGCTGGCGGAGATCTTCAGGCATTGGCAATAGGAGGAAAAAGCTGTGTGAGGCTTGTGAGTTGGCACGCACACACAGGCCCTGCAGCAGAAACACCCTCATAAGGACTTCTTGTTACCAAGGAGACTCCTGAAAGGGCTGGTGAGTGCAGGCCAGCTGACAGGCCCCACATTGCTTTGCCTTCCTATTGCTACAGCCTGCTTGAGGTCAGAAATGTTTGTCTTGCTGGGTGTCTCAACTAGACTGTAAGCTCCACTGAGCAGGGACTGTCTTTTTTTTTTTTTGTGTATTTATACAGCCATGGTCCCCTGGGCAGTTGTTGGGACCCTCTTGGATGATGCAACTGACCAGAGGGCTCCTTCTAGTGATGCAAACCCTAGGCTTTGCTTCTTTACTACAGCGCTCTACAATTTTGCTTTTGATTGCCTGTGCTTCCAGCCCTGCCCATGTTGGCTGAAGTCTCCCAGCTTTTAGTATATGAGACTGAGATTCAGGCAGCATTAGCTGCAGCTCAGCAGATGGATTGGTGCATATTCCTGGAACTGCTCTGCTCAGCATGTTCTCTACATTATGTCTGGATTGTAGGAGATGCTAAATTCTGCTATTATTAATGAGCACACTGTACTTCGGAATATTACATTTCCTGTGATGGCCTTTTAAAGTACAATTTCCATTAGTAACATAGTAAATGTCAGCAGAAAAGAACCAATTTGCCCACCTAGTCTATCAGGTTGTTTCCATTTATGCAATGCTAGTTATCTCCCAGCTGTCAGCTGTAAAAGCTAGACAACTTGTAGGATATCACTTCTTATACAAAGGCAACATGGTGTGGGATCTGCACCAAAAGCCATATGAGATGAAACTTAAATAAATCCCTCCTCTCCTTAGGGGATACTTAACGTTGGACAGGGATAAATCGGGTACAAGAAGCAAACTTTTTTCAGTAGAAAGGAAACTGTTGACTATGGGGTCATTATAGGAACAATGTCAGGAAATATTTGTTTTCACAGAAAAAGTGGATACCAAGAATGCCTTCTTGGAAAAGGTTAGAGAAGTTCAAATGGTAATGAACTTCAAAAAGTTATGGGATAAACAGAGCATCTTTAGTTGCAAAAAGTGAAGAGATATGGGAAGCATGAGTTAGTGGCACTATAGGAGTAACCTGCACAGAGTGCCCTGAGTCTGTGCATCTTCAGCTGCTGGCACAGTAAAAGCTAGCCAGCTAACTTTCTTCCACTAACTTTAGGACATCTCTGGTCTGATCAGACTGAGCCGGCAACATTATCCTGCTAACTCTGAATTATCCGAGTTAGGAAAATAACTTATCCGCCTAACTCAGCTCCTCCCAGTTACGCCCCCAGAATGCCCCAAACTTAGCCAGCTAACTTATTAGTCAGTTCCAATATATTTATTTTATTTATTTATTTTTAACTTTTATATACTGATGTTCCTGTATAGGATACATATCGCACCGGTTTACAGAGAAACTGAAATGTCGCCGTGGGGCGGATACAATGAACATGAGGTATAATGAACATGAAGAAACAATGAACATGTGGTACAATAGAAATATACTAAAGTATAATATAAACATAGGGCTATTCCTGATGAAACTTCCAAATAATCTTAGGGGAACGCCATAATAACGGGAAAAACTGGAGTAGCTGATGGATAACAGGTAGAGCTGACTTAGCTAGCGGGCAAGTTACAGTGGGAGGATTATCTCTCCGCGAAGGCCTGGCTGAAAAGTCCGATAAGTGCCCAAATCTTCATTTAGCTGAATATCTTCTGAGTTATCTGGTTAAATGCTTTTGACTATGAACCTCATTAGTTGTAATTACTGCTGTTTTGAAATATTTTATTATAAGAACATGCCATACTGGGTCAGACCAATGGTTCATCAAGCCCAGCATCCTGTTTCCAACAGTGGCCAATCCAGGCCATAAGAACCTGGCTAGTAATTTTTAAAACATTTTTGTGTGCATTTTTAATTATTTGATGATTTGACTTTTTTTTTTTTTTTTATTGGTGTGGTTGATATTTTATATTTCTTGATTGTATTTGATATTTAACAAGGAATACTGATGTTTCGTTTTTTTCTGTTGTTGCACTGCATACAAAGTAAGTCTAGCTTGTTATAGTTTCCATTTCAGATTTTGTGTGCACATTTCTAGTTATGCTTTATGGTCTCTTTATTCTGTATTTGGTGAGGGTGTTGTGTTGTGCATGTGTAACTGAGGTGAGGTATTCTGTCAGCATGTAGTTTCTGTGTAGAGATCTATAGCAGCCTGACTTGTCTGTTTTCCTAATAGGAGGTGTATTGGTGTTTTAGGGCCTGGTGTAATATTTGCAGTGTTGTCTTTTTTCATGAGTAGGGTTGTTACTGTTTGAATCTGGCAGTTAGTCTGTTATGGTATGGCAGGTTTGCTATAGGTTCTGAGTAGGTTTTTGCTTGATTTTAAATGTTACAGAGGTATGCTGATGTTTTGCTGTTAAAGTGAGGTGACACTAGAGTTTGAGTAGTATTTTTCTATGGCGAGTGGTAAGGAGACGTTTCCTAGTTCTGTAATTCTGACATTCTTTGAGGGAGGTTCTGTGAATGGAGGTTTTATATTGGGGTTCTGTGGAGACCCTAGACTTCACCACCAAAAGAACTTTTATTGATTGATTGCTCTTGAATAATTTTAGTGGTAGTTTTACTAGATGGATGAAACTGGCCAGGCATTTCTTTGTTACTTAGAAGATGCCACTGAAATACATGCCTGGCACTTTGTGACAATGATGCAAAATGTTTATAGCAGTGCTTCCTGCTTTATGAGCAGGGATGTGAGGTGGGTGTGGAATCGAGCTGACTGGGTGATTTCCCCGACACGGGTCTCATGATGATTCCCTGATGACTGCTGCATGGCAGTGTAGAATAGAAATCATTTAAAACTGAATATTTGAAAGTGTGATGTCCAATTGTGCGTTTGTACAGGCTTGTTCTAGGGAAGGGAGGAAGCAGTTTATCGTGATGAGTTAATTACCAAAATCTTGGGGAGAGGAAAGGGAAAAGCTTATGGGTCTGTGCCCTATATCTTTAAGTACCTAGCAACGCCCCTGGCTGAACATCACCAGTGCCCTATATAAGAGCACATTACACGCTCTTTCCTGCCTGTCAGCTGTCCTTATCCCATTATTACAATGTCTGACTACCTTCAAGTTTCCTGAGATCATAGGAGCCAACTTTACAAACCAATCCGGGATGCTAAGTTCAACACACATTATCCTTCCGTGGACACAATGAAGGAGTTTGTTCAAAACTGGGGCTGCTCAAACGCTCACTGCACCAACACAGCTGGCTCCAGTGCCTTGAGATGGTCATTCCTAGGTCTGTTGCCTGTTTAAAAGTTGAAAATCTTCTGCTGTAGGGGCATCTGTTCTCTGTGCTGGAAAGTTATATCCTGCATTTCAAGGCCACTAGGGGCAGGGGTGAAAGGTGAATGGCACCAGATCCCACTGCTGGAGGGGATCTACAGTAATTGCACCACCCAGGCCTAAAGACGGCCCTGTAGTGTGGGATAGTGGCGCTGGGGCAGGTACCCACCTCCTGCCCACACCAGCACTCTCCCAAAGCAGGGAAGCTGCTGGGACCATTCATGGGCCTGGCTACCAGGAGAGCACAGTGCCAGCAGGATGCCAATGAAATGTGGAGCCCATGACGAGCTGCACATTTCGGTACTACACCAGGCCCCAATTCAGTCTACGACAACCCTGGAGCATGGACCAGTGGCAGGAGGAGGCAGGTGGGATGAGGAGGGATTGGGTGCTGAATTTCTTGGCTTGGTTTTGAAGAGTAAGGGGGGAGAAAGAGAGCTGCTGAGCAGAGTGAGGGGGAGAGAAAATTAGGGGGATGTGGTCAGAGAGGGGGTGAGCACTGCTCGGCAGTGGGTGGGGTGAGCAAGCAAGGGATGTTGTGCTGGAGCTGCTGACAGTGAAGGAAAAAGTGCTGTGCCAGAGCCGTAGCAGTAGGCAAGGTGTGTGTGTGTGAATGTGTGGGGATCCTAAATACCTGCTCACTCTTCAGTCTTAATCTTTGGGAAAGGGATCAAGGGCTCTGCTCTGGGGATTTGCCCTGGGCCCCACAGCCATCTAAGGTCAGTCCTGCTGAGCCAGAGTCGCTTCTCTGCTGGGGCTGCAGATCTCCTGCTCAGAAGGGGAATAGACACAGGGAAAGACAGAATCGGACAAGCCCCCACTACAGGAGGTGCGCACCATTGGCAAAGACCAAAACTGAGAAGAAAGTGTAACATTAAATGGTGATCCAGAATTTAGGAGAAGAAATACGAGTCAGGCAGCAAAGAGGCCAAAAACAGTACAAGATGAAAAATAAGACCGTGACAGTAGAAGAACAACTTTGGCAGGCTTTCCGTCCCAGATGATGTGCATTGCAAAATGGCCGGAAACAAAAATAACCCCTGTGTGCTGTCTTAAACTAGTGAAACCAAGATAGGTCTGCAAGCAGGAAACTGTGTGCCAAATGTTTGCTGTGGGTACATAGAAATGACAGCAGAAAAGGACCAAAATGGTTCATCCAGTCTGCCCAACAAGCCTCCCATGGTAGTATCCTCCACAACATGCAGGTTACCCCACGTTTCTCTTAAGGGTAGCAACTGCTGCAATTATCCCTGAGCCTTATGATAATCCATAAAAATGTACTGCTAGCAACATTTTTACTGGGTAATGAGCCTTTTTGAAAATTCAGACCGTGCTATTTCACGTGCTTTACTTATGGACTTGGCTGTAGAATGAGTCCTGTGTGTGCTCCCGTGTGTCTGCCCATCAGTTTCCCAGATCGCAAAAGTCGGGGCCCTGTCTGAATCCAATTCCCCTTCTCCCCCTGCCATTGAAGCAGAGAGCAAGGATGGAGTTCTGCCAACAGTATCAAGGCTTATTGGTTAAGGGTAGAAACCGCCACACCAGCAAGTTACCCCCATGCACTCTTTTCTTCAGTTCCATCTTTTATCTTTAGGGATTCACAGTGTTTATCCCTTGCCCCTTTGAATCCTTTTACTGTTTTGGTTTTCTCCTCCTCCTCCTCCAGAAGGACATTCCAGGTATCCACCACCCTCTCCATGAAGAAATATTTCCTGACACTGGCTCTGAGTCGTCCTTCCTGGAGTTTCATTTCGTGACCCCTAGTTCTACTGATTTCTTTCCAATGGAAAAGGTTTGACCTTTACACAACATTAAAACCTTTCACGTATCTGAAGGTCTCTATCATACCCCCCTTGCACCTCCTCTCTTCCAGGATATACATATT
Organism: Rhinatrema bivittatum; assembly: GCF_901001135.1. Lineage (NCBI taxonomy): Eukaryota > Metazoa > Chordata > Amphibia > Gymnophiona > Rhinatrematidae > Rhinatrema > Rhinatrema bivittatum. Next base: position 30,780,121 of record NC_042629.1, read on the forward strand.
TAGATCCTTCATCCTATCCTCTCATAGGTTTTCTGATACTGACTCAACATCATTTTGGTCGCCCTTCTCTGGATCGCCTCCATCCTGTCTCTATCCCTTTTGAGACATGGGCTCCAGAACTAAACACAGTGCTCCAGGTGAGGCCTCACCAAGGACCTGGTCAGGGGCATCATCACCTCCTTTTTCTTACTGGTTATTCCTCTCTCTATGCAGCCCAGCATTCTTCTGGGTATGGTTGGCAACGGATAGTGCAGCTGGCAGTCCGGCCTCCTGTGGCCTCGCCCTTCCTGCTTGGAGGATCACTCTACACTATTTGACTGTAATGCACTTTGAAATGTCTGAAAAGCAGAATATCGATCAAATGTATTCATTTCCATCTTAAGGGACACCACCTCAGTCTTTTTAGATTTTTGTTTTGTTTTTTTATTTATGGTCTTGTATGGTTTATATGTATGTTGAATTTGAAAGACTGGAAAGGGTGGGTTATAAATCATTTTAAAAAAATAAATAAATAAAACAAATACCTGTAAACCTGGCAGTGCAGTCTGCTGTCCTTCTTGTCCTCACAGCAGCCTCGAGGAATGAATGCGATTCCTCTTCGGGTGCGCGTGGCCCAGGCAGAATATGCTTCAGCAGGCACTGAGGAGATGCAGCCTAAAATTAGCCTAAGAATGATTTTTTTCAGCTGCAGTTGACTTCCAGTTCATTCAGAACCTGCAATAATGCTATAGTTCCCTGTGCTACTCCCCTCGTCCCCTTCCCCATCATTTAGGCTAAGTAATAGTCCTTTGGCTAAGAGGTGTGGACCATGGGTGCTCTTTAGAGCCAGCCAGTAGGTGTCACCATCGAGCAAGGGCCTCGACATCCTCTCCTCCAGGGCCTTCTGCAGAGCACAAATGCACCAGCCATGTCTATTGTTTTGTGAATGAGGTTGGGGAAAGGAGAGGACCAGGGACAGCAGCAATGAGCAAACAGACCTTGGCCATTGTTGCTGGAAGCCACACCCCTGCTCAGTTGTGTGGTCAGGGAATGGGCGAGTGTGGAGACAGCTCCGGGCACACTGCCATCTCTGGCTACCATGCAGATGGTCAAACAGGTTCTCCGATGCCTTATTGCATGCACAGTGTGACAAAGCAGTTCATGCAGCAAAAATCCTTCTGAAACTTGGAGGTCTTTTGGCTAGCTATTCCTGAGTATGGGTGCAGTTTCCTCATGATCCTTGGGAATCCAGTTCAGTTAGAACTGGCCTCCATTGGGCTACAGCAACCTGAGCCCAACTAAGCTGATTGCCTCATTTTTAACCTTCCCCTCCCACCTTCTACCTCGGCTATGGCAGTGAAAGTCCGTAGCCACAGTCACCGTGACTTCCGAAACCATGTGTGCTTACGCAGTGACTGGGACTCCTCTTCCTTGGTCTGTGAACGCTGCTTCTGCAGTATCCCCAGCTCTGGCCTGCCTAGGGCTTGGGAAGTACACCCAGGTCCACAGCAAATTGATTTTTTTTTAAATTGATTATTCTTAAATCACAGTATACTAAACAATATAGAACTTGTACTGATAGTGTCAGGGGGAAGTGCATTCTGATTAACTGCTTCTAAATCTCTACTACTCTTTGGAGTATTCTGTATAATCTCCAGAGTAATGTCTCCAAATGGGTTAATTCTGCGCAGCCCTTACAGGACTAAACCTCACTGGAAGCCAGGGTGCATTGAATAGGATCTCAGTCTCTCAAATGCATGTATGTATTTCCAAAGATTTGATATTCCCGCTTTTATGCGAATTGGACTCAAAGTGGATTACAATAAATTAGAGTAGTTTAGCAAGTCCATATCGAAGCAATCTCTTACACATAACCAGCAGTACAGAATTATTTTAATTTAACGTTCTGGCACCGTCTGTCAAACTATGACAGATGGTGCCAGAACTAATATAACTTAATATCATTTACCACTAATGCCCTTCTTAATACTTGCATTGTGCCAAAGAAAGCCTCCTCCTGGAGTTCGTAAGGTGTTAGATGCACAGGCAACATATCTAGATGCGCCTGGAGGTCCTTTTTAATCAGGTCAGTGGCACCCAGGGCAATTAGGACTATTTCTGTATCTTTCTGCCACATTTTCTCAGTCTCTGATTGCACCATTTAGTACTTGAGGATTTTCTCTCTCTCCATATGATCCTCAGAATAGTTGCTTGGTACAGACAGTAGTGCTGTTCTTATGCTTTTTCCCTTTACCACAATCTCCAGTTTTCTTGCATTGATCTTTTTACCTGTTGGAATAGGAATGTCTCAGGTGATCACAACTTCTTCATTTTCTGTACTTCTATCAGGGCCGTGATCCCAGTGCTTTTCTGTTACAGTGATTTATTTATTTGTTTTTATATACCGATATTCACCCGTGGGTATCATGTTGGTTTACAAGATAACTGTTTTGATAATGTGATGGTGGTCATATTATCTTTACATTGCAACATTTAGACATTCCATGCTTAGATCACAATGGTTTACAAGATGACTTTCATGGTTATACATTCAACAGTGATGTTCGTGTTCACACGATTTACAATGGATGAGCCGTGCCACCTTGTTATGCTTTTCTGTATACAGGCCTTCTGACAATCCTTGACATCCAGCGATGAAGCGTGTCACCGTTTCTAGTGCTGTTTCACAAAATTTGCATTTATTTGTTTTTATCAATTTTTTGTTTGTGTTGGCTGTAAATTTGCTTGTTCATAATCTAAGATTGTGTGCTGCAATTGTCAGTTTCTCATCTTCCGGTTTAAACTCGCCTCACTTTAGCCATTCCTGAGCCAGCACAATAAAGCTCTGGAATTTGTTGCCAGAGGATGTGGTTAGTGCAGTTAGTGTAGCTGGGTTCAAAAAAGGTTTGGATAAGTTCTTGGAGGAGAAGTCCATTACCTGCTATTAATCAAGTTTACTTAGGGAATAGCCACTGCTATTAATTGCATCAGTAGCATGGGATCTTCTTAGTGTTTGGGTACTTGCCAGATTCTTGTGGCCTGGTTTGGCCTCTGTTGGAAACAGGATGCTGGGCTTGATGGACCCTTGGTCTGATCCAGCATGGCAATTTCTTATGTTCTGTATGTCCCACTATAGTTTTGTGCTTTTGCCAATTACTCTTCTTTGTTTGCTGATCGGATTCATTAAAGACACTTGTTTTTCAAATTCCATAGCTTCTTTCCTCTCATGCGCTGGTGAATTCACTCAGTCCCTTCCATTCACCGATTCTGGCCATTAACTATGGTACTTCAGCACTTTTTGATCTGTTGCTGCTGTTAGGTATGCTTGAAGGCCTATAATAGCAGTTTTATAAGTATAATCTATTTTTATAAGGCCAATACCAATTTCAGCTCTTGGAATTTACAATCTCGGCATATGCTGATTCTTTATTCGTTTATTACTTATAGACTGCGATTCCTGATGCAAGACCTGCCCAGAGCAGTAAACAACAATATAATCAAACATACATTAAATAAAAGTACTTCTAACCTACCCAATTCTTATAGATTACTTGATGGGCACAGAGACGTTTCCTTGTTCTTCCGTCCAGTTGTTTAGGATCTTTATTGGGCCAGCCTACTATTCCAAAATTATAGGAGAGTGTGGGAATTGCAAGTTGATTAGTAGTTTGTATTTTATTTTGTGTTAAAAGCACTTTTCAGAATCAAACTCCAGCCATATTCTTTACTGGTCCTTTCTCTCAGTAACTTGTATTAAATTGTCACCCTTTGGCATTTCTAAAGGCCTTCCTGCTGAAGTTCTCAGTTGGACAGATGCTTTCAGTTTTGCTTATTTTTCCTGTATGGAAAGCCCCTTTAGCACATTTCTCCAGGCTGATGCTACCTGAGAAACTCTTCTGAGTTGTTCCGTAAATCTCAGGCGTCATGTAGGTGCAATGTCTGTAGATCATTAGTGGAGCTGCAATTAGGGCAATATCTGGAACTTGAAAGAGTTAATAAGAGCATTCAGAAGATTCAGCACCAGGCAAAACAAGAATGGTGAAAGGGAATCTCTCTGAAATTTTGCTTGCTGGATTTTGATATTAGGAATAACCTATTGTCCATGTTTATAATTCTGATGGAGTGTAGTCTACCACCGTTTCATAGTAAACTTGATATACTCAATCAGTACAGGATTTATAAATCTCTGCTACTCTTTGCAATGTTCCCCTATAATCTCTGGCTATGAGGTGTGCCTGGCTCTCTGTTTTCTGTATATTGAGCTGTTTTTTTCATTGTTTTCTTTCCAGGATTCACCAAGACTTACATTTGAAGATGATGGTAGTAAACAGCCGCTGGAGTTATCTGTGAGACAGGTTATGAGTGTCGTCAAATCAGCTGAAGAGAAGGTGAGGTGGAGCAATGTTTGATGCATTGTCTTGGGCAAATAAACCTCTGTGGTCCGGGCTGTAGCACTGCGGTGCAGGAGGCTAGCATTCCCAGGGAGGAAACATGTCCACTTGCTTCTGTGGTGACCCCAGCTGGCCAAACAAGGACGGTTAACTCCAAATATTCGAGCTGGCCAAGTGGTGGGTGGAAGGGATGGAGCCCGGATGCTACCACCAGTAAGTGTGCATTCACGTTCCCCATGGTGACACCTCCTCTTCTGGCATAGGCTTAGCAACCTGTAGTAATTCAAATCAGCCCATTATTTTTCTTTCTTTTTTATTCATCTGAAGGCACATAAATCACATCAAAAAAGTGACTAAAGCCCCTCCACCAATTAAAAATGAGAAGTATGAAACACTAACCCTGACATGATCGTTTCAACATACATGTCTATATCAGAAGGAAAAATGACAACATTAAAAACAAGTGTAAGCGATCTGTTTGGTGGCCCTGACGTTTGATTCCTGGCTCAGGTCTTCCACTTCTGCTAGGCCGGTGTTGGGGATGCTACAGAGACGGCACTAACACCTAGGGGACAGATTTAGAGCGCATGATTGCAGGGATCCGGAAGCAGCCCTGGTGCATGGCTCCAGCTGACTGTCATCGTGGTAGTAGAGAGCTAAGGGAACTGGGAGGGGATTTAAAATAGGGGGGGGGGGGGAATTATTGGGTAGTTGCCAATGAAGGTTCATGGAACTGGATCCCAGCTCTGGTTCTGACTGAGATGCTGAACCCAAAAAAAAATATGTATGAGAAGGACTGTAGCCACATGGAACTGGAGAGTTGCACAATCCCCATGTGGAAAATGATGGTGCTTTATTCTCCTGGGTGTGTCTGCTTATAGAAATGTGGCAGACTGCTTGAGTACATCTGGCCAGATGAACAGACAAAGTCCGGTGGCAGGTGCTCACCAGCACCCCTGGGGTTTGGTCCCTCTGGGCCCCTCCCCAGCAGTGTTCGATGGGGCTTGCTGCAGATTCAGCAGTAATAAAAGCCTTCTGAGCAGCTCCTCGGGTCAGGGATCTTGTATATCCCATGCTGCCTATACAGTCCTTGTGCTGGACCAATAAGAAGTGTCAGGACCCACACAAAATCACATTTTCTCCAGCACTGACACAGCTATTAGCTGCTGCAGCCATGTCATAAAATAGCAACCATTCGCGGAGCAGCCGTGGCCTTGCCAGCAATCCGATTGGTGGCCTTTCTAATCATAGCACCGTAGATAACAGGAGATGTTGTTTCTTTGGTAACCTTTGACCTGCAGTTACATTTCTTGGTATTTCCCCCACCCCTGCAAATTAAATACTTGCACAAGGGGGCTGAGGGTTAAAGGGGATAGATTCAGGAGTAATCTTAAGAAATATTTCTTTACAGAGAGGGTGGTGGAGGCAAAAAACAGTATCTAAATTCAAGAAAGCATGGGGGTAAATACAGGGGCTCTCCAAGGGTGTGATGGGAATTGAAAGGGCTACAGAAATTGGACGGATGGGCCATATGGTCTTTTACTGCCGTCCTGTTTCCGTGTGAGCAGAATGAGCACTGAAAGAGATTTTCAGCTGAAATCAAAAGTTAGGACCATTTCAGCTGAAAATCTCTATCAGCGCTCATTCTGCTCACACGGAAACAGGACAGCAGTAAAAGACCATATGGCCCATCCGTCCAATTTCTGTAGCCCTTTCAATTCCCATCACACCCTTGGAAAGCCCCTGTATTTACCCCCATGCTTTCTTGAATTTAGATACTGTTTTTTGCCTCCACCACCCTCTCTGTAAAGAAATATTTCTTAAGATTACTCCTGAATCTATCCCCTTTAACCCTCAGCCCCCTTGTGCAAGTATTTAATTTGCAGGGGTGGGCTCTGTCAGGAGCCCCGACTTTTGGTCATTCAGTCCACTCCTACCCCCCCCCCCACACACACACACACACACACCCTCCCCTTGCTTTCTATCCCTCCCTCCCCACTCTTCTGTTTAGCAAAGCTCTAATTGTGAGGCCAGGAGCTCCTGGTCCTGTCAGAGGGAGAGCTGTGCACTGCCAGTGGACAGATCCTCCTGGTGTGCGACGAGGTTGGCTGCTGTGTTTGCACAGAATGTGTCACGAGCTGGATGTGTAAGTGCAGAGGGAGTTGGCCTTTGTTTAGGAGGCAGGGTGAAAAGGTGCACTGCAGCACCGAGCAGTGTGGGCGTGAGTGTGGGATGAGATGTACATACAGTACTGGGCATGTATTGGAGGTGAAAGATTTCATTTATTATTTTTCTACATACTTGACTAGTATGTACTGAGAACAGACCTTCTGGCTCTTCTGAATCTCCATCTGGGTGCCTGTGCTCTGTGAGCAGCTCTCTGAGCCCTGCAGGGTTCTGTCAGGATGCCTGTGCTGTGTGCGCTGCTCTTTATCCCCTGAGGGAGCCCTGTGCTGTGTGAGATGTTGTCTGAGCCCAATGGGGGTCTGTCAGTATGCCTGTGCTTTGTGCGCTGCTCCTTGTCCCCTGAGGGGGCCCTGTGCTGGGTGAGATGCTGTCTGAGCCCTGTGGGGTCCTGTCAATATGCCTGTGCTGTGTGAACTGCTTTCTGAACCCTGTGGGGTGCCGTCAGGATGCCTGTGCTCTGTGAGCTGCTCTTTATTCCCTGAGGGAGCCCTGTGCTGTGTGAACTGCTCCTTGTTCCCTGAGGGGGCCCTATCAGGGTGCCTGTGCTGGGTGAGATGCTGGCTGAGCCCTGTGGGGTCCTGTAAGGATGCCTGTGCTGTGTGAGCCGCTGTTTGTCCCCTGTGAGGTCCTGTCAGGTGCCTTGGCTGGGTGAGCTGCTCTCTGAGCCTGACTGAGACACAGCTGAAATGCTTTCTGCTTAAGAGTATCGATTGTAGAGCCCTATTATACCTCCATCAAGGTCATAAGATATTCATTGTCTGCTGCTACAACATGCAAAAATGTTCCTGAAAACATGCCACAGTGCTCCCAACCCCCTTTTCTAGCCAATCTTTGTGTAAGGCAAACTAATAAAAGGAAGAAAATGCAATCTCTCAAATGCTATAGTAATAACCACACTAAAAGAACGTGAGATTCCTGGTCTATAAGTTCTTAATGCTTATTGAAACACTTCTCCAATCTCTGTATAAGTCACAGCCCCCCGCTGCTTCTAATTTGCTGTTCTTCTGAAATAAATCCATAGGTTGGGGAGCTGCCGGAAGTCTCGGTCTGTCAGGAGCCCCGACTCCTGGTAACCCCGGCAGGTTGCTTTAGGAGCTCCTTTACTATTTCCAGGCTTTAGGGGGAGAACCCTTTTGTAAATGCTAAGGGACTTGGACTGCTCCATTGGCCTGATGTTTGTGTAAAGTGCTGGGTGCGATTCCCATCTTTGGCTCCTTTCCATGGACAACGCCAGGGAGCACCGGGTCTATCATTCTAGGTGGGTGCCATCTGCAGGTAGAATTCAGGGTGTCCACAAATGTGGGTTCATGCCCCTTGGAGAACTGCAAATGCAGGAAAGAACTGCAAGTACTCTTGGAGTAGCTGCATCCTGGGCCTGGCTCCAGGAAAGTAAAATGCCGCTTTCCAGACTGTGGGGCTGCCCAACCATCCGGGGAATAGTTGTTTGGATTTTCCAGAGCACTGATGTCTGTTTACTACCAGATCCCTGGCTGCTGTTATTAGGCCTCCCAGCATCACTCCCATCTCTTAATAGCCGCTAGACAAACTCTTACAGAAGCCTGGAGTTCCCCATGCATGCAAAGGAAAAAACAGAGCTTTTTATTGCAGAGACTCCTTAGACTGTGTGGCTCTTGACCTGGCTGCCTGCCACTAAGCTGTGCTATTTGCTTACCAGGCTATGCCTCTTGTTGAAGGCCAGATTCTGTGATGTAACAAAGCTGAGGTCTGGGATTTTGATAGTGCTTACAGCTTTATTGTACCTAGTCAATCTGGGAGTAGTTTTGTGTAGCCGGCCTATTTGCAAAAGTCTGTGCATACATTGCAGGTAGTTTCCCTGTGAAAATTACTTAATGCAAATTGCATCCACATAAAAGGTACACTGTTTTGTATCTGTTGTTTGTGCAGGTAGCCAGGTAGGGGCAAAACATGCATGTGTACATTTGATTTACTATGAGCCCTGCATCGGAAAATCAAATGTATGCATGCGGTTTTGCCTCCCTGATCTAAATGAATGCCTGGGAGCACCTCTCTGGGATTTTTTTAAAAATCTGCTAAAAGTACAAGTGCCATGGAAGCCAGACAGAGAGCGACTGTCAGACAAATTAATTGACCAGAACCTTGCACCCAGATGTGACAAGGAGTGTCTCTCACCTTGTCCCTGCACCTCTTTCTCCTCAGGTTGTATCTTGCAATGTCGTGGGACAGGCCATGTGGTTTTCCATTACCGTGGCGGGCACTGCTCCTGCTGCTGGGAGCCACCGAGCGTACAGCGTGGGCGTCTCCCCGCTCCATCTGCAGGTAAGGAGGGAAGCGTTTCTCTTCTCAATCGGCACTGTCGTATTCTAAGGTCCACCCCTTTCTGGCAGACAGATAAGAAGTAGAAGGGGTAGTCTGACTAGCTGCTTGGTGACCCAGGGTGATGGGGAGGCTACAGTGCATTTACTGATACCTTTCTACTCCCAGCAGAGGGTGGGGTTTGTCTTTAAAGTTATAAAGACATTAACACAATAAAACCCTGTTCCAGATATGGATCCCCTGTCACATCTGTTGCCTTCTAGGCTATTTTAATATAGAAAAACCCCTTGCTCTCGCCTTTTAGCCGTGCAGAACCTGCATCAGCACAGCTCAACAGATGCATCCCTTGGGGCTTTCTGCCCCTTTCTCAGTTTGTGGGCATGAAGCACATCACTCATTATTGCACCCAAACAAAGGAGGCAGGAGTGATAGATTAAAGATGGCCCTCGGGCATTTCTATGACTTTTAATACATTTAAAACAAAACACCCAAGTCAGATGAGAATCCTGAGGCAGGGGCAATAGCGGTGTTCCCTGAATCCTTGACGTGCCTTAGCCTAAGTATAATTTGCTCCTCCCGACTGTAAGAATCCTTCTGAGGTACCTGAGGGGTCTCTGCAGAAGGGGAACCCACTATGTAAACAGTTATGATGGTAAATAACTGAATGACGGTATATACAAACTCTTACATAAATAAATATGGGAGGTGGAAAAGGGATCAAATTTCAAAAAATATTATACAGCGTATCTAATACATTCACATATCTGCACAAATATAATGTAACATGCGATTACTACTATCGCTGAACCGTAAATCAATAAAATGCCCAACACTCATACCCATTCATACACTTCTTCATCCCTAAAAACCTACCTCCAAAATATTATTTAAAATAACTGGCAGGATTAATGAGAATTTTAGAGATGATATTTTCCCGAAATGTCATAATGTGCCCGTAAGTAATCAGAGTCTCTTTCAGGAACTAATCACCAACAGAAATCCTCATGATCTCATACTTATTTTTCCTCTTTAGCTTCCAAATTATAATTCCTTCTGTTCCCAGTCTCTTTCAGGGACTCTTCTCCAATATAAAGCTGATATTTCCACACTTTATTTCTCCTTATCTTCCAAACATATTTCCTTCTATTCCCCTATTTTGGTTCTCTCTTTTTCTATATATTTATGTGAGAGAGGGTATTTTATTTTGTTATTCCTTTCATGATTGTTACACCTTTCAGGTGGAAAAGGGAGCCACTCTCCCTAGTACGAATTACAGAAAACTGTGCCGATATGAATCGGCTAAATTGCTGGCTGAGCAGTAATTGTCCCGGTTCTGGTGAATGGATAGGCAAGCATCAAAAGGCCCAATCTTCCTAGTCCTGGTGCCTTAGTTCACAGGAATGATTTTTGAGGCTGTCTGTAATGAATATGTATAAAGTGTATTTGCATATATTGGAGACCCTCTGTAGGCCTTTATCTTATGTGTATTCATTGCAGTCATCATGCCATCCAGCCTGGTAGGTGAGGCTCCAGAACTGGAATGGAAAAATCTGTGTTAGAGGCTTCGGGTGTATCGGGTCCCAGAGGGAAGATGATCTTATGCAGCTGGGACAATGTCTGATAGCCTAAGCCTGGAAGAGCCAACCACCTTGCTCTAGGATCCCTCTCTAGACGGAGAGGTCAGATCAAGAGGCTCACAATCCTAATCGCTCTTCCCTCTCCACCCCGCCCCCCCTCCCGCAGCAGTAGATTTCCTGCTCTGCAGGGAACACTAGTTAGGGGGCGATTTTTAAAAGCTTTGCTTGTGCAAAAATGCCCACATACACGCGTATGTGGGCTGCGTGCAAGCATCGGGGATTTTTAAAGGCGTGATTTTCGTGCAACTATAGGAGTGCGTGTGCCAAAAATAAGGGGGCAGGGCATGGACGTTCCAGGACGGAACTCCGCATTTTAAAACCGGAGGCCGCAGCACGTGCAGGCTTGTTAGCCGCGTAATTTTACTGCTGCTGCTGAGTTGTATTAATATTTTATTTTAGGAACTGACCATGTATTAGAATCTATGATATTGGTGTAAACCGTTATGATGGAACCCACCGAATGACAGTATACAAAAACTTGCAAATAAATGAGGAGCAAGGCTGGAGATCTCGTGTTTTAGGATTTATAGGGCAGGGTGAGGGATCTGGGTCAACTGGGGGTCATGCAGGATGAAGAATCAGAGGGGTCTGGATGACCTCAAGATTGACTGGGGAAACTGGTGGAGTAATTGGGGAAAAATTGGGAATGTACCCAATGCGTGCATGTTTTAAAAATCCACTTACGTATGATCGTAAAAACCGGCAAAGTGCTATGGAAGATAATGTGAAGTAGGTTTGCTCAAGTAACCTCTTAAAATTTGGAGCGTGCTTACCTGCGGTAGGTGCATTTTAAAAAGTGTGCGCATTATTTAAATTCCAGTGTGTATCCGCTCATGCGCCGATACGTGTGTGTAGAGGTGCACTTGTTTTAAAATGAGCTCTTCTAACTATTCCATCAGTCAAACAGCAAGACTAACGCAGGTAAGAGAAAGGGCGTTATCCTTGGCAGGACCCATACTATGGAACTCCATGCCATTGGAATTAAGACTACAAAGAGAAAACAAAACTTTCAGAAAAAATCTTCAAACTTGGCTATTCAAACAAGCCTTTCAAAAAGAGAGAGGAGAATAGAATCCAGGGAAGTGCAAGGGACAAAACACCCACGCAAACAGTAATCACTAAGGGTGTATGTTTTTGTTTTAATAGAATTCATCAGTAAAGGATAAGTTACTTTATAGAATGAGTCCTAGACTCAAAACCGCTATAGAATCGAACGGGACGTGATAGTGTTCACACTCATTTAACAACTAACATTGATGAAAACCATGTTACTGAACATTATGGCACCTGTGTAAACTGATAGAGGTTAATAGCATTACTTTTTGTGCCTTACTGTAAACCGTTGTGACGGTACCCACCTTTACGACGGTATAGAAAAGGATTTAAATAAATAAATATTCGTGTGTTGGCCTGTGAACCCCAGCTAGCAGCATGGGATGACAGCAGCCCAGCAGTCCCTGTTGATCAGAATCTGCTGTGGTCCATTTATTTGTAAGGAGTACATGAGTGGTGCATCTCCTTTTGGCCCAACGCTTGGGACTCTGGTATATGGCGTCACTGGGGATTGGGGGGGGGGTTCACAGGCTGGAATAGCAAAAGGTGCAGCTGCTGGGTTAGCTTGGTGGTTCCCTTCCTCTCGAGGTCTGTACCTGCCAAATTTTGTTGTCTCTCTCCAGCTGGAGCTTCACATGAAGGAGGACGGAGAAGATATCCAGGTCACGTGGTCCTTTATCAATTTCCCAAATGTGAATCTTGAAATCCAGCCAAAGCCAGGGCAGGAGGTCAGTGAGTAAGTTTAAATCTCCTGCTTTCTTTTTCTGATGCTCAAGTCTCTGAGTGTTATCTTGCAGCCCAGCCTTATCAGAGGCAGCTTGTAAAGCAGCCGGATTTTGGGATCATTTCTGTGGCAGGCAGAATAGAAATCATGAAGATCCTACTTTCATTTCCTTCCTGAGAGAATGGTGATGATGATGAATACATTTTTTAATGCTCCTGCTTGGCTGTTTTTACTGTTTTATTGTATGGCTGATAGTTAATTGGACTTCCCAGTGTGATGCTGACTTCTTAGCTTGATGAATGATTTAGCTGCAGTGTGGGTTACTGATGGACTGTTTTTTGAGGCTTGTTCATTGAGTTATTAATTGATTGATATTCTGCTTTTCGACACTGCAAAGCAGATTACATTCAGGTACTATAAGTATTTTATATTGTGGGGAATTGGGCAATGTTTGTTCACTTCTATATTGTATATATCTTTTTACATTTTTAAAAAAATTTATTGTAAAGATAACGCCATTACAAAATAAGCAGAACAAGACAAGAGAGAACCGCAAAGTGTAACCAAACAGAATACATACTCCACATATCGCAGATACACAGTACCCTCCTGTTAAAGAGACATCTTTTCACAAATAAAAAGTACAATAAAGAAAATGTAAATACATGGATAAACCCACATACAGCAATATACAGTTTAGCTAGATCCCTTAACTTTCACACATTCTAGGAAAGGTTTCCAAATCCACGGCACTCCAGAATAACTTTCTATAGCATAAGTGTGCCTCAGAGTCAGAAATCCAGCGAAGGTCTACACGGAGGGCTCCAGTGCCTGGCACAGTTTCTCTAGCTGTCAGCAGCATGTGATTAGCTAATTGTATAAGCCTTTTATTCGAGGAATACAGCAATCCAAATTGTGCCCTACTAAAATAACAGCTGGCTGAACTAGGAGAGAGAGTTTTGCAATACTAGGAATCCAATAGATTGTATTGTGCAATTTGATTTTTATTATGTAAACCACCTTTAGGTCTTGTATGACAAGGTGGTATATCAGATGTAAATGAAATAAAATAAATCACTTGATCAGTGCCACTGGGCTGATTGTCCTCAATAACTGTGCAGGAAAGCAGCATGGGCAGATGAAGGACCCTATGCAGGCATTGCACTGATACATGTGAAGCACAAATTTTATAACAACACAAAAAATGATGGGAGAGGAAGACCAAATTGGCTCATCCTGTCTGCCCAGTTGCGATTCTTTCACTTTGGGTAGCTGAGTATCTTACGTTCCCACCCGCGACCCAACACCATTTTCCCCACCACCTCTGCCCGCTAACTGAACTGCTAACCCCTTTTCCACCACTGCTTACATAAGAACACAAGAAATGTCCTGCTGGGTCTGACCACGGTCCATCCAGCCCAGCATCCTGTTTCCGACAGTGGCCAGTCCGGGTCACAAGTACCTGGCAGATCCTGTAAAATAGATCCATTTCTTGGTTACTCACTCCTAGGAACGGCAATAGCTTTCTCTGATCTACCTGGCTAATTACGTTTTATGGACTTTTCCTCCATGAACGAGTCTAAAGCTCTTTTAAACCCTGCAAGGCTAATCGCCTTGACCATGTACTGTGGCACCAGATTTTACAGCTTGATGGGCGTTGAGCAAAAAGTACTTTCTACAATTTGTTTGAATCTGCTGGCTGTTAGTTTCATGGAGTGTCCCCTTGTTTTAGTATTACTTGAAAGGGCAAATAACCATCCTTTTATTTTCCTGTTCCACCCCACTCATGACTTGATCAATTTCTAACATATCCCTTCTCAGTCATTTCTTTTCCAAGCTAAAGAGCCCTAATCTATTTAGCTTTTCTTCATAAGGAAGCTTTTCTATCCCCCTTATCGTTTTTGCCACCCTTCTCTGCACCTTTTCTATGTCCGTTTTTGTGTTTTTTGAGATGGGGTGAACAGAACCGCACACAGTACTCGAGGTATAGATGCACCATTGATCGATACAGAGGGAATATTTATTTATTTTATTTGTTATCCTACATTCTAAGCAGGTTAGAAAAAAATTTCAGAAAATAGATCTAATTGCCGTACAGGCATACCTTTTTCGGATCATTCCAAACATTCTGTTTGCCACACACTGAGCTTAGGATATCCATGTACTGTCCACAACAAGGCACTTCTCTTGGGTGGTGACTCCTAATATGGAACCCAGCATTATGTACCTGTAGCTGGGATTATTTTCTCTATGTGCATCACTTTATGCTTTTTCACATTAAATATCATCTGCCATTCAGATGCCCAGTCTCCTAATCTCACAAGGTAGTCCTGCGGTTCCTCACAATCTACTGCTGCTTTAGCAGCTTTGAATAATTGTGTGTCATCTGCAAATTAGAAAAACTGCCATCTGCTTCCTGGCTTTTAACCAGTCACTAATCCACAACAGGACACTGCCTCCTGTACCATGACTTTTTAATTTCCTGAGGAGTCTCTCATGGGGGACTTTGTCAAATGCCTTCAGAAAATTCTAATACACTATACCAAGCAGCTCACCTTCATCTGCATATTTATTTACATCTTCAAAAAAAAAATCTAATAGTTTTGTAAGACAAGACTTCCCTTTCCTAAACCATGTCACCTCTTCCCCATTAAGCTATGTTTACCTATCTTATTTTATTTAAGACACTTATATTCCACTATATCCAATTTCCTAAGTGGCTATCTGGGCAGTAATTTAAGAATAGTTTTTACCATTTTGCCTAGCACCAACATCAGGCTCACTAGTTCATTTTATATCCCGCTTCATTCATTCAAGATGTTTGGAGTGGTTTACTCTAGTAAAAAAAAAAAAAAAAAAAAAATAGAAAAAAAAAAAAAATCACAGAATAAATAGACAACATCAAAGCCATAGTCAAAATCGAGCAACCATCATCTTTGCATATCCCCCATGTAACTGAACCCACACAGAACATTAAAGTCCATCGCCTTCCTTCCCATCAGGCTTGGTTGTCTGTGCCCTGGAACACAGATCTATTGTTTCCTGGATCAGCCCTAGAGCCCATTTTGAACATTGGGGTTACAGTGACCACCCTCCAATCCTCTGGTATTGTGGCTGTTTTAAATGATAGGTTATATATTACTAGTAACAGGTTTGCAATTTCATGTTTGCATTCTTTTAGGATCTGGGGTGGATATCATCTGGTCCTGGTGATTTGTTACTCTTTAGTATGTCAATTTGATCTTTTATATCTTTCATTATCTCAGAAATTTGTTTTCATCAGAATCATCAAAATCAAAGAATGTTTCAGATGTGGGTATGTTCCCAACATCCTCCTCAGTAAAAACCAAGGTAAAGAACTCATTCAGTTTTCCTGTTATTTCCTTGTCCTCTCTGATCACCCTTTTTACCTCTGTATCATCTATAGCAGTCCAACTGACTCCCTCGCAATCTTTTTGCTTTAGATGAACTTTGACAAAACTTACATTACTAGTTTTATCCTCCATGGCAAGCTTCTTCTCAAATTCTCTCTTGGCCTGTCTTATTACTGTTTTACATCTAACTTGCTAGTGCTTATGCTGTTGTCTGTTTTATTTCATTTGGCCCTGATTTCCATTTTTTTTGAAAGAAGCCCTTTTGGCATTAATTGCCTTCTATCACCTCATTAAACCATTCTGGCAGTCATTTGGTCTTCCTTTGACTTTTTTTTAATGCATGGAATACATTTTAACTGGGCTTCCAGAATGGTATTTTTAAACAATGTCCACATGCCAGGCAAACTTTTAATCTTGGAAACGGCTCCTTTTAGTTTCTTCTAACTTCCTCATTCTATCATAGTTGCCCTTTTTAAAGTTTATGGTACTGCAGTAGGTTTACTTAATGTCCACCCTCCATTAATTATATTAAATTGGATTGCATTATGATCACTATTGCTAAGCAACTCCTCCACAGTAACTCCATATTCCTGTATGTTATAAACATGCCTAGAATTTGTTAAAGTACTGGTCTCCACTGCTCCTACTGGTAGGTCATTTAAGGTCTTGTCATCTTTCACTTTTATTATTATAAGACCATCACTGAATCTAATGCCCAGATCCCCCTTCCCTGTCTTGTTACCTAGCTTTCCAATAATTCACTCAGCCATCAAAACTAATAAGGCCATTGTCCAAAACATCTGGCTTCCCCATGGTCTTTGAACTTTGTTTTGTTTTTTTAACCATGGTTACTCAATGCAAGTTATCCCAGTGTTTTCCCAGATACAGCTCCACCACTGCTATTTAGGTCATAATGGACAGGAGATGTTCATCAGAGCTCCATGCAGACATCACACTGAAACACATGCATCAGTATCTCACAACACAGAGCAGCAAGGCTTATTGGTATGACTAGGCCAAGGCCTGATCAAGGGTTTTCTGAGAGGTGTTGCACAATCACAAAATAATGACCTTGGGATACCAGTAAGCAGATAATGCTGCTCCTTTCAAGTTACCCCATGTTTTAGGAGAACAACTGACCGCCCAAAAGAATACATATTGCAGGAGTACAGATAAGAACTAGGCTATGCTGAGGGGCAAGAGTGCAGATAAAGATCAACATTCCTTTGCAAATGAGTATAAATCTAGGTGCTTTTATTGTACTAGGAGAGGAGGCTCTCCCTTCTCTGCCAAGAAGGTAATCTGTCTGCCAGCTCATTCACCAGGAATTCACTGGATATCGCACAACAATGTAACAGAGGGCGTAGTCTCTGGACCCAGCAAGATTGCAAGAGCTGAGTAGGGTTATGCAGGATTTGTAGCAGAGGAGAGTCTTGAACTCCTGTCCAAGGACTTCTGAATCACAGTCCAGCACACTAAC
Organism: Rhinatrema bivittatum; assembly: GCF_901001135.1. Lineage (NCBI taxonomy): Eukaryota > Metazoa > Chordata > Amphibia > Gymnophiona > Rhinatrematidae > Rhinatrema > Rhinatrema bivittatum. The sequence continues at coordinate 30,797,241 of NC_042629.1, forward strand.
CACTACTTTCTGCTTGCATGGGGTGATTTTTAGATTTAGATTTGTACTTCATCCTGTTTTAGTTGCAAATTTTGTTACAGTTTTTTTTTTTTTAGCTGTGACTGTGTGTCTGTCTGTTTCTCTGTCTGCACATCTTGCAGCCCATCATGCTGTCATTGACTAAAGCTTCTGATTTTTTTTAATTCCCTCTCGGTTACCGTCAGATGGCTGGGACATGTGGGGTCGACCCAACGCTCAGAGATGCCGTGCAGGCTCTGCTGAGCTCTGTCCGTCCATCAGTCATGTTAAGCACAAAACCCACTGATGTGAAGGAAATCCAGGTAACCCTGCTTGCTGTCTCCTCGCATTTTTCTCCTTCCAGCTCAGGACGTTCCAAAGCTGAATAGCCAGATCCAAGAACAGGTAATGGCATGTTCCAACAGAACAGTGCCTGGCATCCACTCGCTCTAAGCTTTTCTTGTACTGAGAAGGACCATCAAGCATGAGCCAGTCAGAATGCAAGATTAAAATCCTAGGCATCTTTAGTGAAAGTTTGCATCATTTTTTTTCTCCACGGGACTTCCTTTCCTACACTAATTCAAATAAATCCGCACTCTTTCATATTTTTGAAGAAGTCTGGCTGAACTAAACCCTGTGTTTAATGAGTCTTCTGTTAATCTGAATATTAGTGCTCTTCCATCCCATCTTGCATTCTTTCCATTTTCCTCCAGAACGCGCAGAGCATAGGAGCTGTTGCTCGGGGAATGAGCCCCCCTAAGCCTCCGCGGATCCACGAGCTCAGGCTGCAGGTGAAAAACATTTCAGCCATGCTGCCAGCCAGCCGGGACACAGCAGGTACAATTATTCTGGAACAGCGCTAGGCAAAACCCTTGATTCACTAAATACACCTGGTGTGGCTCCTTGGATCTTCTGATAATTATAGAGGTTTTCACGGTATCTGATAATGCTGATGTTAGAAGCTTGTAGTTAAAATAAGGGCACTCGTGGGGGTTCTTCAGGAGGGCAAAGGCTACGAACCACTGCTGGAAATATTCATTATTTAAAGTGAGAGCCCTAGTCTCTGAAAAATTGCAGCTTACAGCAAGTAAGGAAGGTGTCGCGGATCAAATATTGGACTTGTCAGGGCCAAAAACCTCTTCCTTGATTTGTCTTCTTGGACAAATCAACTGTTTTGGCTCTTTTGGAGCAGCACCGTACTAGTGGGTTTGTCTGGGACAGATTGATGGGGAGGAGTGAAGCAGATGTGGGAGCAGATGTGGGAAAAAGTTAGTTTTGAAATGGCTGTTTTCTGCAAAACCTGGCAAACTAAAAAAAAAAAAAAAAAATAAATTGATTAGATAGCCATAAATAATAGCAGGAAGGACACATCTTCTTCCAAAAGGAGCCCCATGTAACATCCCCCAAGAAAACCTACTGCCCAATAATTTGCCTACTTACAAACTACAAGCTGTTGCCTGCAATAGATTCAAATAGAATATATGAGCACAGAAACTTTAATAACATCATGACAACAGAACAGAAGGGCAACAAAAGAGGAGAGTATGGAATCAAAGACCAATTGATTCTGGATAAAGGCATCAAGGCCAGCTGTAAGAAATTGAAACCTCTAGTATAGCAGAGATTGATTATATAAAAAAAAAAAAAAAAGTTTTGATAGCATCCTCCACGCTTGGATACTAAATTGCCTTGAAAAGTACAGCTTGAACCCTGCACTGATTGAGTACATCAATTTCACCATGAAAATGTGGCAGACTACACTCTATCTGAATTATGAAGATGGACAATGTCATTCCTACATCAACATCCAGCGAGAAATATTTCAAGGAGATTCCCTATCACCACTCCTGTTTTCTCTGGCACTGAATTCTCTTATTAACGCTTTAGGCTATGAATTTAGCCTTTATCCTAGAGATACTAATGATCTACAGATAACATCTCACTTACTATTTTGTAGATGATTTTAAACTTTAGTGCTCCTGTGATCATCACTTTAGTGCAGTGGTTCTCAACCTTTTTTCTGTAGGGACACACCTGGCAGATCATGCTTACATGCGTGACATGCTGAACACTTGACCATCACAAACTAAACGTAAACATATACTCCGCATCCACAGGAACCCGCCCCCCGGTCCCCAAACAATGGATGCAGAGCAGAACTAAGATATTTCTAATACAACTCGCCATATAAAAAGATATTGATTCTGGTGCTATCTCAGTAACAGAAACACAAACTCCCTTACTACCAGGTGCTTTTGTAAAATACAAAACTTGAAAAAAACACTCAGTACATGTGTAGCAAACCTTTCATACCATTGCAACACTAATTCCAAGAACTCAAACAGCAATAGCCCTTCCTGTGAAAAGGCAGCAGTGCAGCACCAATGCATGGCCTATTGAGAATGAGAAAATGCAACAAAGAAGATGGATACAAATCCCTACCTACTAGTAAAATACCTCCTACACTAAGCAAAGTACAAAGATAGGTCAGTTTTGGGAATGTGCATTTCTTCTATTATGGCTCTTGCACCCTATCACTCCCCTTCCATGCCTCCTCCATCCTTCACTTTTCCCAAATACTCCCTTTCAATCATCCACTCACATCCCTGCCCAGCATTCCAGACCCCCCACATCCTCTTCCCTGTGCTCCCTCTCTCCCCTGCCTGCCCAGCTACCCCAACCCACTGCTTCCCACCCCTTCCTGCTCAGCAGCCCCCACACTCCCTCTCCGTTCCACCTTCATCTTCCCAGCATCCCCAATCTCCTTTCCCCACCCTCCACATGATGAAGAGATCAGCAGCATCACTCCCAGACTCAGCAGGGGAAGATAAAGTTTACGTTTCTTCAGGCCCAGAATAGCCGTTGCTGGCAATGTCTAGCTTTGATCTGGGTGAAGGAGGAAACAGCCTCTCACTGGGCCAGAAAGAAGAGAAGGAAGTGAGAGGAGCCTTCCAACGGGCCCAGTGTAAAAGAAGTCAGCCAACTCCCACCCAGGCTGATAAGGAGGCAGCCGTCTGCTGGCCCTGCGATGCACCTCCCAGGAGCTTGCGACACACCAGTGGGTCCCGACCCACCTGTTGAGAACCTTCTTTAGTGAAACAATTCCAAATAGTGAAGAGCTTCTCAGGTGACATCAGGATGACGTTCAGCCTGGTCAAATGCACTAAAGTGACCTTTCTCAAGGGAAAATGAAGTACAACGGAACATTTTGCCAACTGAATACCGTAACATAAAAAAAGCTTGAGCAGGAAGGCGTAATATAAATATATATCCAGGAGTAGAGGAAGGTGCAACAATCCAGCACAAGTTTCTGAGAAAAGATCATCAAAGAATACTACAGGAGACTGAAACTGATTTTAAAGTGCTTTAACAGCATGGAATAAGATACAAGTTATCCATCAACACCCACTTTTCCCACACTTTTCTACAGTTTTTGAAATTGGCTCCATAAAGAATTTGGACAGTTGGATAGAGGAACTCTATCCAACTCTATCCAGATCTTAGACTAGAACCCAGTCATCAAGAATTCAAAAAAAGACTGAAAACTTTTCTCTTCCAACAAGCTTTCCCAGACGCTTAAGTGACAGACAGACTCCCTAATTACTAAGTATCCTAATTACCCTAATTATGGTCACTGTATCCAGTACTAATTCTAAAATATCTACAACTGGACAATGATCTTTGAGATCAAAAATTTACTTTATTTCATATATATATTTGGCATTGCTTATATTTATTGCTACGTTAAATAGTTATACTGCTTATATAATATATTATATTTCTTTACTTATTACTATTTATTACCAGTTAAACTATTATTTCTTTATTTAGCTCTATGTTAAATTGTCAACCAGTTATACTGTTCCATATGTTCTACTGTTCCATGTAAAGCTCAGCTCTCTGTTGAGCAGTTCTTCGTTTTATGTAAACCGGAGTGATTTGTAGTCCCTACAAGAACTTCGGTATATAAAAATTAAAAATAAATAAATAAATAAACTCCTCCTTTGCCCACCAAGTATTCTATAAATCAATGGATGCAAGATTGTACATACCAAGAGCCGAAAGCGGAATGGGCCTTTTAGAAATAGATTACACTGTTGGAGACAGGATACTGGGCTTGATGGACTCTTGGTCTGACCCAGAATGGCATATCTTATGTTCTTATGACTTCGCAAGATGGCCACCGTGGCAGAATCTGATGAAGTATCTCTACTGCTAGTGTTGCTTTTGTATTAGTTTTGCTTACAACTATGGTTATGTGGAAGAGAAAGCAGAAGGCTCTGGCTTACTCTCCTTTTTCAGCAGCTTCAATGAAGCTTATCCAAAGGAATCTGCATTCTGAAATGAGCACCAAGAGTGAGAGTTCTCCAGAACCAGAAGCATCATTGAGCTTTAGTGCGAGACCTTCCCTCACTGCCAATAAACTGGTGCTAGATTGCTTTGCTGGAGGAAGAAACACTACTGAAGCAGTGCCTGGAGGATGTGGAGCAGCGAGGAACAGTGGTTGCTTAGACACTGCTAACTCCAGATTCAGAAGCCCTGGAGAATATCCAGCCTATTGAATCCAAATGTGTTTTTGTTCAGGAGATGGAAGTTGGTGATAGTATGTCCCAGTTCAGTGTGCTTCCCTCTGAGCTTTGGGTACCGCTGCTTTCACCCGTGTCACTTCCTGTATCCTTAAAGGGGAAACAGGAATTCCACTGGCTGCTAAGAAGGGAGTCAAGCTGAAGGATGTTTGAGGAGTAGTCAGCAGGACTGAGAGCATTCTAGCTGACTCAATTTCTCAGTTGTTTCTTTACAAAAGAAAATGCAGCTTCCAAAATGGAGGCCCACGAGAAAAGGCTTGGAGAGATTGAAGGGCATTTGGACAGGATAGGATAACAATTATCTTGTCTGCAAGGAGTTGGGATGGCCCATATTAAGAAGTCCCTAATTCTTCGTTCTGAGCTGGAAGGTATGGAGAATTCAATTAGGATCAATAATCTGCATCTCCTTAACTTCCCTAAACTAGGCTATTATCTCCTCAGGAACATTTTAGGAACTATTTAAGAGAGGCTCTCAAAATTTCAGATGATAGAATGGTTGGGATTTCCAACACGTATTGTCTTCCATCAGGGGTGCGGAATGAGAATGTGGAGGAAAAGGAGTTGGATATTATTCCGGCTACGGATAGCCTGGACTTGTCCTTACAGATGAAATATCTATAAGAATGAAATAGTTAGTCTTCTTAAATACTTTGAAGGATAAGAATTTGGTGCTGTGTTTGTACTGCAAGTAGAAAGATGTTTCTTTCTGTGGCCAGAAAGTGAGGATGTTCTTTGTTGCTCGGTCTACCCAGCTTAGCAGGAAAGTTTCACTTCAGAAAAAAAACTCAGATGCTTGCATTGCAAACTTATTTATTGTTTTTTTTTTTAAGTTCCCTTGCAAATGCCAAAGGAACAAATATACTTTCTTTGACCCTTCTCATTTGGAAAATCTTTTAAAGAGAAAAATGTGGGAAATTAATTCTCTTTTCTTTTTCTTTGTTTGTAACATAAGGCATTGAAGATTTAGGGTCATTTGTTAGTTGTCATGGCTTCTTAGGATGGCTATTCCAGATTTTCCTGATATTTTTGTTTTTCTTCTTTCTTCATTCTCCAATTATGTGGACTAGATGCAGTTATAATTTGTTTTGGGGTTTTTTTTTTGTGATTTTTATGTGTGTTGTAATTTGCTTGATTTTTATGATGGCATTTTCCTATGGTTTACTTTAACTCTTTCAAAATCCTTTAAATAATTAAAAAAAAAAAAATAGATTACACAGAGAAAGCTCCAGGTATACGTATCAGCATCAACAGATCCAAATGCTCAAAAAGTGCTGAAGTACGAAAGTGAATGACTAAAATGGGTCTCCATCCTTTAACTTGGACAAGCACTCTGACAAGTAGAAAGCATGAGAGTGAGAATCCACCAGCACGCCTAGTGAAAGAGGCAACTGATTTGCAAAACAAGATAAAAGTCTGTTACAGAATTAGGCCAGTAAACAAAGAAAAACAATTGACAAAAGCATAAATATAGTAGGAAATACAAAGAGTTTAGCAATTACTCATGGGTGGATCAAAACCTGACAGAGGAATTAAGGAGAGGTGAACTTTAAGCTAAAGATGAAAGATTGATATTTGCAGCATAGGATAGTAGTACAGGAAATGCAGATTCTGTAAAACAGTTACACATCTCGTCACTGGGTGTGACATGCTGCTGTCAGAAGGCCTGAGCACAATAAGGTGGCATGGCTCATCCACTGGAAACTGTGTAAGCAGTCTAACGCTGGGAAAACAATCCTGGTAGACTTGCAGAGTATGAAGACCTGGGACATTCCCTTTCATGCAAGAAAACCGGATATTGTGGTAAAGGAGAACAATCAACATCATCACAGCTAATGGTGCCAGGTGACTACTATACCCAACATATGGAGAGAGAGAAAAGATCCTTAAGTATCTAGACATGCAATCAGAGACCAGGCAAATGTGAAAGAAAGATACAGAAATAGTCCCAGTTGTATTGGGCACCACCGGCCTGATGAGAGAGAACTTCCAGGCGCACCTTGATAAGTTGCCAGTACATATTCCATCCTATGAACCCCAGGAGTAGGCTCTCTTTGGCACAATGCAAGTATTAAAAAAAAAAAAAAAGCATTCTCAGTAAATTTGAGAGACTGAGTTCATACCCAACATGCCCTGGCTTACGAGTGAGATTCACTCTTGCCATGGTATGTGTAAAACTAACTTTCGTGGAGACATTACTCTGAGAGAGACCTTTTGGGTAATGATATCTGATGATTTTAAAGCAGCAAAATAGTGCAGCAGGACAGTGATGAGAGACAGAGGGATGCTTGAGTGCCTGAGGAGAGGGGTAACCAGCAGAAAAAAAAAAAGCAGGTCATTGGCGATAGCTCATCTAGAATGTTGTGCTCCATCTCTCCATAAAGAAGGGAGAAGAGCGATTATAATAGAGATTGTGAGATACCTGAAAGGTATAAATATTGCACAAGAAGCAAATCTCATTCACTGAAAAGAAACAAAGGGATCACAGGCTGAGGCTCAAAGAGTAATATAAGGCCATATTTCTCAGGGTGAGGAGGTGGTGGATGCAAAAACAGTAACAGAATTCAAGGGGGCCTGGAATAAGCACAGAAGTCTGCAGTATTGCCACAGGAAAGGGCTGGATGGGCTCTTTACTCACCCTCTATTGCCATATTCTGTGTTTCTGTATTTGTGCCTCTGCAAAACTGAAAAATGTGACACAATTTCCAAAAAAAAAAATTGTCACAGCACAAACTCACAAGAACCATGTAGAAGGTTTTCTCTCATGATGTATCATGATGTATGTCGCAGAGTTACTTTGTATAAGTACAATTCATGGGAAATTTCAAAGTAATTTTCATCAAGAAAACCAAGATGGCAAAAGAAGCCAGGGCGATATCTGTCGTCTGCTGCAGAGGTCTGAGCTCCCTAGGCAGTGCTTTCCGTCTCTGCCTGGGGAGGAGTAGCAGCCATCATTCTGCAGCAGCTTCCGATTCGGTCTTTGAGACCCCCCCCAAGCAGGATAGTCAGCATGTGTACATGAATGTGACACCTCGTGAATATTCATTAGCGAGAGCCTGAAAACCCTGCTTGTGGCCCTCGGGACCGGGCTTTGAGCCCTGTTGTGTGCACTGATGCCTGCCGTTGCCCAGAGTGACAGCCAGCACCCCCAGGGTTTGCAGCCTGCTGGGGTAGAGAAAAGGCACTTGAGTGGATAGGATCAGATATTTGGCAAATGAAGGCTTTGTGGACCTTCTCTCAGATCCGGACTTTGTGTTCCCTCCCTTCCTTCTCTTCACAGGCAACGGTAATCCTGTGTGTATGGCTCAGCTTAACGAGCCTGTCCAGAAATTCATCACTGCAGCAGCAAAGAACCCTCTCACCCCCTCCTGGGAGGAGGTGCTCTCCTTGTAAGTGCTAGAGACTTATTCCTGGATGTTGTCTGTGCTGCCTCTCCTAATGCTTTCAGGGCTTCTGTGTGGTCACGTGCAACAGTGGTGGGAAGAGAGAGAGGCAGGAGCATGCATGCAGGCTTCTTAATCAGGGTCCCCAGAGTGATCGTGTCAGCAGATCGAAGGCTTGTAGCTTGGCGCTGCCATTCCAGGGGTTCTGGAATTTATTCTAAAGCCCGGCTCTGCCGCCAACTCTTTATGACCTTGGGACAATCTTTTTCTCTCTGTCACCATAATTGTATGAAATGTAAGTTTTAGATAAAGGACTAGAGATCCTGCTATCCATGACTGGAAAATAAAAAAAGAAGTGATTACTTTCTACCATAGTGCAGGAGCCACAGAGAAAGCAAATAAGGACAGGAAACCCTAGGAAGTGCTGTACGTCAGCTATGCTGAAGAAAATTTGGATCCAGTGCATTGAGACCAGGACTTTAAAAACAAAAAAATGGTGTTTATTGTGCAGCCGTCTTGTGTTTTGAAATGCAGGGCCCTGCCATGCTCTGAGTATAGCTTTTAGAACTGGATTAGTAAATGGATTTCTTCACACAATCCTCCTAGCTTTACATACCTCCATCACCAGAGCCACTCATTGGTGAGGTTTGTGTGACCTGGTGATATTGTGGTGAAATACTTAGTTGAGTGTGGTGAAGCCTATTGCTACTTGTCACTTCTATAGCGCTACTCAACATACGTAACGCTATACAAAAACAGAAGAGATAGTACCTGCTCATAGCAATGACGGCAGAAAAGGACCAGATGGCTCATCCAGTCTGCCCAACAAGCTTCTTATGGTAGTATCTGCCGCTCCATGCAAGATACCCCCATGTTTATTTCAAGGGTAGTAACTGCTGCTCCATGCAGTTTCTCCCAAGCCTTATGATAGGGTAGTAATATTTACAATCAATCAAAACCAAGCAACTGTCAGACCCATAAATTACTGATAGTAACATTTTTACTGGGTGAGGAGCCTTCTTGATAATTCAGACAATGCTGCTTGACGTTCTTTGTTTTGGGACTTGCCATAGGAGCCATCATGTGCTTTTTCCCTTTTGTCTGCATGTCAGTACCCCAGACTTAAAAGTCAGGGCCCATGTTGGATGTTGTCTATATCAGTTCCCCTGCCAGTAGAGCTTACAAGCCTGTAAAGGTGAATGACATGTTTAGGAGGGGGATGTAGATGAAGCCTTATAGAGATGAAATACATGGTTGGGAGGGGGGATCCCAGTGAAGGCCTTAGAGGTGAATTATGTAGTTATGAGGGGTTGCTGGTGAAGGCCTGAGAGGTGAATGACGTGGTTGGGAAGGGGATGCCAGTGAAGGCCCGAGAGGCGAATGACGTGGTTGGGAGGGGGATGCCGGTGAAGGCCCGAGAGGCGAATGACGTGGTTGGGAGGGGGATGCCGGTGAAGGCCCGAGAGGTGAATGACGTGGTTGGGAAGCGGATGCCAGTGAAGGCCCGAGAGGCGAATGACGTGGTTGGGAGGGGGATGCCGGTGAAGGCCCGAGAGGTGAATGACGTGGTTGGGAAGGGGATGCCAGTGAAGGCCCGAGAGGCGAATGACGTGGTTGGGAGGGGGATGCCAGTGAAGGCCCGAGAGGTGAATGACATGGTTGGGAAGGGGATGCCGGTGAAGGCCCGAGAGGTGAATGACGTGGTTGGGAGGGGGATGCCAGTGAAGGCCCGAGAGGTGAATGACGTGGTTGGGAAGGGGATGCCGGTGAAGGCCCGAGAGGTGAATGACGTGGTTGGGAGGGGGATGCTGGTGAAGGCCCGAGAGGTGAATGACGTGGTTGGGAGGGGGACGCCAATGAGCTATTTGCTATGTGCTGTAAGTTGTGCATTTGAGCCAGGTTTAAAGTTTTTGCAAAGATTCTTGCAGTTTCCACCATCATATGATGATAGTTATGTAGGAAAAAAAATCCTAAACGATGGTTTGCGTTATCCTGTGTAGGGTTGAAGTAGTGCAAATTTTATGTAAGGTAGAAATTTAACCCTAGGCAAAGACTTATTAAAACAAAATGAACCCATAAAGGATTGAAAGAAAGCTCTGTATAAAGTTTGCCCAGTCCCTAATTTGCCCATGATTTCCAGTCCTCTGTGTATCATCATTTAAAGAAGGCTCCCACCGTGTATCATGTAAGACTTCAGATGTGCCTGTGACAAGCAGTTATTTCATTCATACACCAGCCTGCCCAAGACTGAACAAACAAAAACCCAGCCTTCCCTCCAAACTCCCCAAGTTAGAATCAGGCTGGATAAATTGAAAGTGAAAGGAAAGACCTCATGAGGACTGAGCAAATGAAACAACAGGACCAGTTTCTGCAAGTGTTTGCACACTCGGAGAAGGTGGCTTGGATCGGACAGTGTTTAAGTCTGTCTGATTCATTACAATCAATACATTTGCTTACCATAGCATTACTAGAGGTAATCGTGGTGAGTGTGCAGTTAATCTTGACTTTGGCATTGCATAGGAAAGCAGCTCTGATAGTAAACTATGGAAATTCATCTTCGGTAATAGAGCTTAGGCAGTGTTTCACTGTGGCCTTCTCCTTAGATTCTTTGCTTAATAGCATTCTTTACACTTCATCTCCGGTCTGTTCAGCCTTTACTAGAATACATAGCTGTGTGATTTGCGCAGTCCTCCGGCTCTCATCTGTTCCCTGCCCTTTTCCCCTCCCACTCACCCTCTGTCCTTTATCAAGTCTCTCTCTCTCTCTCCATCTCATTGTTTTTCCAAGGCACAAATGAGTTGCAAATACAGCTTGTTTACTTAGATTATAACTTGTTTAAGTTCATGCCTTGTGATTCTGGAATGGCCTGGGGAGTGTACTTGTTAGCAAAATGACCTCACACTTTGGGCCGTCTTCAGGCAAATGCGTTAGGTAGGTCTTGCAGCTAGAAAGACCCCACTCAACACACAGGCCTAAAGATGGCCCTGAAGCAAGGGTAGGGTCCTTCCTTTTCAGTTTAAACTGACCTGGGGTTCTGCAAAGAAGAAAATGAGTTTACACTGATGTTTACCTTCCTTTCAAAAACAGCGCTGTGGGCTTTTGATCTTTTCTACTAGCCGGGCCTGGATAGTGCATGCAGGGTGGGAGTAGCATGCAGATGTACACTGCAGCCACACCGTAGGAGGAAGGAGGGCAGTGCCTTTGGAAGGGGAGATCAGATCTGCCACCAAAGCCGGCATCGCCACTGAAGCCGCCCTGCAGGAGGGAGACCTGAGCTGCTGCTGCCACTGGGGGAAAAGACTGTGGAGCTGAGCTGGAGGAGGTCCCAGAGCTTCCACTGGGACTGTGGCCTTCTGGGAGGAGGGAAGGGCGATGAAAAGGTGAGACCCTGGGTGAGGGAAAAGAGAGAGGAGATGCTGAGAGGTGAAGAAGGGGAGACTCAAAGAGGAGGAGAGAAAAGGGGAGATGCTGAAGGAAGGAGCGAAGGACGAGGGGAGATTCAGGTTCAAGAGGTCATTAAAAAGTTTCATGTCAATGGTTTTCAAAGTTATGACACTCTTCCCAAGATGTGTGGGGAACCCTATGCTTTAAGATCCAAATATGCTTAATATATTTTTTTTTTTACTGTCCTGGCTTCTGTCCATCAAAATAAACTCCAGTATTTACTCAGAAAAGTGACAAGTCATTTTCCCCTACTGATTTTCTCCTGAATCAGTCCCTAGTGGGCAGGAGGGGGTGTAGGCTCCCCCACTTCCCTACGCACGTGCAGGAAGCTGTTGGAAAGCCATTTGTAGGATAGCACAGTGGCGGCAGGTTGTTGGTGAACAGGCGGGAGGAAGCCGCCTAAAGATGGCCCTGCTCATGCTCCATGGATCCAGTTGGTCCGTACTGTCTATATGATACAAGCAGTAACCAATCTGATCCAATTCATATGAACATGGAAATAAAAAAGATGGCGATACCTGTTCATTGGACTAAATGAATACATTTTAAGAGCTGACACTCCCTTCCTCAGGTAGAACAGAATAAACAAAGGCTAGAATTGAAATATTTGGGGTGTGCAGGCCAAACATTGTCATGCCATGTCATTATCACTAATATTTTTTTCCCATTTTGTTCCCCGTTTCGGAAAGCGTGCACACTAAAGCAATAGAAGAAAAACAAAATATCCTGTTATTTTCTATTCTTCCATTTTGAAAACAACAAAGAAACCCCATAGACAACGTGAATCATAAAATGCATTGCAGTGACAGTGGGAAGGTGGAGTTTAACGGGTTAGGGTGATAGGCAGTGCAAATGTATGCCTTGCAGTGGGTTAAGAAACCCAGAGTTCTCTGCTGAGCCCTTTCTTGGTCGGTTCTGCAATGATTCATCATTTTAACAACCAAAATCTCAGCTTCCTGATGAGGAGAGACCTTTGGTCATTAATGCAGTGCTCTGGCTCGCCCCATAGATCTTCTCTGTGGCGTTTGATCTTGTGTCTCGGAGCTGATTATTGCGCTGCCTCTCCTCTTTACCTTTTCGGCATGGAATAATAGAAGATTGCATTAGAGGAGGACTAGGAGTAGGATCCCCTTGTGGGTAATCCAGATGAGGGGAGACAGTTCTAGACATATCTGCTCCCAGTGACCCAAGGACATTGTGAAGAAGCACCATAGGGGCAATCTTCAAAATTCCTGGCTGGAGGCAAAGTCCCCAGGTACTTTTTTTCCTTTGAAAATCATCAACTTTGCAGCTGCTTATTTTTGCAGTTGAAATTTTAGAGGAAAATAGCCTGTATAGGTTTGACCATGCAAATCTGTCTGCATGATTTCCCTCCCCCTGGGAACTCTGTCTCCCAGGCCGGCTCCAAGTGCCTGCTCTACAGAGGACCACGGTGCTTTCAGGAAGATGTGGGGAGGGTGGTTTTAAGATGGCCAATTTACCCGGGTAAAGAACTTCAGAAATAAAAAGCACCTCGTTAATGCTGCTCATCGATGCAGAGTAGGTGTTTGTGTTTTTGAAAATCTGCCCAGAGGGGAGAGTCTCTTAAGATAACATTGATAAAAAGAGATGTGTGAATATTAACACAGCCTGTATTGCTTCCACAGTGAGTTAAACGCCAAATCGAAGGAGTTAACCCTGCACATTGTAGAAGCTGGGAGCGTCTCTGAGAGTAAGTGTCCTGGTGCAGACCAAGGTTGGAGAGCAGCCTGCAAGGTCACAGATTACCTGGGTGATGGGTACCTGCCAGGTTCTTATGGCCTGGATTGGCCACTGTTGGAAACAGGATGCTGGGCTTGATGGACCCTTGGTCTGACCCAGCATGGCATGTTCTTATGGTCAGAGAGCAGCTTACTAACTGAGAGTCACAAATTACCCTGGGGGGGGGGGGTGTACGAAGAGCAGAGTCGCTGATTACGAGGGGTGCAGAAAGCAGGGTCACCTGTTATCCCAGGTGGGGATGGGGGAGAGAAGAAGGGGAGTCAGGTTGGTTATTTACTTTTTGTAAATAAATAATACTAAAACAAGGGGACATGCTGTAAAACTAACAACTGGCAGATTTAAAACAAATCCTAGAAATTACTTTTTCACTCATCACGAAACCAAGCTGTGGAATCTGACGCCAGAAGGCGTGGTCAAGGCAACTAGCACACTGGGGTAGGTTTGGAAGAAAAGTCCAAAACATTATTAGCCAGGTAGAGTAAAGAAAGCTACTGCAATCCTTGAGAGTAACGAGAAATCGAGTTACTTGTTGGTGTTTGCTGGGTACTTATGATCTGGACCGGATGTTGGGCTCGATGGCTTTTGGTCTGACCCAGCGTAGCACTTCTTGTGATTACCCTGGGGGAGGGGGTTCAGAGAGCAGCTTGTAGATGGCAGAGTCACTGATTACCTGGAGGGGGGGTTATAGAGCAGTTTTCAGATGTCAGGGTCATTGATTAACTCTGAAGTGGAGGCAGAGAGCAGGGTACAGACTTAAGGGTCAGTGCTTTCTCTTGGTGGGGGGGGGGAGGGGGTCGTACCACTACTTACAGACTAAATCAGTGTTTCCCAACCCTCTCCCGGAGGCAAACCTAAAATACTCAGGGGGAGGTTGCTTATAACATCTCACCGCTCTCTTCTTACCCAGAAATTGTGTGTGTGTGCGGGTATGTATATATACAGAGAAGGAATTTTATTTTTTCAATGAATTTTTTTTTAATTAGTTTGGAAAATGACATATAAAAGTGTGCATGGATTGCTCAGGAATTCATGAAAATGCTCTATTGTTGGAATTACAGCTCATCCATTCCCAGCCTTGATGATCAATTCCCCACCCCCAATAATAAACCCTTCCTCCGCCTGCTCCCTACTTGCCTTAGCCTCATCTTCCAAAAGTGCTCCCTTCCTCTGTGGGAAGTGCATGAACAAGAAATGGCTGAATGAACCCTTCTGAAATTTGTGAGCAGTAGTGCCTGTCATCGGGACTTTAACCTGGATATAGACAAGTCCCTCGCCATTCATAAGCATTTAGAATGACTTCTAAAAATATTCTCGCCCCGCATGCTTAAAGCGGGTGTGAGCTGGTAAGAGAGGTCTGGACTTTTTGGGCGAGGCTTGCAAAATCATCTACGTGCATAAAACCCGGTGCACAGAGGGGGCTGTTGTACAATTGATCCAGGCTCAGTGCACATAAACGCAGGCGCCTAACCCAGTTTCATGTGGATTTTACACGCACTGAGGTCAAGCGTTCCAGGGGGTGGTGGTGGGATATATGCGCAGGATGCACTTAAGATCCCTAGCGCAAATGGCGCCCAGCTTGGAGCAGGCGTAACTTAGTGTGAGATCATTTGAGCGCATGCTCGGCTTCGCTTTGCAAATACTCGTTAAATGTGCCTGCAGATGTTACTGCTCTGCCAGCTGTTCTAAAGTTATCCTCTCAGAGCTGCTGTGTTAGGTGAGTGGTAAAAAACGCATGTTCCCAGCAGCTGGGAGCTGATTTGGGAGAAGGGCTACGGCTCAAGACTAGAGAATTGTGCATTGCCACTGATCCTGCTGCCACAGTGCTCGTGCTTCTAAAACTTGCAGAATTGTGTTTCAGCATTTTAGACTGTCCGGCTGAGTTAACATTTTTACTTCAGGACGCCGTCGCAGCCAAGCGATGCCTTTCAGTAAAAGTGGGATCCGTTTCATTCGCTAGGGTCAGGTGAAAGTATTTAGTTTCTCCTTGACATTTGCTCTTGTGATGCTTCTTTGCTGCAGGTCCGTTTTTGGCTTATGCCACAGTCCCTATAGATTTATTCCGAAAGCAGCCTTCGGGGCAGCAGAGCTTTGCACTCGTCAGCGGCAGCGGCGCTCTGCCTGGATCTTTCACAGCAGAGGTACAGTATTGGGATGAGAATAATGTATCTCAACCTAGAGTCATTTCAGTCTAGGGTTCAGAGTCCAGCCTTCATCTTCTGGACTCGTATGGTGCACTCTGGCCCCTACAGTCTGCTGCAAGGACCAGTATGCACTGGGACGGGGACTGGAAACCGGATCAGGGCCAGATTTAAAACTTTGGCACCCAGTTTTGGCCACGGTGATATCCTTTTGAAGCTGTGCTGGCACACTGCCTTAAAGCAAGTGGAAGCGGGCTCCTCTTTGCCCTGGATATTTGGTGCCTTCAAAATTCAGTGCCTTAGGCGGTTGCCTTATGTTGCCTCTGCCTAAATCCGGGCCTGACCGGGACTGGAGTACAAGCTTCAGCAGAAGCGGAGGCAGCTATATCAATGGAAAGGGGACAAAACTATCCACTGAATCATGCCTTGCTCTGATTGAGGAGAAAGTGAGGCCATGAGCATAATATGGTGGCACTCTGTCAAAGCCTTTTAACAGCTGGGCCTCTGACGTCCCTGCATATTATATTATAGGTAGGGCTTCTGATTTTAGGTTTTAACTGATAACCCCCGATACAAAAAACATTTCCTCCACTGCTCTCTCACCCTCCTATGCCCACCCTGAATCTTCCGCATTGTTTTTCCATTTAATCTGTATTAAGTTTTGAATCAAAATTCTGATACAAACTCAGGTATAATCACAGAAAACGATAGTACCAAATATATATGGATATATATATATATATATATATATATATATATATCTAAATATCCAACTGAGATCAAGTCCCTTAATAATGGAAGGCAGCCAAACAAAAATCATTTATAAGGTTATCAGTTAGGAAAACACCCGTAAGAGACCTACTCAGCCCCCACCTGCCCCAGGAGTTTTGGCCATAATAAACATTTCAAGATGAGAAGACAAAACTTGTTTCCCCGATACCCCACGACACATTTTACATGGGAATTTTAAATAAATAAAGCCCCCCCCCCCCCCCCCCCGAAAGAGAAGCTTAGCTTTTAACTAGAGGAACGCCTTCCTCCTCTCTCTAGCTACATCTGGGAATCCCTGACTTCACTGCCCACAAAACAGGCTACTTTTGTGTCTAAAATACTGGCAAAAAAATGATATCTATCCATATCAGACAAGAAAGAAATGGCAAACGTTTCATATCATATGAGGACTGAAGAAACTGAGAAATGTCAGACCGAGGGGTGCACTCCTCACTCCTCCTGCTTTTATCCAGTAAATAGAAACTGTCAGCAAGATGGAACACAGTGGGGTCGATGCAATACTGTGCGCTGGCCGCTGCGTACGCAATTGGACGCGCGTCCATCACCCCCCATCTAATACGGGGATTAGTGCGTCCAGATCACCGCGTAGCTAATGGCGCTCATCCCATGTAAATTCATGTAGATGAGGCTATTGGCTAATCCCCGCGATCCAATAAATTTCCTGCGCGGCCAATGCGCCCATTGCAACGCGGCAAATTTTACGCCAGCCCGGAGCTGGCACAAAGTTCTGCCACACTCAAGGGCGCGTGTGGGGGGGGGGGGGGGAAGAAAAATCCTGCTTTCTATGATTCCTCCTAATAGTATCGTAGCGATACTAAGGAGGAGGAACTAAACAAAGCAGTATTTATTTAAAAAAAAAAAAAGAAATTGGGGGGAAAAAAAATCTGGACACCCAATATGCACAAGATACACGGTTCAGGCTGTGTATCTTGTGTGTGTCTGTGCTGGTAGCGGAAGAAATGGACACGCGTAGATTGAGCATCCATTTTCCCAACCCGCTCGACAGCCACCTCTCCTGTGCACCCAATGCAAGGAGGCGCTAGGATCGCACACTTTTCCCTAGCACCTCCTTTTTAGCGCGATCCCTCGATTAAATATTGGATCGCGCGCCCAGGAGAGGTGGCTGGGCGCGCGTTAGGAAAACGGGCGCTCAACACCGAGCGCCCGCTTTCTGCGCACAATTATTGCATCAGCCCCTTTTATCAGAAGAAAACTGCAACTTTCCACAACATACTCCCTAAATAATTCAAACCCTGAAATAAAGGAAGCCGTTGGGAAATGTAACAAATGTAGATTTCTAGAATGTAACTTGTTAATTCATCCAAAGTGTGAGAGGTTAGAAAATAAATTATCCTTATCACCAGCCAAGAAACAATTTTATATATTAGAAGCAGCATTCGTGTGAGCTAAAAGGTCAATTTCAAGTAGGCCAGTTTGCGTATTTAACTCATGCAGTTTAGCTGAAGATTAGCTGTTGCAGAAAAATTGGCTTCAATACAAGGGACAATCCTCCAGCTGTCCTAAAGTGTTACATTTTCTGACTCCAGAGACAATAGTCTGAGGAGAGAGAATTGCCACAAAACCATTCTGACCTGGCAGAGGAACTGACTCTGACGACAGTGTCTGTTCCTTCCCCATTAAGGGCCCTCAAAGGTGAACAAGCTCAGTTGGATTTCCCTGACAGGGGGCTCCATCAAAAAGGAACGGTTGGGAACAGGTGAAACAAGCCTAAAGTCTCCTGATGTCCCCTGCACACCTGCAATGACGACTTAACCTGTAGGACACGTGAATCCTTAGGCCCACAAATTGGAGTAGAAACTGATAGGGGATGCCAAGATTCTTCCTTTTCTTACCCATCCTACAGGCGAAAAACGGTCATAAGGGGTGCGCTGCCTTTTAAGGGCCCCCACGCCCTTGATGGACTCTGCGAGGAGGTTGCCAGCAGCGGTTTTGGGCAGAGAAGAGAAGGCTGTGCCCCATTTTTGTGCTTTTCTGCCCCGACGACTCCTCAGCTGCACAAATGTATGGATTTGATTCAACTGGAAAAGATACCCAAGTTCCTGCCTGTGGAAACACTGATAAACACTGATTTTTTCCTCCCCCCCCCCTCCCCTCCCCAAAGAACTCCTAAGTAGCTAGAAAATAAACCCCTAAATTTTACAATTTATAAACACCTAAAATCGGAGTCTGTGGACGCCCGTGGCCTGAGCGCCATTATTAAGCAGCAGGAAGCTGAGAAATGAAGCTTCTCAGTGGTAGTAATTACGTGCAAGGCGATGGAGCCCAGAGATGCGTTCTGTCCTTAGCAATGCCATGCGGCTGGAGCTTGGGTTTGGGTTTGAGTCTGGGTCTGAATTTCAGTTTGGGCTGGGTTGGGATTTTACTTTGAGCTGGAGATACATCTGGGTTTTGAGCTTAGGGGTTGGTTCTTGGCGTGGAGGGGGCTCGGGCTTGGTCTGACTTTGTCCTCTCTCTAGTTCTCTTACATAGAACCCAGCGACTGGAGGTTACGGCAGGTCCCCACCCCACTGCCTGCCAGGAAGGTGGAGACGGATCGGACGGTGATGCCATGTGGGACTGTGGTCACCACTGTCACAGCTGTGAAATCAAAACCGCGGGCCAATGGGAGAGTGTTGCAGGGCTCAGGTCAGGGACATGCTACTTAGGGGGCTGAATGCAAGGCTAGGGGTCAGGGGCAGGCAGCATTGGAGTTTGGGTTAGTAGACATGGTGCTGTGGTCAGGGGACGCATTGGACTTGGAAGTGGGGACAAGTCCGGGACATGCATGAAAGTCTGGGGAAAGTTGTTGCACGCATTGTGCAGGGGTTGAAGTCGTAGACTGAAGAGGGCTAGGGTGGAGGCATCTCATGCAGATTTCCAGGATCTGTCCCTCACCTTCATCTCTGTTTATCCGGTTTCTCTCTCTAGCAGTCTCGCACCCTGTTGCTGTGTCTGCTGTCACTTGTCAGTTTATCTCTGTCCTATACCTATCTGTCCTACTGCTGCCTCCTGCCTTTCTCCTGTAGTACTGGACCACACCCTGCCAGCTGTGATGAACCGATCACCACATGGCACTGATACCAGACCACCTGGATGGCAACTAAAATGCCTGACGTTGCCTTTAGCAATCTGCCTAGCTCTGAGGGATGGCAAATGGTGTTTGATATGAGGGCATACTGGACTCTTTGAAACAGCCGGCCTCATAGACGCACTGCATGAGCCTCACTTCCCCACCACCAAGGCCCCTCTGGGTCGCTCATGGGCTTCTTTATCTTTTCTGTTTTTCAACTCGGCAGTGGCCTTCAGCTCACTCAGAGTCAGAGCCAGGATCTGGCGCCTTAAGCCTTCATTGGGAACAACCTGGGGATTTCTCCTCCTATTCTATAGCCCCTCCCAATACACCAGAACGCCCTATGGAACCCTACAATCATGGGCCCTGAACCCAGGCAGTAGGTGTCAGCCTTGTGTGACCCCCCCCAAAATTCCTAGGGGCTGTAAACGCTGTCTCCATAGAAACTCAGCCAACATGGGAAGTAGATCACAGGTTTCTTGAATTTGCATTACTTTTACCTCCACCACCTCCCCTGGGAGGCTGTTCCAGTCACCTACCACTCTTTCTATTTAAAAAAAAAAAAAAAAAGTCCTAATATTACTCCTTTCCACTGTAAATGGCTTTAGTGATTTATAACGGATGTCTTACATTGCTCAGATTCTCCCAGGGCAACTCCCACCAAGGTTAAAGTGATGGAGAGGAATTTCTCTATGCAGGCGATGGCAGTCCATGGCCCTCCGGTCAGCAAGACGCTCTCATCCTCCGACACAGGTAAGCATGCAAGAGCAGAAACGTTAAACCCGATACCCCCTTCCTAGCCCAGCACAAACCTGGAAGCTCTCTGTCCCCACCGCGCAAACCCTGAAATGGTGAGCAGTGTCCACTTATCATTTTCCAAAGTGCTTGTCTGAACTTGAATTGACGTTTTGCCGGAATTGATGGAAGAGAATTGTTAAATTCTTCAGTCTTACGGGGTTTCATAGCCTCAGAAATCTCAGCTACCACTTTGTGCTTGTTTATCAATGGGATGGTGGCGCACGATGGTCATTTTTAGCAGACTGTGCACAGAACTTTGCACACATTGCAAGGGGCATTTCGGGGACGTATTCTTGACTTAACAATTTTCGGAAGTTGTACACCAGAGCTTGGTGCCACCTTTTGAAACCAGTAAAGTCATGTGGATAAATCTTATATGCATACCAACCCGGTTTTTAAAGCCAACTTGGGCATTTCTCTTGTGGTTTGAAAATTTGAGGTTTTAAATACACTGGAAAGTACTGAGCTGAGATAGCTTATAGGGGGAGAAGCCCACAATCGTGGAGGGGAGCGCCTTCATGATATTGGGCGCCTTCCTATTGCGGCACGAACATGCAACAAAAAAGTCGTGCTGCCCACTTCGGCCACAGCTGCCGTCGCTTATAGGGCCTGAGGCCCAAAAATGTACATCTCTTCCCAAAGGCCAAAGTGACCCCCGCCGCCTTCTGGGACAACTCTGGCCCTGCCAAAATTAATTTTAAAAAGTGAGGGCAATCGTGCCTCTTAGTGTGAAGATTCCCCCCAGCCTATCCTTCCTCCCCCATCCAAATAAAATAAAACCCCATTTAGGGGTTTATTTAGGATACCCCCAACCCATCCTACCCTGCTGGTCTGGGGGGGGGGGGAGAGGGAGACCCCAACCTCCATTTCCTAACCACTACTCCCTCTAAGCCAGGGGTCAGGAACCTTTTTGGCTGAGAGCCATAAACGCCACATATTTTAAAATGTAATTCCATGAGAGCCATACAATATGTTTAAAACTAAATACAAGTAAATGTGTGCATTTTATGTAAGATCACACTTTTAAAGTACAATAAGTCTCTGAAAATATTACACCAGGCCTTTAAGGACACCAATACATCTCCTATTAGGAAAACGGACCAGTCAGGCTGCTATAGAGTCCTACACAGAAACTACACGCCAGCAGAAAACCTCACCTGAATCACGTGCTGTCCCTCACCTAACATAGAATAAAGAGACCAAAACGCATAACAAGAAGCATGCAGACAAAAACTGAATTGGGAAACTGCAACAAGCCAGAGTCTCTGTATGCAGTGTAACAAAGGAAAAAAGAAACATCACACATCCTTATAAAACAAATCAAGAAATATAAAATCATCAGCAGTAAAACTGTACTAACAAAAAGAACATATTTCGAAACAGCTAATGAGTGGAATATCCAATAATAAAAACTCATATAAAACATTTCCAGATACCAACAAAATATTTCAAAATAGCAGACACAAAGATCCAGTAATGAAAAATAATAAGGATACAAACATTTTTTTGCTCTGCATACCTGGGAACGTTTGATATCCAGGTGTCCTGAGATTGTTCTGAATTAGCAGGAGGTGGGGTGGTTTGCTTGGAACTTTCTCCTCTCTGTCACATACCAGCGCTCTCTCTCACACTGGCTTTCAATGACACACCTATACACACATGCTCTCAGTCACTCACATATACAAATGTTTTTCTCTCTCACTTATATAGGCCTCTTAATTACACATTTACACACATGCTGTCTATCTTTTCACGCTTACACACACACAGGCTTTCAATCACATAAATACATGCTGTCTTTTTCTCTCACACACAGACTCTCATTCACATGCTTACAAACATGTCCTCTCTCTCATTTACACACAGGCTCTCAATCACATACTCACATGCTCCCTCACCTAAATCAGCTCTCAATCACACACATACACACATGGTCTCTCTCTCTCATTTAAACACAGGCTCTCAATCACATACTCACATGCTCCATCACCTAAACCAGCTGTCAATCAGACACACATGATCTCTCTCTTACTTATACACACAGGCTCTTAATCATACATACACATGATCTCTCTCACACACAAAGGATCTCAATCATACACACATACTCTTTCAAACAAACAGGTTTTCAATTACAAACTTACACATACAGGTTCCCAATGGTAAACTTACATTCATGCTCTCTCTCTCACAGGCAGGATCTCAATCACAGACATACTCTCTTTCACATATACAGGCTCTCAATCATTCACATACATGCAATCTCTCACTCACACACACAGGATCTCAAACACACATGCTTGCTCGCTCATTCATTCACTCTCTCCCCTTCCCCCCCCCCCCACCGGGAACTCGCGGCAGCAGCAGCCACCTCCCAACGCTAACCTCCTTCATTTTCAGCCCTCGCGGAGGCGAAGGCGGAGGCCCATCGGCCGCGGTTGAAGATTTTCATTTTCCTCCGAGCCGCGCTGCAATCTTCTTCCCGTAGGACACTAGCGTGCCTGCGCGGGTCTTCCCGCGCAGGCACCCGATGACTCCAGCGCTGGCACCCGGCTGACACCCGATGACTCCCGCGCAGGCACCCCTGATGACTCCAGTCGGCGTGCTCTCTTCTCCTCCCCCCCGCGGCCCGGGAAGAGGAAGTGGTGAGCAGCGTGGTGCCTGCGCGGAAGAAGAGACCACGCTAGTGTGGTCTCTTCTTCCCGCGCAGGCACCCGATGCTCTCCACTTCCTCTTCCGGGCCGCGGGGGGGAGGGGGGGGAAAAGAGAGCACGCCGGTGCCGCTGACTCCAGCTGTCCTCCTCGTTCCGCCCGGGATGACAGCATTTTAAGCCCGGGCGGCGGAGGACCGGGGAGCAGCTGGGTCAGCGGGAACCGCGAAGTATGGCGACACTTGTCTGCGGCCAGATGCAGCCCTCAAAAGAGCCATATCTGGCTCGCGAGCCATGGTTCCCGACCCCTGCTCTAAGCAGTGTGTGCACACAGAGGTCATGAACCCTGCGCACAAGAAATCCCAATATTATTTGCATTATACTGGCTCATAATGCCCAAATTTGTGTGCAAGTTTTATAAGCTAAATTCAAAGAAAACTTTGTGCAGGTACTTTAAAAAAAATTTGAGGGAACATTGCCCTAACACCCCATAGCTCTAAAACGAATCTTCGATAGCCAGAGGTGAACCCATAAAACCAGTTTTCAAAATATCATTGAGTTGACCTTGCCCTTATCATGTGATGGGGCAAGGTCTGGGATCAGAGCAAGGCCATGTGGCCTGTCAAGCCCAGGACCTCGCCCTGAGGTCAGGTCGGCTGGGTGGCACTCCAGGCCCACCCCTGGCTACCAAAGATTCATTTTAAGGGTGGGGGGTCATTATTGTGGGGGGTGGGGTAACCCTAGACCCCAGGGACTATTTATTTGGATGGGAGAGGGATGTGCCGGAAAGGGAGAGGAAATCTTCACACACTGAAGCCGCTTTTTTTTTTTTTTTTTTACACGTAATAATGGGGGTGGGGGGTGGAGATGGGAGGGGGCCAACCCCATATGTTGTCCCTCCTTCCCCTCCCCCCCCCACCCCCCCATTTATTTTGCAGGACCAGAACCACCTCAGTGAAGGCAGCAGGGTTCTCCAGTGACCCCAGAGTTATTTTTTGCTGGTTTGGGGGAGGGTGTTTAGGGCAACATCAACCCTCTAATTTTCCCACGTGACCATCGGGGAACCTGCATTAGTGCCTGATGCTTTCCTTGGGAAAATTAACTCCACCTCCCTCAAACATACTAAAATAACAGGTCTGACTTTTTTTTTTTTTCTAAGTCAACCATGTTATTTTATTACCATAGGATGTTTATGCATAAGCTGCTTTGTATTCATTAGGCAGTTTTATGCATGCAAAGCAGCTTATTTCCATAGGGGGAGGAAATCTTGTGTTCTGTCATGTGATATTGCCACAATATGGTGTGATAGTGCCACGATACGGCAATACCATGTGATAAACAGCACTTAGCTGTTTAACCTACGATATGACTTTATTATGGCTTAGTAAATCTCCCAAGAAGGTTGAAATGTGTTCTTTTGAAGCTCATTTGAAAGGAGGTGAAGTGAAGATTATCCTGGTACTTTTAGAAGCAGCCATCTTGTGTTTGCTCCTAGAAGGCTTCCCCTCCCCAGTCCCACCTACCAAAGCCTTGAACTAGTCACGTCTCCTTAAAGTAAAAGAAAAGCAGCTTTAATGAAAGCCCCTGTCATTCTCATGCCCCAGCTCATCTGGGGGCGTCCCAGATGACATGCACTGCAGGGCCACTCTAAGGAGAGCAGGTGGGCTCACGCTCAGGATGCACTTCCAAGGAGGCTGCTGTTAGGAGCAGCCAGGGCAAGCTGGAGCTGCTTTCTCCAATATGAAACGGCATAGTCGTCGTCTTCTTGTCTTAGTAGCCACTCTCCTTTTCTTACAGAGCTCTTGGTGCTGAATGGTGCTGATCCAGTCGCCGAAGCTGCTATCCGCCAATTACGGGAATCTGCAAAACAGACGCCAAAGTCACCCAGAAAGAAAAGCACCATAATAATCTCAGGAGTCTCGAAGGTATGTTGAGAGACCTTCTTGATTGTTGCAGGCACCATTGCTCACCATCCTCCACCTCTCCCCTGCAGTGACAGACCTCTTTAACACTCCTATCCGTCTGTCTGTGTTTACTCCAGACAGCACTCGCTCAGCACGACGAAGCTTCGCTTATGATGAATTATGCAGCAACCATGGATGGCACAGCTGCTCCCGAGGCCTGCTGCGCCCAGGAGGATTCCACCCCGGCAGAAGCAAAGCCATCGCTGGCGCCTTCACATACACTACCTGTGCTCACGTCGGGTGAGGGGCTGCAGGACGACTGGGAGGGGCTGGCAGCTGATCAGCATGGCCCCTTCCAAGAGTGGGACCACGGTCGGATGGACCAAGACTACGACGAAATGTCTGGAAGCAACCAGAGTGTGTCAGAAATAGGAACCTTGAAGAAATCCAAAGGTATCATAAACTACTTCCCCCTTCCTCCATTGCTTCTAGCACTTTTCTTCCCTCCCATTGCTCAGTATCTTCTGTCACTTCCCTGCCTTGTGGCAGAGTTATTTAATTTGCTGTTGCATGTGTGAGAGAAATTGTTTCTCCATTTTGGGAGTCAGAAAGGTTCTCTGCACATCCCCCCCCCCCCCCACCCCCAACACTGGAATCATTGGTTTGCCAAAGTGCTGGTAACAGCTGACGTGGTGGAGCAGAAGGGGCGTGGTTCAGCCCTCACCTTTTTGACCCAGGAAAGTGCAGCAGAAGCTCCCACGTCCCCTTCCTGGCCAATCAGGAGCAGGCTAACATGCGTGCCTTGTTTGAAGCCCCTCTTCAGCCAGCCCAGAGGAGGTGATCTAGCGCCATAGCATCAAACATTTTTCTTTTTTTCTGTAAAAAAAAAAAACCCAACTTCTACAAGCATGTAGGAATGCAAAGTTCATGTTGCTTTATGTGACTGGTTCTTGCTAATCTAGAACTATGCAATCACCATCCCTGAGCACTTGGGAGTGAAATGCAATGGGGATGTTGCCCATTATTTTTCAATAAATAGGAAATAAAGTTAGCATTTCTGAATTTAAAATACAGAAAAATGTAGCCGATGTAATCTTCTCCCAGTTCTTCCTGCCTCTTATGCTGCTTTTGCATCCTCTGCTTTCTCTCATCCCTTGCTGCCTCTCCGGTTTTGTCTCTTACCCTTCTCCTTTTGTAACCTTAAGAGGATTGCTTTGCTGTTCTGAATTAATTTCCTGCACAGTAAGTAGGCGTTTTATCTTCTTCATGTACAGCATGTAAAGCTTACCTTACCCCATTAGATGCTGACGTAAAAGTTACTGCTTCAAAGTAACATTGGTGACGGAGTCCATGTGGTAGATGAGGACCTTCTTTGCCATTCAGTTGCACCTCCCTGCTGTGTCACAGGAGACCCTGCTTGATCTCTGATCATCTCCCTCTCTTTCCCTAGCCCCATCCTATCTGTCTGTGCCAAGCAGAATTATCTTCTGTCACGGTGGGGGTTCCAGGCATCCGACATTTCCTCGGAGCCCCTCCCTATCCTCCTCAGCTTCTCATTGTATCATTTCACTTTTCAGTTCTCTTACCCAGCCAGAACAAGTTACACAAGAATCAATAAAAAGGCAGTACAGACAACATAAATCATAAGACAATAGATATACTCGCACGCTGCAGTAAGCTCTAAAGATAGTCCCAAAGAGAAACCCATTCTCTGACGTTTCCTTGAGCTTCCGTGCAAAATGCTACTGCCTGGTACTTCATTGAGGCATGTGAGACATCTGAATGCTCCTGTTATCTCCCCCAGAGAGCTCACTTTTGTCTTCTTGAAGCCTCTGTCTGCAGGCCCTGCACCGTTTTTGTAGCTATCCTATGTCTTGTAAATGTAACCAGTTACCCTGCTGGTTATTCAAAAGGCAAAAGAACTCACCCTAGTCAGAGTTAAGGCTTATTTGCTCCAGACCCACTGAGATTTATTTCCTAAGTATCGGTTTAATTCTAGATACAAATTTACAAAACCATATGCCAGATGTTGTATGTAAGTGGCAGCTAATGAAAAGAATCTATTTCATGATCTGGGGAATGTAAAAGTTGAAATACTGGTTTGTTCCTGAAAGCAGAATGGTTCAAATTCTATTTCCTTACATAAAATGTAACAAAAAGTAGCTAGTCATACTTTCGGATGTAGCTAGTTATGCAGGTGGCTACTTTGATGGAAAAGTATTGTCATCTGTATCTTTCAAGCGCTGGCAGCATTAAGCAAGTGAGGGCAGGGATTGAAGGTAGGAAGCTATCAGCCTGGGGGATTTTTTCCAAAACCAGCCTATAGGATACCTATCCAGATTTCTCATGCAATTTCTGTACGCATATACTTCACCAATGCCGAAAAGCATGTCAAGCCAAATTATTTAACTAGGACCTGGCAAAATTGAGCCAAAATATCTTCCACATAAATTTCACATTTTTAGATCACAACCTAGACCAGGGGTGAGCAAACTAAGCTGCAGTATCCCTTCCATTTATTCAACAGGTTAGTGCCCCCGCCCCTCAAAATTTGGATGAATTTTTCATAGTCTCTTGCCAACTAATCATCTCTTGAACCAGCTTCCAAGCAATGAGGCAGCCATGCTGCCAGCTAGCATCAAGCACACACACACATTCTGCTGTTGTCCTGCTGCTCATGTACTCACTCAGTGAGTGCCCTCCCCCAGCACTACCGCATCATTATATAAAGTCCTTCCCTAGCCTGCAGCAGGCCCCTCCATTTCCCATTCCCACTCTCCAGCAGATTAACTGGTTCCACAGGCAGCTGTCCCTCTCAGTCGAGCCACCTCAGACAGAAGCCTCACTAACACTGCACAGGCACTTCCTCCAGGCTCAACCCCTCCCTTTCTGTGACTGTAGCTTTCCCCCACCACTCCAGCACATGCCTACTGACTGTGTAGGGACCTTGTTTTCAGTTTTTATTTTATTTATTCTTGAAATTTATCAGTTTTATTACAACAAGAACAAAAATGGGGAAAAAAAGGCCTTGTCATTTTTCCAGGTAAATATCATTTGTGCTCACAAAGTTCATTGTTTTAATAGTTCTCCAGGCTCAGCTCTGCCTACCTACAGCAGGGGAGTGGGGACCATTAGTGATCAGCTATCACTTCTGGTCCCCACTATCATCTTCCTCTGAGGCTTAAAACAAAAGAAATTGAAGCCCCGGTTGAGTCCATCCACGTGCCTGGGGAGAGCCACAGACCCAAACCAGCACAGCTCCAGATGGAATCCTGCTTTCCTACATGGAGCCAGTGCAAGAGTATAGGCGTCCTAAGCAAACCTTACAGCCTTGTACCCAGCAACCAGGTCCCATCCTCTCCACACACTATTTAGAAAAACATGCAAAAGGACAGAGTACAGTTTTCTGATAAAAATATCACTTAGAACGACATGAATATTATATTTACATGTGCTGCTATAGTGACAATTAGAAAACCCTGCAAAAAAAAAAAAAAGAGGCTTGGAATCCATATAGCAAGGGAAGCCAAGTACAGTCCTCCAGAGCCACAAACATGTCTGGTTTTCAGAATTTATGCATTAAATATTCTTGAGGTATATATACATAGATTTGCATGCACTGCCTCCACTGTATCTCATACATATTAATTGTGGCTAAGTTGAAAACCAGAATTGTTTGTGGCTCTGGAGGACCAATTGACCACCCCTGCCAAACTGCATTAGGCCTGTTGTAATGTGTGCTGGGTGAGGACAAGGCCCTCAGAAAGCCATGAGTAAACTGAATTTCAATATAGTAAATCTCCCATATCAAAACAGCACTAACTGCCAGCGCTCAACAGGAAAAACCATACCTATGAAAAGGCAATACTGTAGATGTTACACCAGAACTAGAACACCAATACACCTCCTACTGGGAAAAGAGACCAAGCCATACTGTGACAGATCCCTACAAAGACACTACACACTTGCAGAACACCCAGACCCTCACCAAATATAGAGTAAAGAGACCATAAAGTAAAATAGAAACATGCACACAAAAACAAAACTATAAACCATAATAAGCCAGACTCTGTATGCAGTGCAACAATGGAAAAACAGAAGCATTACCATTCCTCATAAAACAAACAAAATCAAGACACACAAAAAGCATCAATCATAATAAAACTATACTAATAAAAATAATATGTTTGAAAACATCTGATGAATAATATCCATGTCCAATAATTAAAAACTCACATAATTTGTTTTAAGTTTCCAAACACCAATACAGAGAAGGGTGACCAAAATGATAGGGGAGCAGTTCCATCCCTTTATCAGGAAAGGCTAAAGATGTTAGGGCTGTTCAACTTAGAGAAGAGACGGCTGAGGGGGGATATGATAGAGGTCTACAAAATCATGAAAGGACTTGAATGGGTAAATGTGAATTGGTTATTTATTTTTTCGGATAATACAAGGACTAGGGGGCACTCCATGAGGTTGGCAAGTAGCATATTTAAGACTAATCGGAGAAAATTCTTTTTCACTCAATGCACAATAAAGCTCTGGAATTTGTTGCCAGAGGATGTGGTTAGGGAAGTTAGTGTAGCTGAGTTTAAAAAAGGTTTGGATAAGTTCCTAGAGCAGAAGTCCATAAACTGCTATTTAATCAATAAAGATTAGTAGCTGTGAGATCTATTAATTTAATGTTTGGGTACTTGCCAGGTACTTGTAGCCTTGGTTGGCCACTGTTGGAAACAGGATGCTGGGCTTGATGGACCCTTGGTCTGACCCAGTATAGCAATTTCTTATGTTATTAAGTATTTCCAATCAGACATATCAAATAATAGTTAAAAATGAGGATTAAAAATCTCTTGCCCTTCAGAACTTTTGAATCCAGTCACGCTGAGATTTTAATGGATGAGCCGGGGTTGGAGGTCTGTGCACAGACTTTCTCCTCTCGCCTGCTTATGCATGCACGCTCACAGACGCTCACACACAGATCCCCATGCTGACTGATACAAACATTCGCATGCACATGCTCACCCACACCCATACACTCCTCTCACAGACACCTCAGTGGCGCGAGTTAAAAAAGAATGTTTTAACTTAAATTGGTGGGGGAGGGGGGATTCAGGCAGGGCCCCAGGAGAACAGGTGGACTGCCAATTAATATTTTGGGAAGAGATCTACCTTGGAGTGGGAAGTGTTGAGCTGCAAGTCCCCCATACTTTTTTTTTTTTTTGCCATGGCTTGCAGATGAGGCCTTGAAACAGCAGCAGGGAGGTCTGTTAGGTGCATCTTGCTGGTAGAGGCAGAGTAGGTGCAAAGGGGAGGCAGCCAGAATGTTTCCTGCTGCCGCAGCTGAAGGAGAACAGTGGATATAGGCCTAAGTAAGTAGAATCAAGCAGAGAGCCTTGCAGGAAGTTCCCGCTCCCGTGGGTGCCTGGTGTTGATCACAGTGCTTCCGCAGGCATGGGGCCTATTGCGATCAACACCAGGCACACGACTGGCCCTCCAGGGTATGCCCAGAGTCCTGACAGGCCAATCCATCTCTAGATGTGGGCTTCTGCTTGCACCAGTCTTCAGACTGATATGGCTGAGTCTAGAGGTGATGGGACAAAAGCAGGTCCCACATTCTTGCGCTGACAGCAACCAAATGGGTTGATTTTTAAAAGGTCCCGGCGGTTCCCGGCATGCACATGTTATAAAATACGGGTCCCGCACGCATGTGCTCATCATATTTTAATGTCCATGTGAGTGGGTGACCTCCACACGGGGGGGGGGGGGGGGGGGGATTTTAGAAAAATACATGCAGCGACATGATCGGGCCTAAACCAGTTCCCTAACCCTATCCTTCCTCCTCCTTGACCCCTAAACCTATCCTAGCTTTCCCCAATTTTTTTTATTTCAATATTTACTGCTCCTCTGGAGCAGAAGTAAACTCCGTGTGCCTGCCGGCTGCCGGTGCTTGCTTCCCTGGGGCAGCGTCTAATGGCGCTGTCCCGGCCCGCCCCTCTCTTGAGGCCCAGCACTTCTGCGCATAACCGGGTTAAGCGTGTGGCCGGGCCCTTTCAGAACCAGCCATGCACATAACCCCCAATTTTACATGCGCGGCCAATTGAGAATTTGGGCTTAAGTGTGTATCCACATTGTTGCTATTTCTTATTTCGTTTCAAATGAAACCACTTCTCCCAGCCAGCACTGCCCCACCCAGCCACCTAACTGAGAAACATCAATGACCACCACATGGACGGGGGGGGGGAGGGGGGGGGTTGCTTTTATTTATTTATAATTGCTTGCTTTTTATTACAAAATCCCAATCACTAAAACATACTCTCTGTCATCTCTACAGCAACCCCATAAAACACATCTTGTGCTCACCCATTCCACCCACATCTTGTGCTCACCCATTCCACCCACATTTCCCACTCTCAAAACAGTGCATCTAAAATAAACACTTCCGTCACGCCACTTCCTAAATCCCTAATATAATAGTCACAACACATTCCTAGCCTTAGACAGAGGAAACCATCTGTCTTTAAAAAAAAAAAAGGCAGATCACTCTCCTCCACGCTTTGCTTTTTCCTCAGCATTCATCCAGAAATGCTTTCATTCTGTTAACTGCCCAAAGTCTCGAGTCTTTCAGAACCTCGGGTAATTAAACTCTGACTGAGCATCTCAAGAACCTGAGGTCCACAATATTGGGGCAGAACATAAGCTTTGATTACCATCATTTGAATTGCTGGAAACAATAAAACTGCAAGCGGAGCCTGATGGAGTAACTTTCCAAATTGTGTACGCGCATAAAATGTGGTTTTACATGCATAAACTTACCCCGATGCTTGTATGCACGGAAGCTATTTTGGACATTTGAAGGAAGCGTTTCTGAGACTGAGTTGGAGTGGGGAAAACCATTTGGATTTTCAAAATCCTAGGCAAAGACAAGTAGCCCTGCTCCCAAGCACATGTCAGTATGTGTGCGTATGCCATGCCGGGTATGTGAACACCCACTGATTTTAAAACAGATTTACATGCATTAAGTCCACTCTGAAAATTAGAGCTGAAGTCCCCGTGTACTTGCTTCACACAGGCTGTTATAAAATTACCCTTCAAGAGTGCTGTGGCAAAACAGTTTTGACATAGATTGTGGGACAGTTGGCAGAGACACGTGAAAACCACACAGAGAGTCTTAAAATGAATTCCTTTCTCCAATGCAGAGTACATAAAATTGGCATAACGTGATCTACAAGACACGTCACTGCATTCAGGAATAATGGCAACCTTATTCCAAACAGGAAATTACAATGATCTATGCTCCCTGTTACTAAAACATGTAAACAACTGTCAACAAATCTCTTTTTGTCAAGAAAAGCATGCACTTGGTGAAGATGTCATAGGGACATGAAAGAGACCCTGACCACATGGGACACTTGTGTGTCCTTTGTTAATCGGCAGTCCAGATATAACCCTAGACTCGGGACCATTTCTTGTGCTTTAATGTGAATCTTACAATTATGAGAAAGAAGTCAAGCTCCCTTTTCTGTCTGCTGACTTATAACAGGTCTGTTTTTGCAGGATTAAGTTTGAGTTTATACTTTTCTAATCAACCAGCCATTGCTTGTAGGCATGTGCTAAGGTTGGATATCGTTGCTGCTTCAAATGCAAACATTGCTGGTGAACTGCTTGTAGCCTGAGCCTCAAGAAACCATTTTTTTTCTCCTGATACATGACCTTAGGTAGCCAGGTAGGGATGGAGCTCCTCGCCTGACCTGTGCTAGTCTTGGATTTCCCACACAGTCAACACCGGGGCCAATGCTATAAGCAATCTTCAGCTTCTCCCCTTCTCTCCCATGTCCTATCGGATTTATCTAATGGTGGAAGCTACCTCACCTTTAGGCCACTGACACAATGGGCTCCACTGGTAGCCCCAGGCTTCCTCCTGCACTCTTTGATTGCTGACTGGATGCCTGCAGCCCCCGACTTCCTCTCATGCTCTTTAGCTGCCAATGTGATGGGTTGCGCCAGTGACACCAGCTTTCCTCTCACGCTCTTTGGCCATGGGTTCCACTGGGAGTCTGACGCTGATGAGATTTTGCCGCTCTCTCCAAGGTGTGGCACTCTAGGCAGCTGCCTAGTTGCCTAATGGAAGTACCAGCCCTGCTCAACACAGACTGTTGCTTATACACATCATTCCTTACCTTTCAGTCATCAACAGTCCAAAGAAGATGTGCTGGAACTTCCTCAGCGCAGACTGTGTGACCAAGGATGAGAATAAATGTAACACTATCCTTGCAGCATACAGCCTTCTTTGTACTACTATTTATAAAGTCAGCTACATGGCAATTCCTCATGGCTATCAACCCATATACATTCCTTGCCTCAGTGAAGAAAGCACAGCCTTCTTTAAATGAGTGCAAATCATCCAGTGATCCTAAGGTAGCAGATTACATCATAAACCTTCTTAATGCTGCATTCGTACTAAATGGGAGGAAACCAAAGCAATGCTAAACTTTACTCGTGTCAGCCGGAAATACTGGAGCCTTATCCACTGCCTTGGAAGAGGCCCAAAAACCACCTTCATCTGTCACCCCGCACCATTGGAAAAGAACATAAAATGCGTGATTTATCAAAGTGAGGCCGCATCGGAAGAAATACATGGAACACCCATGTATTTCTTCCGATGCGGCCTCACTTTGATAAATCACGCATTTTATGTTCTTTTCCAATGGTGCGGGGTGACAGATGAAGGTGGTTTTTGGGCCTCTTCCAAGGCAGTGGATAAGGCTCCAGTATTTCCGGCTGACACGAGTAAAGTTTAGCATTGCTTTGGTTTCCTCCCATTTAGTACGAATGCAGCATTAAGAAGGTTTATGATGTAATCTGCTACCTTAGGATCACTGGATGATTTGCACTCATTTAAAGAAGGCTGTGCTTTCTTCACTGAGGCAAGGAATGTATATGGGTTGATAGCCATGAGGAATTGCCATGTAGCTGACTTTATAAATAGTAGTACAAAGAAGGCTGTATGCTGCAAGGATAGTGTTACATTTATTCTCATCCTTGGTCACACAGTCTGCGCTGAGGAAGTTCCAGCACATCTTCTTTGGACTGTTGATGACTGAAAGGTAAGGAATGATGTGTATAAGCCCTAACCCTATTGAGATCATTACATTGCAAAACGTCCTGAAATGTGGTAGAGCTGCTGGTTATGATGATATCTTGAAAACAACATGGCAGATATCCCTCAAATATAATCAAAGGAAAACAAAACAAAAAAAGGATAATAAACAAAGTTTAGTTTAATCAATCTTAATAATAATAAATGTTTGTTTAAATGAAAAAGAACACAGCATCAGATGTAGATGGTGAAAGCCGAGAGCCACGCAATCGGCCACAAGCGGTTTCAGCTTTTAACCCCTGAAATATTCGTTTGCCAGTTATTTAACTCGATCGTGGTGGGAGATTAGGTTATTTTTAGAGTTGGATATTGAATTTGAACCGGCAAGTGAATAATATTTCAGCTGTTTAAAAGCTGAAACCGCTTGTGGCCGATTGCGTGGTGAGAGGCGGTGGATGTACCCCGACTTACACCATCTACGTCTGATGCCGTGCTCTTTTTCGTTTAAATAAAAATGTATTATGAAGATTGGTTATTATCCCTTTCTTTGTTTTCCCTTTATGATAATATCTTACCAGAATTACTGAAACAACTTGTATTTGATGTTCAGGTGGGGCTGACCCAGTCCTACACAAGAATTACCAGCTCAAGGTCACTTCCAAAGAAGTGGTGCTCGGGGGGAAAAAAAGATCTTGCCATTCCAAAACCTGGTAATGACCTCATGCAGGGGCTATCAAGCAGCTGCACTACTGTGTGCGCTCTAAGATCCTTGAGTGCCCTGTTTAATGATAGAAACCATCCTTCACATTGACTCAGCCAGATTGTGCAAGGGCAGCAGCGCATGTGAGGAAGTGCTAGCACTTACCATCTGTACTGAGAATGGATTTCAGAAGGCTCTGAAGAGAGGCGCGGTGCTCTGGAGCCTGGACCTCGCAGCTGATCTGATTCCAAAACTGTCCAGACTACTTCCAGGACTGGCTTATTGCAGTCATTGAAACACTTCTGGGTAACAGATTATTCAGAAAGCACCTTGAGCAAGGGATAAGCGCATGGAGGAAGCAGATCAATAGCCTTTCACAGGGCTCACTGCTGGCCCCAACTTTGTTCAGCTTAGTGATTAGAGCAATAGGCTGAGAACCAGAGCAACCAAGGTTCAAATCTCACTTTCCCCACTGGCATGGGGCAAGTCATGTTATTGTACCTGAATTATTAATAATGCTGTAAACTGCCTTGACTATTATTGGACTTATCAACCTCTCAAAAATTAATTTACACTAATGGCAAGGGGAAATGTGGAAAAGAGGATTTGCATTCAGATAACAACCAACAAGGACTGAACTTCACAATCTGGGTAAACAAATAAGCATGGGGCTAGCTTGCTTATTACGGCGGTTACTACCTGAAACCAATTAAGCCTCATACATCACTTTTAATGCATATACAGCATTGCTCTCTGCTTAAACGGCAGGGATAAATGTGGAAAAGAGGATTTACATTCAGACAACATCCAACAAGGCAATCTGGGTAAACAAGCATTGGGGTAACTTGTTGATGCGGCAGTTAGTACCCTTAACTATTAAACCTTATGCTCACCTTTGATGCAACTCCAACATTACTCTCTGCATCAATGGCAGGGGATGGCAGGAAATTTGAATCTAACAGTTACCAACAAGGGCCCTGAACTTGGTAGGTGAAGTAGCTAAGTATGGGAAAATAAGTGTGGGAGCTTGCTGGGCAGACTAGATGGGCCAATTGGGCTTTTTCTGCCATCGTTTCTCTGTTTCTATGATGGCATTTGCTGTACAGCTCAAGCTTCATCTTTTCGCTGTGTGGCCCATACCCTGAACAAAGCATGACAAAGCTCCATGGGCGATCCAGGAATCTATAGACCAATTAGCCTGACTTCAGTGCCAGGAAAACTAGTGGAAAGTGTTCGAAAGATCAAAATTGCAGAACATATAGAAAAACATGATTTAATGGAACAAAGTCAGCATGGCTTTACCCAAGGCAAGTCTTGCCTCACAAATCAGCTTCACTTTTTGGAAGGGGTTAATAAATATATAGATAATGGTGAACCGGTAGATGTAGTGTATTTGGATTTTCAGAAGGTGTTTGACAAAATTCCTCATGAGAGGCTTCTAGGAAAAGTAAAAAGTCACGAGATAGGTGGCAATGTCCTTTCGTGGATTACAAACTGATTAAAAGGAAACAGAGAATAGGATTAAATGGACAATTTTCTCAGTGGAAAAGGGTAAACAGTGTAGTGCCTCAAGGATCTGTACTTGGACCGGTGATTTTCAATATATTTATAAATGATCTGGAAAGGAATACGACGAGTGAGGTAATCAAATTTGCCGTGGATACAAAATTATTCAGAGTAGTTAAATCACAAACGGATTGTGATAAATTGCAGGAGGACCTTGTGAGACTGGAAAATTGGGCATCGAAATGGCAGAGGAAATTTAATGTGGATAAGTGCAAGGTGATGCATATAGGGAAAAATAACCCATGCTATAATTACACAATGTTAGGTTCCATATT
Source organism: Rhinatrema bivittatum (assembly GCF_901001135.1). Lineage (NCBI taxonomy): Eukaryota > Metazoa > Chordata > Amphibia > Gymnophiona > Rhinatrematidae > Rhinatrema > Rhinatrema bivittatum. The sequence goes on from NC_042629.1 coordinate 30,833,400, forward strand.
AGGAGCTACTTCCCAGGAAAGAGATCTAGGTGTCATAGTGGATAATACTTTGAAATCGTTGGCTCAGTGTGCTGCGGCAGTCAGAAAAGAAAACAGAATGTTAGGAATTATTAGGAAGGGAATGGTTAATAAAACGGAAAATGTCATAATGCCTTGAATACTGTGTACAGTTCTGGTCGCCGCATCTCAAGAAAGATATAGTTACGATGGAGAAGGTACAGAGAAGGGCGACCAAAATGCTAAAGGGGATGGAACTGCTCCCCTATGAGGAAAGACTAAAGAGGTTAGGGCTGTTCAGCTTGGAGAAGAGATGGCTGTTTAAAATCATGGTGTTTAAAATCATGAAAGGTCTAGAATAGGTAAATGTGAATCGTTATTTACTCTTTTGGATAATAGAAGGACTAGGAAGCACTCCATGAAGTTAGCATGTAGCACATTTAAAACTAATCGGAGAAAATTCTTTTTCACTCAACGCACAATTAAGCTCTGGAATTTGTTGTCAGGGGATGTGGTTAGTGTAGTTGGTTTTATAAAAGGTTTGGATAAGTTCTTGGAGGAGGAGTCCATTAACAGCTATTAATCAAGTTTACTTAGGGAATAGCCGCTGCTATTAATTGCATCAGTAGCTTGGGATCTTCTTAGTGTTTGGGTAATTGCCAGGTTCTTGTGGCCTGGTTTTGGCCTCTGTTGGAAACAGGATGCTGGGCTTGATGGACCCTTGGTCTGACCCAGTATGGCAATTTCTTATGTTCTCTTAGACTTGCACTGCATAGTTGCTTCGCTAAATACTGGAAAAATTGTAACCAGTATTTTCCACCTCCATAATGCCTGGGCCAAAAAAAGAACTTGGGTGGTCAGAGAGCAAAGTACAAAGCTTCCCCAGAATACTTCCCCTTCGCTTGCAGGCTCAATGTGGGGAGTTGTAGCTACGAGACTCCAGCTCTGGCTCTGCCTTCTTTGACAGCAGAGCACTGCGCACCTCTCAGACAGAGATCATCAGAGATGCATCTTGTTGTTGTTGTTATCTAAATGCAATCATGTATATTACAACTGGAACCCTCCCCTGGCTTCCTGTTCTTGCAAATATCACGTCCTCGTCCATCTCCTGCTACAGCTTAGCTACCACTCTAAAATGACCTATTTAACCCAGCCAAGGCCCATCTCTCCTCACAACGTCTGTTATGGCGTAATCTCCATGACTAGGATCTGTCTGCCCATATGCTTTGGATTAAGGATCACAAACAAGGCCCTGGTGTAAAACTCCACTCATCAATTTGGGTGACTTTTGAATTAACGTGATAAGAATGCCTGTCCTGAACCTGTGTAGCAAAGGCCAGTCAGTAGCCAGCCTTCAGTGCCTCGGACCTTTTTAAATCGTACCCCGCTGTACTCGATATAAACCCTTTGTGCACAGGTGCAGACACAGACTATGTCGCACATTATAGAACCAAATCTCAAAAACAGCACCCAAATCTTCTGGGGTGTTTGACAAAATGACAATCTAATATATAAATAAACCCCCAGTGTATTTTAATTTTCTGCCGAATATCAAAAATAATTCTTTGCTGACAATCAAGTCTTAAATTTACATACTATTTGAAAGGTAAACCGCAAAGTGTCGTGGGACCCTTGCACGTTACCCGGTAATTAAACAACAAAACATTTTTGAAAAGGTAGAGGAAGGGTTTCATATATAAATTTCTCAGCCCAGCATAAGGTCTGTTGGATTTTCAAGTATAATCATCAACCAAACCTCCTCCACCTATGGGTTTTTTTAAATTCTGTGCAAACCCTAGTGAAAACTGCAACACAATTTTTTATCCCTTAAAACCAATTTTTCTTAGATATTATTTATAAAATACTCAAGCCTCTTTCAAAGAGATTTCAAAGTCCCGACTTATCTGACGATAGAACAGCATCCCCTCAATCGACTTATCTTTTTTTTAAAATGTAGCTCATACCCTCCCTTTGGTAGCTCAAGGTGAGTTACATTTAGGTACTGTAAGTATTTCCCTATCCCCAGAGGGCTCACAATTGGGCACAGTAACTTTGAAACAGTCATGCAGGTGCACATGGACGCTGCATTTTATAACATGTGTGTGCATGATAGAAAGTAGGCGGCATGCATGTAAATGTGCACATCATCTTATATAGACCGCACGCATGTGCGAACAAATCCGGCCTCTACCGTGTAAGTGGGAGGAGTTTAGTAGACGTGCACACCGATGCAATTCTTCCTTTCCCCAGTTCACCCAGGTAAAGGACAGGACTTCCTGGTCCCCCTAGGTAACTAGCCTACCTTTTACCCTGCTAGCCCCAACCCTTAAAACTCCACTACCCTCTTTAGGTTTTTGGGTTTTTTCAGGACTTACACGCCATCTATAGCAGAGTTAGTTACGTTGTGCACAGATTTCATTGAGAAATCTAGGAATGCCCAGGCTGCCCTTTTTTTGCAAAAAAAAAATGTTTGTGTGCCAGGAGATACGAGCAAACTCACACACTTTTAAAATCTGCATGCCACGCGCCGGCCGACTTCTGCACGTATCTCTCTGCTTTGGCGCATGCAGGGCTTTTAAAATTCACCTTTATATTTGTACCTGAGGCAATGCAGGGTAAAGCGACTTTGCCCAAAGTCACAAGGAGCAGCAGTCGGATTTGAACCCTGGCTTCCCTGGTTCACAGCCCCCTGCTCTAAGCACTGAATTGCTCTGTCTTTAAATCTCTGAACTCTGTGAAGGAGGAGGCTGTTGCTTTCGTGGATTGCATTTGCTGAACGGAGGGGCTGCTGTCTTGTTTCTGTTGCCCGCTCCTTGTTTCCCCCCCTTCTGCAGGCTGCAAGGCCAAGTTCTAAGAGTTCTTGGCCATTGTTGCATCGTTTCAGCACCTGTACAGGTCCAAATAGCAGACTGACACCAGAACCCTGCTCCATGACAGGTTCCCAGAGACACTTGCATGGAAGCTGTTCACAGGCAGAAGGCCTGAGACTCTTGCATTTTGCTGGCTACTTTGCTTTAACCCTTTGGCTTTTGGCCCTGGCAGAGCTGTGGGGGAGAAAGTTTAAACAACCCTGGTCCTAACACTTCAGTGTCCCGGGGTGGGAAGTTGTTAGGCGGCAGGGCAGTTGGGCTGACCCCTCCTCCGTGCTGTATAAGTTCTCAGTCCTAGCCTATAACTCAGAACCTGTGCTTGGATCAGAGTCACCCATGTAACTTGTCCCTCACAGACTCCCGTCCTTCAATCCCTGCCCACCTCTCCACACCTGATCCTCCCCCTCACCTCCCTTCCTCCTCTCGTTCTGGCCTCTGCTAGAGCTGTAATAGTTCCCGAGAGTTTGAGGTGGGGGAATGGGGGAGAGAAATGTGGGGAAAACGCAGTAGTTGCTTGCTTATCAAAATAAACCTTTATTTACTACTTTAATAATGACAGTGGTCTCTCGGTTTGTTCTGTATGTTCTTGTTGTTTCAGTATATTATATTTTGCGATCAGCTATGAGCAAATATTTAGGATTACTGGAATATGAATACTCAAAAATAAATTCAGTATAATTAATTGCCGAGAAATTAGAGTTTTAATGTATTTCTAAGCAATGACTGCTCTCCCTGCTGGGGGCCAGGAGCATTGCCTAGGCCCCTGGGCCCTCACATGACCAAGGCCAATGAAAGAGGGCGTGATGCTTTTGGCGTGGATTGCTCCCCTCCTGACTGTCACTTTCTCCCCTGCAGGTGGATTTCTGCGGAAAAGCGCGAGGCTCTTCTTCCGCCGGCGGCACCAGCAGAAGGACCCCGGCATGAGCCAGTCCCACAACGATCTTGTCTTTCTGCAGCAGCAGCAGCATCCGAGGGCCGAGGAGCAGCGTCGCAAGGGGGCCACGCTGACCCGCCTCCTCAACAAGAAACTGCTTCCCAGGAACCGGAGCAAGGGCAAGCTGGCCGGAGCCTCCTCCGAACAGTGCGCTTAGGAGCCAGTCCTGCAGAAACAACAAAGGCAGTGGTCCTTAAAACGAGCCGACTTCTCTCACTGAGAGAGCACCTGAAAAGGCCGATACCAAAGCAAATCAAGTCCAGAACCTGTGACAGCTGTGATTGTAGAATAGAGGAAAGGGGTCCCCCTCCCCCGCTGCAAGCATCAGGTCAGCCAGTGGGAGCCTTGGCTCCGGCTGACACGCATCTCCTTCCCGATCTCTCCTTTTGTATGCAGCGGTGCCTGGAGCTGGAGAACTTTGTTTTATTGGACCATTCTCCTATGCAGCGAAGAGTGGTGGGGGAAGGCTCATTTCAAAGAGACTCTGCAAGGTGTGGTAGATGGAGCCATTCTGCTGGGCATCTGACCTCCCAGCTCACACCACTGCCCTGGTTGGTAGGAGGGTAACTCTGAGCTGCCATGTGACCCAGTTTTTGGATGGACACTTCTTCAGTCCTGGCTTTCTGATGCGCCTTTTATGAAACAGGACTACAGCTCCCACAGTGCACTGGGGCATATGTTTGGAAACTAGGACTAAAGTCTTCTTGTTGGCACCATCAGACGTTCTCCAGCAGCAGCTGGGAATCCAGTCTGACACAAGCTGGCTGGTCCGCAGAGCATGCCCGGGTGACTGCTGCTACTAGATTTGCAGCCCTCTCGGATGGGGAAGGAAGGTGCTTGCCCCGTAACTTTCAAACGGGTTCAAGGATGTAGCCCAGCCGGGAGAGAAGCAAGTTCCCAGCTAATCCAGTCCTGGCTTTGCGTTCTCTGATAAAAGTAGGACTACATCTCCCTACATCCAGTGGGACAAAACTAGGACTGGATCAGTTTCTTCAAGCTGACCACATCCTAGCAGCTCCTCAAACTATTCAGTTAAAAAAAACCAACCCTCTCTTCTAGATCCCTTTGAAGCTTATAATATGCTATATTATATAACCTCCCACACACACACTTACTTTAGAGTTTACACCCATAGGGGGAGCATTTCCAGAGCTGCCAAGTGACCCAGTTTCTGGAAGGAGACGTTAGACTAGTCTTGCTGGTTTAATGAATGCTCCCTACTCTCCACCCCTTACCCATACAGTGTGTGTTTTTTTCCTGTGGTGCTGATTTCAAAGGGAAGGACTACACCTCCCATAATGCACTGTGACACAGTCAAGACCCAGGACAGGCCCAAATATCCCTCCAGAAACTGGGCCCCTTGGCGCATCAATATTTGACTTTTTCATAAGCAATACTGACATGCTGCTCTGTAACATACGTTAACGTCAGGGAGCAATTCTCGGTGTGATCATGGACAGTACAGTAACACCGAGGCAGGAGGAAACAGGGGAGATGCAGGAAGTGGTAAGAGAGAAAAACTGCCCTGCTTCCCCATGTTTCATTATTAAAATCAGGTGCAAGAAGAGCATGGTCCTGGTTTGATATGCGGGTACATGTTTGGGGGTTTTTTTTTAATGGAAATCAGATGTGAAACACTGATAGGGAAAGCTTGCTGTAAAATAATAAAACTGCTCTGATTGTGTGATATGCCTTGCAAATTAGCCATATATTTAAAACAAAAAAAAAAAACCCCACTGATTTATGCAAACTTGGCACAGCCTGCACTTCGTGCCTTCCCTCGTGCAATTAAAACCAGTTTAAAACTAACCAAGCGTGCCCCGTGATGTTTGGAAAGATTTCACTGGTGAAACCCACTGAACTTGACATTTATTCCTGTCAATCAGGTGAGAAACTGAAGCAGAACTGTGATTCCTGAGAAGTGGCTTTGGATTTCTTTAAAAAAAAAAAAAAAAATTGCTCAAAATATTTCTGCAATGGTTCATCCATCTCAGTTCATTTTGCAGTTTTAAATCAGCCTGAAATGCTTTTATTTTTCAGATTGGTTTTGTACTGGTTTAAAATGGCAAAACAAAGTATCTTTAAAACACTTGGAAGCCCTGAATTTTAGAAACTGGTTTAAAATGCATGATGAGGCCAACTAGATGAGGTTTGTTACTTCTAGGAATTATGCTGCGTGCAGTACTAGGAAACTGTTTTAATGTTTACTTTCTGCCTACTGGCAAATAAATGACACTGAAATGTAACATAGTCATACTTTCTTGATGTATTAATTCTCACCATATAGGAAACTGTACTGCCAACACAACAATAACAGTTTGTGTAGATTAAGTCTAAGGCAAGTATTAGATACAGAAAATCTTCTAGATCTGCCAGGATAGCAGGTTAATGGCATGTTCGTTTTTTATTAGTTACTCTCCAAACCATGTACCAATAAAAGAGTATGAATCTAAGGGTCAGATACTCTGGGATGTATTTCCATTGTTTATCAGAATGGCAACTTTTGCATTAAAATGTTGCATAAAATTTCATGGCTTCAATAAACATTTTTGTCCTGTGGTGAGTAACCTGGGCTCTGACTTAATGTCTTCTGCTGGAAGAAAAGCTAAAGGATGTTGAATCATAGAACAAGGAAACTCTGCTCTTTTATGCTGTGGTCTCTTTATGGTGTGTCTCTTACTGTCTGTGTCACTGCAGTGTGTTCAATAGTCTACCTGTCAACCATGATCTCAGTCCCCATTCTGGGAACAAGCTGCCATCCTCCTACAGTCTCACCCAGACCCACAAGAACTATGGCGAACAGAATGAAGCAATATAAACACCCCCAACCACCTTGTCCAAGACCCATTCCTTGAAGACCATCCAGTGCCATTAACTGCTTTAGAACATCAACAGATCGATGCACACATCTTCATAAATTGAAAATTAAGGACAACTCAAATTATAAGCCATATAGTGAACCACTGTAATTTGTGCTTCTTTGATGGAGAAATATCAAAACTACAAACATCTGCCTGAAGACCTTACTATCAATGTGTAGCTTACTATTACATGCAGGAGGATGCATTGTGTGTCATGTATCAGAGTATGTGTGAAGGTTTCATCTCTGTACATGGATGTGTCTTGAGTGGGGGAGGACAGTAGTGCAAGGTCTCTGCACGCATGTGCTTAGAGTGTGGGGGTCATCTTGTTGGACATCAGCATGAGGGATGTATGCATGTTTTCTCTGCATGAGAATGATTGTTTGTGCAAGGTGGCAGCATGGACATGTCTATGAATGGAGGAGTGAATGTCATCTCTGCATGGAGGTGTGAAGATGTGGTGGACATGGATGTGTCTCTTGAGTGGTGTGTGTTTGAGTTTTACATAGATGTGTTGGGAGGGATGGTATCTCTGCATGGATATAACTGAGTGGGATTGGGTGGCCTCCCTACATGGGCATATTGGGGGGGGGGGGGGTGTCTCTGCATGGGCATGTCTGAATGGAGGGTGAAGCCTCCTCTCTAGATGAATATGTTGGGATGGATGAGTGTGGGTGTAAACTCTGGATAGATGTGTCTCTGGTTGTGGAAGGGTTTGTCATCTCCATGCATTGACATGCACCTGAGCAGGGGGTGGGGGGTGTATTTAACTGCATGGATGTAACTGCAAGGGGGAACAGTAGTTATTTCACCATCCAGTCCAGCTACAATGAAGAAAAGAAGTAAGATCACAAATGTACCAAGTCAATGACATGGCAGAAAATCACCAGGATTGGAGTAAAAAGTTATAGAACTAATGCTCATGATTTGAGATTCCAAAGAGGCAGATGGAGTAATAGCAGAAATGTCTTTACAGCAAGGGAGGGTAGATGCATAGCCCAACCTTCCAGTGGAAGTGATAGAGACAAAAACAATAACAGTTCAAGAAAGCACAGGACAAGTACAGAGGATCACTATTTTGGGAAGCAATGGCAGGAAAGGCAGATATCAACTGCGTCTATGACATTGTAGCAGCAAAGTTCCTGGCCTAACTAGATGGTCCTTGTGTTTTGCAAATAAAAGTTGTATATGCGAAACCGCCACCAGCGATGATATCAAACGGTAACCAGCGTTGGGAAATGCGATGGTTGCATGTTGCAGCCTTTAAGGTGTGCGTGGGTGTTGTGGCTAAGACATTCAGTGGCCTGTGCCACGCAGTCATCCTCAGCAGTTGTTCACAGGCTTCTTCCCGTGCTGTGACCGGGCCCAGGTATGGGAAGCCTCAGCCCCTTTCCCATGGGAGGGTGAGAATGCGCCCCTGACAAAGCGCTGCCTTTCGTCCCAGGATGGGCTCCGTGGGACCGCGCGCCCCCAGCCCCCACGTCTCCAATACAAAGCAGCGGCCAATGACCGACAGGAGCAAGGCCCCCGTGCCCCTGCGTCGTTTGCAGGCCCCGGGGCCGCCGCCACCACCTGGGAAACTACAACTCCCGGTGTGCTCTATCCCGCCCCCACTTCCGGTCTTGCGTAGTTTCCGGAGCGGATTGGAACCTGGAATCGGGATCGGAAGATTCCCAAAGCCGAAGGTACCAATAATAATAGAAATTAAAAGAAAATGCATTAATATCATCCGAAAAGACCCGAGAGCGGGCTGACTGACGGGGGTCGGCGGGTTGCAAGCTTCACGGCTCTCTCCCCTCCCCCGGATCCCGGCCGCCATTCCGCCTGGTCTTTGTCACAGCGGCCGGCGGTGGCGGCGGCAGCTTTGGCTCCGGCTCGGAGCAAAACCCGGCAGGATTGGTGCGGAGCGATCCCCGGCCGTGCCGAGGGAGGCCCTGAGCGGAGCCCGGGGTGGAGGGAACCCGGGGGCTCCCCCTCACCCTTAAAGAAAAACGACCCCCCACCATGAGGGCGGCTGCTCCATTTTATTAATAAGAGACAAAAGGTGCTTGTGCTCCATTGTTAGTCCAGCTAGGTTCTCCCCATTTACATTTATTTTCTTTATGTTAAAATTTACTGATAGCTGTACACAGCGCTTTCGTTCTTTTGTAGCTGGTGATCAGTTCTCAGGGATTTATTATTGCATGCAGGGTTTTTATATAGATAGTGATGAGGGCTCCAGAATTTATTTATTCTTGCATGCAGGATTTTATATAGGATGTGATCAGAGCTCCAGGATTTTTTTTTTCATTGCATGCAGAGTTTTCACAAAAACACTAATTCTGAGGCTCCCTTTCAGGAAGGTTCGCCCCTCGTCCCCTTCTCCATATAGTGACCTTGTAATGATTCAGGGGGGGTGTGGAAGATACTCCTGCACCTCTACCTCCTTCCTGCCCTAAAATGGGTTGACAAAACAGCCATCCAAAGCTTTTCTCCTTTGATAAAATTTGACTTGCTTTATTTGTGCTCCCTCGTTTGATTTATTTCATAAAAGAGATATAATTATAGCAGCCTTTTTTAGATCTTGCCATGCCTGTATTTTTATTCCAGATGCATAGTAAAAGTGAGACGTGCAACGTCTTGCATGGAAAAGGGCAGTGCCAGACACCCCGGTGATTTGGCAACCTAATTAATGACTTGGGCTTTCTGCAGGGCTGGTGGCTGGGTGGGTTACAGTGCGGACAATCCTGAAGATCTTGCTGCTTGAATCTGCAGTGTTTAGGCAGCAGATCGCCTTTCTTTCCCACTGGCACGCATTTCTCTTGGCTGGATGCCCCCCAGCCCCAGCTGGCACTGGGTGTAGAGATTAAGTAGGGCGGCTTCAGACTACGCCCCTGGAGTAAGAGGAAAGGAAAAACGGGCGACGGAGGGGGACAAAAAAAATAGTGAATTCCCCTGTCTAGCGCTGCTTGCACTCTGCAAATAATCTTATATGATCTGCAAACACAGGAACCTGTCAGCACGGAACTGGCATGGAGCCATTTTAGTCTCACAGCACGGGAGCAAGTCCTGGGTATTTTTCAGGGGGTGGGGGGCATTTTAAGTCAGTTTTCAGGACCCCTATAACATTTCGGGATGCTGCCGCTCCCGGAATAATTTGCACCTCTTGCCACCAAATTAAGAGCGAGAGAGAAGGAGCCGATCCGGAGCTTGAGGCCGGACCTTGTCTGCTCTCAGGCCGGGGGCGAAGTCTGGCTCCAGTGACCCGGGTCAGTGCACAGGTCGAGCCGGTCCTGATTTTCTGAAAAACCCCGCGGTACGAGGGTCAGAGCCAGAAAGGGACAAAGAGGTTTTAAAGTCGCCGCGTTAGCAGGGTTGTTTGGGGTTTTTTTCCTCTTTTTAGACAGTTTGGTGTGGGCAGTTGTTCCAATTCTTTATGTTGCAAAGATTGCAAAATGCACTGGGCGCCAGCGTAGTCCGATAAAGCAGCCACACTGGTTCCCAAACCTGCCCTCAGGGTCCCCCCAGCTTTCCACAATGAATATGCATCCGATTTGCATGCTCGACCTTCACTGTATGCAAATCTGTCTAATGCATTATTCATTGTCAACAGCCTTTAAATCCAACCGGCTGGGGAGTCTCTGAGGACAGGTTTGGGAACTAGAGATGCAACAGCTACCATTTTCAGATATCAGCCTGCCATTTAGTCTCCAATTTGCTGCGGTTTATAGTGAGTTCAGATTCCTCGAGATAAATGGCTGAAATATGTCGGCTATTATCTGACTGAGGGTGGCCAGATTTCTGTGATTCGAATGGAAGCATCCAACATGAAAGAGCTTATCTTCATTGGAATCCCTTGTAAATATCACCTAGCTGAATTGTGGATATTAAAAACAAACAACTTCACATGAGCATCTAAATCAATTTAAATGATTATGAATATATAGGATGTCACCCAAAAGGAGGAAAAGACCTCAGAGCCACTGTACCTGTTCTCAATGGAACAATTGGTATTCAAGAGGTTGTATCAATCACAGGTCTTGAAAAACCTCCAGCCACCTGATTTACTCTTATTATTCTTAACACTATTTTATCTCATATTTATTCCTTTTTTTTTTTGTTTTAGATAAAAAAAAATTTTTTGGAAAATTCAGCAATGGCAGTGAAATCCATAAAAGCAAAAGAATATCACATATTTGTGGATTATTTGGTATATCCTCGACGATTCTTTCAAACTTTACTTCTGAATGAGATAGTGTATTAAAAAACCACTTATCTGAATCTTGATGTTATAAGTCCGTCTTCTTTTAGATGGAAAAACATCTGTTAACCTCGTTGAATATAACCGGATAGGTGACCGGTAAATGGCTTAAGCAATTTTAAAGCCAAAAAGACCTTGTTCGAAGAAGGAGCCAGTTGTTCCATTGAGAACAGGTACAGCGGCTCTGAGGTCTTTTCCTCCTTTTGGGTGACATCCTATATATTCATAGTCATTTAAATTGATTTGGATGCTCATGTGACGTTTTTTGTTTTTTTTGAATGGTTTGTTATATCCTCACATTTGTCTGTACACTTTTGAAATTAAAAACAAAACAAAAAGGATTTTGTAGTCAAACAAACAACAATTTGGAGAACTGTAACACTTCTACAGGCCGATGTAGAAAGCACTTTTCTGCCTGCAGTTCAATGTGCATTTTCTGTGCGCAAACCTTACTGCCAATGCAGCAAGGAATTTTGCAGGCAGAAAATGCTCCTTTCTAAATGGAAGTACTGCATAGCGCCCTGCATCTGGCCAGCGGATTTTTTTTAGCGCTGGAAACTTAACTCCTGGGTCAGGGCTGAAGTTAATTTCCAGTGCTATGAAAAAAAATAGACAAAAGTTAAAAAAAAAAAAAAAAGTCAGGAACTCTCCATAAGAGCCGGCAGCTACCGCCACTTAGCCATATAATTACTGACTTATCCAGGTAAGTGGTGGAAGCTGCTGCTGCACTTAGATAAATACAGATTTATCGGTCTAACTGGCAGCAGGAAGCATCTGTCAGATAGCCTGATACATCAGTACTTATCCGGCTATCTGGTACAGTTTGCCACTACTTAGCCAATTTACTGTATTGAAGCTACTAAGATTATAAAAACCGTAATCTTCTGTTCTGAGGTTACAATTTGTGTAATCTGTTTGTGTTTTAAATTGTGTCTGTCAATTGTAAATCTCTCAGGTATTTGTAAGAGATCAATAAATGAAAAGTGAACAGTGGAGTTTAGAAAGCAGCAAGTTGTTATCTGAAAGAGTGAAGGTAGTATGAGTGCTTTATGGAGAATCAGGACTGGCTTAGCCTGGCTAGGTTGTAGCTCCAGGTTAAGCTTCCCTCTTCTCGGGGCACATAAAGCCATTCACCTCTGCTGCCTGGTTCTCGGGGCTCCACTTGGCCAGTTAGGTTTTGGAAATATCTACAGTGAATATTCATGAGAGGATGCATGCAGATATCTCATGTATATTCATTGTGGTTCTCCTGAAAACCCCACTGGCCGGGTGGTCGCTAAGGACTGGGTTGACGCACTTAAATCCTCCTGATGTCAGGAAGGTTGATATGAGCCGGGTCTGGTCTTCCTTCATTGCCCGTGTGGGCAAAAGCCGAGTCCTCTTTAATGGTCCCAGCTACAGCACAACAGGAACACCCAGTGACCAGGCTCAGGGTGCACGGGTAGAAGGTTTCAGAGGGTTCTCTGGCCCTGGCTAAGGATTCTTGTGGCAAGAGCTGGACTAGATGGGGAGGAGAGGGTTAAAATAGGGAACCGCTCTGGGTAGCTGTGAAGGAAGGCTGAGGGATTGTACTGCCCTGGAAGCTCAGAGGTGAAAGAGAGAACTGCTGCTTGAAGAAACAAAAAATAAAATAAAAGTTTTCCAGCTGCCACCCTCCTAGTGTTGGCTTACGGTGTGAAACCCTAGTTTTGCCCCCGTGAGCATGCAAGTGACAGATTTGTACCAAATTAACACATACAATTTCCAAAACTTCTGACCTGCTGACTCCCAAAACAGAGGGCATGTTACATCTTTCAGGCACCAAGATTTACAATGCTTGCTTCACTCTGCCAAGCAGAAATGGAAATGCTGGCCAAATGGCTATTGAACTTCAGTGAGGGCTGGGGCAATTCACTGCCATGACTTAGGACTGCTGCAGAGGCGGACGGCCCAGTTCCTCCTTTTCCTTCCCTGGAATAGATTGGGGAGGGAGCTTGCCAGGAGAGCTGAAGTGAAGTCTTCTTTGAGATTCGCCCTCATTACTGCTCCTTTGGCTGGCAGGGGTTGCCACGGCTTCCTGCCTCGCCTCCCTGGCATGCCCTATCCCTGCCAGCCCCAATGGGTGGGAGATTTGACCTGGAATCTCCTAATCCTCCTCTAATGCAGGATGTCCCCAGGTGTCCTTAGATGCTTGGGCCCAAATGGGGGTTGATCCTCTCTGATATTGCAGTGACATGCCTTCCCACTGGGTTCTGTTCCCAGCCTGGGCTCCTGTCTCTGCTTGCTGGCAAGGGCTGTGGATGCCACGGGGAGGGGGCAACGATCCCAGCTCCCAGCCATCCATTGCTACTGGCCAGATTCGGGGTGTGTGCACAGCAGGTTTCAGAGGGCGCCACGGGGACTGACTCCGTGATGGCTGGGTCATTGTGGGGAGCGATTCGAACAATGGAGGATAGTCCACAATAGCAGGAATAAATAGAAAAGGAAAGAAATAATATAGTGCAGTAACACTTATTTTTCTGCCACTTAGGAGAAAATGAGGAAAATCCTCTCACGCAGAGGTCGAGAGAAAAACAAAAGAATTCAAATTCAGAAAGGCAATACATTATTCACCAGAAAGGCCCCCCGTATGAATAAGTCACTTCTCTGTATGCGGTAAAGACCGCACGCAGTGCTAGTTCAGCATTCACCACGAAGGGTCTTCGTAACACCCACCGCTTCTCGTTTCTCTAGCATTATTATAGGTACCCAGTACTGTGCAGATACACATAAGAGACGCTGCCTGCTCCCTGGAGTTTACAGTCTAATCGACACACACATACAGCCAGTACAGCATAAACCAGAGCCTTTGAGAAATGTATTTACTATAGAGAAATAGTGCAATACGTATCCCAAAACCACCCTGCAGACGCATCATCAGTAAAAGCAGCCTATTCCTGTTACCTGCCGTGACGACACAGGCCCTGTCTGATTTCTGCTCATCCCCTTGAAGTTTGGATGCCGTTTTTTGCCACCGTCTCCACTAGGAGAGGCTGTGCCAGGCCCTCATTCCCCGAGTCTGCCTTACCCACGTGTGATCTCATAGTCTAGAAACTGCTAAACCCTCATGGGAAAAACACCACCACAGAGGCCTCCTCGCAAGCCACATGGGCTGGTATCTAATATCTATCGAGAGTCCTTTATTTATTTATGTAAAAGGTTTTTATGTACCCGCGAATACACACACAAAGTGGATCTAGGCGGTTTGCAATTAAAAGAAACATAACATAATAATCAGTCGAGGTAAAAAAAAAAATAACACAAATTATAACGTATTAGATAGAGAATAGAAATTTCAGCCTCTGATAAAGCTGGGTAGTACAATTTTACGTAATGGGTTAACATTGCGGGCTAGGAAAGGCTTGTCAGAAGAAGTACGTGTGTACAGCTTTTTTGAAATTGTGTTTTGTGGTGAGTTGGCGGATATGATTGGTTAGGGAATTCCATAGTTTAGGTCCTGCGACTGAAAAGGCACGAGTACGAGTTAAATTCAGTCTGGCAGTTTTTACTGCAGGAATTTGGAGGAAAAGTTTGTCGGTAGATCGTAGATGACGGGGGTGGGGGTTGGTAAATTCGGAGAGTGGAGCACACCCATAAAGATGAAGTACTGTTGAACGAAGTCTGAATTATCATTAGGATTTTATATTGGAGTCGCTGGCTAATGGGTAACCAGTGAAGTTGCATGAGAATGGGGGTTATGTGATTCCCGCGGGGGGGGGGGGGGGGGGGGGGGGTCAGGAGTCTAGCTTGACACTTTTGAATCAGTTGGAGCGGTTGGATTATGTAGTCGGGGAGGCCTCTGTATAAGGAATTGCAGTAATCGAGACTTGTCGGGACTGAAGCACGTATCGAAAATCAGTACGGAAGAGTAATGGTTTGAAGTTCTTGAGTAAGTGAAGTTTATAAAATGATGATCTTGTAATAGATGCGATATTTATGGACATGGATAGTTTGGAATCAATAAGAGCACCTAGGTTGCGAGCCTAACTGCGTATGGGTATGTGGCATTTGTCAAAAATAAGTTTAGTGGGAGGGGCGCAAGTGGCGTTTGGGATAGTGGACAAGTGTATGATTTCAGTTTTTTCTGTATTGAGGGTGAGACGGTTATGTATTTATTGTTTGCAGGTAGATTGTGGCTAATGAGAAGGTGTGTTTCCATGATGAATCCTATGGGAGGATATAAATTGTATGTCATCTGCATAGATTTTCTGATTCATATTGAGGCTTGATAGAAGTTGGCATAGTGGGAGAAGGTATATATTAAACAAGATAGCGGAAAATGAGGATCCTCGTGCTACTCCAGAATCAGTGTAATACAAATCGGCGCAGTATTGTTTGAGATGAATATGTTGCGGATGATGATGTAAGAAAGCTCTGAACCAGTCAAGGACTTTACTGGTCCTACCGATATTTTGTACATTGGTGCAGAGAAGGTGGTGGTTTAGGGTATGGAAAACAGCAGAGATGTCAAGGAGAATGAGAATATAATCTATGTTGGAGTCGGAGTCTCGAATTATGGAGTTGAAGAATGAGAGAAGGAGGGTTTTAGTGCTGTGACCTCTCCTGAACCCGTGTTTGTTTGGATGAAAAAATGGTATTGTCTTCAATGTATTCATTTAATTGGTGTAGGACGACAGATGGAGTAGTCATGTCGGAGATGTGTGTCATATAGGCTCAATGTTTATTAGCTGCTGGGGCTCAGAGCTACAAGCGGTTATGCTTTATTAATAGACATCTTGGATTCACATTGATATTTATTTCCTGTAGATAATATATAACGCATAGATGTTGTCAGCGGATAAGAACCTATTGGCCTCCCCAGTCTGCTGCAGACCCTCCGCAGTCTCTCGTTCTCCCTTTCTTACCTATAGAGCACAGGCCCATTATCCTGCCATGGCTGATATGTTCCCGTTGTAATCCACACCTTTACGGGTAATAGCTTCTTCCATCCAGAAGCGTCCGATATTGTTGGCCATCCCTCAGACTCCTGCAGGGTCCTGGGTCTGGCATGCAGCTTATTCAGCACTGATGTCTCCCCCCTCACCAGTGTGCACAGGCTCACACCTCTCTCTCTCTTCCTTTGGGCAGGTTCCCCCTCCCCCCCCCTCCCCCGCAGAGATGGCAGAAGAGGAGACGGACGAGTCCATGTTCATCTGTAAGTATGTGAAGGAGGAAAACAAGTGGGGTGCGCCCAGGACTGAGACATGGACCATTTCAAAGCTGTAACGCCTAAGCTTGCCCGAAGGGATTCCCCATTGCTCAGCTCCTGTAGGGTAAACCCTCACTCTCATCACAGGGGTCACTAACCCAGGCAGGTACAGTTCTTGTCTCTGACCAAGGAGGGATTGGTAGATTGCACCTTTGAAGCCGCGCTGGGCCACCATCTCTTTTTCTGGCTGTCATGAACTCCTGTTGCAGGATTACAGGACACGCGCTAAACTGCTTTCAGCTCCGCTGCAGAGGGAGTCCTGGCTTGCTGACATCCCCTCCTGACGCATTCTGGGTCCTGCAGTGCTAACTTCATCTGGAGGATGCAGGACTACCACTCCCACAATGCAATGGGATACAAGTTAAAAAAAAAAAAAAAAGAAAAAAGCAGGACTGACCAAAAGTCTTCAGCAGAAATTGGAGCATAAGTCCACTGTTTCCAAGCTCAGTCTGAGAGGCACACCCAACCAGTCTGGTTTCAGGACAGCCACAATGAATTTACATGAAACAGCTTTGGATACACTGGATCGCCGGTGAATGCAAATCCATCTCATGCAGATTCATCACGGATATCCTGAAATCGAGGGCGGTCAGGGGTGCCTCCAAGTCGCACTAAAGCACGTCTGCGGTGTTGCCTGTGCCTTCTGTCTCAGCTTTATCCCCCTCCCCCCCACACACAGGGCACAGGCTCACCCGGGATGTGCTTCCTGGTGCCGGTGTCGCTGGTTGGAGCCTGTTTGCATGCAGGGCCGGGTTTTACACGGTGCCCTTTGACGCCGGCAAGGATGCGGTAGAGGAGGAACAGGCCATGCTGCCGCAGCAGGCTGATGCTTTGAGAGCGCTCCTTTGCAGCTTTGCGTTACGTTTAAGGAGAGCAAGGCTTGATCAAAAGGACGCAGAAGAGCATGAAGCATGCCCCAGGCTGCAATAATAAGGCCAAAAAGTAAAATTGTTTTCTTCGCATGACGTGCCTATGTCAGCAAGCGCACACTTTTGCTTAAAACAACGACAGAATGTGGGGATGAATTCCCTTTTTCATTTCATTGAAAGCTTCCGCCTTTTCAGGCTGGGAGTCCCGCTCAAAGCAGATGTCAGTGCACAAAAATAAAGACAAGCAGTGATCTAGCAGACGGTAGCGAGCAGCTGCCAGCATGACACGACCATGCTGAAGGCTGGAGCAAGTTCAGTTTCCATCTTGGCAAAGGATTTCCAGGGCTCGGGGAGTGTATGTTTAAAAATGGCAGGCACGGACTTAGATTGTGAGCCCTCTGGGACTGGGAAATACCTACCGAACCTGAATGTAACTCCCCTTCAGCTACCGGGCGTGAGCTAGATCAAATAAAACAATAAATCACCTCCCATTCATCAATAAAAACATGGTGGATTTAACATTAGAGGACGGTGGCTGATGTCTTTGTGCCGGTCCTGCTGGCAGGCTCATGGGGCGCGCAGCTGCCTGCTCCCTCCTGCTCCCCCCCCCCCCCCTCGCTTCGTCTCCCTCCTCCTCTGACGCCGGCTGTGCTCTGTGTCTGCAGGGTGCGATGACTGTGGGCAGTACCATGACTCTGAGTGTCCTGACCTGGGCCCGGTCGTTAAAGTCAGCGACTCCTATGTGCTAAGCAGAGCAAGGTGAGTGGCTTTGAAAAATGGCTGAGTGCTTGAAGCTGGGCCTGGTGGAGATCACACGCACAGAGAATGCTTTGGTAGATGCTTCAAGGCCACAGACTTTATAAGCTGTTCAAAATGTATGCTGTATTGGCTTAATAGAAACAACATTTCAAATAATGGTGTTCACAGTCCGTTTTTCGCTAGCTCAGGAGAGACCAGATCTCAGTGAAACCTTAAAAGTAAATCGGCCGCTGGGAATAGTAAGAGATCGTGTGACATGCAAGTAACAGCTACTAAGTCAGGATCACCTCAGGCACTGAAAACCCCAAAACTGAATATAATACAAAAATAATTTGTGGAGAAAGGTAACTCACTCAAACATCTGAAAAAAAAAAAAGATCTACAGCCCCTAACACAAGCCATGGTCCACAGAAACCTGGCTCAGGGGGATCATGAGCATCTCTAAAATAAAGAATATTAAAGCAAAGACATGATACAACAGACATTTGTAACTCACAGCAACCGAAAGCAGCCTTCAGGTACCTCACACACACACACCCACACACCAAGAAGAGTTTAAATAACTGGAAAATGGCACCAGAAAATCCCAGCTAATCAGCATGCAGACGAGGGAATCCTATGAGAACAAGAAGAAATCCGACTTTCCAGTGAAAAGCCACACAAAACTGAGAGCAAAAAATGCAGCTACAGCACATTAACAATGCCACAGAGGTAAAGAAAACCACAAGAATAGGGTCAGAAGCTCGATGCCCACTGAATTTTTTTGGTTTTGCCCAGCAGGATGTAAGGGGTTCAAATTTATAGATCCAGCGCTGTTCACAGAATTACCACCACCAGTACAAGGTGAACAGCCACAGATCCAAGAGCCGATTCTGAATAATGTTGCTTCAGCCGATGAGAAACGGGAGGTTGGTACTGCTACAAAGACTCTGGGCTTGGATCAGACGTAAGGTTTTACCAACATAACAAAGGGGTCAGGGACCCCAAATGACATAAACCACCCCCGAGTTCCCACAGTCCAATGTGACGGGGCTGCTCGCATGAAGCAGGGCGCACAAAAAAAAAACCCCCGAAAGGGATGGTGATGATGCGCAGAGCCGCCAGTGACCTGAACCAGGTTGTGGTAGTGCATGTGTCCCAGTGGGGCCGCATATCTGAAGGCACCGTGGTATCGGGTAAATCACGACCACAGTGAGGAGCAAGAACAGATCAGTGCCGTCTAGTTTTGGCACAGACGGCTCTTTTATGGTGAGAGTAAGGGAAGAATGTACGTGGGTCTAGCAGGGTCAGAAAAAGAGCCTGACGTGAATAACAAATCCTGATTAATAAACGAGGCCCATTTCAGGGCAGGCGAGGGTGCCATTTATTAGGCCTGTGTAACAAATTCAAACTGAGAGAAACACAGTCGCTGAAATGTAAAGAACTGGCCAACAGGAATATTGTCCTGACGCCATCTATGGTGGTACCTACCATAGTGTAGTAAAATATTCTTATGAGTGGGACTTTTGAAAATGGAGGCCACAAAATTACCAGCTGGAATAGAAATGAAAATATTCAAAAAGACATGGACAAACTACAAGTGAGGATTGCAGTAATTCAGCCAATCTAAAATCACAAAGAAGTGAACATCAGTCAAGGTCCAGAAAAGAAACATATCGTCAGAGTAACATCAGGTAGCTAGAAATGATCCAAAGGCTGAAGGTCACAGTCAGCGGGTTTCAAAGGCATGCAGTATTGGGGGTCCTGATAGCCCCATAGTTGTGTCCCTGAATTTGCTGGGGAAAAAGATAGTGTAGTAGTCTGTAATGTGGCCTATCACTCCAGACTGGGGGTGGGTCAGTTCATAATAGGGAATTTATATAGGTTGATATTTGTATGTGGGGAGAGTGTTATTTTTTGGGGTTTTTTTTTTTTAGTGATACTGCCTTCTACTTCCCTAACGAGATTGGGGGAGGTAGTTGGCTGTATTACATGTTTTGTATGTGTTTTACTATATTATTTGATGCATTATGGTATATTGATTACACTTTTGTAAGCATTATAAACCGCTTTGAGTTGCCATCTGAGAAGAGGAAGCTGGTATAAAACCCTGAATTCCTTTTCATCCCACCAGACCTGTCCAGATGCCTGGGTTTTGCTCCCGTACCAGCAGATGGAGACAAAAGACAACCAAAATGCTGAACTTCCCCTAGATGTATTTATTTCTTTAATGACTTATAATGCTCAGCTTCCAAACACAGAATGTGCAGTACGGCGAGGGTGCCGTGCAGCCTGCAGCCATCCAGTTTTTCTGTGTCTCCAGCAGCTGAAGAAGCCTGGACAGATTGCTTCTGGGGGTGACAGACCTTCTGGGCCTTCTCCAGGTTCAGCAGGGCTGCACACGAGGGTCAGAGGTTCCATTTTGACGGTGATCTGCTGGGGGGGTGTATAGCCAGAGAAGTCTGGTTCCCCTTGCCACTCTCCCCCCCACCCCCCCACCGATTACAAAAAAATAAGTAGAACTAATAATAATCAGGCCGATACAGTAAAAATCACGGTAAAGCGGGCGCGCCCCCGCTCTCCTGGGCGTGCGATTCAGTAAATTAATTTATTTAAATTAGGGCCCGTGGTAAAAAGAGGCGCTAGGGACACTAGCGCGTCCCTAGCGCCTCTTTTTGGACAGGAGCGGCGGCTGTCAGCGGGTTTGACAGCTGACGCTCAATTTTGCTGGCGTCGGTTCTCAAACCCGCTGACAGCCATGGGTTCGGAAACCGGACGCCGGCAAAATTGAGCATCCGGTTTTCAAGCCATGGGCCGATTTCAATTTTTTTTTTTTAACTTTTTTTTAACTTTTGGGACCTCCGACTTAATATCGCCATGATATTAAGTCAGAGGGTGCACAGAAAAGCAGTTTTTACTGCTTTTCTGTGCACTTTCCCGGTGCTGAGAGAAATTAACGCCTACCTTTGGGTAGGCACTACTTTCTGAATCGCGAGGGAATAACTAATAGCACCTGCAACATGCATTTGCATGTTGCAGGCGCTATTAGTTTCGGGGGGGTTGGACGCGCGTTTTCGGCCCCTTACTAAGGGGTAAAGCTAGCTCGTCAAACGCGTGTCCAACCGCGGGTTAACGCGCACTGTGCTGTATCGGCCCGAATGTGCAGGGAGCCTGCCTGTTAGGCCCAGCTCCGTGCAATAGAGGCTGCTTGTGCTGCTTGCTAAAGTTTTGTATTAAAAAAAAAGAAAAAGGAAGCAAGCAAATGTTCAGCTGCTATCAGCTAATTTCAGAGGCCAGGAGGGCGGAGGAGCAGGAGTTCCTGCTGTGATGGGGAAGGTGTCGGGCTTCATGTGGCAATGGCAACCCTAGCTGAGCATGGAAAGCGCTGTACAGCCTCTGGGGGAAGCTGAAAATGCGCCTTCCCCCGTGTAAGATAGGTGCGGGGCATGGGGTTCCTTTGCTGCTAGCCCCAGTTCTTCCTGCTGGGCCTTTCAGGTGGTAGGGGGGAAGGGGCCTCCTGCAGCATTGGGTCCCAGTGCCACTTTACAGTGCAGCGGCCTAGTGGAGGATTTCTCTCCAAGGTCTCCTAACCTTTTACCTGTGGCAGTTGATGGCTCTCCCTTCTGTTCAGACTACAGCGCTTCAGCTTTTCAGTGCTCCGCGGTGCCTTTTTTCCCCGAGTTTGTGATGTTGATGCACCAGGCATTTTTCTTGAGGCAGGGAGTGTTCTCAGATTTTTCAGTTCCCCTTTGCCTTCCATCTCCTGCCAAGAGCCCAAAGCCTCATGTCAGGCCAAAAAGCCAAGATGGGAGCTTGATTTGGAGCAGGAGGTGTGGTTCATTGTCTCGGAATCAGACTCTTGGCATATAGGCTTTTGCGGGCAGGAGGACAGGGGCAACAATCTGAGAGAAGGGGACTTTGAAGTGGAAGAAATCCTGGTGGGCACGGGGGATGATCTGTAACTGGTCTGGTTATTCAAGGACGTGCTCCCTTCCATGATCTCTCAGGCCTTGGTGGCCTTGGGAATAGCCAAACAGAGGTTGGCAAAGAAGTGGTAGATCTTCCTCTGGAGGGGCTTCAGAATCCTACAAAAGCCTATCCCATTCATCAGGCTATAATTATTAGGGCCTTGGTCTTGGTAGACTGGAATGCTCCGGAGCTTGGCCTTAGGGCAGATTTTATCCCCTCTTGACTGAGGAATTGGAGAAGCTTAAGGTTCCAAAAGTAGGTGGAGGGTGGTACAGCACTGTAGGGTTCACAGGACAAGAGGACTGAGGCTGTGCTCTAACAGCCATTTGAAGTGTCCGCACTGGCTCTATAGTCCATAGTGGTTAGATATCCAGAGCCTGCTTGTGTGCTAGGTTCAGCAACTTCTGGTGGCGAACCTGGAAGAAAGTATGGATTCTGAGGAGGCCATCTGTTTAGAGGCTGGTTTGTCATTAATGGAAAATGCCCTCTACAACTTTTATCAAAACCTTGGCAAGAGGTATAGCCACAGTGGTCCGCTAGACAGTTGCTGTGGCTCTGCAGCTGGGCAGCAGATGCCACTTTTAAGATGCTCACGAGCAAACTTCCATTTTGTCTGGTGAAGAGAGGCTGGTGAAGGCTCTGGGAGAGACAA
Source organism: Rhinatrema bivittatum (assembly GCF_901001135.1). Classification (NCBI taxonomy): domain Eukaryota; kingdom Metazoa; phylum Chordata; class Amphibia; order Gymnophiona; family Rhinatrematidae; genus Rhinatrema; species Rhinatrema bivittatum. Next base: position 30,855,757 of record NC_042629.1, read on the forward strand.
AGACCCAGAAGTTACCAGAGTCTTGAGGTACTTCAAGAGCATGGCAAAGCAAACCCAAGTTCATAAAAAAGAGGCTTTATCACCTAGGACAAGGATCTGGTCCACAGTGTAGTCATTTTGTCAGCAAGACTCAATATTTTCAAGATGGAAAGAAGGACCCTAGAGAATGAGGTGTTGCTTGGATAAATGTGACCATGGATGCCAGTCTGAGTGGATGAGGAGCTTGCTGCCATGGCAGGATAGCCCAGGGTCACTGGAATACAACAGAAGCCAAATGGTTGATCAACTATTTGGAGATGAGGGGAATCCTTACTAGATTTCTTGCTGTTGTGCAACTGATTGGTGAGAATTCTGTCTGACAATTCTACGACAGTGGCATATGTCAACTAGTAGGGTCCGTTGCTCAAGTGGGCAGAAGGACATCTCCAGGCACACTGTGGGAGTGAAAAATGTGTAGATGAACTATTTGAGTCAATACTTGCTAGATCTGGGAGAGTTGGAGCTGGAAGGCTCTGCTTTCTCATGGATCATAGGCAGATGGGGCGAATCCCTGATGTTTCGCATGGCTACTCCTAGAAACACAAAGGTAGGGCATTTCTTTAGTTGGAGAAAATAACTAGGCCTCACCAGGAAGTCCTATATCTCCCCGCCATGGCTACTGATAGGAAAGGTTCTTCAGAGAATAAGGGCTCATTGGGGCTTGACCAGGCAGCCTTGCTACATGAATCTGTTGTGGCTCAAGTTTGGGAAAGCCCTGATGTTTCCACAGTGCAAAGGTCTCTTAAGATAGGGTTTGGTTCTCTTGGATGATCCACCTCCATTTTGTCTTATGGCCTAGCTGTTGAGAAGGCTGAGGAACAGAAGTTACTTAGAAGAGATGGTAGCTGCCTTATGTCAGGTGTGGAAGAAATTCCACATACAGGACAAGAGACTTGGGGCATTTCATAAAGTAAGACAATGGTTGAAAAGAAAAGAAAGCAAGTTAAGACTAAAGCAGACAATCAGGCCTAAGATTTAAAAGCGTTCAAAAAGGTGGATCTTTAGTTGGGATTTAAATAGCGAGAGAGAGAGGGAGCATGACTCAACTGTTCAGGAAGACTATTCCAAGCACATGGCACAGCCGGATGGAAAGCACAGAGTCGGGAATTATTTATTTATTTATTTATTTGAAAGTTTTTGTATACCGACATTCGTTAAGAAAACATCACATCGGTTTCCATAGAACAATAGTTAGCCAACAGGGCTTTGCAATGAACTTGATAAGATAAACTGGGGGGGGGGGAGAGCAGGGGAGGAGGGGGGTGGGATTAGGGTGTGAGGGAGAAGACGGTTAGGCTGTACAAATAGGTTAACATAAAACATAGTTAAATACAATTATAAATAGCGTACAGGATAATTATAGTTAATATGAATATAGATAATGTACAAGAATTGATAAAGTACAAAGAGTACTTGGAGGAGAGTGTAAGGAGAGAGGAAATTGGTGGGGGACCTAGTAAGGGTGAAGGGAGGGGAAGGGAGCCTAGGGGTGGGGAGAAGGAGGGGGAGGGGAAAAGGAAAGAAGGTGAGGTGGGAATAGTGGGCTCATGAGTAGGGTCGGGCTCATGAAAAGGATTGGGTTTATGAGTAGGATCGGGTGAACAACCAGGTCTTGAGGTTCTGTCTGAATTTCTTTGTGCAGGTTTCAAGGTGAAGGTGAGTGGGCATAAAATTCCATAGGGAGGGTCCAGCTAGGGATAACGCACGTTGTTTGGTGGTTGTTAGATGGTAGAGTTTGGGAGAAGGTGTGTTAATGTTTGCTGTGTAGGGAGCTCTGGTAGGTCTGGAAGAGGAGCGAATATGTAAATGTTCTGAGAACCAGAGCATGTCTGGATTGTGGATGGCTTTGTGAATAAGTGTGAGTGTTTTGAATTGAATTCTGGCTGTGATGGGGAGCCAGTGGAGTTGTTTGAGTATAGGTGAAATGTGTTCTTTCCTGTGGGTGCCTGTCAATATTCTTGCCGCAGCATTTTGAAGTAGCTGCAGGGGGGCAAGGCTGTTCTTTGGGAGGCCTAAGAGTAGAGCGTTTGCATAGTCTATTTTAGATAAAATGAGAGCTTGTAGGGCTGTTCTGAAGTCATTGTGGTGCAGAATAGGTTTGAGTTTTTTGAGGGTGTGTAATTTGAAGTAACAGTCTTTGATGGTTGAGGAAATAAATTTCTGTAGGTTGAATTGTGGGTCAAGTGTGACACCTAGGTCTCTTACAAGTTGCGAAAGGACTGGAAGAGAAGGGGGGGAGTTGGTTGAGGGTATGGGTGCTTGGTTGATGGGTTGCGGTGAGATGATCATGAGTTCAGTCTTGTTGGGATTAAGGGCTAGATTGAGTTGGGTGAGTAGACAATTGATGGAAGAGAGGGCACAGTCCCATCTTTTTAGGGCGTTGGAGATGGAGTCGGTGATGGGGATGAGCACTTGCACATCGTCGGCATAGACGAAGTGCGGGAGGCCGAGATTTGAGAGTAGCTGGCAGAGGGGGAGGAGGTATATGTTGAACAGTGTGGATGATAAGGAAGAGCCCTGGGGTACGCCCCTTGTGATGTCAATTGGCCCAGATTCATGGTTTTCAATTTTTACCTTGTATTGTCTATCCCTTATATATGAATTAAACCAGCGAAGTGGGGTCCCAGAGATGCCAATGTCAGCTAGCCTGTCGAGTAGTATGGAATGGTTGATAGTGTCGAAGGCTGCAGAGATGTCTAAAAGAGCAAGGATAAATGTGTGACCTTTGTCAAAGCCCTTGATGACAAGGTCGGTGAGGGAGAGTAATAAAGTTTCAGTACTGAATCGCTTTCTGAAGCCGTGTTGTGAAGGAAAGAGAATCTGGTGCTGGTCTAAGTAATTTGACAGCTGAGTATTGACTGTTTTTTTCAAGGACTTTGACAGTAGAGGAGAAGGACACAGATAGGAGGAGCTTGTCTGATGAGCAGAGTGCATGAGGAGGGGTGCAGAGAGAAGAGGTAGTCAGGTGCTGCAGAGTGAAGGCATTTGTAGCTGAGAAAGAGGAGCTTGAACTGTATGCGGGAGCAGATAGGGAGCCAATGCAATGACTTCAGAAGGGAGGTTATGTAAGCATAGCGACTTTGGCGAAAGGTAAGTCATACAGCTGAATATAGGACAGATTACAGTGGAGAGAGATGGCTTGCCAGGAGACCTGTGAAGAGCAGATTTCAATAAGTGGGAGGAGATGAGAGAGTGGATATATGTTTGGGAAGAAAAGGACGGATTTTGGCAGTGTTACAAAGAAAGAAAACATGTTTTAACAGAGTTTTGGATATGCGTAGAGAAGGAGAGGTAGGAGTCGAAGAATACTCGAAGTTTACGAACTGATGGGACCGGGATAACGACTGTGTTATTCACAGAAACAGAGAAAGGAGGAAAAGGGGAGGTGGGCTGGGGGGGTGGGGGGAGATAAGGCGCTCCGTCTTGGCCTTGTTGAGTTTAAGGTGGCGGCAGGACATCCAGGCAGCAATGTCAGACAAGCAGACTGAGATTCGGGATTGGATTTCTGGTGAAATCTTTGGTGTAGAAAAGTAGATCTGGGAGTCATCAGCAGAAAAATAATATTGAAAGCCAGGAGAGGAAATCAGAGCACCAAGGGAATTAGTATATAGTGAGAAGAGGATCCAGGACAGAACACTGCGGCACACCAACTGATAGTGGAATAGCAGTAGAGGAGGAACCACCAGAGTGTTAGACTCCACCGAACCCAGCAGCCTTCCCCAACTCACCGGCATCCATCTCCTTCTGCCCGGCATAACTCCGCCATTATATACTCATAAACACACCCACAACAGGCACCTAAGGCGTGAATGCGCTCACGTGCATGCATTTATATAAGGGCCTAGGCAGGAAGCAGGTGCAGTCGCTCTTGGATGTCGTTACCCGCCTCTGGTTATTTAGACCTGCTCCGCCCCATGTTCTATGCCTCGATAACAGGTCTCTTGCATAATCTGCTCCTCAGCCCAGTCCCGCCAAATCACGACGACGACCCAGCAAGGATAAGGTTAGTCGCTGCCATGACCATGCCACCAGTGAAGACAGTGGTTCCACTGCATCTTTGGGAGCAAGTTCTAAGATGGACCCACAACTCAACATTTGGTGGGACACCCAGGGTTCAGTAAACTCTGGAGTTACCTGCTATTACTGGTAGACTCAACTACAACAAGATATGAAAAGCTACTTGGAGTCTTGCTCGACTTCTGCTGCTAACAAGAGTCCCAGAGGTGGGGCTGGGGTCTGCTACAGCCACTGCCCGCTCCCAGAGAATACTGGACACATCTGACTACATATTTTATCACAGACTTCCCTGCCTCAGCTGGCAACACCACATTTGGGTAATAGTGCATAGGTTCTCTCAGATTGCCCACTTCATTCCACTCCCAGATTTACCTTCTGCACAGAGTCTATTTATTTCATTTATATACCATTCTGTGATTTTCAATCATGGCAGTTTACGGCAAACAGTTAAGAAACACAACTTTCAATTAGCACATATTAAAAACCTAAAAAGACAAAATACATGTCAAAGAATAATAAAAATGTTCTCACTAATTCTCTTTCTCCTTTAATTGATTCACTCTTTCTAATTCTCTTTCTAATTCTCTTTCTCCTTTAATTGATTCTCTTTCTCCTTTAATTGATTCACTCTCCAAATGCTTGGATGAAAAGCCATATTTTTAGATGAAAAGCCATATTAGATGAGAGGCTTGGATGAAAAGCCATATTTTTAGATGAAAAGCCATATTTTTAGATCTTTTTTGAAAATTTTAAATTCCTTGTTCACCCTTAGTTCTATTGGCATGATGTTCCACAGTCTTGGAGCTCCTATTGACAATGCCCTCTTTCTTACCTCATTTAAGTGGGTGCTGTGAAGTGAGGGTACACTCAGTAAACCTTTATTCGCAGACCTCAAGTTGCGTTGTGGGCTGTGAAAGTGCAGTGTAGCACTCAGCCAATCTGTATCTTTTTTTTTTTAAAAGAAACTCAAAACCTGGCTGTTTAGACAAGCCTATCCGGACTAATCCTTCACAGTCTACCCATCTTCCACAGCCTCCTCCCTTTTGTCACATCTTCACTTTACACTTAAGTCCCTGTACATACCACTCTGCATAACTGACAATATTTTTAACACCTTTTTAAATTGAATTTTGCACTATCTTTTTGTGCTGCAATGTATTTATCTTGCCTTATATTGCCTTACATTTTACAGTTGTTCTGTTCTTCATAGCTATCCTATGTTGTTTTCTCCCTTCCCGTTTATTATAGACCTTGTTATAATGTATTTTTGTTCAAATGTAAACTGGCATGATGTCCATACTAATGCCGGTATAAAAAAGTTATTAAATAAATAAATAAAATTTTGTAATGGATACGAAATTTTGTGGGTAAGCAATGTATGGATTTTAGAACTGGGGTAATATCATCATATTTCTTACTTCCCGAAAGCACCCTTACCATGGCATTCTGTAACATCTGCAAGGATCTCATAGTAGAAGTTGGAAGTCCTAATAAAAGAGAATTACAGTAGTCAAGATTTGAGAATGTTAACGTTTGTAATGTAGTATGAAAATCCTCTTGGGACAGTAGAGGTTTTAAACATTTTAACAGTCTTAGTTTATTATAACCTGTTGATGTGTTTTTTTCATTGTTAAATTATAATCAATTACGACTCCCAAATCTCAAGCAAATTCAACAATCTTGATATTTTGTGATTGTATAGGGAAAAACAATTTGTCTTCTTCCCATCCAGCCACAGAATCTCTATGGCTGAATTGGCCCAGCTATTCATCCAACATGTTTTCCGACTGCACGGCCTCCCTCATCATATCTTGTCGGACCGAGGAGTCCAGATCACTGCACTTTTTATAGGCAGGGTTTATGCAAGAAATTTGGGATTGTATTAGATTTCTTGTCCACTTATCATCCTCAGATGAATGAACAGACCGAGTGGATGAACCAATCATTCAAGTCTTTTCTACGCTCCTATGTAAACCAACATCAGGATAACTGGGCCTCCCTGCTTCCCGGGCAGAAGCCTGTCGTAATAACCACACCAATATATCTACTGGTTCCTTCCCTTTCTACCTGTTCTATAGACAGCATCCCCGGAGATCCAGCCCTTTAGCCATCTCAGTAAAGTTCCCAGCTGCCAACGTAAAAGGGCAGGAGTTATATGATCTGTGGCATTCCATGCACCAACTTCTGGAACAAGCTGCTGCACACTCAAAAGTACAGGAAGTGGCAGCCAGCACCCAAACTACAACCAGGAGACTTAGCATGGTTGAGCACCAGAAACTTGAGGCATGCCGTCCCTCAAGTTTGTACTACGGTTTGTTGGACTCGTCCCAGTGATATGGAAAGCGGGGTATGTAGCCTATAAGTTGAAGCTACCCTGCCATGCTTCATATCTATAAAGTGTTCCACATATCCTTGTTGACATTTGCTGTTCTCTCTTGGCCCTCAAAACCTCCGCCTCAACCCATTGACATCCTCGTGGAGGAAAATACGCAATACGAGGTTGCCGAAATTCAGGATTTAAGGAGGCTCCATAATAAGCTACAGTACCTCATAGCTGGAAGGGATATGGACCTGAGGAAAATCTGTGTGCGCCTGCCTCCAACCTGCAAGCTCTTCAATTAATTTGGGAATTTCACAGACGATTCCCCACAAAACCCAAGCCCAGGAACTTAGGAAGGGGGCGTTGGAGGTGAGGTACTGTTAGACCCCCTTGGACCTCAGCTGCCTTCCCTGACTCACTGGTGTCCATCTCCTTCCACCTGGCAGAACACTGCTAGTACGTGCTCACAAATGCGCCCACAGCAGGGAACCAGCGACAGGCACCTAAGTCGCATGTGTGCATTATCTATGCACCTAGGTGGGAAACCATTACACTTGCTCTTGGATGATGTGACCCACCTCTGGCTATTTAAACCTGCTCAGCCCCGTGTTCCTTGCCTCAGTAACAGGTCTCCTGTGTGATCTGCTCCTCAGTGCATGTTGTTTTTCCTTACTTTGACTGTCTGTGTTCTCCTTCCTTGTGTTCCTGTGCTCCTGCCCCCTTCAGTGATCCTATGTTCTGGTCTGTCTCTCCTGCCCGGCCCTTATCTTCTCTGTTCAACCTTGTACCTGTCTTTGCCCTTGTCTCACCCTGTCTCCCTTGGCTTGACTTCCTAGTTTGACCTCGGCTTATTCTCAGACTTCCCTGTTTGCCTCCTGGATCTGACCCTTGCTTTGGACCCGGCACACGCTGTCTGCTGCCTGGACTTGGACTTTCTCTCTTGCCTTTACCCCAGGGACTCTCCTAAGATCTGCCGGCCATCCAAACCAAGGGCTCAACCTGCAGGAACGATAGTTGATACAGCTGAAGCTCTAGCCAATCCCATCTGGGGTATGCTGCCAGTGGTCAGTGTGGGCCATATAGGCTTGCCCATCTGGCTGTGTCAACTGCACACTGCACAAGGGTCCACAACTCTAACACAGAGGAAACACTAAAAGTGTGATGAGAGAGATAAGAAGAAAACCACAACAGGACAGAGTCCTGAAATCCAAGCAAGGACAGAATATCAAGGAGTAGGTGGTGATCAACAGTGTCAAAAGCAGCAGACAGCTCAAGGAGGATAAGGACAGAGTAAAGACCTTTGGCTTTAGCCATAAACAGGTCATTAGAAACTTTGGCAAGGGTTGTTTCAGATTAATATTTTCAGGGCGAAAACCAGACTGGAGTAGATAAAAAATGACTTGAGATGTAAGAAAGTCAAGATAGTGATAGTAAACAGCTTGTTCAAGTAGTTTGGAGGCAAAAGGGAGAAGGAAAATGGGAGGATAGTTGACAGCATAGGTAGGATCCAGTGAGGGTTTTTTAAGGAGTGATATGATTACATCACATTTGAAGGCAGTAGCAGTGGAGAGTGATAGATTGAGGATGTGACAGATGGAATGGAGATGAAGCTGAGGAATTGGGTGGGGACAGGGTCAGAGGAATAAGTAGGGTGTTGGAAGAAGAGAGAAGATAAACAGTTTCTTCCACTGTGACTTCAGGAAAGGAGGAGAGAGTGGCAGAGGCTAGAAGAAGGATAGAGGGGAGGCATGTAAAGGTGACATAGTTGAGAACTAAAGATTAATTTTGTGAATCTTTTAATGGAAGTAGTCAGCCATAGTCTGGGCATAGAGTGAAGGGGAGGAGGGAGGTAAACTTAAGCAGGGAACTGAGTTGGCAAAGAGATGTCAGGGGTTGGATGTAAGAATTTGTCAGATGGACATAGTAGTCTTGTTTCCAGTTTGTTAATGCCCTTGCCAAAGTTGTCAGCATGAATTTGATGTATATGCAGTCTGCATGGGATTTTAGCACAAGAATGTAGGTAGCGAATTCTAGGGGTGAGCCAAGGCTGGGGTTTAATGCGCCTTACTGGATGGGTAAGAGGAGCGGCAAGAATGTCAAAGGCTGAAGAGAGTATAGTGTTGTAAGAAGAAACTCTTCATCAACAGATTCAGACAGTGTTATGGAGGAAAGGAAAGAGAAAACAGCAGTGGAAAAGATACAAGGATCAACAGTTGGGAGATTCCTAAAAGTGTAAGTGGTGACTGGATGAGTCTGTGGGGGAGGGTGGTTTAATGTGAAAGTTGTCAGGTGATGGTCTGAGATTGGAAGAACTGAGGTGGAGAAGTCTGAGGGACAGCAGTTTGAAGCAAAGACTAGCTCCAGGCAGTGGCCATGCTGGTGAGTAGAGGTGGTAGAGCAGATTCGGAGATCAATGAAGAGGTTAAAGAAAGGAGTCTTGAGGCATAAGAGTTACTGGGGTCATCAACATGGAGGTTAAAGTCACCAAGGCTAAGGGAAGGGGAAGATGTGTCAATGAACAAGGAAAGCCAGGAATCAAAGTCATTGAGTTAGGAGGAGGGAGATTTGTCAGGCGGTTGATAGATGACAGCTACCTGGAGAGGTAGTGGAGTGAATAGGCGGATGGAATGGGCTTCAAAGGAAGAAAAAGAGTGGGACTGAGATGGGAGAAGGGGTTGAAATCTACAGGAGGGGGGAGAGCAGCAGTCCAACACCACCATTCTTTCTGTTGGAGTCTCATTAGACTTGAGGCTTCTTGCAAATATCTGGCTGTTTCACCCTGATGGGTGGACATCTGCTGAACTTCCTGCAAAGGGGTTTTTGGCAAGGGGGCTGAGCTCTTAATTCCCTGGAGGTCCCAGTTGCAGTTATTTCATGGGATAGACCTCAGATTCAGGGAGTTTGGTGCTAAGGGTATTTGCCCTCTCCTGGGGGCTTGGGTACCCCAATGGGATCTGGATCAGGTTCTTAGAACTCCTGTGACCTCCCTTCAAAATGCTTAGTCACCATTCTTGAATGATATTCCTTACAGGTAGTAATCCTGGTAGCCAGTGCCCAGCATTGCAGATCTTAGTTGGCCGCGATCCCTTCTAGTGTTTCCTCAGAGTTGGTCACTTTTTATCCAAGCTCATTTTTGCCTTCCAGAGTCCCATAAAGGGGATTGTGGTGGTAAGGGGAATCTTTCCCCTTATTCTTTGAACCTTCCTCAGGTATTTAAGAGATAGCTAACCCCATTTGGCTAAAATTGACATTTATTCAACGGACCTCATAGGGGAGAGGCAGCCTCAGAATCCTCATTGTGCATTTAAATCAAGCAGATGATCTGCTCAGCCTTTGGTTGAAGGGTCAGCAGTTCCCGAATATACTTCGTACTCATGTTAGAAGGGCTCAGACTTCCTTGTCAGCAGAGACTGCAAAGCCTGCTCTAGAGGACATCTGTATGGCAGCCACTTGGTCTTAACGTTTCTCATGGATGCTGTGGAGTAGATGTGCAAGGTAATGCCTTGGTGCAGGCATTTTTGGAGCAGCCCTGTCATCTTTCTCCCATGTTGGAATGGGCTTGGACACGTTCCACTAGTCTGGGCCGGTGTAGCAGGATTCAAAGAAAGGAAATGAACAGGTAAGACTGAATTTCACCACGGAGGTCATATTACGCAGATCTTCTCATGTCACATAGATCTAATCATTTTATTGCCCGCATCTGGATTTCCTTCAGTTTCTCCACATCTTTCTCGAAGCACTGGATCCAAGAAAACATTGGATCCATAAAGAAAAAATTGGATCCATAAAGAAAAAATTGGATCCATAAAGTGGATCCATAAAGTCAAGAGGCTGCCAATGAAGAGTGGGTGACTCGCCAGAATGATGGCTACTGCCTGGAGTCAATACCCTTATTAAATAAACATACACAGGCTTACGGTGACTCCAACATTGCTCTAAGCTTCAACAGCAAGAGGAAATGTGGAAAAAAGGATTCACACTCACAAAGAGGGGAGTAGCTGGCTTGTTACGGCGGTTACTACCCCAAATCAAATAAGCCTGATACTTCACTTTCAATGCATATACAGCAAAGTTCTCTGATTCAACGGCAGGGGAGAAGAAAAACTGATACTTCACACATCCAGCAGAGCTCTCTGCTTCAACGGCAGGGGAGAAGAAAAGAGGGTTCGCACTCACAAAGCGGGGAGTAGCTGGCTTGTTACGGCGGTTACTACCCCAAACCAAATGTGCCTGATACTTCACTTTCGATGCACATCCAGCATGGCTCTCTGCTTCAACGGCATGGGAGAAGACTTATATGTCACACATATCCAGCATAGCTCCCTGCTTCAACGGCAGGGGAGAAGAAAAACAACCAATAAGGGCTAATAACATAGTCTGGGTAAAACAAATAAGCATGGGTGCAGCTTGCTTATTGCGGCGGCTACTACCCCTAACGAATCAAGCTAGATATTTCACTTGGATGCAGCTCCATCACTGCTCTCTACATTAAAGGTGGGGGTGGAAGGGAAATAGAACCAAGAGCTAAGAGAAACAGATAAGTATGAGAGAAAATATGGGTGAAGCTTGCTGGGCAGACTAGATGGGCCATTTGGTCTTCTTCTGCCGTCATTTCTATGTTTCTATGTTTCTATTCATAGTCCGTTCCAGTTGAATCTACTCACATCCACACCACTTAGTACAAGAAAGTAGAAAAAGTCACTCACCCTCAATCATGTATTTTATATATTTAATTAGCAATGAATTACTTTACACAAACAATGTTTCTGTTCCAGACCAGACTCTTCCTTAATATACATACAGATTTATTTAATCTGTTTTTTTCCCTTGCGGATATTTTTAATCCGATCATCTCACTTTTGATTTTCTGGGGGATTTTTTTTAAATTCTTTTTTATGTGGCTTCTTTCTTGCCTGGCTATTGGGAGGTCTCCAGGGTCAGTGTAACAGGATTTGCAGCCTGTGCTTTAAGCAGAGGGTGGCAACTCTTGGGGACTTGTGCCGCCAAAGAATGGGAGAAGTTGGCTGACAGCCAGTAGGCAACAGGACTGCAGCAACTGAATGGGAGGTGGGGAGGGGGGAAACACCCAGACAACAAAAAGGGGGAAAAAGCATTTTTATTTTCAGTTGAGTAATATGTAATGCAGTGATCTAGTAGCTGTTTGGTTCCTGGAGTAAACTGGATTCTTGATAGGCTGTGATGGCTTTTAGTGGATTTGTTTACCAGGCTCCATTTAAATTCCAATATAAAACAGATATAAGTGGATCATGATTATCGGGCTCCCAGAAATTAAGAATTATCTAAAAATCTTGTACATAAGCTTTGGAGACCACAGATGTGAATAATGTCTCTGATGTGGCAAAGCAGGGCTTTTGGGGAGGTGGGGGCAGCAGCTGATCAGGGCTTTTGTAAGGGGGCGGGGATGGCAGACCCTGGAAAAGGCGACAGCATTCACATAGCCTGGGACCTGTGAGCCAGCACGCAAACAAGTCCTTCAGTCTACTCCCTCCTCACGCCCAGCCCTTCCTGTTCAGCAAGGCAATGTGAGTGGCAGACAGGGGCCACTTGGGGGGGGGGGGGGGGTCAGTGATTTAGTGCTGGCTCACAGGCCCCTGCAGTCCCTGGCTACCACTGCCACTGGAGGGGGCAGCAGGGCAGCAAAATGAGTGGCACCAGCCCTGGTGGACTGCTCCACATTGCTGTAAAGCACCATTACCAGTATTTAGGAAGGACAAACATTAGGGAATGTAATGCTTTCGATTTTATTTTTTTTTCAGAAATTTCTAAACGGTTTTCACAAATTTTTTTTGTTGGTTGTTGTGATGTGTTTTTATTATATTATTGTGTTGACTTATTATGTTTTGTTTCTTTCTTTGTCAGAAATTTGTAAATATTTTTATCAATTAAGCTGCTAAGATGTTTTTGGTGTATTGCTCTGTTTTAAATGTGTATTTTTGTTTTAACTGATATTTTGCCTTCTTGGGAAGAGCAGTCTAGAAATGTGTATAGTAAATAAACTGGCCTGATAATTGGAGTCTAATTCATGTAGGCCAGTCACAAATGTAGTATCTTAGTCCAGGAAATAGGTGTTTTGCTGCAGCTGGTTGCTAACTTTTGCTTCTCGTGCTAGTAGCAGCGCATGCCTTTCCAAGGGTTTCAGTGTCCTATCCGGTCACCTTGTCTCTAGGTCATCGCTCCCCGCTAACCTGGAGATCAGGCAGCTGGAAGATGATGTGGAGGGTGTGTTTGCGATCACTCATCTGGTCAGACGCACTCAGTTTGGCCCCTTTGAAGCCAAGAGAGTCACCAAAGTGGAGAACGAGTCCTCTTTCCCTCTGAAGGTAAGGTGCAGTGTGGCAGTGGCTTGGCGACCTGGTACTAGACTGCTGTGCTGTGGCTCGCACTAAAATGAAGCTCAGGGTAATTGTCTTTGTGTCTGGGATTTCTGTGCATCTCGCTTGGGGCTGGCCATCCGAGCTCGCCTGACATCGCAGAGGCTGGAAGGAGTATCTGGAGTCCCTCTGCAGCGACACCTGCTGGCGAGCTCACATACAGCACGTAGGCTCCATTTGTCCTCCTTACACTAGCTGAGAATTTTCACCCTGGTAAATATTGTTCCTCATTGATTTTCTGAGTATCACACATTCCTTCTTCAGCAGAGCTGAATATCACAGATGGGCATAAAAAGCTATAGAGAGGCTAGCCAGGGAAATCCTGCCAGATGTATGCGGGTAGCAGAGCACAGTCTGTGGCTCCAGTGGTCTCAGCTTTGTGGGGCTAGCCCTGAACACCCGCGAGAGCTCAAGGGTAACGAAAGTCATTTCTGGGAGCCTGATACGGATGTTGTGTGGCTCCCAGGAGCCTGCAATACCTTTTTATTGACTCCCGGAGCCTGTTGTCCCTTCTTAGTGAGTCCCAGCAGAAGCGCAGAGAAAGGTGCAAACCTGGCATGACACAAAGGAAAACTATCCATGGCCCGAGGCTGAACTTGTATACATCAGGATGGGGGAGCCCAATAAAGACATTGCACCAAACCATCCTCTTTCTCTGGTTACAGGTTTTTCAGAAGGATGGGCCTGTTCTCCACATGGACATCAGCAATGAGGACGACTGTAACTGGATGATGATGGTGAGACCGGCTAGTGAATATGAGCACCAGAACCTGACGGCTTTCCAGCACGATGATGACATCTACTTCACCACTACACAAGACATCCCTGCTGGTGCTGAACTGCGTGTCTGGTATGCGGCCTTCTATGCCAAGAAGATGGAGAAACCTGTCTTAAAGCAGACCACGGTGACTTCCCATGGTAGGACTCCCATCACATCTCTCCATACTGCAGCACAAGACAGTCACAGAAAGTGTCACTTTGTTATATTCCTTAGGCTCCAGCCTGAAACAGTTAAAATTACAGAAATAATTTTCATTTTGCTGTTGCCCACCTCCTCCCTGCCACCGCCAGTGGGCGGCCTTGTTTGGACCCATGTCACAAATGATATCACCCAGAACAGTGGGAGGGGGAGTATTCTGTGAGGTAACGTCAGGAGTACATGGTGAGCCCGTTGCCCCGTCGGTGATCAGGACCCAGCCTCAGGATGATTAGTCTGACAGGTGGTGGGATAAGAGATGCTCAGCGCTGTGCTCTTGTCTTGTGGCAGGGAGTTGCGAAGAGATCAGTGGTCCTTTGGAGTTAGTGGAGTCCTGCCAGTGGACCTGTAAAGTGTGTTCATCCACCTTTCTGGAAGCGCATCTGCTCACAGGTATGGATTTCTGTCTGTTTTATATTGCTAACACAAGAAAGCAAACTGATTTGCCCAGGGTCCCAGCCAATGTCAGTGGCAGAAGCAAGTTTCCTGGCTCGTAGTCATTGCAGTAGCCACTGGATTACGAACGCTGCTTTCTTTTTGCAGTGGTGGGACACAGCATCAGTTGCCCTGAGCACTGGGGGAAAACACCCTTCTCTTCAGATGTCTCAGTTTCCCAAATTACAGCAGCTGAAACTGCCCCTCAGGGTTCAGGCTTAGTGTCTGCCGCCATGCCGGAGTCCCAGGGCCACAGGCTCTCATAGCGCATAGCCCTGCTCTACAGGAGCACTATATTAGCTGGACAGTTCTGGGAGGCACGCACAGATGTGACAGGGAACGCTTTCCAGCGAGGGCCAGTGAGACTAAGAGCTTGTAGCATTAGCTCTTCGGTCCCATGCCTGTCGCTAGTGTGCAGGGTCACTCCCAGGTCTGTACGCTTTGAAACAAACAAAAAAAGAAAACATTCAGGCTATGAACTAAGGAACATTAGCATCTGAGAGAAACAGGGCAAAGCCAGCTGTGGATCCACTGTGCTGTTCCTTGCTGTTTGGCAAATGAGCACGGCCCCCGGTCTCCTGAGATTCCATGGCTGCGGGGGATGCCGCGGATTGAGCCTGCCGCGGCATAAGTCAAGCAACACCCACCGCCTTTCCTCCCCAGCCACGGAATTTAGTTGTCCGTTCTGCTTCGTTCCTGTAGTGCCGTGGCCGCTCTATTCCCACCCCCCGCCTCTGTGCTGCATGCTGATTGGCTCTTTCCAACAGCCAGCTTCCTGCCAGCAGGAAAAGGAACCAATCATCAGCGCTAGCAATCTGGTGCATGCAACTTTTAGGCCAATGTAATAAGGTGTGCTCGGGAATGCGCACATATTGACGCATGGTTGGGTGCATGCTTTTATGTGTGCAGCTTTACTTTTGTATTTAATGGGAAGTTTCGCGTATGAAAACTGGTTTCATAGATTAACGCTGCTCCATGCAAATCCCATGCTATCTAAGGCATGAGCTATTACTCCCCAGTGCAGAGAGGAACAAAAGCTTAATTCAGGTTTTCTTAGCACTGGAAATTTTAACTCCTGTCAGGGGTGGGGTAGTTTTAATCTTTGGGGCTGAATGTGGAGTTCATGGTGTGGGGGTCCTGTACTCATGATTTATGTGCTGAATACACCATTTTTTGCACATAAATCATGTTTTATGAATGCTAAGCCTATTTGTATGCACTTTTTTTTTTTTTTAATTTTTACTCATGGGGCTCGCAAGGAGAACTAGATCTAGACACAGTGATGCTGTCATCTGGTGGTGAGAAAGCAGACCTGCCTGCTCTCGCTGCTGCCACTGCCAGGGATCCAATTTCATCACGGCTTCTGCCTCAGCCACTTCCTCCCTCCAACCCCTCTAGCCCTCATCTGTCAATGCGGCTGCCTTCTTCCTCACTCCCGGGCCCGATCCGCCCTCCACCCCAGCCCCAATCTGCCTCTTCCTGCCCTACCAGGCCCAATCACCTCCTCCCTTCTTCCTGGCTCAGTCTGCCAAAGCAGTCGATCATTTTTGCATTGTGCTGACAGTTTCCTGTGCTTTTGCAGTTTTTCATGATTTGTTGGGCTTGTAATAAATTCTTGTCCCTAGCCATTGCTGCTGTTGCCCCTGTTTCTCCTGGAAAAAGCAAAATGTTGCTTACCTGTAACAGGTGTTCTCACAGGTCAGCAGGATGTTAGTCCTCACATATGGGTGACATCACAGGTTGGAGCCCAATCACGGAAAACTTCTGTCAAAGTTTCTAGAACTTTGACTGGCCCCTACTGGGCATGCCCAGCAAGGCACTAACCCTGCAGCCAGCAGGGGTCCCCCTTCAGTCTTGTTTGAAAGCTAAAGAAAGTGCCAAAAATAAACATAAGAAAACGTAACGAACCCAACACCGTGGGGTGGTGGGCGGGTTTCGTGAGGACTAACTTCCTGCTGTCCTGTGAGAACACCTGTTACAGGTAAGCAACATTTGCTTTCTCACAGGACAAGCAGGATGGTTGTCCTCACATATGGGTGAGTACCGAGCGGAGGATGTCCTGACTTGCACCAAATGCACCCAACGGCGTGCAACAGGCACAACAACTGGGGTGGAATTTGGTAGAGGGCATCCTGAACCCTAACGGGCAGGCGGAAGGATGTTGGTACATCAAGTTGCAAAAAGGTTGTGCAAGACAGATTGGCCAAAGATGGAATCTTGTCTTCCAGCCTTGTCTAAACAATAGTGGGCTGTGAAGGTATGGAGAGAACTCCAGGTAGCAGCCCTGCAAATACACTGGGCAACAAATGTTCACAAAAGTCATGTTACGGAAATGAAATTAGTCAATTCTTATACATTTCCATGTGCTAAACATGAATGTGACTGCGAAAATGCAAAATTGGCTCTAGTTTTTTTGTAATATGCAATAATATAATTACATCTTGAACTGTATGCCAATAGGAGACCTACGGTTAATACCGTTTGAAAAATGAAGTCATAGACTACGTCTTAGATTTCTTTGCTTGTCTCTTCTACACCTGTTCGGGAGCATCTCTGCGGAGTGTCCAGCAGTAGTCAGCCAGCATGAATATTTCAAATGCTCACCCTTTCTGACTGGGCTTCATGTAGTACACTGCTGACGTCAGCTTACTCAGCAGCAGCATGGCAGTAGAACTGCATTGCATCAGAAAATGATGTAATAAACTCTGGATGATGTGTGCATGATGGTATTATGCAATATGATGCAATATTACATCATTCTAGGCTTATTTAGGATGTTGTTACAGTCCTACTGGATAAATTTACACGACTAAACATAGAAAGTGAACTATATTAAATATCTTCACAATGAGAGCCAATAAAAACTTTTCATGGTCATATTCGTGTTCAGCACATCAAGATACTACAGAGTAGGACCTTTTTAGGTCAGTAACACTTTCATTGTTGCCTAGTGATATCAGGAAGCGGCACCGAGCGGAGGTGCGCCACAGAAGTCGCCATGGCCCTGACCGAGTGTGCTTTTACACGGTCCTGAAGTGGAATGCCTGCTTGCTGATAGCACTTCCCATTCTGAAAAGGAGGCGCTTAAACATTTGCAGTGGGCAGCGGGCGGGAATGCACATGTGGCCACTGCATTAAGGTCTATGTCCACCCCACTAATTTTCAAAAGTGGGCTGGCACGCATAAATCCACTTTAGGGCTGAAACACGGGAGCTATGGTAAAATTGCTCTTCCTTCAACATATTTTATGGTTCCTGCCTTGTGAGCTCTCTCTGGAGCAGTGTACTTTTGCTGGTCAATTTTTTTTTTCCTGCTGGTGTACTGTTCTTTTTACCAATTCATTATCAAATGTATTTCATTAATAACATTCACTTCCATCCATCTTGTGTGTTGATTTTAATCATAATAACATTATAAATGATGGCAAAAGCAATCAAAATGGGCCCATCCAGTTTTTTCCGATGTGAGATTCTTCCGTTTTGGTTAGATAAGCCGTTTCCAAATCCCCTCACCCCACTACCCCTTTTACCTGATCTTTTCCTAGTACTGCTTTCCACATCAGTCCCAAGCATTCCCTGAATCTGTTGATGTGTTGGTCTCCGCCACCTCCACTGGTTAAAGCCATTTCACATCTTGCTATAAGAACATAAGAAATTGCCATGCTGGGTCAGACCAAGGGTCCATCAAGCCCAGCATCCTGTTTCCAACAGAAGCCAAACCAGGCCACAAGAACCTGGCAAGTACCCAAACACTAAGAAGATCCCCTGCTACTGATGCAATTAATAGCAGTGGCTATTCCCTAAGTAAACTTGATTAATAGCCGTTAATGGACTTCTCCTCCAAGAACTTATCCAAACCATTTTTTAACCCAGCTATACTAACTGCACTAACCACATCCTCTGGCAACAAATTCCAGAGCTTTATTGTGCGTTGAGTGAAAAAGAATTTTCTCCGATTAGTCTTGAATGTGCTACTTGCTAACTTCATGGAATGCCCCCTAGTCCTTCTATTATTCGAAAGTGAAAATAACCGAGTCACATCTACTCGTTCAAGACCTCTCATGATCCTCAACACCTCTATCATATCCCCCCTCAGCCGTCTCTTCTCGAAGCTGAACAGCCCTAACCTCTTCAGCCTTTCCTCATTGGGAAGCTGTTCCATCCCCTTTATCATTTTGGTTGCCCTTCTCTGTACCTTCTCCATCACAACTATATCTTTTTTGAGATGCGGCGACCAGAATTGTACACAGTATTCAAGGTGTGGTCTCAGCATGGAGCGATATAGAGGCATTATGACATTTTCTGTTTTATTAACCATTCCCTTCCTAATAATTCCTAACATTCTGTTTGATTTTTGACTGCTGCAGCACACTGAGCCGACAATTTTAAAGTATTATCCACTATGATGCTTAGATCTTTTTCCTGGGTGGTAGCTCCTAATATGGAACCTAACATCGTGTAACTGCAGCAATAGTTATTTTTCCCTATATGCAACACCTTGCACTTGTCCACATTAAATTTCAACTGCCATTTGGATGCCCAATCTTCAAGTCTTGCAAGGTCCTCCTGAAATGTATCACAGTCTGCTTGTGATTTAACTACTCTGAATAATTTTGTATCATCCGCAAATTTGATAACCTCACTCGTCGTATTCCTTTCCAGATCATTTATATATATATATTGAAAAGCACCGGTCCAAGTACAGATCCCTGAGGCACTCCACTGTTTACCCTTTTCCACTGAGAAAATTGACCATTTAATCCTACTCTCTGTTTCCTGTCTTTTAACCAGCTTGTAATCCACGAAAGGACATCGCCTCCTATCCCATGACTTTTTAGTTTTCGTAGAAGCCTCTCATGAGGGACTTTGTCAAACGCCTTCTGAAAATCCAAATACACTACATCTACTGGTTCACCTTTATCCACATGTTTATTAACCCCTTCAAAAAAATGAAGCAGATTTGTTAGGCAAGACTTCCCTTGGGTAAATCCATGTTGACTGTGTTCCATTAAACCATGTCTTTCTATATGCTCTACGATTTTGATCTTGAGAATAGTTTCCACTATTTTTCCCGGCACTGAAGTCAGGCTCATTGGTCTATAGTTACCCGGATCGCCCCTGGAGCCTTTTTTAAATATTGGGGTTACATTGGCCACCCTCCAGTCTTCAGGTACAATGGATGATTTTAATGATAGGTTACAAATTTTATCTAATAGATCAGAAATTTCATTTTTTAGTTCCTTCAGAACCCTAGGATGCATACCATCCGGTCCAGGTGATTTGTTACTCTTTAGTTTGTCAATCTGGCCTACTACATCTTCCAGGTTCACAGTGATTTCGTTCAGTTCGTCTGACTCATCACCCCTGAAAACCATCTCCGGAACTGGTATCTCCCCAACATTCTCATTTGTAAACACGGAGGCAAAGAATTCATTTAGTCTTTTTGCAATGACCTTATCTTCCCTAAGAGCCCCTTTAATTCCTTGGTCATCTAATGGTCCAGCCGACTCCCTCACTGGTTTCTTGTTTCGGATATATTTATTATGAGTTTTTGCCTTTATGGCCAATTTCATTTCAAATTCTCTCTTCGCCTGTCTTATCAATGTTTTACACTTAGCTTGACAATGCTTATGTTTTATCCTATTTTCTTCAGATGGATCCTTCTTCCAATTTTTGAAGGATGTTTTTTTGGCTAAAATAGCCTCTTTCACCTCACCTTTTAACCATGACGGTAATCGTTTTGCCTTCCTTCCACCTTTCTTAATGCGCGGAATACATATGGACTGCCCCTCTAGGATTGTATTTTTAAACGATGTCCATGCCTGTTGAACACTTTTAACCTTTGCAGCTGCACCTTTCAGTATTTTCCTATTTTCCTCATTTTATCAAAGTTTCCCTTTTTAAAATTTAGTGTTAGAGCTGCAGATTTACTTATTGTCCCCCTTCCAGTTATTAGTTTAAATTTGATCATGTTATGATCACTGTTGCCAAGTGGCCCCACCCCCGTTACTTCTCTCACCAAATCTTGCGTTCCACTAAGAATTAAATCTAAAATAGCTCCCTCTCTTGTTGGTTCCTGAACCAACTGCTCCATGAAGCAATCATTTATTACATCCAGGAACTTTATGTCTCTAGCAAGTCCTGATGTTACATTTACCCAGTCAATATTGGGGTAATTGAAATCTCCCATTATTATTGCACTGCCAAATTGGTTTGCTTCCCTGATTTCTCTTAGCATTTCATCATCTGTCTGACCATTTTGTCCAGGTGGATGGTAGTATACTCCTATCACTATACTCTTACCCAACACATATGGGATTTCTACCCATATAGATTCTACTGAGCATTTAGTCTCTTGTATGATCTTTATCCTGTTGGACTCTATACCCTCCCGGACATAAAGTGCCACACCCCCACCAGGTTGATCCTCCCTATCATTGTGATATAATTTGTACCCTGATATAGCACTGTCCCATTGGTTATCCTCCTTCCACCAAGTCTCTGTGATGCCAATTTTGTCATCATAAGCATATCTTCCTCTTTTGATTTGAATTATGGTCTGTTATGCAGGTATTTGTTTTTCGTACTGTTGACTACTATAATTCTGTATTTTTAGGGTTACCATCAATTTCTTTATGGGCAATTCAAGTTTTGCAGATCTCCACTGCATGATTAATAACGTCCACTCAGATACGAGAACATATTTCACCAAAACGTATTGGCCTACACTGGTTACCTGTTGAATACAGGATTACATTTAAAATAGCAGTTTTAATTTTTAAAGCACTAGTTCAAGTTATTTGACAAGCCTGTTGCAATCTTTTGCTCCCAGTTGATTGTTGTGTTCCTCAGATCAGAACATATTGTTAGTTCCTTCCATTTAGACGTCAAAAGTTGTTCTCTGTAGAGAGGCCTGGCCTTTGGAATGCTTAGTTGGCCCTTCGTGTTACCAAAGAGATTGATGTTTTTAGAAAACAAAGTGAAAGGAAGGCAAAACGATTACCGGCATGGTTAAAAGGTGAAGTGAAGGAGGCTATTTTAGCCAAAAGATCTTCATTCAAAAATTGGAAGAAGGATCCATCAGAAGAAAATAGGATAAAGCACAAGCATTGGCAAGTTAAATGTAAGACATTGATAAGGCAGGCTAAGAGAGAATTTGAAAAGAATTTGGCCATAGAGGCAAAAACTCACAATAAAAACTTTAAAAAATTATCCGAAGCAGAAAGCCTGTGAGGAAGTTAGTTGGAGGATGATCAAGGGGTTAAAGGGGCACTTAAAGAAGATAAGGCCATCACAGAAAGATAAAACAATTTCTTTGCTTCGGTGTTCACTGAAGAGGATGTTGGGAAGATACCTGTTCTGGAGAAGGTTTTCATGGGTGATGATTCAGATCAACTGAACCAAATCACAGTGAACTTGGAAGATGTGGTAGGCCTGATTGACAAACTGAAGAGTAGTAAATCACCTGGACTGGATGGTATAAACCCCAGGGTTCTGAAAGAACTAAAAAATGAAATTTCAGACCTATTTCAATTAATTTGTAACCTATCATTAAAATCATCCAATGTACCTGAAGATTGGAAGATGGCCATTGTAGCCCCTATATTTAAAAAGGGATACAGGGGTGATCCAGGAAACTATAGACCGGTGAGCCTGACTTCAGTGCCAGGAAAAATCATGGAAACTGTTATAAAGAATAAAATCACAAAACATTTAGATAGACATGGTTTGATGGGACATAGCCAACATGGATTTATTCAAGGGAAGAATTGCCTCACAAATCTACATTTTTTGAAGGGGTAAATAAACATGTGGACAAAGGTGAACCGTTAGATGTGGTGTATTTGGATTTTCAGAAGACGTTCGACAAAGTCCCGCATGAGAGGCTTCTAAAAAAACTAAAAAATCATGGGATAGGAGGTGATGTTCTTTTGCGGACTGCAAGCTAGTTAAAAGACAGGAAACAGAGTAGGATTAAATGGTCTGTTTTCACAGTGGAAAAAGGTAAACAGTGGAGTGCCTCAGGGATCTCTACTTGGACCGGTGCTTTTTAATATATTTATAAATGATCTGGAAAAGGGGTACGATGAGTGAGGGGATCAAATTTGCTGATGACACAAAATTATGTAGAGTAGTTAAATCTCAAGCAGATTGTGATGAATTGTAGGAGGACTTTGCGAGACTGCAAAATTGGGCTTCCAAATGGCAGATGAAATTTAACGTGGACAAGTGCAAAGTGATGCATCTAGGGAAAAATAACCCTTGCTGTAGTTACACAATGTTAGGTTCTATCGTAAGAGTTACCACCCAGGAAAGAGATCTAGGCATCATAGTGGATAACACATTGAAATCGTCAGCTCAGTGTGCTGTGCAATCAAAAAAGCAAACAATGTTAGAAATTATTAGGAAGGGAACGGCGAATAAAACGGAGGATGTCATAATGCCTCTGTATCGCTCCATGTTGAGACCACACCTTGAATATTGTGTGCAGTTCTGCTCACCGCATCTCAAAAAGGAGATAGCTGCACTGGAGAAAGTGCAGAAAAGGGCAACCAAAATAAGGGGAATGGAACGGCTGCCCTATGAGGAAAGGCTAAAGAAGTTAGGGATGTTCAGTTTGGAGAAGAGATGACTGAGGGGGGATATGATAAGAGGTCTACAAAATAATGAAAGGACATGAACAAATTAATGTAATTCAGTTACAAGTTCCTAGAGGAAAAATCCATAAACTGCTATTACAGTAATTAATAAGCAATAGTAGCTTGTGATTTATCTAATGTTTGGTACTAGCCAAGTACTTGTGACTTAGATTGGCCACTGTTGGAAACAGGATTCTGGGCTTGATGGACTCTTGGTCTGACCTAGTATGGCATTTCTTATGTTCTTATGTTATGTAAGTGAAAGCATACATTTTTGGGCAGGCCTTTCAACTGGACTGAAATACTTAATGTTTTATGCTGCTCAATAAGAATTATTTTTTTTCCTTTTTTCAATTTTGTTTAATTTTTATTATTTCACTTGCTTTTAATTGTCCTATATATATTGTTGTTTTATTTTGAATATGATCTATATGTATATTTTTTTGTTTTTTTATTGTAATCTGCTTAGCGCATTATTTCGACATAAGCAGAATATAAATACTTTTAATAAATAAATAAAACAAGATCCTGTTTCAGTCCCCTAAATTTAGGCTCGTAAGTTTGAAAAAAAGTGTCTAAATTTAGGAGCTCAGTTTTTTTTGTTTGAATATTTGCTTTGGCGTTTAAAAAATCAAAACATTACACTACAACACATTGAAACAAAAACCAATAAACATAAAGAGGTCAATATTCAAATCTATTTAGATGGACAGCTCACAAGTTATCCATGTTATCCATTTAAATGTTTAGTTTAGAATATTGACTTCAAATAAAACAGGAGATATCAAAACACCTAACATAAATAACATTACATAAAAGTGAAAGATGTTAAATACATAACAGATCTGTAGTAAATACATTGAAAATTTGAGGCAAGATGCAGAGCTTGGCTAGAGAGTTCAAGTAGCCTTCGGTTGCTGTGAACAACTTCCTGTTCCCAGCAACCTCCTGTAACCTGGCTTTGGCCAATCCAGTCCCCCAGGGGCTTAACCATCTTTTCTCTTGGTATGTTACGGCTCCTGGCCCTGCTTACTTCTAGTTCCCCAGTTGGCTCTGTTGCTAAGGCTCCGGCCTATTCTTTGAATGCTGCTCTGAGTGGTGTGCCACATGATATAAAACATACAGATAATCCACAATCAATGCAAAAAATAAAATACAAACCAAAACTAAAGTAAATATAAACAGCAAATAAAATACTGGTACTGGAAGTAGGAAATACATTCCCAGTGAAATTAATCAGTAAAAGCAGTGTTAAAAAAAGTCAAGGCTTCCACAACTTTCTAAAGGCCAAGGAGTCCCTAGTAAAACTTATCACCTTAAAAACTGAATTCCAGAGAGTTAAGGCCATGTGATGTAGTGGCCTAAGCTTAGGTAGGGTGCTGGAGGACAGACCTCTCTGGACACTGGCCTTGGTTCACAGAATCCTTTCATTATTTGCAAAAACATGAAAGCAAGAAAAGACCTGCTTACCTCAGCAGAGTTTAAACCAAGAACAGTAGCAGTCAGGCATAAGCAATCTTGGCATACTCTCTCTTACATCCAGCTCCCTGGGGCCCATTTGTTTCCTCTTGGCCTTCCCTCTAATCCCCCTGCTAAGGGAAATGCCCTGGGCCCAGGATTCCCTCTTAGTTTGGGTCTTAAGGTGGATCAAGCTAAATGCCAAGTCCTGATCTTTTAAGGGGTCCTAAATATAGACTCTTACATACCTTCCCCCTCAGCTTGACCTCCCCAGGTCGAGCCCCCTGCCTGTACAAAGCTTACTTCCCTTTTTGATTCCCTTTAGCTACTTGAGGCGTCCCCTTCTTCTTCATTGTGGGGAAGGGGGAAACCAGGCCCTTAAAGCCAGCGACTGGCTTACTATTTCCCCCCTATGTTTACTTAAGTTATATTTTCCCTGGGTACTTCCAAAACTGTACAGATTATTCTCCACAGCAACCTCTAGAGAGGGTCAAGTAAGTGATCAGGGCATACTGCGGAAGGCTTCTCTATCGGTGACGGCCTCTCGATGCTGGCAACCACTGTGCTTCTTTTTTTGGGGTGGTTGTCATGGATTGGGTATCTTAGATCCTCTGATGTATTAAGTCCGTATCTCTCAGCGGGGAAGACCTCACTGCGTGCTGAGCTGGGTAATCCTGTCCCAGAACAATAGGGTATGGGAGACCTGAAAGCAGTCCTGCTTCCATGCTGGCTTGTCCAGCTGGGGTCATCGACAAGACCTGGCTGGTCGAGTGCTGTTGCTGGTCATAAGGAGGTCAATATTCAGAAGCCATTTAGACAGACACCTCACAAGTTATCCATCTAAGTGGCTACTTTTGCCATATTCGATTACTTATCTGGCTATAATTTAACTTGATTAAAAAGGAGGCGTTTCTGAGAAGGGTTTAGTTATCTGGCTAACTTGGCCAAATTTCATTCATATCTTTAAAAGATATCCGGGTAAGTAGTACTTTGAAAAAAGGGGCCAGTGGCCTGATCCCCCACCACATTTTATCGAAGGCCCTGTCAGGTCATTCACCCCCCCACCCCATATCCCTTGCTAAATTGTAAAATTGCTTTGGGGGTCTGCAGATCAGGTCCCCTCTCCATTCACCCATTCTCTTTTTTTTTTTTAATGTATGCATTTTTTCCAATCTTTGATAGCAATACATGCATATCTTTAAATTGAACCATTAAGCAATATTTATCTACATGCTACAATGGTAATAATCCATAAGAAAACAAGGCAAAACCTTTATAAGAAATTCACATAAGGTTATTCAAACATTCCGGTTCGTTATAAAGAAATTGGGAGAATCAATTTACTAGGAGCTTTTCTCAGAAGAAAAGAAAACTTTACATATTCAAGGGAGGGACAGCTCTAATATGTAATCCCATAACTGGTTTAGTTAGCACCCTAATTTACAGAGTTATGTGCATCAAGAAAAGATCTTAACTGCTGTGGATCAAAGAATACATATCTCAAGTTGTTAAATTTCAAAACACATTTACTGGGGTAACAAATGGTTATCTGGGCTCCCATATCCCTAGCTTCCTAACACAGTTAGAAATCTTTTCCTCCTTTGTTGAGTTATCTTAGTCAGATCTGGGTACATCCATATTTTATATCCTAGATACAATTTTTCTCTATTCCGGAGAAATAATCTTAGGATTAAATCTTTATCTGCCACAGATGAAAAAGTGACCAACAACATCTCACAATAATCTACTTGTTCTTCAGACGGTTGTTCCGGGAAGTTTGTAAGGTTTCCAGTATCCAAATTTTGAATTAAATTCTCCTGCCGATCTTTTTTCTCAGTTCTTATAAGGTATATCTTGGAAATAGATGGAATCGATTCCCTGGACATCTGTAGGATTTCCACTAAATACTTTTTAAATTGCTCACTTGGGGTAATTAAATTTATATGTGGAAAATTTAATATTCTTAAATTTCTTGATCTTATTTCGTTTTCCGAGTTCTCTGTTTTTCTGGAATTTATCAATTCTCCTTGTACCAATGTAGTCTGTGTAGTTTGAAGTGCTGATACACGATTCTGCAGATCTTGTAATTTCTCAGTATGTACAACCAACAAAGGATCCAGCTGACAGATATGATGTTGTGTATCCGTCATAATTTTTGATAATGTCACTATGGAGGATTCTAAAGAAAGTAGGGCCTTCCATATGGTTTGTAAAATAACATCTTGCAAGTTTATGGCAGTTAATGTAGAAACAGCGCTTACCGCACCTTCATGGCGGCCATTTTCTCCCAGAACTGGGGACACCATCAGGCCTTCATTCCTCGACCCATTCACTTTTAAAAAAACAAAACAGTTTTCCCTCCATCCCCCCATTCAGCATAATAATAGTGAGCCAGTGAGCTCCCATCCCCTTACGACACTCACAAAACTGCTTCCAGGAGCGAGGTAAAATAGCAAACGAGACTCACTCCTGGCATTTCCATCACGCTGGAAGGATAAGTTAGCCATAGTGCACACTAGGATTCCCTCCTAGGTTGCGTCTTAAGGTGGACCAGACTAAATGCCTGGTCCTGGTCTTTTAAAGGGGTCCTAATATAGATTCCTTTACAGACCAGTGTAAAAGGGGGCATGTTTCTTAGTTTCTACTTGTTTCATATCAGAAAGAGGTGGAAGAGAAAATAGACCATCTTGAGATAAGCAAAGTATTTGAGTGAGTGGAACTTGAATCTGTTTTAAGATCTGGGGTTGGGACCTTTAAATAATAATGAAAGCAGCTTGAAACATATCTTGGAAATAACAGTAAGCCAGTGAAGCCTTACAAGAGTTGGAGTCACATGGTCATACAAATATTTTGTCCTTCCTGCAGCTGTTTTTGTCCATACTGTAGTCTACAGATCTGCTTTCTTGAAGTCCTATAAACAATGAATTACAGTCAAATATGGACAAAGTTAATGGATAATCTGCTTTCCCAAAATGAAGATTTAATCATATTAATGTAACCCCTAGGCAGGCCGGATCCTTTAAGCTGCACCTAGGGGCACATGGAAAAGAGAGAAGGACCCTTTCTGTACACAGTTCTTTCAGTCTCTTCACGGATAGCATTTTATATTCTGAGTTTCAGTGCTCTCTGTGAGGGGGGGGACAATAGTTCCAAGGCCCTTTTACAGTAGTCCCTGTACCAGCCCCTTTCCGTCCTTGCAAGCAGTGCTAACAGCAATCACAATCTGTTATATGTAAAAAGCACACTGAGAAGCAATGTGGCTTTCAACTTCTTTGACTGAAGAATATTTATAGCTTTATTTCGAGTTTCGAATAAAGTCAATAAATAATAGAACAGCAGAAAGATCAATAAACTTGTGACCTCACTCTGCTAGCAAAGTCTCTGAATTCCTCTGGATGCTCACTTCTTAACACTCTGTCTCTTTCTTTTCCCAATTACTCCAATTACTCAGATTTCTTAATCCTTTGTTCAGTTTCCAATATTTTTATCTCTGTTTCTCTCCACGGTGGAGTGGTTAGAATAAAGTCCCAATAGTTTATCAGAACATAAGTCCCAATTCACAAACCTTTCCTCAAATCTTCTTGATCATGTTAGCTCTCTCTCTCCCCTGGCAGTACCTGTGGGTAGTCTCCTCTCAAGCCAAACCCACTTGAACCCACAGCAACAATGAGAAAGGCCTCTGAGAAAGGCAAAGATTCAGTCCTGAGCTATTCCTCCAATCTTCAGGTTCCTTCAGAGTGAGACGCACCTCTTTTCTGATAGAATGGATACTGAGTCCCTGGTACCAAAGGCACTCAACTCCAGGTGGGAATAAAATTAGCTTGTTTCTCACTAGGGGGAAAAGCAAAAGGGAGACAGGAAGGGTGAAAAAACTTTCTTGCCTCCAACTAAGGAGATAGTCTCTTGAAGTGGAAACTCCTCTGCATTAGGTCACCAGACAGCTTTATCCTCTGGAGGAGAGATAGAGGTCTGCCAGAATCTTCCCTAACACTAGATCTAACCTTACATAGGGACGCCCAAAACGACTGTGAAGGAGCACCAAGGCTTTTACAGGGAAAGTCTCCAAAAATAGGATTACCAGAACTAAGTAACACCAAACTGGGTCAAACTCTCAAGGGAAAACCAGAAACCACGCCCTTCAATAATCAAGAAAAAAACAGGGGCAGGAGACAGAGGGCTCCTTTCTCTATGAAAGGCTAACTAAAAATCCACAAGGATTGATGGTGCTTGAGGATGATAAACAGCAAGACCACACCATCTGCAGTTCCTATAAGGGGGAGTAAATCCCAAACCTTTTTCACTAACACTCTCTTTGAACCTCCCCATGCTTGTTAGTACATTCCTTTTAGTAAGGAAACCCATAGTTTCCCTACATTAATATGAGATTGCATAGTTAACGAGTGACTTTAGACTTTGAATTATCATGCCCGAAGGCCCTTTGCAGCACATGGATACAGGATATTTGCCTTGATAAAGGTTTAATTAGGAATGATGACAAACATAACACGGTTCCTGACTTATGTACTTCAGATAATCAAACAAAGTTCACAGTAGAGGAAATAGGGATAAAGCTTCCTTCCAATCCAAAAATACAGTCCAGGTATTTTCACAAAGGGATCCTTCCATAATAATAGTTGAGGCTGGTTGCAGTCAAGGTAAGACTTCACAATACAGTTTAACATTAATCTATATTCAAGAAGAACTCATGGGTCTTCTCCGGGATCGCACACCATTTCTTGGCCACCGTGCTGTCTAAATGATGGGAACACCTGAGAGGTGTCCCAGCCGCCCTTTTGAGTCCCCTGAGAACCAATCCAGATCCTCAGGGGTGGGGCCACATAGCAAGCTGTTTTTATCATGGAGTTAGGCTATGTCTAAACCATTCTGTGGCTCAGTGAGCAAAACCCTGGCCCTGAACCAGACAGACCCCAGTACAAACCTAATAAACATGCCCTTTTCACCTTTCCCTAGGATTTTTACCTCTGATTTTACAGGCGCCCATCATGGAATAGAATGGTTAGATTTTCTGACTCAAATCAATTCCGTTTTCTGAAGATTGAGTAGTAGCTTGTTTTTGTTTGTCCTATCATGTACTGCAGTGAGTTAGTTTCTAAGCATGATGCTCGCCTAATTCACAGAAACTCTGGACAGCATCAGTATAGAACAAATAAGCAAGTCCCCACTATTGATCAGATAACCCAAATGGCTATATATAAATATTGAATAATAGTGAGGAGAAGAACACCACCACACTTTAATTCTCAAGGTTCTGACATATCATCGACAGTTTTTCCTGCTTAGAAAAGAAATAAACCATTCTCATTCTGCCTCCGACAATAAGGGTTGACAGACGATCAATAAAGATGTCATGGTCCACGGTGACAAAGGCCGAAGAGAGATCAGACAAAGCTACAGAATTCTTTCCTGGATCAAGACTTTTCCTTAGGCTTTTCAGTATGCTCCATGGGCCTGGGGTGAAAACCTGATTGACATGGATGAAAATCTTGGTTTGCTTCCAGCCATTAACCCAGTTGTACAGCCACTGCTCTCTTGGCAAGCTTGTCTAAAAAGGACAGGTTGGAAATGGATCGGTAATTCACTAGCACGAAGGGGTCTAAGATCATTTTTTTTAGGTCCAAGGGTATAACAGCCTCCTTCAGCTTTTGAGGCAAGACTCCTGAGGCCAATGAAGAATTAACAAGACCTGTAAGGGAGTGAATGGGAGCGGGACCAGAATATCGAACAAGCCATTCTGGGTATGAATCTGGGAACCATCTACTGGACTTATACAGTTTTAAGGCAGATGCTATTTCCACAGTAACACAATAAATGATGGCAGAAAAGGACCAACTGATCCATCTAGATTGTCCATTTATTCTAGCTACATTGCAAGGATATATCCCAGCTGCCAGCCATTGAGCATGTTTGCTTATAGGAAATCATTCCTCATCCCAAATGTTTTTTTGTCATTTTCCTTCCTTGTTCTTCACCCTTTTGAGTAGATGAACATGCGAAAACCTTCATTTAATTGATCCCTAGGTCCCCCCCTCACTTCCCATGTTTTAAAACCTGATGTGTTTCCATGTCCACAGTTGCTCTCCGAGTCTCACAGCACAACCAGCACCGGACACTACCTCCGACTCCTGCCAGAAAAACCTGGGAGTATGGTGATCGCCCCCTCCCCTGAACCAGACATGGAAGAGAAAGTTCTGGGGGCACTGCAGGATGCCCAGATTACAACGTCATTGTATCGTTTTCATAGGATAACCCGGATCCAGTCCAATGAAATTATCAGATGGGCCTGAAACTTATCCAGGCAATGTTAGTTTAAATACTTAAAACAAAATCTTAATTAGCAACTTTTCCCATAGGTGCGAAATGGAAAGACCATTTTTAAAGATGTTCTAAATAATGTTTATCCCATTTCTGCTGGATTAGGTTCAGCATTTTTGAACTGCCTTATCTACAACCTTCTCTCCCCCCCACCCACCCACACACACACACACACACACACACACACACACTTCCTGTTAAAGGCTCAAATTCACCTCAAACAGGTTTGGGGAAATTCTTAGAAGTCTTTTCAGGAAGGCTTTCACAGCTCATATTAACATCCATCCTATATAAGTCCATTTTTGATTTAAAGAATTTGGCAAACTCTGTTGACCTGAAGGGGGAAACCCTGCACAAAATTGGAATCAGATGAGCTGGTTTTCCCCCTGCATTTCCTTAATCACTCAGGATAAAGCTTTGTAACAGCTTTTCTCCTGAGAGATCTTAGTGGAGAAAGAATCTGCTATTTTTCCATGGAAATAACACGCATAGAGCTGAAAATGCAATCTGTATTCTTTCTTTCCTTCCCCCACCTGAAACGCCCTGGAAAATCTCTCCCCTAAATGCATTCTGGAACCCTGTGTGGACACGTACTTGCATGAATGGCTTTGTGAACTGGCCTCTGTATTTGCCCTCGTCGGTAATACTCCCCCCCACCATATTAAATGCAAAGGTTGGCAAACAGGCGAACACGGCTGTCGCAGAATACTGGAAAATCGACCGTGTGGTCAGTTCAGATCAAAGCTCTTTTGCCTCAGTAGCAGACTGAGTCGGATTCCGCCATATCCTGGGAAACGCTAGAGTGAGGATCTAGGAGAATGAAAGACCTGACAGAGAACGTTTCCATTTAGGGAAGTGCACTAGAAAGATCGTACAAAGGATCTACACGCGTCCTGCTTGGGCACACAAGGCAGGTAGCAATTGTTCAGATAAGTGTCAAAAAGACATTTGGGCACGTTATTGGGAGCTGAGATAAAATATCCCCCGTTTGGAAGAGAATATTCAATTTTGTAAGCTCGATGCTGTGGCAGGAAGTCCAATGAGATGCTAAATCAATTATCGTAGATGACCACATAAAGGGGAAGCACGCCAGAATTGTTTTTACAGAAAGGATTCATAATTGGCAAAAGCTGCATCGTAATTTAGTGATAGGAGGATTCTCCCGCTGGATTCGGGGCTTAACTTGATGAAGTTGGAACAACTCTCAAGCAGGCTGACAGGAGAGAGAGCAGTTGAAGATTTTCTGGCTGCACAGCATCCTTTCATCAGATCTCTTTCCCTACAGGTCCACAAATTTTTCAGAAAAGAATTTGATGGTTTAAGATGGCGGTCCTCACTATTTTTTCAAGCAGGGCAATCTTTTGCCAACAAAAGCTTCCAGTGCCAGACCACAGGCCAATGCCACCACCATTGGTACTGCCTGTCCCCACTAGTCAGTGTCTCTCTACCCCCTTCCACACCTTGTCCCTACCAGTCTCTCTCTGTTTCACCCTAACCTCCTCCATCTTGTCCCTACCAGTCTCTTCCTTCACTCTTTCTAAACAATGGGGATAATTTCAGAGTCATTTACATGAATCAAACCTGGCTGTTCTAAAATGGACCCGAGCTGAGTGCATGCAGAACTATGTGCCTAACCCAGTTTCATGATCACTGAGGAGAGGTGTTCCAGGAGTGGAGATCGGTGCTTAAGCGCATATTTTAAGGGTCATTTTCAAAGAAGTTACATGTGTAAATGTAACATCGTAGCAATTTTCAAAAGCCATTTACGTGCATAAAGTGCACTTACACGATTAAATCCTATGGACAATTCAATGGCATATATTGTAGCAATTTTCAAAAGCCTGCTTACATGGATTCATATGTGTAAAGCCCGATTTAAGTGGGAAGAAGCTTTTTAAAATTACCCTCATAGTGTGTGCATGTAATTTTTTTCCAGGAAAAGTATGCACATACATGGAAAGCTCTCCCCAACTGCACCTTCAGGAATGCCTCCGGTCACTGCTAGTAAACGTTCGCATAGACAGGTCCTATGCATGACCTTTTACCTGCATATTGGGAGGCAATTCAGTAAAAGCTCATGTTCACACATAAAGCCCAGTTTTGACCACAGAAATGACACACAAACCCTCCCAGTGTTTATTGACTTTCATAATTTATTTAACATTTTTCTATACCGACCTTCATGGATAAATACCATATCAGAACGGTTTACATCGAACAGGGGTAAAAAATAACTAGGTAAAGGAAGAAACAAAGTTACATTAAACGAGGACCGTGAACTTGGAAGCTTAGGTAGCTGGAAGAAAAAAAAGTTAATGTTAAGTTAAAAGGAGAAATAACAAATTCCGGACTAGAGATAGTTCGGATTAGAGTTAGTCCACATGTTAGAGTTGGTATCCATGCTGTCCAGGTAATCAGAGGAGTAGATAACGTCTAATGTGTATCCTAAGGTTCTGGGAAGGCTAGGCGGAACAGCCACGTTTTGAGTCTCTTCTTAAAAGTTAACAGGCAAGGTTCCAGCCTGAGTTCAGCAGGGAGGTTGTTCCAGATGGCTGGGCCTGCTGTCGAAAATGCTCGGTCCCTGGATGCAATGAGTCGCGTGGCTTTGGTTGGAGGGGCTTGTAGCGTTCCTTTGGATATTTCTCTCATTGGCCTATTAGAAGTATGGAGTTTTAATGGAATTTCAAGGTCGAGATAAAGGAGATCATATATGGATTTGTGTATTAATGATAAAGATTTGTGAAGGACTCTGTGGTTGATTGGTAACCAGTGTAGATTTCGGAGGATGGGTGTAATATGATCACTCCGGTTGGTGCTTGTTAGGATTCTGGCAGCAGCATTTTGTATCATCTGAAGTGGCTTAATGGTTGAACTGGGTAGTCCTGTGAGGAGCGCGCTGCAGTAGTCTATTTTGGCAAATATCAAGGATTGAAGAACTGTCCTAAAGTCGTGGAAATATAAGAGAGGTTTGAGTCTTTTTAATACCTGTAGTCTGAAGAAGCAGTCTTTGGTAATAGTGTTAATCATACTCTTTAGGTTAAGACGGTTATCAAGTATTACCCCAAGGTCTCTAACCTGAGTATGAGTGAGGGCGTGGTTATGTTGGGTCTGTGACTGGTAGTTGTCTTGGTTGGCGGAAATGAGGAGGAGTTCAGTCTTGTTAGCATTGAGGACCAAATTTAAACTGTTGAGGAGACTAGTGATAGATTGTAGGCAGTTGTTCCAGATCGAGAGTGATTTGTTAATGGATTCCATTATGGGGATCAGGATCTGCACATCATCTGCGTAAATGTAGTGAATAAGGTTGAGACTTGTTAACAGTTGGCACAGGGGGAGGAGGTAGATATTGAAAAGGGTGGGGGACAGAGAGGATCCTTGAGGTACTCCTAGTGATGAATTTGTTGGTGGTGATTCTTTATTATTTATTCTGACCTTGAAGCTTCTATCGCTAAGGAAAGACTTGAACCAGTTGTAGACTTGTCCTGAGATGCCTATGTCTAATAGACGATTCAGGAGAATGGCATGGTTGACAGTATCGAACGCCGCTGATATGTCTAAGAGGATTAGAAGAAAAGAGTGTCCTTTGTCCAGTCCCATAATAATATGGTCAGTTAGGGAGATGAGCAGGGTTTCTGTGCTGCGTGATTTGCGGAAACCATACTGTGAAGGATATAGTATATTGTAATCTTCTAAATACTCTGAGAGCTGGGTGTTAACCACCTTTTCTGTGATTTTGGCTAAGAATGGAAGATTCGATATAGGGCGAAAGTTAGCTAGTTCACTAGGGTCTAAGTTGTGTTTCTTAAGGAGGGGTTTGAGAGAGGCGTTTTTTAGGATGTTTGGGTACAAACCTTGGGTTAAACAGCAGTTTATGATGTTGGCCAGTGGTCCGGAGATTGTGTTTGGTATGAGTAGGAGTAGCTTGGTTGGTAGGTTGTCTATGGGGTGGCTGGATGGTTTCTGCTTCTTGAGAATGGATTCGATCTCTTTAGATGAAGTTAATTCGAAGTTGTCTAATTTGGCTCCCTTAAGCATATGGGTATTGGTAAATGAAGCGAGGGTGTTGTTATTGGGTGGAAGGAGTGAGAGTGTGTTTGATATCTTCTGCTGAAAGAAAATGGCTAGCTCGTTTGCCTTGGATTGAGCTTGTTCGTCTGGGATCGGTGGTGGTAGTGACTTTGTGATTTGAGACACATAAGAGAAAAGAGTCTTCGCGTCATATTGGAGATCATGTATTTTATTGGCATAAAAAACTTTTTTTGATTTTAAAATTGATGACCTGTAATGATGTAAGGTTCCTTTGTATGATGAAAGTGTAGAGGGGGAAGGGGCTTTACGCCATTTGTTTTCCTTATGACGTAGTTCTTGTTTTATCTGTTTGAGTTCATTGGAGAACCAAGGTTGATTTCCTTTTTTTAAAGGATTAATTCTTTTCGAGAGAGATGGGCAGTGCTTATCTGCTACAGCTTCAGTGATCTTGTGCCAGGAGAGCACCGCTGTGTTGGGGTTGGATAGATCTATATTTTTGAGATCCTTAGTGAGCTGTTCGCTGAGTGTGTCGGAAGCACATGATTTCCTGAAGTGAATGGAGGAGAGGTGTTGGGTGGTGGGTGTCTGTTTTTTTGAAGTGAGGGTGGTTGTTATCAGATAGTGGTCTGACCAGGGGATGGGGGTACAAGCCGGATCCTTGGTAATGGAGAAATTAGAGTTGATAAAGATAAGGTCCAAGCTGTGTCCTGCTTTATGTGTGGGTCCGTTGACGATCTGGGTGAATCCCATTGCATTGAGGGCGGTGAGAAGGGCTTCACAGTTGGGTGCATGGTGAGTGGCTTCAAAGTGTATGTTAAAGTCTCCCAAGATTATGGTAGGAGAGTCAGTGTTGATATGTTTAACGATGGTTTCAATAAGGGGGGAGGCATCTGCTTCCAATACTCCTGGGAGGGCATAAACTAGTAAGACTTGCAGATAATTAGATTTGAATAAACCTAGTTCTAGTTTGGATTCTGTCTTGATTGTATGAGATGTTAGTCTGAGTTCTTTCTTGGTGGCTAGTAACAGGCCGCCCCCTCGTTTTTTGTGTCTGTGGATAGAGAAAAAGTCGTATTTGTGGGTAGGTAATTGATTGATTAGCGCTATATCTGTGTTTTTTAGCCAGGTTTCTGTGATGGCGCAAACGTCAGGGTTACAATCTAAGAGATAGTCGTGGAGGATATGAGTCTTTTTTGTCAAGGATTTAGAATTAAATAGGGTCACTGAGAGAAGACACTATTTGCGCACAGAAGTGGGCAGGAGGAGATGTATGTATGGCGGGAGCCGCACAGGTTATAAAGTGCTGCACCTTTTCTGCTCCGAAAGCGTGCGCATATGCTTGCAATGCAGGAACACCCAACCGTTCTCTACCCATTTTGTAAAAATGCATGGAAAAGTTGTCACAATGCAATAAGGCAGAACTAAATGCAGAGGCAGGCATTTTATGAAGTGTGCATGTACCCGGCTTCTGAAAATGCTTGTGCATACTTGGAATCACCAGCCCCGCCCACATCTTCACTAGGTCGCCCAGGCCCTCTGGCCCTTCACCCTGAAACCTCACCAGTTCACCCTAGCTAAAATCTGCCGGCAAAAGCCAAGTCCGATTTGAATGGCGCGAGTCAATCCGCTGTGTAAACATGTTGCGACAAGTTTGATGTATACACGTGTACCTCTTGCAAAATAGCAACTTGCACGCGTGCTTCTGTTAACATTTACCTGTGACAGTGCAAGTATGCACATAAGCCTACTTCATCTGAGATTTTGAGACGTCTTGACAGAACTTGTACCTTATATTGACTTACGGCGCTTAAATACCATTGCCTATCTAAATTTTATCTTATTTGGGACCCTTATATATCCTGGAGACACCTCACCTTTGCTGCACATCAATCGCGCTGATGGACAGATATCTGGTCATTTATTACTTCTTATACTTCTTAAAGTGATTATACATCACACGATATGGCTTTATTTTATTTCACTTTATTTATTTATATAGCATGATGGGGGAGGGGGGATGGGAAGTATTGAACTGTACATCTCATAATATATTTCTTTATCTTGTTTTATCTCTAATGTGCTGTACTGTATATTGCTGTTTCACATCAATCTCAGGTTTCCACTGTATTCTATACGTTTTGTTTAATCAGCAATAAAAATTATAAATTATAAAAAAAAAAGTATGCACATACACTCGAGGTTTATAAAAGAGCATATACGCGTGGCCAGGCTATTTGTGTGTATATGCTAATTTTATGCGGTCAACCTCCATGCAGTGTTTTGAAGATTACCTCCATTTTGTCATTTACATAGTACTATGTGATAATTCCCTGTCTTGTGATATTAAAACAATAGCAAGATGTAAAGATAGCACAGCTCTCTCCAGCATAACGTCCCCGCAGTGTCAGATCCCCACATTGCCTTCCTGCCGCTCTCCCTCGCGTTGCTTCTTGTGAATAGCGTGAGGGAGGAGAAGGAGAACTGCATACTCCAGGAATTAAATACTGCCCGTTCGGGAAGTTTATTAGGGAGTCACACTGTGCCCCTACCTGGTCCCCCATGTTTTCAGGACAGGATGAATCAGTCCAGGTTTTGCCCCAGCCCACTATGGCAGGGAGATGTCACCTTGCTCTTCTTAGAGAAATCAGAGCTACAGGTCCATTAGTCTGCCAGGGAAGAACTGCAGTCAGCTTTTAGAATGACTGCTGTAAGCTGTGCCCGCAGTAAGCGGGAGGTGTTGTGTTAGCACTGGTTGTTCTGTGGTGGGTGATAGGGCGGCAGCCCTGGCAGGAAACAGCTCCACGTTTCTTAGATCTGTCTCATGTTATGCAGAACATTTGCTCAGTCATCTGGAGGAAGCCAAAAGCGTCTCCAATTCCTGCTACAGTGATGGCAATGCCACCGACGGTGACACCACGGCAGATGATGGGGGACTCTCCACATCTAGCATGATCAGCAAATCGAAGAGAAAGCCCCGGAGGAGCCGAAAGTCCAAGGCCATGAAATCCCAGATGCCAGCTGTGGTGATAGTGGAAGAGAGTGATCCTGCAGGTGAGAAAGCATGGGCAGAGGGCTACCAACCTCACCTAGGTCTTGCATGGTAAAGCAGCTCTGGTCAGCACCCCTGCCACAGGACCGCTACTGTCCACGCTGCCATGGAGAGCCCCTGCTGCAAGCTCTGTCCTGCTACAACCCCTTCTGTAGAATCCCTGCTGCCCCTATTGCCATGGAAACAGCCTCGTGGAAGTTCTCCTTCCAAACCCCTATGCAGGGTCAGAGAAGCACTGGGGGCAGTTCTTTCCACCCACCCCCAAATCCTCACTGCTCACATTGTCACGTGGAGGGGGAGAATCCCTGGGAATAGCTCACAACACCCCTGCTACAGTGCCCATACCACTACGGAGGAGCCTCGATGACAGCTCTCCTCCCCAAAACCCCTGTGCAAGCACCACTACTGCCCACGCTGCCACGGAGAAATCCCGGGGACAGGCCTTTCCCATCCCAGGCTGGATTCGGGTATTCTTCACCCCTCTGTAGCTGAAAATGTCTTTCTTTTTTGTGACTGCAGTTGCTGAGTCGTTATAATGCTGTCACACCTTAGTCCATTTAAATATATAGCAATATAAAGGCCAGTAAACGAGCTGTAGGGCTTGGAAGGTGACTGCTGCCATCGCTTATGTTCTGCGCCGATCAGGTGAACACGTTGCCGAGATCATTACCGAAATCCCCGCCGACGACGTCTCCCTCCACCAAGAAACCGAAGACAGGATCATGGAGCTAGTGCTGGGGAAACTGCCGGGTACCGCAAACAGCCTCAACTCCGTCACCAAGTAAGTGCCGAGGCCTGCGAGGGGGGGAATAAGACTGCGAAGGTCCTAGTACCTCCGTGTGATGGGTGGTGCGACCACACCTTGAGGATTGCAGGGAGTTCTGGTCGTCCCCATCTCCAAAAGACATAGCAGGCCCGGAAAAGGTAGAGAGAAGGGCAAGAAAGATGGTAAAAAGGGGATGGAAGATCCGTCTTCTGATGAGAGGCTGTGAAGGCTGGGGCTTGGAAGAGATGGCTGAGAGGGGATGCATTAGAAGTTTGTAAAACCATGAGTGGGGAGAACAGGTAAACAGGGAAGGGTTATTTCCCCTTTCAGATAGGTAGACACCTTCGTTTTCAGTTTTTTTTGTGTTTTGTTTTTTTTTTACTGGGAATTTTTCAGTGTTTATTACAATGAATAAAACCAGGAGGGGAAAAAAAAAGCGTCATTTTTCCCCACTGATTTTCTCCTGTTGTTTGTTACAGTTAATACTGATAAATTCCCAGTAAAAATAAAACCAAAACTGAACACAGAGGTCCCTATAAATAGTGCTGAGGCTAGGGAAGATTCCAGGAAACTAACAGGTAGCAGATATCAAACACGTTTTTCCCTCAGCGCACAATAAAGCTGTGGAGTTTGGTGGAGGCGTCCAACGTGGCAGGGCTTGTGAAAGGGGTTTGTTCCTGCAGCAAAGCCTACGAACAGTTATTAGCCAGGTGGACTCGGGGGGGGGGGGGGGGAAGCCAGAGCTGGGAGAGAGCAACGAAGAACTAGATCTGGTCTTTGGGATGGCCACTGGCAGAGACAGGACGCTGGGCTTGATGGGCCTTCGGTCTGACCCAGCATGGCGAAGCTGGTGTCCAAGTGCCGCGTCCGCACTCAGACCATCGCCTGCAGGGTATCGTGGAAAATAAATACCCCCTTTCTTCTGAACCAGGGCTACCAAGGGCAGATATGTCTTCCAAATAATTAGATTTATTGACACTTGGAAACACACAGGACACTGCTTCAAGTAACTTTTCTCTTTGAAAACTGGCTTCAAGCTATGCTGGTACAAAAGGTATCCCCAGCCCTTGCACCAGGTCAGCTGTGAGCAGGAAAACACGCGTGCAGATTTGAAACCTCCCTCCCCCAACCATCCCCAGATGGTCCTTTTCCTCCGTAGGGTGAATATTTTATTAGGCAGGGATATTTACCCACCCTAACCCCTTCATTACCTGGCTGGATCCCTTTGAGAATTGTTCTCCTGATGCATGAGATAAGATAGGAAAATATAATACTACAGAAAAAAAGGAAAAGAAAAGTCCTCTAACGCCAGCAGTTGTCTTATTTAGGTAAGACGTTCTGGTACATTCCCAGAGCTCTGATTGGCTGATTCACAGGGCATTAATCCCCTGGAAAATTTCCTGTCTCACTGACTTAACCATTAGGAACGTGCATATTAATTACCTTACATGACTAAATGTCAGAAAAACCACTTGTGCGACCCCCTAAAATGAACCGTTTTAGGTTCTGACAGGAGCTGGGCCTTTTCCTGTCAATCGGTTCCTGGTTAGGGAAGGGGAGCCGCTGTTTTAATGTCCGCCCCGCGCAGAGACGCCTCTTAACCCCCTCGCCGGCTGGGAAATTTTCTGCGTGCCCGAGCATCACCGACGTGCCCCAGAACTGCCCAGGAGGCCGGTCTGATCGGGGAGGAACGTTTCAGCCGGTGGAACTGCTCCTTTATTAAAAGCCCGTGAACTCTCCATTGCGATCCTTAAGGGGCAAAGACGTTCATATTGGGTGCCTGGCTCGCTCCGTGGATTATCGCCGCCCCCCCCCCAGGTCACGCCCGGGTCCCCTCCACCTCCTCCTGGGCGAGGGGGACGGGGGTGAGCTGGAGGTTTATTGTTCCGAGGCAGGCTGTGACCCCCCCCCCCCCCTCTTATTGACTCAAGATAAGAATTCTCCAAAGGCGCCGTTGAACCTGAGCTGCTTCTTCAGAAGTCACGCGTTCTCTCTTGTGCGTGTGTGGTCCTCCAGCAGGTACATTCTCCACCAGAGCCCCAGCTCGCTGAAGAGGAGTCTGATCCTTTCCGGCCGGCACGGCATCCGGCGCAAGCTGATGAAGCAGCTGGGGGAGCACAAGCGGGTGTACCAGTGCAACATCTGCAGCAAGGTCTTCCAGAACAGCAGCAACCTCAGCCGGCATGTCCGCTCCCACGGTAGGCTTTCACGTCCGCCGGGGGGAGGGGGCACGGCATCGCCGAGTACAGGAGCCCCCACAGCAAGGGGCGCCTCATCTACTCGGTCGGGGGTCTTGGAAACGTTACTGTTTAGTTTGATGTTTGTCCTCTGGGACTGTGCGCTGTGCTTGCTTAAGGTTTTTTTTTTGTTTTTTTTTGACTCCTTCCTGATGACGTTCAAATGGGAGAGGGAAAATCTTTGCCATCTCTGGGAGCAGAGAGACACCGGGAGAAATCGTCTTTTTTTTCTTTTTTTAACCTTTGCATGTGCTGTTCAGCACCGTTCTTCCTGCCAGGAGTCCAGACGACCACAGCAGGTTTCGTGCTGCTCTCTCCCTGCACACCTCGCCGGGTCCTTGGGTTTCGTGTGTCCCACGTCGCAGCGGGGCTCCATCAGTCTGGGGTGAACTCCCTGCGCCCCATTTATACTGAGACCCCCTCGAGATCACATCCGTTAGTAAGGCTTTCTCCAAAGATTTTCCCAAAGCCTCCCAGACATGCAAAGGATTTCCTTGTTAGCAGGCCTCAGGGCTCCACTGACTTTTCCCGTTAGCCAAAGGTACTCAGGTTGTGGGTGGAGACAAGGAAGCAAGTAGGCCCCATTCTCATCCCATCCCACTCCTTACAGTGCCAGAGAGATCTTTCTCTATTAGGAGAAAAATGGAATGGGTGCCCCAAGCCTGGATTTGACCCTGTGGGAGGGTATGGTGTTAGGTTCAAGTAGGAAGTTTAGTAACAGCAATAAACAGAGACAGGTCAAGCTGGGGTTGTACAGGTCTGACAAGCAATCGGGCTCCTGTACAGCCACTGGCCCAGGGCTGGGGTAAAGATTCCTGGGCTTCTGCGACAGCTTGCTGGGAAACGGCTTCTTTGCTCCCAGCAGCCCTTTTTTGCAAAGGCCTGTGTACCAGTCCGGCTCCTCAGGGGTGGGCTGGCTGACCCTGGCATCGGGCTCCTTTCTTCCAGTGCCTCGGCCTTCCCTGTGCCAAAGGTTTGGCCCTAGCGGCCAGAGCATGAGCCTGCCCCTCCAAACAGCCCCTGGCTGGTGCCCTGCCAGACCTGACGTACAGACAGGCAGCGCCCTACGTCCGCAGGAATCGACAAAACGCTGTGCAAAGTCACTGACGCGGGTATTTTGGGTCCCTTGCAGGAGACAAGCTGTTCAAGTGCGAGGAATGTGGCAAACTCTTCAGCCGGAAGGAGAGCCTGAAGCAGCACGTGTCCTACAAGCACAGCAGAAATGAGGTGAGTGCCTTCACAGCCTTGCTGTTAGGTACTGCTTTCCTCAGGGGCATAGGATATGGCGCTCACAGGCTCCGCAGTAGCCTCGTCGCCTGCAGGGTCTTCCTTACTGAGCAGGAAACCATGGAAAGGGGGACAGGGGTGCTGAGGGACCTGTGAGCATGCTGGGTCTCAGATCCCATGCCCTGTGACTGCCACCACCCCGGGAGGAGCCAGCAGGCGGTGGAATAGGGACCGCTCTCCCGGCTACTGCCCTGACCAGGTCACTCGGGCACAGCAGGAGTCCACATCCACTTCCCCCAACCTGAAGACACCAGACGAAGGAGCTTGAGTATGTTCAGTACTGTCAAACCCCATCTTAAACCTCAATAGATAAAAAAAAAAAAATAAGGTTTGGAATATAATCAAATCATGAGTTGCTGTTTTTTTCCAAGCATAACCAAAATAGAGATTGTGTCTTGTAAA
Source organism: Rhinatrema bivittatum (assembly GCF_901001135.1). Taxonomy (NCBI): domain Eukaryota; kingdom Metazoa; phylum Chordata; class Amphibia; order Gymnophiona; family Rhinatrematidae; genus Rhinatrema; species Rhinatrema bivittatum. The sequence goes on from NC_042629.1 coordinate 30,898,135, forward strand.
TAAAGGCCCATAAGCGGGCAGCTTTGAAGTCTGGGGCTGAGGAGTGTGCACCATGTGCTGCACCCTGCTGCAAAGCTGGGGATGCTGGCAGCCTCTTGCTCTGATTCTGCACACAGTGAGTCCAAACCTGCAGAGCAACAGTCTCCAAATCTTTTCCACTGTGGCCACCGTGACTATTATTTATCATTTATAAAGTGCTGCTAGACCTGCACAGCGCTGTACAGATACACGTGTAGTGGATGACTGGACCCTCACCCCACTTGTTCCCTGCCCAGCCTCCCCCCCCCCCTCCATCGGCCTCCTCTTCTGGTCACCTTGCTCCCCACTTCCAGCCACCCCTCAATCAATCTGTTGCCCATTCTCCTTCACCTGCCTCCTCCTCTGGGCTTTTGCTCTACCCCTCCTCTGGACCATTCCTCGTTGTCTCCTCTGCCTCTCCTTCCTGTTCCTTCGCTGACAGAGGGGACTCATTCAGTGTCCATTCCAGACATGGCCCGGCTCCTCTGCTGCTGCAGACCTCCATCCTCTTTCGGCCTCTCCGCTCTCTCTAGTAGCCCTTTTCTTTCTCTCTGCTGCCCTCCTTCCCCTCTTCTGTCTCCTCCGTTCTGGGGGTCTGGGGCTACCTGGGGCTGGCACTGTTTTGTGGCCTGACCGTATCTCCTGTTTTGAATCTCGCAGGTTGACCATGATTACGTCTACAGGTGTACGGTGTGTGAGAAGGCCTTTCGCATTGAGAGCTCCTTGGAATTCCATAACTGCAGAACAGGTAATCCCCGGCACAAAAGGGACCCCGCCCCCACTCTCTGTTTTTGGGTGGGGCTTTTGTGGCTGTAGTCCCTAATTTACCGACTGTCAGATTTTGAGGTTGGGTTTTTAAGGAGGCACAGAGAAATGAAAATAATTGGCTAATTTTAGCCAGCTAGCCAGCAAGGGTTTTAGTTGAAAATTCTCCTCAGTCTATTTATTTATTTATTTATTTGTTATTTTTATTATACCGAGTTTCATGATAGGAATCACATCAACCCGGTTTACAATTAACAATGTGAGTAAAGGCAGAGAGTAACAAAGTAAAGAACATTTCCCAATACAAGAACAAATATAGTATGAAACTTAACAAATATTATAACAATATTTTGGATGTGAGAAAGTTACAAAAAACATGGAAAAATAACTTGGATATGAAAGGGGAAGAATTGTAGAACGACTATAAGCATTTTAACCAGCTGGTCTAGCTGGTTAGTGCTGAAATATCATCAACGCGCCCCAGGAACGCCGTTTTTATGCGGATAAATTGATACGCTTTGAGCATTTAACTGCTTACATTTGGCCAGTTAGTGTGCACCGTTTTTTTTATCAGCAAAGTTTAATTGTTTAACTCCCAAATGGGCCGATTCAGTACAGTCCACGGGAGAGCGGCCGCTCTCCTGGCACGCGCACAGGCCACTCGCCTGTGCACGCGATTCAGTATTTAAATTAGGTCCGGCGGTAGAAACTGGCAAAAGGAGGCGCTAGGGACACTAGCGCCTCCTTTTGGCCTGGAGCGGCGGCTGTCAGTGGGTTTGACTCAATTGCCATGTTATCCTCTGACTCTGGCAGCCCCTGTACATTCCCCCCCCCCCTCTTTTCTCTGCTTCTGTTATTCCACCTCCACTTCCTCTCCTCCCCATCTAAGAATCTGGGAGATTGGATACTCCGCCCTTCAAACTTTCAGGAGCTGCACACTCTGAATCCCATTGGTCTCCCTACTTGCTGAGGAACTTGGGAAATGTAGTTTTCCTGGGGACATTTTTATCCCTGCAGTTTCATCCCATCCCTATGGTTCCTCCCCTGTCCTGCTAGAACTCGCAGTTATCTTTCTCCTTCGTTTCCCCTCACACTGCCTTAAATTCTGGGAGCGGCCAAAAGGAGAGCTTCTCTGTGGACTTTTGCAGCAGGTGCAAAGTACGCACAAAGGCTTCCCATTGAAATCCATGCGCATATTTTCCCTCCCCCAACTTGACCTCGCTCCTTTTGCCCTCAGGTAAAAGTGCACCTGCCATTCACAGAATGCGTACTTTTGTCCACAGTGGGGGTAAAGGGAAGGCAGTTTTCACAAGGCTATTTTATGCAGGTAAACATCTGTTCCCTGTATGTACCCAGATCAGTCCAGACTCCTGGGGTTTGCCTCCCTTTCAGCAGATGGAGACAGAGAAAGTTTTGTAGACACTGCCACATAACCTGGTGTTCCACCTGCAGTCCCTCAGTATTTCTGTCTCCAGCAGATGGTGGAGGTGCAAAACTTGCAGTATGAGACTAGTTTAAAAAAAAAAAAAAAAAACCAGAAAAGGAGAGGAATTTAGACTCTCCAAGATTGCCTCCCATGGGGTTGGTAGGTCCTGGTGGGGCCATCCCCCCTGATTTTTGAGGCTGACAAGCAGGGGCTTGGGGACCCTTTTCTTGCTCAGTCCCTTTTACCGCCGGGGGCAGAAAGCTGGAGGATCCAGTTCCCTCTCCCTCAGGAGGACATGCTGAGCCTTCTGCCACTCTTCAGTTTACAGGGAAATGTTTCTTCTGTCCTTTTTATCCGTTCTGGTAAAGTTTTAAGAAAGAAAAAAAAGGTGCAGTTTTGTTTGAGTGGTTCCCAGTTGGTCGGCAGCAGTACTTAAGCCTCTCAGGGGATTAGGCAGCTAACTGCTCTTGCGGTCCTGGTGCCCCAACAGCATGACTTATTCATGGTCTCCCCGTGCACCTACGAGGAAAAAAGGCGGGTTGTGCAGCAAACCATCAGCCATCTACAGATGCTGGGAGCCATTGTTCCTGTCCCCTGGAGGAACGGAGGACAGGTCGCTATTCATTTCATTTCATCGTTCCCAAAAAAGAGGGCAAGTTCCGCCCAATTTTGGACTTGAAGTGGGTGAACGTGGCTCTCGAGGTTCCTCGTTTTTGGATGGAGACCCTGCACTCTGTAATTGTGGCAGAGCGCAAAGGGGAGTTCTTGGCTTCCCTGGATTTGACACAGGCGTACTTGCACATAGGCATCCAGCCCAATCTTCAGAGATATCTAAGATTCATGGTCCTCTGAACGCATTTTCAATTTTGCACCCTTCCATTCAGTCAGGCAATGGCTTCCAGGATTTTCCCCAAAGTGATGGTCATGGTGGCAGCAGCCCTCCAGAGAGAGGGTGTCCTGGTTCAACCATTCCTGGATGACTGGCTGATTTGGGCGGAGTCAGAGGTCCTTTGCAGGCAAGCAGTGGACTTAGTGCTGCAGCACTTGAGATCTCTGGGGTGGATAGTAAATCTGTCCAAGAGTCATCTTTCCCCTTCTCAAGTCTTGGAATTTCTGGGGGCGTGTTTCGATACCAAAGTGGGGAAAGTTTTTCTCACCGAGGAGCGCATTACAAAATTACTGGTGCAAGTTTGCGGATTGTTGGAGAAGCAGGTACCCAGGGTTTGGAACTACTTTCAGGTTCTCGGCTTCATGGCATCCACATTGTAGCTGGTTCTTTGGGCGTTTGCTCATATGTGGCCTCTACAGTCAGCATTGCTTTCCCACTAGGATCCCTTATCAGAACAGTTTCAGCTTCAGCTACCTCTTTTGGAGTTAGCCAGGTCCAGTCTCTCATGGTGGCTTCGTCGGGACCAGTTGAGACGTGGAGTGGACTTGGAGGTTCCAGACTGGGTGATTGCTACCACCGATGCCAGTCTCTCCGGGTGGGAAGAGGTATGCCAGGACCAGTCCGTGCAGGGCCAGTGATTGGCGGAGGAAGCATTGTGGTCCATCAATCACTTAGAGACAAGAGCTGTGCGGTCGGTGCTGCGTGCGTTCTATTGTGAGGGAAGCCAGTGAGGATCTTGTCAGTCAATGCGACGACGGTGGCTTACATCAACCGACAGGATGGCACCAAGAGTCGGGTGGTGGCTCAGGAAGCCCAGGAATTAATCCACTGGGCAGAGCAGCACCTAGCACTATTAGTGGCTTCTCACATGACTAGCACGGACGGTGTACAAGCAGATTTTCTCAGTCGGCAACAGCTGGATCCTGGAGAGTGGGAGTTGTCAGAGGAAGCAATGTGCCTCATCAGTTGCAGAAGGGGCATGCCCCACATGGATTTAATGGCAACTCACCAAAATGCCAAGGCCCCGCGCTTCTTCAGTCGAAGAAGGGAGCGCGGAGCAGAAGGGGTCAATGCCTTGGTTCTACCTTGGCCAAGGGGCATTCTTCTGTACGTGTTTCCGCCATGGCCACTGGTGGGCAAAATCTTGTGGCGTATAGAGATCTATCCAGGAGAAGTGATTCTAGTAGCACTAGAGTGGCCGAGGCGGTCTTAGTGCACAGATCTGATCAACCTAGTGGTGGACAGACCATTGAGGCTCACTCATCTGCCAAAGCTTCTACATCAAGGTCCCATATTTTCCGATCAGGCGGCTCGCTTCTGTCTCACGGCTTGGCTTTTGAGAGGAAACACTTAAGGGAGAAAGGATATTCTGAGGATGTCATTGCTACTCTCTTGTAAATTAAGAAAAATTCCACCTCCTTGGCATTTGTGAGGGTTTGGAGAGTTTTTGAGACTTGCTGCTGGAGCAGGGGGTTGATCCTATTCAGGCATCTGTAGAAAATATTCTGTCCTACCTGCAGAAAGGTTTGGTGAAAGGTTTGGCCTTTAACTCCCTCAGAGTGCAGGGGGTTGCCCTAGCTGTACTTCCGGATGTGGTTTGTTTTCTCCGGGGCACAAAGCATTTACATCCTTCTGTTTGGAAGTTGTATCCCTCTTGGAACCTTAACTTGGTCCTTAGGGGTATGTGTGCAATGTCGTTCGAGCCTCTTAGAAGGGCTACTATGAAAAAATCTCACTTTTAAGGTGGTTTTCTTGATGGCCATTTGCTCTACGAGGTGGATCTCGGAAATTCAGGCCTTATTCTGTAGAGCCCCGTTTTTACGAATTACGGATTTGGGAGTCTCGTTGAGGACTGTTCCTTCCTTCCAAACAAAGGTGGTGTCATCGTTTCTTGTAAGCCAATCGGTTGAGCTTCCGGCCTTTTCAAATTTGGAGGCTACCACGCATCACATGAGAGAGTTGCAACTTTTGGATGTGAAACGAGCATTGTTGTTGCGCTATCTTAAGGTCACTAATATCTTCAGGGTGTCAGACCATCTTTTTATTCTATGGAGTGGTGCAAAGAAGGGTCATAAGGCGACAAATTCTACAATTGCGCGTTGGTTGAAGAAAGCTATAGGTTCGGAATACATCTGTTAGGGTCGTCCTGTCCAGGAGGAGCTAAAAGCTCACTCCTCGCGTTCTCAGGCGGCCTCTTGAGCTGAATGTCAACAGGTGTTCCCACTGCTCGTTCAGGGGATATTTCGTTGTTAGTATTAGTGTTGTTGCTATCTTGCAGGCCGATACAGTACAGTGCGCTCCGGTGGAGCGCACTGTTAACCCGCGATTGGACGGGGGTTTTGAAAATTACCATCTCCGGCGCCTTGGTGGCAGAGGGAAGGTGAGAGAAAACCACAGATCAAATAAGACCTGTGAGAGCACAGAAGGCAGGCACAAATGGGCAGTGGGAAGTGGAAACTTAGAACAGATAACCTTGTCCACATTAAAACAAGAAGGACTAAACAAAACCTGTGCCATTATTCAGATTAATTACACTTAACAGATCGAATGAACTCTCCAAATCTCCCTACCTCAACTGGGTGGGACTCTGGGCTGATCTGTGGTACTACAGGAATGAAAATTAGCAGGTAAGAACCAATTTTTCTTTCCCTGTCATACCCAGATCAGTCCAGATTCCTGGGATGTGCTCAAGCTTTCCTAAATGGGATGGGACTGCGAGAGTCCCACTCGAAACACACTTTCACCAAAGATAATCGCCTCTGAGGCCTGGACATTCAAACGATAATGCCTGGTGAATGTGTGCAAGGACTTCCAAGTAGCCACCTGACAAATTTTCTGTGGCAAATGCATGTTGATGGCCCTATTAGGTATTCCTGGGCGATACAGAAAGTAAAATGTGCAGCCAAGCCACACATTTTACTTTCAGAAATTAGCGCCTACCCAAAGGTAGGCGCTAATTTCTCCGGGCACCGGGAAAGTGCACAGAAAAACAGTAAAAACTGCTTTTCTGTGCACCCTCCGACTTAATATCATGGCGATATTAAGTCGGAGGACCCGAAAGTTAAAAAAAAAAAAAAGTGAAAAAAATAGAAAAAAAAATTTGAAATAGGCTCGAGGGTCGAAAACTGGACGCTCATTTTTGCCGGCGTCCGGTTTCCGAACCCGTGGCTGTCAGCGGGCTCAAGAACAGACGCCAGCAAAATTGAACATCGGCCGTCAAACCCGCTGACAGCCACCGCTTCTGTCCGAAAAGAGGCACTAGGGATGCGCTAGTGTCCCTAGCGCCTCTTTTTACCGCAGGCCCTAATTTTAATAAATTAAAATACTATATCACGCGCACAGGAGAGCGGGCGCTTGCCCGCTCTCCCGCGATTTTACTGTATCGGCCCGTTGGCTTGGGTATTTTTCAATACTGAGGGACTGCTGGTGGCACACCAGGTTATGAGGCAGTGTCTGCGAAACTGTCTTCATCTGCTGGAAGGGAAGCAAAACCCAAGAGTCTGGACTGATCTTGTTACTACAGAACGAAAATTAGCAGGTAAGAACCAATTTTCCTTTTACTTGCACAAAAAGTTTTGAAAATTACCATCTCCGGGGCCTTGGTGGCAGAAGCAAGGTGAGAGAAAACCACAGATCAAATAAGACCATCGAGAGCACAGAAGGCAGGCACAAATGGGCAGACTGCGCGGTCCTTATCTGTCGCTGTCTTCTTTGCGAAACATAAAACATGAAGACCTGTTTCTTTAAATGTACTATTAGTAAGAATCCACCAGATCAGCCTTTGCTAACCCAGACCACTGATTCCTTGGAAGGGCAATTCTTAGAAAACATCTGGCAAGAGCTGGTAAGGCACAGCTGCAACAGCATAGTGCTTGGTGATCTGCTAACATTTGACTAGTCCTCTATTGCTCTGCTAGATAATTCTCTCACTACTCTAAAGACCTTAGAATCTATGTGTGAGCCTGGGGAGTTGCTGGAGAAGTCCACAGCAATGTACACTCACCAGCATCCTGCTCTGCAAGAAAATTAGCTAAACACCTTTGGAAAATAATGCAATGAAGAAAGGCTTTCCCAGTGTGTAGTCATATGAACTCAGGACCAATGGGTTATGTTCTCCTGCCAGCAGATGGAGACAGAGTCAGATTTCAAAGCTGACATCACCCTACATATATCCCTGCAGTGACCTCAGCCCTCAGTATTCTCCATCTCCAGCAGAAGGTGGACATACTTCTCCCTATGGGGATTGCTGTACTTTTTGGAAGAAGAAAGTCTACATTTAAATTTTTCTATTTGGATTCTGTAAGCTTTCCTGGATAAAAGGAGAGGAGTGTAATAATAATTTCACATCCAGATGTTTCCCCACTTCCAGTTCAATCTTTGTCCATGCATTTTCCAATCATGTATCTACAGATGACAAGAGCTTCCAGTGCGAGATGTGCTATCGATTCTTCTCCACAAACAGCAACCTCTCAAAGCACAAGAAGAAACATGGGGACAAGAAGTTTGCCTGTGAGATCTGTAATAAAATGTTTTACAGAAAGGACGTCATGTTGGACCACCAGCGGCGGCACTTAGAAGGTGAGAGTCGGGGATGAGCCTGTGTCTGAGCTCCTGTATATGCAGAGGCATTCAGAGCACGGGGACCATGGTTAAGGTGAAGGTGGGGGCACCTCTCTGAGTTACACAGAGCAAGATACCCAGCTCCATGACTTGTAAGAAGTGAAGGCAGAGGGACCACTTTTACAGCAATGACCATTCCTCCCTCCCCTGGTTATGTGGAGAGAGAGCGCAGAGAGCCCGCCCTTCCCTTGATTGCACGCTGTAGTGTAGTTCAGGTTCTCCCGCCACTGGGTTGCACTGAGTCCCTCTCCTTCAGAACTGCACACTAAGGGAATTCTTCCCTGGATTATAAGGCTTAACGTTGGATTGTGATTCTTTTTCTTCATTTTCCTGCGTCGTGGAAGGGGTAAAACGTGTGAAACGGGAGGAGTTGCCGAACACTGGAGAAAGCCTGATCCGGTACAAAAAGGAGCCCTCGTCGTGTCCTGTGTGTGGCAAGGTAGGCTCTGCAGGGGGCTCACGGTCTCCCCCTCACTCCTTTTCCCTATTAGCTCTCTCCACCCTCCCCTTCCCTTTATCTCTCTACCTTTCTCACTTCTAAACTGTTACCTGCAACAGCAACCGGTTGTGGGAGGGGGATCTTTGATATAATGGGCCCAATATTCAGAGCGCGTTCAGCACAATTTAGCTGGATAAGTGGGGCTTATGTGGCTAAGTAGCAGCCACTGAATCTGCACCTACGTTCAGCAGCCGCTGCTTCGCCGTACAAGTCCCTTACACAGCTAAAAGTTACATGCGCAGAAAGTAGGCGTGTACTGGGCAGATCGGGGCGGAGTGAGTTAGCCGTATAACTTCTACGCCTTACTACCAATATTCGGAGTTAGCCGATAAGTTTATGTCTAAATTTAGGGGCCCCATAGACCAGGTCTAAACTTAGCCAGGTAGACTTATCCGGCAAAGTACGCACATATATGCGTATATTCAGCTGCTTCGCCGTGCCGCTGAATATACATTGTAACTTAGTCGGATTAGTCATATCCAGCTGAGTTACGTACACGGCCATCTTTAAATACCTACCCCAATGTTTATTACAGGCTGTGGTCAGGTGTGATCGAGCCAGGGTGGGAGGGAGGGGAGGCGTGCGCGTGGGGCTGAGAGAAGGTAGCCTTGAGGACAGTACTCGGGAACACCATTTCTCACAGAGAGTGGGGGCCAGTCGGCGGGGCAGCGAGATGCAGAATCCATGCGGCCAGATGAGAAAAAAACCCCCACGCAGCATCTCCTTTGTCTGGGAGTAGGACCTGGGGGCAGGGGAGAAGGGCTCCGTGTCGCAGTGTTTCTCCCGTCTGACGCTCCTTGTTGCTGTGGGCAGATGTTTTCCTGCAGGAGTAACATGAACAAGCACCTCCTGACCCACGGCGATAAGAAGTACACCTGCGAAATCTGTGGCCGCAAGTTCTTCCGTGTCGACGTGCTGAGGGATCACATCCACGTCCATTTCAAGGTATCTTCTGATTAATCTCCTACCACTTCTCATGTTTCAAAAATGTTTTCCTGTAAAAAAATAAAAAAGGAAGACAGCAGTGGCTTCCTGGAACAAAGACCATCTCCAGATGCTTCGGTCCCTTCTCTCTCGCTGTGTCATGTGGTGCAGGACATATGGGCCATCCCCTGGGGCTGCTGTCCCCTCGTTCTCAGTGTATCACATGGTGCAGGAAATAAGGACCATCCCCAAGCATTTCTATCCCCACAGAGAATGCAGACCATCCCAGGGCCCTTCTGTCCCTTCTCTTTCATTGCTATCAAATAGTGCAGGAAGTAATGACCATGTGCAGGCGTTTCTGTGCCTTCTCTCTCACTGCCTGCTCTCACATGTCCTTTTTAAAATATTAAATAGTGTACAATATGTACCTAGGTGCCAGCTCTGTGGGTGCTCGAGTACCCCCAAAATAAAGCAAACTCCTTCACTGTGTCCAGGGAGGGGTAGTTTGTGTTGAGTTCAACATCCCCAGTCATTTGGAAAAGTTGGCTCCGGTGCATATGCGTTCCATGAGTGTTTTGCCAATGTATTTCTGCAAGGGAGGATATGCTTTTAATATTCTGTTTGCTAATAAGAATGGCAAATGGATGGATCTCTGCCAGTATAAAACAGTTTGAAATAGCGTCCCTGACCTGTCCTTTGAGGTTTCTTTGAATGATTTGTCATGTATTTGGTTGTTTATGTATTGGGCTGGAGTAGGAGGGGGAGTCCACGGCCTGGCAGTTTGCTCCCGCTCCTTTGGGCTTCTCAGTTGGAACCGGTCCTGGTTGAGGTCTGTGAGCAGCACCAGGCTCCGTTCAGGGCGGCCCAGGAGATTTCTCCCACCCAGCACAGGTATCTCTGACAGAGGCAGGGACCACGCTCCCTCGGGAACCCGGCAGCAGGGTGCTCTTGAGCCTGCCAGCGCAGGCGTCGCCACTGTGCAGTGGCTATGAGTGCTGCTGCTGCAATGGCCCTCGCTGCAACATTTCCCAGAAAGCCTGGCAGTGCCCTGTGAGAGCACTGAGGATCGTCTGGCAATAAGAGAACAGTGCAGAGAACAATGCCACCAACGCAGGAACAGCATTGAACAGCAGTTTCTATTGTGCTGTGGCCAGATGTTGCTCTAGTACAGTGGTTCCCAAACTTGTCCTGGGGGGGACGACCCCCAGCCAGTCAGGTTTTTAGGGTATCCACAATGAATATGCAGGAGATAAATTTGCATGCAATGGTGGCACTGCATGCAAATCTATCTCCTGCATATTCATAACGGATATCCTGAAAGTGCGAAGGACTGGGGATCCCCCAGGGCAGGTTTAGGGAAGAACTGCAGTTGAATGAAGATACCTGCTGTCTGGCCAACAGGAGGTGCTCTTCATTTTGCTGACAGGCAGGTCCGGCCTTTAGACCAACAGGTGGTGGCGCAAAACTTTAGGACCGACTGATGGAGCAGCATTAGGGTGTTATTTGAAAGGACTGTACAGAGCACGTCTCCTTTTCTTCCTATCTCGGCAGGACATCGCGCTGATGGACGACCAGCAGCGGGAGGAGTTCATCGGCAAGATTGGGATCTCATCTGAGGACAACGAAGACAACTCCGATGAGAGCGCCGATTCTGAGCCCCACAAGTACGGCTGCAAAAGATGCCAGGTAACTCCTCCGGCACTCCTGGCCTGAGACAGGATCAACCCAGTGCCAGATCAGACTGAGTGCTTTACAGCTTCTGGAATGCTACGGTCCTAAATCACAGTGGAGACCAGCCAGTTGTCTGTAGGCCCTTACTTTTGACTTAGGCCCCTATGCAATTCAGGTTAGCTTTCATCAAGCAGTGACGTTTGTCCATTGTTACCTTCCCAATCAAGTCTTCCTCATCTCCATCCAAAGATCAACTAGGTGAGACCTGCTGTTATCCCTTTGGTTCCCCATATTTGTTCCCACATCCCACATCTGGTTGTATCCAGTGCTGCACTTTGGCCACCAGATGTAGCTGTTAAGAGTACTGCCTGGCGTAAGCTTTTCTTGGGGGCTATGAGAGAGACACTTCAGCTGCACTCCCAGCCCCATGAGCAGAAGCCTGATGAAGAAGGGGAAACCAGTTGTCTGAAAAAAACACATTGACTGTGCCGATTCGGAGTGTTGGTGAGGTTAAAATGCTCTCGAACAGAGAATTTGTAAATAAAATTCCCTGTACGTACCCGGATCAGTCCAAACTCCTGGGTTTTGCCTCCCCTCCAGCAGATGGAAACAGAGAAGTATTAACAGACTCCGTCCTATACCCCTGAGGTGCCACCTAGAGTCTGTCAGTATTTCCCTGTCTCCAGCAGATGGCGGAGGTGCAAAACCTTTAGTCTTGAGTTTAGTGGTAGGTTTATAGTTTTATTGGTATTCGTTCCTTAGGAGTCTGGACTGATCCGAGGTACCAAAAAACACGAAGGTAGGCGATCTAACAAAACCATCAGGAAGGAAACAAGGATTAGATGCCACGGTCTTTTTCAAAACTTTATTGAAGTGGAGACGTATATATTCTTATAGCCCGAATCTGGCCGAGTTTTGCCGTTGACCAAACGGCTGCCTCAGGGGCTCAGGTATATTTGGACTCAGCTTAAACAACTGTAATCTTGTATGACACACTTGTTTTTCAGGTACAATCCGCTGTAACATTGATTCTTATTATATTATCTGCGATTGTGAATGCAATACGTCTATTGGACCTCCAATTCAGACATCGCATTGGTCATGCACTGCGGCTCCAGAAGCTTCTGTTTCGCATTCAGATGCTCGTCTCCACTCCGACTAGTGATCGCAGATAATATAATAAGAATCAATGTTACAGCGTACCTCCACGTCTCCACTTCAATAAAGTTTTGAAAAAAACCGTGGCATCTAAACCTTGTTTCCTTCCTGATCCTTGGTACTACAGGAACAAAAATTAGCAGGTAAGGACAATTTTCCTGTTGTGTTCTTCCAATTCAGAGCTCCCTGAAGCTCTCTGTCCCCCACCCAATAGTGCCAAGCTGGTAAGGAATCTTCTCCGACCGGCCTAGTAGGGGTCAGAGGGCAGCTGATGCAGGAACCTCAATTAGGAAGCGAGCGAATGACTTATTTCCTCTTTTTCTTAGCATCCAGTCAGGTGAATCCAGAACAAGTGGTTTATGCACTTCTACCAGCAGATGGAGGTGGAGCAAACTGACGTCACAGTACATATACCCCTGCAGTGACATCAGCCTGCCAATATTCTGAGTCTCCAGCAGATGGTGGATGTGTATCTCCCCACTGGGGATTGCTTCGTTTTAAAGAAAAGGAAAATTAAGGAAATAAATTTGCCCTGCTCTGCGGTGATATCAAATGGTCTCTCCCACAGTTGAGAATTCCTGAGGTGATTTCCGTGGTCCCTCAGACAAATGCCTTGGTCTAGTAGCTGTTTTTATCAGCCAGCGTGGACTTAACTGCTTAAGCAGCTGAAAGGCAGCGGGTGCAGGAAGCCCGAGCACAGCGGTGACAGCGCATGCCCCCTCCCCCCCCTCCCCCCACAGCCAGAGACCATCTCTGTACTCAGCCAGGTAAGGCTGAGCTCCAGTAAGTTTTAAAAGAAAAAATTATACAGAGACTTAGAAGGAGGTTTTGTTTGTTGTGCAGGGCTTCCTCCTCCCCTGGTTTCTGTGCTTGGCATGCCAGTCCAACGTTTGTTCTGCTCCGTTGGAGGTCGAGGGACTTGGGCAGCCTGGTCGGTTGAACAGCTTCTTTAGGCTAGGCCCCGCTCCTAGGCTTTTCACTGTATGCCATGTGGTAGGCCGCAACGGCATTTCACGTGCTTTCCAAGGCTGCCCTCTACAAGATTGTCAGTCTGGCATGTGTGTCCAGGTTGTGCACCCAGATTTTGGATGTACAGTTGGGCATTGTAGTCTGTGCATTCACGTTAAGCAATGCAGTAATGGCTGCATCCTTACCTCTGTGCACAAGTGGCACTGCGCTTAAGTTTTTTGTGTGCTTATTTTTTTAGGTGCCTAGGTGTGTGTGCCTAAGTGTTGGATGCATAATTTTTGGGCTCCTAAGTTGAGAGAGCATAAAAAAAAAAAAAGTAAAACAGATAAGACGCATGCCTCTGGCTGCTGCTCAGCACATTGTTGACCATCATGGTGCATGTACCTTAGAAGCCTAAGCGTCTTTCCCTTTGCACTGCTTGTCATATTCGGGCATCTCAGCAGGCACTCCTGGCTAACTTGTGCCAGTACTGTTTGGAGGCTCAGGGAGAATTATCTTCTCTGATTTCACTAAGCCTGGTTCTTCCCAGCCAGATGTTGGTCTGGGTAAAGACAACTCTGTGGGGCAACTGAATTTGGAACTCCCCTAACTGGTTCCTCAGCAGGGGATGGTAGCTCAGTGAGTACGCCTCAGGTGTCTCCTGGTCTGGATACTTCTAGTTTTTCATGGGTAGAATTTTTACAGACTTGCAATCCTTTCTTCAGACGCAGTCCTCTGCCCTATCCAATGATCCTAGAGCAGAGGTGCAGGTAGGAATCTTGCCTGGACCTTCTGTTAAACACCGGGGTACTCCTAGAGTGCCAGTGGGATCTCTGGGTAAAGATCCGGATGGCACGGATGATGACACCGATCCTGCCTCTCTTGATAATGGTGAAATTCCCCCCGGATTAGAACCGTATAGAACTATGTTATGGTTCTTTCATAGAGATGAACTGCCAGCTCTGATTTCCCAGACCTTGAAAATTCTTGGAGTTCCTGGGGTAGATTCAGTGTCTGAGCCAAAGAGAAATCCCATGTTGGTTTCCTTGCATAAAGCCTCTTGTTTTTTCTCCGTGATGGATTGATTGATCTTGAGTGGGGCGCCCTAGAGGTTAGTTTCAAAGGGGTCAGATTTTGGAAGGCCTGTACCCACTGAATCCAGTTGAAGGAGCGCTTACATTTTCCGAAGGTAGATGCACTTGTGTGTGCAGTCTCCAAGCGGACCACTATTCTCGTGGAAGGAGGAGCGGCTTTAAAGCATGCTCATGATAAAAAGATTGAGACTATCCTTAAGCAAGCATTTGAAGCAGTGGCAATGACCTTGCAGATTGCTTCTTGTTGTTCTTTGGTGGCTCATTCTCTTTGCTTCTCTTCCAGGAGGTTTATGACTCTGGGGTAAACTCCAGGGCAGTTATGGAACCCAGCTGCTGCCTTCTTGGCAGATGCGGGCTGTGATTTGGTCCGCACTTCAGCCAGAAGGGTGGCTTCAATAGTAGTGACCAGGGTCAGTTATGGTTGAGAAATTGGTCAGCTGATGCGACCTCCAAGGCTAACCTCACCAAATTGCCCTTTAATGGCTCGCTTTTGTTTGGCAGTGAGTTGGAGAAACTAGCCAGGAAATGGGGCAAATCTCTAGTTCCTCGTTTGCTAGAGGATAGGAAGCAAGTGCAGCGCTCTTTTAACATGAGAGGTCATGCTAGAGAATCCAAGTGTTTTTGATCCTATAGAAGAGTGACCTTTCAGAGGACGTGATCCTTTGGTAGGGTCTCAGTCCTTTCGTCCCCGACAACCCAGAAGAGTTGCAGGTTTGGGTACTGGAATCTCCCAAGCCTCCCAATGAAAGTTTGCCGACTCACCCCCAGGAACAGGGAGATAGGGGGACGTCTCTCTCTCTCTTTTATCAGAGGTGGGTCGAAATCACATCGGATCAGTGGGTCCTGGAGGTGATACGAGAAGGATATGCGATGGAGTTTCACAGTTTTCCTCAGGACGTATTCATGGAGTCTCTCTGCCACTCCTCGCAGAAGAAGCAGGCAGTGGAGGGTACATTGGCAAGGCTCCTCAGTCCTAAGAGCTGTGGTCCCAGTGCCCACATCTCAAGAAAATACAGGGCGATATTCCATTTATTTTGTTGTGCCAAAGAAGGGAGGGCTCTTTTCGTCCCATCCTGGAACTCAAAGGTGTCAACCATCATCTGTAAGTGAAGCATTTTCGCATGGAAACATTGCGTTTGGTGATAATGGCCATGGAGTCAGGGGAATTTCTGACCTTTCTGGATTTGTCCGAGGCGTATCTACACATTCCCATCCGATTAGAATATCAATGCTTCCTGCTGTTCGCAGCTCTGGGATGCCACTTTCAGTTTTGAGCACTGCCCTTTGGTCTGGCCACCACTCCCAGAAATTTTTCCAAGCTAATGTTGGTAATTGCGGCAGAGTTGAGAAAGGATGGACTCCTAGTACATCCATATTTAAATGACTGGCTGATTTGCGCTAAAAGGCACTGGATAAAATGAGGAAAATAGTCAGAAAAAAACTGAAAGGTGCAGCTGCAAAGGTTAAAAGTGTTCAACAGGCTTGGACATTGTTTAAAAATACAATCCTAGAGGCGCAGTCCATATGTATTCCACGCATTAAGAAAGGTGGAAGGAAGGCAAAACGATTACCGTCATGGTTAAAAGGTGAGGTGAAAGAGGCTATTTTAGCCAAAAAATCATCCTTCAAAAATTGGAAGAAAGATCCATCTGAAGAAAATAGGATAAAACATAAGCATTGTCAAGTTAAGTGTAAAACATTGATAAAACAAGCGAAGAGAGAATTTGAAATGAAGTTGGCCATAGAGGCAAAAACTCATAATAAAAACTTTTTAAAATATATCCAAAGCAAGAAACCTGTGAGGGAGTCGGTTGGACCATTAGATGACCGAGGGGTTAAAGGGGCTCTTAGGGAAGATAAGGCCATTGCAGAAAGACTAAATGAATTCTTTGCTTCCGTGTTTACTAGTGAGGATGTTGGGGAGATACCAGTTCCGGAGTTGGTTTTCAGGGGTGATGAGTCAGACGAACTGAACGAAATCACTGTGAACCTGGAAGATGTAGTAGGCCAGATTGACAAACTAAAGAGTAGCAAGGCACCTGGACCGGATGGTATGCATCCCAGGGTACTAAAGGAACTAAAAAATGAAATTTCTGACCTATTAGTTAAAATTTGTAACCTATCATTAAAATCATCCATTGTACCTGAAGACTGGAGGGTGGCCAATGTAACCCCAATATTTAAAAAAGGCTCCAGGGGTGATCCGGGTAACTATAGACCAGTGAGCCTAACTTCAGTGCCGGGAAAAATAGTGGAAACTATCCTCAAGATCAAAATTGTAGAGCATATAGAAAGACATGATTTAATGGGACACAGTCAACATGGATTTACCCAAGGGAAGTCTTGCCTAACAAACCTGCTTCATTTTTTTGAAGGGGTTAATAAACATGTGGATAAAGGTGAACCGGTAGATGTAGTGTATTTGGATTTTCAGAAGGCGTTTGACAAAGTCCCTCATGAGAGGCTTCTACGAAAACTAAAAAGTCATGGGATAGGAGGCGATGTCCTTTCGTGGATTACAAACTGGTTAAAAGACAGGAAACAGAGAGTAGGACTAAATGGTCAATTTTCTCAGTGGAAAAGGGTAAACAGTGGAGTGCCTCAGGGATCTGTACTTGGACCGGTGCTTTTCAATATATATATCAATGATCTGGAAAGGAATACGATGAGTGACGTTATCAAATTTGCGGATGATACAAAATTATTCAGAGTAGTTAAATCACAAGCAGACTGTGATACATTACAGGAGGACCTTGCAAGACTGGAAGATTGGGCATCCAAATGGCAGATGAAATTTAATGTGGACAAGTGCAAGGTGTTGCATATAGGGAAAAATAACCCTAGCTGTAGTTACACGATGTTAGGTTCCATATTAGGAGCTACCACCCAAGAAAGAGATCTAGGCGTCATAGTAGATAATACATTGAAATCGTCAGCTCAGTGTGCTGCAGCAGTCAAAAAAGCAAATAAAATGTTAGGAATTATTAGGAAGGGAATGGTTAATAAAACGGAAAATGTCATAATGCCTCTATATCGCTCCATGGTGAGACCACACCTTGAATACTGTGTACAATTCTGGTCGCCGTATCTCAAAAAAGATATAGTTGCAATGGAGAAGGTACAGAGAAGGGCAACCAAAATGATAAAGGGGATGGAACAGCTCCCCTATGAGGAAAGGCTGAAGAGGTTAGGGCTGTTCAGCTTGGAGAAGAGACGGCTGAGGGGGGATATCATAGAGGTCTTTAAGATCATGAGAGGTCTTGAACGAGTAGATGTGACTCGGTTATTTACACTTTCGAATAATAGAAGGACTAGGGGGCATTCCATGAAGTTAGCAAGTAGCACATTTAAGACTAATCGGAGAAAATTCTTTTTCACTCAACGCACAATAAATCTCTGGAATTTGTTGCCAGAGGATGTGGTTAGTGCAGTTAGTGTAGCTGGGTTCAAAAAAGGTTTGGATAAGTTCTTGGAAGAGAAGTCCATTAACTGCTATTAATCAAGTTTACTTAGGGAATAGTCACTGCTATTAATTGCATCAGTAGCATGGGAACTTCTAGGTGTTTGGGTAATTGCCAGGTTCTTGTGGCCTGGTTTGGCCTCTGTTGGAAACAGGATGCTGGGCTTGATGGACCCTTGGTCTGACCCAGCATGGCAATTTCTTATGTTCTTATGTTCTTATGCCTGGTGACTTGCAAGGTGATTTCTCTGTTGCAGGAGATCGGCTGGGTGGTGAACCTAGCCAAGAGCAGTCTTCAGCCTACTCAGTCACTGGAATACTTGGAGGTTTGGTTCGACACGAAGCAGGGCAAGGTGTTCCTGCTGGAAACTTGAATTCATACGTTGCTAGCTCAGCTCCGTCTGTTGTTGAACACTCTGTGCCTAACCGTATGATCTTACCTGCAGGTCCTTGGCTTAATCTCAGCGACCCTGGAAATGGTACCATGGGCGAGGGCACATATATGTCCTCTTCAGGGCTCCCTGCTGTCTCGGTGGAATCTGCAGTCTCAGGACTATTCAATTTGGCTCCACCTGCCGATGTAGGTATAATCCCAACTGTAGTGGTGGCTGCAGGCGGATGTTCTACAGAACGCAGTTTCCCTATCCCCACCAGACTGGCTAGTACTGACAACGAATGCGAGTCTCCTTGGTTGGGGAGCTCACTGTCAGGAGCTGACAGTGCAAAGGCACTGGAGTGCAGAAGAGTCTCTCTGGAACATCAATGACCTGGAAACCAGGGCAGTCCGGTTGGCATGTTTACAGTTCAGCAACAGGCTGCAGGGTCGATCAGTTTGAATAATGTCGGACAATGCAACGACTATGGCTTACATCAATTGGCAGGGAAAGTACCAAGAGCCAACAGGTGTCGCAGGAAATATATCAACTTATGGAATGGGCAGAGGTGCATCTCCAGATGATCTCAGCCTCGCACATTGCAGGCAAAGACAACATAAGAGCAGACTTTCTCAGCAGGGAGAGTCTGGACCCAGGAGAGTGGATGTTATCAGATGAGACATTTCAGCTGATTCGGTATCACTGGGGTCTCCTGTTCCTAGACCTGTTGGTGACTTGGCGTAATGCGAAAGTTCCACAATTCTTCAGCTGCAGAAGAGATCTGAAGTAATTGAAGATCGATGCCCTAGTGCAGGTGTGGCCGGAAGACAAATTGCTGTATGCCTTTCCTCCATGGCCCATGTTGGGCAGATTGATTCGAATGTCACAGAGAGATGGTGCTCTTGGTTGCTTCAGATTGGCCTAGGAGACCGTGGTATGCAGATCTGTGGAGGCTTCTGGTGGATTTGCCTCTTCGACTTTCAGCACACAGGAATCTGTTGCAGCAGGGGCCTGTTCTTTACAAAGTCTGACTCTATTTTGTCTTATGGTATGGCCCTTGAAAGGGCTCGCTTGCTGAAATGTGGATACTCTGAGGCAGTGATTTCCACCTTGCTAAGAGCTAAATTCTCTACTTCTTGACCTATGTGCAGGTTTGGGGAGTGTTTGAGGCCTGGTATGAGGAAGGGGTACTCTTCCTTCATTGGTAAAGATTCCACTCATTTTGGAATTTTTGCAGGATGGCTTGAATAAAGGCTTGGCTCTCAATTCCTTAAAGGTACAAATAGCAGCTGTCGCCTGTTTCAGGGGTCAGGTAAATGGTGGATCCTTGTCGGCTCAAACTAATTTATTTATTTATTTTTTAATTTTTATATACCGGAATTCCTGTATGCAATACAAATCATTCCGGTTTACAAGTAACGAAAAGGTTGCCCTGGTCTGGGAGGTTAGACCGGGGTTTTGTACATAGAACATTAAACATTGAACAATAACAATCAACCATTAAACATTATTACAAGGAACATTGAAGGTAAAAATAACATTTAGCAAATGGCAATTAACATTATTAGTGTTTTGGAATAGAATGTGTGTGTACAACTTTTTACAAGGAACTTTAGTAGTGAAGATAATCTGCAAATGTACTGTTATATAGTATGTAAACAATGACTGTTGAATAAACTTAACGAATAAGCAAGTACATATATGTAATTAAGTGCAAGGTGTTAATGTCAACCTGCAATAATGTGGCCTGTTTTCTGAAGAGTGAAACATCTTCATCCACCTTTATGGTTTCAGGTGCCCCTATGGAGTCTTGATTTTTGGCAGATCCTACGTTTAGACCTCTACGTACTCTGTCCTTAACGGTTGCTGACCTTGAAAATGGTGTTCCTTGTGGTAGTTTATTCTGTGTGTAGGGTTTCCAAACTGCAGGCCTTGTCTTGCCGGGAGCCATTTCTCCAGGTGACTCTAGGGGTGGTACAGCTGTGTACTGTTCCTTTCTTTTTACCAAAGGTGGTCCCTGAGTTTCACTTGAATCAGTCCATCTCTCTGCCATCTCTGGACAGAGAGAGAGATGTAGAGGAGTATCAACTGTTGTGACTCTTGGATGTCAAGAGAAATATTGTCAGGTATCTAGAGGTTACTGAGCCTTTGTGGAAGTTGGATCGCCTGTTTGTCCTTCATGACGGTACTAGACAGAGCCAGCCTCGCAAGTTACAATAGCTCGCTGGATTAAGAAGGTAGTCACGGCTGCATACGTGGATGCTAGAAAGCCATTACCTATTTATTTAGTCAAGTTAGGGCCCATTCTACTAGAGTTCAGACAGTGTCATGGGCAGAAGTTAGATTATTGTCTCCTGTCGACATTTGCCGAGCTGCGATGTGGTCCTCCTGACACACCTTTTCCAGGTATTATCATCAGTAATTGCCACCTTACTTTGCATGCAGAAGTTCTCTACGTCTCTAGTGTATGTGCAGGTCTGGAGAGTATTTGAGGCCTGGTGTGAGGAATGCGGTGTCCCCCCTCGGGTGGTCAAAATCCCATTAATTCTGAAATTTTTTCAGGACAGCTTGAATAAAGGTTTGACCCTTAGCTCCTTGAAGGTCCAGGTAGTGGCTCTCTCCTGTTTCAGGGACAAGGTGAACGGAACCGACCTGTCCTTTCATCTGGACGTGGCCCATTTTCTGAAAGGGGTGAAGCACCTCCAGCTACCCCTACAGTGGCTGGTTCCCTTGTGGAATCTTAATCGAGGATTAGAATTTTTGGCAGGGCCCTCCTTTCGGCCTCTGCGCAGTCATTCCTTGCATTTATTAACCTTGAAAATGGTGTTCCTGGTGGCTATATGCTCAGCACGTCGCATCTCTGAACTACAGGCATTGTCATGTCAGGAACTGTTCCTCCGGATGACTCCAGAAGCATTGCAGCTTCATACTGTTCCATCCTTCTTGCCCAAGGTAGTCTTGGGGTTTCATTTCAATCAGTCCATTTTGTTGCCATCCCTAGATAAGCATAAGGACGCAGAAGAATACTGCCTCTTCTGTCATTTGAATGTTGGTAGACTTTTGGTATGGTATCTGGAAGTTTCAGAACTGGTCCAAAAGCTGGACCACCTGTTTGTCCTTCATTGATGGAAGGAAGCGGGGCAAACCAGCTTCGTGGGCTACCATAGTTCGCTGGATTAAGGAGGTGATCACAGGAGCCTATGTGGAGGCAGGAAAGCCATTACCTTCTCAGGTTAAAGCTCATTTCACGAGGGCTCAGGTGGTCTCATGGGTAGAAGGTAGACTGCTGTCTCCTGTCGATATCTGCTGAGCGGCAATGTGGTCCTCTTGGCACATCTTTGCCTGGACGAACAGGCCCAAGAGGATTCAGCCTTTCAAGGGCAGTGTTTAACCAGACCGCGGGCAGCCTCCCGCCCCAATTGAGAGTAACTTTTGTACATCCCATTGATCCTGAGTCCATCTGGCTACACGCTAGGAAATGGAGAATTTACTTACCTGATAATTTTGTTTTTCTTAGTGTAGACAGATGGCCTCAGCATCCCGCCCATGGTTTCCCAAGAACAGTGCTAAGGATTCACCCATGGAGTGGATATTGGTTCCAAGGGATTGCAGGTAAGCCTTCACTCAGTCCCTAGATCGGGGCATCAGTATTCTTACTGGGGTTCAGTGGCTTTTGAAGAGAATACTGAAGGGCTGAGGTCACTGCAGGGTTGTATATTGCGTGACGTCGGCTTTGAAATCTGACTCCCTTTCCATCTGCTGGCAGGGGAGCATAACCCATTGGACCTGCCTACACTAAGGAAAACAAAATTATCAGGTAAGTAATTTCTCCATTGTAATTCCATCAGGCTGGTTGATGTTTTATGTTATTGTAATATTATTTTATGTTTTTATGTTTTGTATGTACTTAGGCTGTTACACATAATAAATGGAAATAAAAGTATATCGCCTAATATTTTTCTTAGGCGATTGAGAAATTTTAATAATGATATGCAAAAAGACAAAGCTTTCCCGATGGCCTTTCTGCAGTGTAACTTACAAAAATGTTGAAAAGAACCAGTCCAAGGATTAATCCCTGTGGCACACTCTTCTCTGAGTGAACTCCATTTGCCACTATCCTTTTGTCACCTCCCAGTCAATCATTTTCTAACCCAGTTAGTTAATTTAAGACCCATAGCAAGGGCACTCAGTTTGGCACTCACCTATGTGGAACTGTGTCAAAGGCCTTACTGAAATCCAAGTACTCTACATCTAGCAGTCACCCAGTCAAATAAATTGATTACATTTGTCTTAACAAGACCTTCCTCTGGTACAGCAATGCTGCCTCAGATCTTGTAATCCATTGGATTCCAGAAACTGCACTAGCCTCTGTTTTAGCAGTGATTCCATTAATTTACTCAGAAGTCAGACCAACTGGCCTGTCATTTCCTGCCTCCTCCTTAGTTTCACTTCTACGAGAATGATCCATATTTGCCTGTCTCCTGACTCTAAAGAATTATTGAAAAGGTCAGCCAGCGAAGCTGCTGTATCTGTATCCCATCCAGCCCCATCGATTTATCTACTTTAAGTTTAGCTAGTTCTTCTCGAATACAGTCTTCTGAAAATCATTTGAGATTTACATAGAAACATAGAAATGACGGCAGAAAAGGACCAAACGGTCCATCTAGTCTGCCCAGCAAGCTTACGGCAGTATCTGTTGCACCATACAAATATCTACTGTGCCATCAAGTCCCCCTATACTTATCAGTTTCCAAGACCATCATACAAGTCTCCCTAAACTTATCAGTTTCCCAGACCGTCAAAGTCAGGGCTCATGTTGGTTGCTTTTTGGGTCCAATTCCCATTACGTCTTGCCGTTGAAGCAGAGTTTAATGTTGGAATTTCATCAAAATTATCAGGCTTCTTGGTTAATGTTAGTAACAGCCGCATCATCAAGTTATCCCCATTTTTATTTGTTTTACCAGGCTGCAAAATTCAATGTCCTTGTTGGTTGCTGTCTGAATCTAATTCCCCTTTTCCTCTTTTCCCCTTGCCGTTGAAGCAGAGAGCAGTGAAGGAGTTGCATCAACAGTATGAAGGCTTATTGGTTTAGGTTAGTAACCACCACACCAGCAAGTTACCCACATTCACTATTTTCTTCAGTCTCATCCTCTAGCCTTTAGAGAGCCACAGTGTTTATCCCTTGCCCCTTTGATATCTTTCACCATTTTTGTCTTCACCACTTCCTCCAGAAGGGCAATCCAGGCATCCACCACCCTCTCTGTGAAAAAATATTTTCTGACTGTTCTGAGTCTTCCTCCCTGAAGTTTCATTTTGTGACCTCAAGTTCTACTGATTTCTTTCCAATGGAAAATGTTTTTTGTTGATTGTGCATCATTAAAACCTTTCAGGTATCTGAAGGTCTGTATCATATCTCCCCTGCACCTCCTCTCCAAGTTATACATGTTTAGGTCCTACAACCTCTCCTAATAAGTCTTTTGATGGAGACCATCCACCATTTTGGTTGCCTTTCTCTGGACAGCCTCCATTCTGTCCCTGTCCCTTTTGCGATACGGTCTCCTTAACTGAACACAATATTCCAGGTGAGGCCTCATAAGGACCTGTACAAGAAGATTATCACCTCCATTTTCTTACTGGTTATTCCTCTCTCTATGCAGCCCAGCATTCTTCTGGCTGTATCTATCGCCATGTCACATTGCCTAGCCATCCTCAGATCTCTAGACACTATCACCCCAAGGTGTGTCTCTTGCTCCATACACAACAGCCTTCACCCCCCATCACATACAGCTCTTTTGGATTACCACACCCCAGATGCATGACTCTGCACTTCTTGGCATTTAATCCCAGCTGTCATATCTTCGACCACCTTTCAAGTTTCCTTAAATCACGTCTAATTCTCTCTACTCCTTCCAGTGTGTCCACTCTGTTGCAGATCTTAGTATCATCTGCAGATAGACAATCTTTACCTTCTATCCCTTCCACAATGCCGCTCTCAAAGATATTGAACAGAACCGGTCCCAACACCGATCCGATACCTCGTTGCCTGTCCTATATTTCTCTATTTTCTGAGGCCTTCCCCTAGCCTTTCCTTAGTGAATACTGAAAAAGAATATTTGTTATGCAGTTCGCTTTTTTCCTCATCAGCCACTACATATTCCTCCCCTGCAGCCCTATGGCTCAAAATGTCACTTTTGTATTTCCTCCTATCACCAAATTTAAAAAAAAAAAAATAATTCTTCCCTGTACGTACCAGGATCAGTCCAGACACCTGGGTTGTGACTCCGCACCAGCAGATGGAGACAGAGCAAAACTTGTCGGGCATCCCTACATATAGTAAGGTGCCACCCACAGCTCGTCAGTCTTACTCTGTCTCCAGCAGATGGAGCAGGTCCACCCACAGTCTCTGGTGATCCTGGTTAGTTAGTCAGGAGATTTAAAAAAAAAAAAAAAAAAGAAGTGAAAGGGAATTTATTTATAAGGCAGTTGAGGGGTTTTGTTTTCAAGAAGATCCCGTCCAGGTCCTGCAAGCCTCCCAGGGGGGTTGGAAGGTTCTGAGGGGACCATCCCCCCCTGGTTGAGGCCGCTGTTGAGGGCTGAGAGCCCGGCCCTTTCTGGCAGCAGCGTCGGGGGTTGACACCGGGGAGCCCGGTTCACTCACCCCCGTCGGAGAGGAAGAATCAGGACCGGGGCCAGCAGCAAGTAAAAAAAAAAAAAAAAAAAATTTTTTTTGTACTTTCTTTTCGGTGCCGGCCGGTCGCTCTCTCTCTCTCGCTCGCTCCTTGTGTTCGCAGGTAGTAAAGGGGGGGCCGCCGGATCGCCGAAATTTTGTGTCAGGCTTGGTTTTTTATTTGCCTTGCTGTCCGGCCGCGCGCCGCTGCACAGGGCGCGAATGCCGCGTGGTTCCTCCTGCCGCTCGTGCGGCTCGGCGTGCTCGCGAGTGTCGAGGGAGGGGCTCTGCTCGACTTGCGTCTCGGGGGGTGAAGGACCGTCCGAGAGCAGTCGGGGAGTCCGGACTCGGCCGCTGCGTTCGCCGCCGCGAGAGGGACCCGATGCCGGAGGCAGCTCAGAGCCGTTCCCGCTTAGCGCGGGAACGGCGGCCATCTTGGACACGGTTCGTGAGGCAACAAGGAAGGCCGTGGAGCAGGCCGCGTTGCCGCCTGCACTTTCCCCGCAGCAGCGGGCCCCCGGGGGGGCTCCCCCGGGGGGGGACGGATCACCTGCGAGTTGCCCTTCTGAGGAGGCTTCCTCGGATTCGGAGGCCTCCTTATCTCCCGGTATCGCGGGATTATTGCATCAGTTGCTGAAGTACAAAAGCTCAAAACGGAAGAGGAAGCCCAGCAAGGCCGGCCATCGAAAGAGACGGGCGGGGGAGGCCATCAGGAGGCCCGCGGACCCGCCCAGGGAGCGTCGGTCCTTGAGGGGGATCCCCCAGGACACCGAGTCGGATTCGGTCTCGTCGGCAGGGGACGAGCCGGATGAGAATCCGAGGGGACCGGACGCGCCAGCCGACCCAGAGGCGGGAGGCCCAGGGACGGCCAAGGGAACGCCAGCCGTAGAAGGAGACGACCCCAAGGTCGTCCGGTTGTTCAGGAAGGAGGAGCTGGCTCCGCTGATCCCGGCCATTCTGCATGAAGTGGGAGTAGATGCCCCCCTGGTGGCGTCTCGGTCGGATGCCGCTAGGTCAGACGCCAAGATGGATCCTGTGCTGTTAGGCCTAACGGGACCGGCAGTGGCTTTTCCTTTTCACTTCTCGGCGACCGATATTCTGTTCCGAGAATGGGATACTCCGGAATTGGGCCTGAAGGTCAGTAAAGCGATGGATAAGTTGTATCCCTTGCCGGAGGACGCTCTGGAGATGTTACGTTTTCCCAGGGTGGATGCTGCGGTCTCGGCAGTGACGAAGCGATCCACGATTCCAGTTACCAGGGCTACGGCTCTTAAGGATATCCAGGATCGGAAGCTTGAAGCGCAGCTCAAGAAGGTTTTCGAAGCGTCAGCCTTGGGAGTCCGCGCGGCTATCTGCAGTAATTTTGCGTTACGAGCCGGGTTGCGCTGGGCTCAGGTGCTCCAGGCCAACGCAGGGCTTTCGGGAGAGGAAGCGACACAAGCAGATCACCTAGAGGCGGTGATCGCTTATAGTGCGGACGCGATGCATGACCTTCTTCGGACGTCGGCCAGGGCCATGGTCTCGGCGGTTTCGGCCCGCCGGTTACTGTGGCTACGGAATTGGGCGGCGGATGGGTCCTCGAAGGCTCATCTGGGTGCCCTTCCGTTCAAAGGGAAGCTGCTGTTCGGTAAGGAGCTGGACGACCTGATGCAGTCTCTGGGAGAGAACCGGGCGTTCAAGTTGCCTGAGGATAGGCACCGAAACAGGACATCCTTCTCTGGTAGGGCCCGTTTTCGGGGTCCACGGAAGTCACGGCAGCAGAGGTCGTCTGGGCCCGCCTATCGAGCTGGCTCTGGTTCCTCGAGAACATCTTCGTGGTCTCAGTCCTTTCGCGGCAGAAAATTTGGGAGGCGCGACGGTCCCGGATCCGGATCGGGGCCGAAAGCCTCACAATGAAGGGAGGCTGGTCCGTTCCTGGCCGCCTGCTCCTCCGGCTGTGCCGCACGTGGGAGCCAGGTTGGAGCGCTTCTACGGGGAATGGACCAGGATAACGACGGATCAGTGGGTCCTTTCCGTGATAAGTCAAGGCTGCGCGTTAGATTTTGCAAGGATTCCAGCGGACAAGTTCTTGGTCTCCCCTTGCAAGGGTCGAGGCAAGCAAGCGGCCGTCCGGGATACACTGGAGCGGCTGCGAGACCTGGGGGCAGTAATACCCGTTCCCCCAGGACAACTCCGTCGAGGAAGGTACTCCATCTACTTCATTGTGCCAAAGAAGGAAGGTACCTTCAGACCCATCTTAGATCTGAAAAGGGTCAACAGGTGTCTTCGCGTTCCACGCTTCAAAATGGAAACGATACGGTCGGTGATCGCCGCTGTACGGCCGGGAGAGTTTCTGGCGTCCTTGGACCTCACGGAGGCTTACCTGCATATAGGCATTCGGCCAGACCATCAGCGGTTTCTACGCTTCTGTATCCTGGGCCGGCATTTTCAGTTCAAAGCTCTCCCCTTCGGCCTCGCCACCGCTCCGCGGACGTTTACAAAGGTAATGGTGGTGGTGGCAGCCAAGCTTCGCAAGGAGGGGTTCCTGGTGCATCCCTACTTGGACGACTGGCTCATCCGGGCCAAAACGGAGAGTCGATGCCGACAGGCGGTCGAAAGAGTCCTGCAACTCTTGCGTTCTCTCGGCTGGGTGGTCAATCTCGCCAAGAGTCGCCTCGTCCCCACCCAGACGCTGCATTACCTGGGAGCTCTATTCGACACGAAGCAGGGCAGAGTGTTTTTGTCCCAGGAGCGGGTGTGCAAGCTTCAGAGCCAGGTACGCAGGTTGATGTCCCTGCGGTGCCCATTGGTCTGCGATCATCTCATGGTGTTGGGATCAATGGCGTCGACGTTGTCCCTGGTTCCCTGGGCGTTTGCTCATCTACGGCCATTGCAATCCGCATTGCTCTCCCGCTGGCGACCAGTGTCGGGGGATTTTCACATGCCACTTCCACTCACGGATCCTGCGAGGTCCAGTCTACAATGGTGGCTCAGCTCAAGCAATCTGACCCGCGGAGTGTCTCTGCTCATGCCCACCTGGACAGTAGTCACTACGGATGCCAGCTTATCCGGCTGGGGGGCGGTGTGCATGGGCCGCTCGGTGCAGGGACAGTGGTCCAAGGCTCAGTCACAGTGGTCAATCAATTGCTTGGAGACCAGGGCGGTCTTGTTGGCGCTGCAGTCCTTTCTCCCTTTGGTTCGAGGGAAAGCGGTCCGAGTGTTGTCGGACAATGCGACCACAGTGGCGTACATCAATCGCCAGGGAGGAACGAGGAGCCGGGCTGTCGCGGAGCAGACGCGGCAACTGATGCACTGGGCGGAAAGACATCTAAGCAGCATCGCGGCTTCCCACATCACCGGCGTAGACAATGTCCAAGCGGATTTTCTCAGCCGACATCGCTTGGATCCCGGGGAATGGGAGCTGTCGGAGGGAGCTTACCACCTCCTCTGCGAGCGGTGGGGAACGCCACACATGGATCTGATGGCCACCGCTCAGAACGCCAAAGCCCCGCGGTTCTTCAGTCGAAGAAGAGAATGGGGGGCCGAAGGGGTGGATGCTCTGGTCCTCCCCTGGCCCACAAACGTTCTGCTGTATGTGTTTCCTCCTTGGCCTCTGATAGGCAAGATTCTTCGGCGCATAGAGATGCATCCCGCAGAGGTGGTCTTGATAGCGCCCGAATGGCCACGGCGTCCGTGGTTCGCGGACCTCCTCCAGTTGGCGCGGGAACCTCCTCTCCGGTTCCGCGGGGAAGCGGCGCTCCTGCGGCAAGGGCCCGTCTGTTTGGAGGACGTGGATCACTTCTGTCTCGCGGCCTGGCTTTTGAGAGGAAACGCTTGAAGGATAAAGGATATTCGGATGCGGTGGTAGCCACATTGCTGAGTTCTAGAAAGCGGTCTACGTCCTTTGCCTACGTTAGGGTGTGGACAGTGTTTGAGGACTGGTGTAGAGCTCGGGAGTTGGATCCTGTGCGGCCCTCCGTACCGGATGTTCTTGCGTTTCTTCAGTCTGGACTTACAAAGGGGCTGTCTTGCAGTACTCTTAAGGTCCAGGTGGCGGCGCTTGGGTGCCTCAGAGGTAAGGTGAGCGGAAGGTCCTTGGCGCAGCACCCGGATGTGGCGCGTTTTCTTCGGGGAGCCAAACATTTGCGGCCGCCTTTGCGTTCGCCATGTCCTTCTTGGAATCTGAATTGGGTTCTTTCCGCTCTGTGTTCGTCCCCTTTTGAGCCTCTGAGACGGGCGACGCTTAAGGACCTTACTCTCAAGACGGTGTTTCTTGTGGCAATTGCGTCGGCACGGCGTGTTTCCGAACTGCAGGCATTGTCTTGTAGGGAGCCTTTCTTGCGCTTTTCTGCGGCAGGCGTCTCGTTAAGGACGGTTCCCTCCTTCCTTCCTAAGGTGGTTTCAGCTTTTCATTTGAACCAGACGGTTGAGCTGCCCGCTTTTCCGGAAGGGGAGCGGTCTGATCCTGATGCTAGACTGTTGAAGAAGCTAGATGTCCGCAGAGTGCTGCTCCGTTATCTGGAAGTCACGAATGCCTTTCGGGTTTCGGATCATCTTTTCGTTTTGTGCTCGGGGCCAAAACGTGGTGGGGCAGCTTCCCGTACCACGATTGCGCGCTGGCTCAAGGAGGCCATTGCTTCAGCGTACATTCTGAAGGGGAAGTCTGTTCCTGCGGGTCTTCGGGCTCCCTCGACGTGAGCACAAGCTGCATCGTGGGCAGAATCTTCCCACGTGTCGCCACAAGAGATTTGCAAAGCAGCGACTTGGAAGTCACTGCATACGTTTGCTAGACACTACCGTGTGGATGTTCGGGGCCTGGATTCAGGGGGTTTCGGAGAGAGAGTTCTGCGAGCGGGACTCTCTAGTGCCCACCCTCGGTAATTCAGCTCTGGTACATCCCAGGTGTCTGGACTGATCCTGATACGTACAGGGAAAGGAAAATTAGTTTCTTACCTGATAATTTTCGTTCCTGTAGTACCAAGGATCAGTCCAGGATCCCGCCCGTATAGTCTGTTTGGTTGGGAGTTCTGCAGAAGAGAGTCCGCTCGGTTGGCACTCTGTTTGTTTTCGTGTAAGTTGTTGAGGCCTCTGGTTCTGGTAGTTCTGATCCAGCCGGGGGTTCTGTGTATTTGGCCTGGGGTTTCGGGCCATCTAGTTAGTTAGTTGACGTTCAATGTTGTGCTTTGACATTATGTAAGACTGACGAGCTGTGGGTGGCACCTTACTATATGTAGGGATGCCCGACAAGTTTTGCTCTGTCTCCATCTGCTGGTGCGGAGTCACAACCCAGGTGTCTGGACTGATCCTTGGTACTACAGGAACGAAAATTATCAGGTAAGAAACTAATTTTCCTTTATCCCTCTATTCCAGTGTTTGCAATTTTTTTTCCATTTGCTTCTTTGCATTCCTGACTACTTTCCCAGCTTCTGTTACCTTTGCTAGATATTATCGCTTCTCTTCCTCTTTCTTGTAGTTTATGAACACTAAACTTTTTTTTCCTTACCTTTTCTGCTCCTTCTCTAGAAAACCAGAATGGCCTCTTTATAAAAACCACTTTGCAAAGACCATTTGTTCGTATGAAATTGGGTTTATGCGAGCAAGTCCTTTTGGAAATTGCACCTTCAAAAATAGAAATGCCTTAGTTTTATTATTTATTCCATTTATATTCCATTTTTTGGTACTTCAGGTATGATAGGTATTTCCTTATCCCCAGAGGGCTTACAGTCAGGGACGGTAACTTTCAAACCTGCTCACGTGCACCAGCATGCGTGCCCAGGGACACAGACATTTTATAATATGCGCGCATGTTATAAGCCTGAGCACGTCCAATTTTAAATAGGCACGCAAATTTCAGAAATCAGAGGATTTTAAAAGGGGCATGTGCCCATGCCATTGCCGGTTTCACCAGTTCACCCAGTTAAGAACTAGATCCTCCAAACCCCTCTAGTTTAATAGCCTACACTCCCTCTCAGGTACCCCAGACCCTTAAAACCCCTCATGGATGGATAATTTTTTTTTTTAAACTTACACCTTTTTCATAACAGAAGTAAACTTACGCGCACTTGACCTGGGCGCTATTTGCACACACATCTCTTGGCCCTACCCTGAAGACCCATGCCTCAACCAGACTCCTCCCCTTTTTCAATTCATGGGAGATGTGCGCGCTGCCAGAGATATGCGTGCATCTCGGCAGCTTTTAAAATTCGGGGGGGGGGGGGGGGGGTGCGCACCAGACTGACTTGCGTGCACATCCCCTAAATGATGCACGGGTCGGGCTTTTACAAATCACCTTTTAGTCTGTACCTGAGGCAACAGAGGGTAAAGTGACTTATCCAAGGTGACACGGAGCAGTAATGGAATTTGAACCTTGGTCTCCCTGAATCATCGCCCACTTCTCTAACTAATAGGCTACTCCTCCACTCTACGTAACACGTTTCTGTTACAAAAAGAAAAATCTTATGTGCTAACTGAGCTGTACCTAGTGCATGGGAGGTATTTACCTGGGTGCTGATTTCCAGTTTACCCAGGTCAGAGGGACTGCCTGGAGATTGCCCTCCCTCCACACAGCTGAGAGTATGGGCATTGATCCACAGCCTGCAACCCATTACCCAGATAGAGGGGCAGCATTGCCGGGCTTTGCATCAATGCAAGCAGTTTGCAATTAATTACCCCCTTAGTCTCGTGAGAACAATAAAGTAAGTTTTTTTTAATATTACACAAAACTATGTATATTTCAGTTTTTCCCCAAATTTTCATTTTTTTTCCCCCAAAAAAACGAAATAACAAGAAAAAAAATTTGTTTTCTTCCCTTCGCTTAAAATTTCCAGAAATATAAACATCTCTATGACAGGGAGTCAGTCTGAGGTGTGGAAGAAGCAGGTACAAGTGAGGAACTGGGAGGCAGGAACAGACACAAGTCCAGGTGAGCAGGACCAGGCTGGAAAGAAATTAACAAGACAAAAAAAGTCCAGATGGTTTGTTGTACCATCAGGCAGCTGGTGCTACAGAGGGGTTTAAATAGTGCAGTTAGTCAGGACTGGTGCCTCCTGGACCAATGAGCTGTGAGCAGGGCGGTGCTAGCAGAAAGGTGAACTTGCTGGAAGAATCTGGGAAACGGAGTGGGGCCAGATGCCAGAGGCTCCCCGGTTCCAGAGCGGCCAGGCCCAACACCAGCTTTGCTCCACTGTCATTTTTCTTTTTCTGCTGGTGGCACTGTGATTCTTGCTAAGCTCAAGAAGACTGCTCTCACCGTACGTGCATTTACTGTTGTCTTTTTTTCAGCTGTCCTTTGCTAGAGGGAAGGATTACCTGAAGCACATCATGGAGATTCACAAGGAGAGTGGCTACGGCTGCAGCATCTGTAACCGCCGCTTCGCGCTGAAGGCCACGTACCATGCTCACATGGTCATCCACCGGGAGAACCTACCGGACCCGGAGGTGCAGAAGTGAGTGAGTCGCGTTCTAGCATTCCGCACTGCGCTGTCTCCTGCTGCAGTCCTGCCCTGCAGGATTTCCAAGGTCCACCTACTGGGCGGCAGCGTCCCACACTGTGGTATCCTACTTCCAACTTTTCTCTTAGAAAAAGCTCAGGGTAAGAATACGACAACAGTAGGAGGGGTGCGTGGCTAAGTATGGGGATTGTTCCCCTGCCTGCAAGTGAATTAATATTTCTGGCCTTGAAAAAAGCAGCAGGAACCAATCACCCAGATTGCGGTTCTGAGCTAGAGGTTCATACTGCTTATGTTATGCAGACTTCTGTAAGCAGAAAATTTAAGCAAATAGTCACCTGCAGGACAGAAAACGTGCCTTCAGATATTTGGCCATATTCATGGCTCAGGAATTCGTCCCATGAATAAATGGTCATTTTTTTGTAGTGCAGTGTTTGTGTCTCTGATGGGGGCGTTACAGTGCAAGTGGACTTTGCTTAATTTTTATTTTGATGATCTCTGCCCCCCACCTTTTTTTTATATCCTGATAAACACCCCCCCCCCCCCCGAAATATTCTATGAAAGAATGACCCTGCTGATTGAGAGGGCTAAAGAAATTAGGTGTGGATGGCAAGGAGGAAGAGAGTTGAATCCCTCTGTCAGTTTTCTGCTCTGTTTTAGGTACATTCATCCCTGTGAAAACTGCGGAAGGATTTTCAACAGCATTGGGAATCTAGAGCGCCATAAACTTATACATTCAGGTAATGGTTTAAAATGCACATCCCTCATCCACGTGGACACGGGGGGGGGGGGGGAGATGAATACACTGGTTTTCCAGTGGAGGAGGGAGATAGTTGGGCTGTTTGAAATTAAGAAAAATGAAGCTCTTACACAAGCACAGGTGACTGCAGAGAGGTTCAGCTTGGTCAGTTCTGCAAGCTTTAACTCTGAAAAGGAAGCCCTCTCTTTTTCTCTGGACATGCTGAGTTGTTCCCCCTGCATTCCCAAAACAGCTTGTGGTCGCCAGAGTCAGTGATTGTCTGCTAGGCTGCCATTTGATTGGTTCATGTAGCAAAACGTACAAGACGTTTACGGCTATTTCAAAACCCTGCCACTAGACTGCTTGTCCAGGCACAGTTCGCCCATTCTGACCACCCTCACTGGTTACTGGCTGCTCAGCATAATATGGGCCCCCACCTATCTGGCTGAGTGGTTGATCCCATGCATTACACCTCACTCCTTGAGATCACAAGAGGGCAATTAGCTGTTGATTCAACTGCCAAAAGCTTTTAACTCAGCTATGGCCTGAAATCGCTGTTTCTCTATGAGGTTCCAAATCAGTGGAACAAGCTATGCCCTTATCAGCTGACCTTATGTCCAATGTGGTGGATGTTATGTGTGACCCTCCTGCTCACAGGGCCATGCTGAGTGCCTCTTTCTGTACAGTACATGCAGCCCTATAGGACAGATCGTCATTTCTGGGACCCGCTGCGGGTTTGAGACAAAACTGGAAATCTCTCCTGGAAAATGTTAATCTGGAAGAGTAATTCAGTGAAGCGGGATCATAATGCGGTTTCTCACCCCTTCATTCTCATTTCTTTTCTCATTCAGCATTTTTTTTCTTCCTCTCCTTTCCATCGTTCCTTCCATATTATTAGCCCTTTCTTCTCCACATCTCCATCTCTTACCCATCTATCTTTCCTACTTTGTCATTCAGCCCTTCATCTCCCCCTCTGACCCCATATCCCTCCTCACCTCTGGCTCTTCCAGGTGCCCATGACAGAGCAATCAAGGTCATCAAGACCAGTGATGTCTCCCTGCTGTGACATTATCACATCAGATCCCTCCTTGAAGCTTAAAAGCCATTGAGACAGCTGGGCCAGTGCATTCTCAATGGCGATGGGAGAGGGCTTAAGTGTATTGAAATGTGATTATTTTAAAAAGTTCTCACTGACCTATCTCCAGTGCTGCTTTCATAATGATTTTAGCGTAACGTACTCCACATTATTATACTATAATCTTTCTATGGTGCCGTAGCCGTTCTCGTATTTCTTCCTGTGGAGAGTATGAGGGAATGACAGCGCAATGTTATGCAGTCTCGGTATCTCCAAATCCCTGTGAGAACGTTATCAGCTGGCCCCAGGGGGCACGAACTACATCACCACAGGATTGTCTTCTAGAAAGCTCACTGTGCCTGCACTGGCTGCCGATCTCCTCTAGTGGGCACTGCAGGTCCTATGCACAGAGTTTCCCATGGCAAAAGGTGGCATTTCGTGCCAGCAGTTCTGCTCTTGAAGTTGCAGAGTATGACACTTTTGGGGAGGGAAGGGGGAGTGTTTCCTCCTACACGCTTTCCTCTCTTACCTGTCCGAATCTTTCAGGTGTGAAGAGTCACACGTGCAACCAGTGCAGCAAATCGTTTGCCAGGAAGGACATGCTGAAGGAGCACATGAGAGTGCACGACAATATCCGGGAGTACCTGTGCGCGGAGTGCGGGAAAGGTATGTGAGCCAGGCTGGTTCCTCGTGGCTTGGATTAGTATGAGCAAAGGGTCTGTGCTAAAGCAATGCGGCATGTAGGGCTTTTCTAGTCCCTGCCTCATCCATCTTTCATCAGGAAGTCCTCGTGTATCGCTTCCCTCTGTAGTGCTTCCTGTACAGTAGTGATCATGGCCATGCAGTGTTCTCCTGTATGCAGGGAGGAGATATGCATAGTGGCTTTTGGTGTAAATCCCTTCACCTGCTGACTCTGTAGCCGTAGGCAAGTTAACTCTTTTCCCCATGTCTCCATTTTCCTTTTTCTTTTTCCTCTCCTGAAGATTTCATGTAGTCTGGGTGTCAGGATTATTTCCTGCACTGTCCGCTCTTAGAGTCGGCGCATGTTTGTCTTCAGAGTATTAAACTATAAAGCACTTTGGGATCTTGTTTGGATGGTAGGTGCTGTGTTAAATGCATAGGACGACTGCTGTCCTCTCCTGTGTGAGGACAGCAGTCCTATCTCCTGTGTGAGATAGCAGGCCCCAGCGGCCTTCTAGTGCTGGTGTCTAACTGACCACCAGGAATCAGCATAGATGCAACACCTTGCTCTCCCGCCACCCTTCCAGGGACTGCAAGAGCTGCAGCAGCACCCCCAGTCCACGGGCGAGCAGGAGCCAGAGCCAGGAATGGAACTCAGGCCTTTCTGCCTGGCCTCTAGTGCTCCCTTTTTGCATTGTGAAAGCACTCCAGCACCCCATTCTGCTATGCCCATTGGGCCTTTCCCCCAGTCATTCCCTGGAGCTCTGACACGTGCAGCCTGTGTTGCTGTGCTGCAGGGGAGGCAGGGGTTGAGACGCCACATGGCCTAAAGTTCTCTGCTTGCATCCCCCCCTCTCTTTCCCCCATGCAGGAATGAAGACGAAGCACGCACTGCGCCACCACATGAAGCTGCACAAGGGCATCAAGGAATACGAGTGCAAGGAGTGCCATCGCAGGTTCGCTCAGAAGGTCAACATGCTGAAGCACTACAAAAGGCACACGGGTGAGAGCGGGCAGGGGAACACTGCCCCCGTGGCGTCTGGGGAGGGGACCGAAGTCTCAGCCCAATTTCCTGGATGCACTATCAAGATCGAATGTTGTGAAGTGCCTGTGGAAAATCCAGCATTGTGATTTGTCAGATGGCATCATGTGACCGTTCTAAAATGGGCAGGCCTTAGTGAGCTTTCTGATTGGCTGAGAGCAGGGTTTTTTTTTTTTTTGTCATATGGATACATTTTTGCAGCAACATAGTTGGGATCTAGTTTTGACTCATTGCCAATCCTCATATCCATACGCCAAGGAATGAGAAATTCCTATTGGTCAAAGCACCTGTCAATCAGAATGCCTAACGCTCCAGACTTTCATATTAGGATATAGTCATACCACACCAATAAGATTTTTCCCTTCAAGGGCTTCCAGCTCAATCATATTCAGTCATCCAGGGCTTTTAATAGTCTCCACCACTGCTTCCCCCTGCCGTGTCAAGCCCAGCCATCACAGTGGTAGTCCTTGATCGGGAGACCCCCATCTAACATGGATCCTGAATCTGGCCAGTAAGTGTTGCCATTATGCAATGGCTGGGACTTCCTTCCCCCCTCTCCTCCATCCCCAGGGCTGCGAGTGCTACCTTTACTGCTTTCCCAGCCCTGGAAAGCCCGGGGAGCAAAAATCAAAGCCAGATCTCTGTATGGCAGTGTGCAGCACTGGCCATTAGTCACCACAAATCCTTCCATGGTTCAGGAAATATTTGTCTTACAACCTATCTCTCTGGGAAGCTGAGCTTTGTACTTTTTCCAGCGATATAAGAATAATGGGGGTCATTTTCAAAAGGATTTACACATGTAAATGTAACTACTATTGTAGCAATTTTCAAAAGCCGCTTACCCGTGACAAGTGCACTTTCCCAGGTAAATGCTATGGACAATTCAATGGCCTGTATTGTAGCAATTTTCCAAAGCCCACTTACACGGATAAAACCCAGTTTTAAGTGCGTAAATGCTTTTGAAAATCAGGCCCAATGTTTGTGTGACAGTCGAGCCCAGAGAAATCACATCCAAAAGGATTGTAAGAAGGCAAGACATGGTGGGCAGGTGATGCACACAGCACAGACTGCAGCTCAGGGAAGCTGCAGCCACCAGAGATCCGGCAGATGCCCTACCCCCCCCCCCCCGCGAAGGGGGCTTTTAAATCTTATTTTGTGTAACATTGGGCAGTGGGGTTTTTGATTTTTTTTTTTTTTTTTTTTTTAGCTGATCTAATCATATAAGATTAAAGCTTTTTGTTTCTGCATTGTAACAAAGTTCTTTACCTGGCAAGGTGAGCCCCTGTGTTCCCTGAAATAAAAATGTCTGATCATTTTGGTTCTGCAGTGTGTGTGAAATTTGTAGGTTCTTCCTCACACGTTCGCCTGCTCTGGCTGATATTCCTCTTCGAGGGCAATTTTCAAAGCCATTTCTATGGGGAACAAGAAAGGTTTTACGCACGGGGCCTTTGAAAACCGCCTCTCCTATCTGTGCATAAAGTTGCACACGCAGTGCCGCCGCGCACGTAACTTTATGCACAGAGAGGAGGGGCGTTCCCGGGAAGAGCTAACACTGGCACGTGTGCTTTCAAAAGTCCCGGCATATATTGTCCCCCAGGAAAAGTCCTCACACAAATAGCATGGCCTCTGCTCATAGTTCTTTCCATCTCCGTTTTCAAAGGGAATTAATTTTTTTCCCATTGAAAACTGACATGGGGGGGTGTTGTCTGCGGTGTGAAAGCACCCGCAGCCATTTTACTTCTGTGCACGGTTTGAAAGTTGCCCCCCTGACTGTTCGCTGCTTCCAGTGCAACTGCTTTACCTCACGGTCCTCTCTCCCAGAAACGCAGACAAGTGGGGGCAACACTCATGACACAGTGAGAGATACCTTGCGCACGTCAATCCCACTTCTATAAATTCCTTTTCATCATTTTGAGTGTTCAGGATGTGTGAAATGTCTGCTTATCCTTAACACAACCTGCAAACAAATGGTTGCGTGGCCTCGTTTTCCAGAAGGTATAAGTGTAACAAAAGTTGGGTTTACACGGAGCATTTCCTGGCAGTGAATGGCCTATTCATCAGATCATTACTTCAATACTGTGTAAAACTCTGGGGCCGGCCTGAGGCAGATAGCTTGTGGGATTCCTGCAGCACTCACAGGGTACAGGCAGGCCGGAAAGCTCCAGCCAGCACCGCCTCCTTCCACTTGGGCGTAGATAGGAGAAAGTCACAGCTAGGGCAGGAGAGGAGAAATCTTAGGCTGTGACTTAAAGGTGCTCAGGTGCCAGGCCCTGTAGGAGAGGGATGTCATGCTAGATAACCCACTGCCACTGTAAACTTTTTTCCCTCCTTCTTATGCAGGGATCAAGGATTACATGTGTGAGCTGTGTGGGAAGACTTTTAGTGAGAAAAATACCATGGAGACCCATAAGCTGATTCACACAGGTAACTGTTTACTCCGAAACCCTGCAGTAGAACAGGGAGAGACACACACACACTGATTCCCACCCAAGGGCACCAGAACAGAGAGAGAGAGAGAGAGACAAACTTGACTCCTTGCCGAAATGTGACACTAGGATATCCTGGAACTATTGAAAGCCTAGAAGGTGATTTGCGCGGGTGAATGCCCGAACCACCACAGCAGAACGTTTCAGAACAAGGGCAGCAAGCACTTAATCTATGTCTGAAGGGCCACACTAGAACTTTCTAGAGCACTGAAGCATTACCCTCCCTGCCACCCTCCCACAAGCCATTGCTTTTGGTTCTTTCAGTAGAGGTATTTCATTCTAGAGCTGTCAGGAAATAGGTGGGAGTCCCCCAGTCTCTCTTCCTCCACGTGAGCTTGCAGGTTGGGCAGGCTGCAGACTTCAGAAGAGCGCACCAGAAAATGGCACTGATCAGAAAATGCAGCTGGGGCTTGTTGGGTGGGGTTACCATTTATTTTCTTCTACAGATAAGCTGATCCAGTCCTGCTTTTCCTAGGGAAATCCAAACTACTTGGGGGGAAAACCAAGACTGAACCAGCCCATTAGACAAAAGAAAATGGAGCAAGCAGGGCACCCCTATAAAATCATTGTACTATAAACCGCTGGTTGAAATGGGCACAGTAAGACTGCACAGGCAGAAAGATGATGGCACCCCTTTAACTGGGCACACAACGATGATCCTGCAGTGCCCACTGCAGAGAGGACCACATCAACCCCTGAGACACATGGAGAGAACATGAGCAGCACTTCAGAAAGCTGCCAGTGCCTGGAGCGGTATGCTGTCTATCTGGGATAATCACTGCAAACTTGCATCTCATAGACAAGCCAGAGGAGATTGACATGTTTGGAAGACTGGCTGCTTGGCTATAGCTGCAACTTGGCCACAGTGCTGCTGTTCAGGAGAGCCAGCAGGGTGGAGGTACTTCAGAGAGATGATGCATGTGGATTGGAGACTGGAGGTGATGCACCTAGGCCCCATGATTTGGAGGAGCTGAAGGTGATTCACTTGGGCCCACAGGTTGAGGAAACTGGATGTGATATATTCTGGCCCGGTGGGCAGGGACTGGAAATAATGTATTCCAGCCCCGTAGGTTGAATGGGGGGAAGATTAGAGGTGATGTGTTCCAGCCCCATGGGTTGAAAAGGGGAAGATTGGAGGTGCTGTGTTCCAGCTTCAAGAGTTGAATAGGGGAAGAGGTATTGCTTTCTATCTTCATGGGTTGAATAGGAGAAGAGGTGATTGGTTCCGGCCCCATGGGTTGAATATGGGAAGACTGGAGATGATTTATTCCGGCCCCATGGGTTGACTGGGGGGAACTGGAGGTGATCTGTTCCAGCCCCGTGGCTTGACTGGGAGTGGGTACTGAAAGTGATGCATTCAGGTCCCCTGTGCATCCAGGGAGGAGTAATTGCCCACGGCAGGGGAAGCGATCACATGTTTGCACATGGCACAGAGCCCTTTAAGGGTTCAGTCTTAGAAGTTTTACTTCCAGATCTCAACCAGCAAGGGGGGAGGGCATGAATCACTGGGGCGAAGAGGAAAACTAGGAGTTCAGAATCGTCAGGAATTCTCTTAACCCCAGCCCTTTGGTTGAAACATTTTAGGAATTAATGGTTTATGGTTTAAGCAGTGAATATACAGACTACAGAAACCCCCTCCCTATTCTCTCAAAAATACTCGAGGTCCCTATTCAGCTGCTGGCCAACTGCAAGCGTTAGCCAGATCAGCGAAGCCAGGATATTCAATGGTGTGGGCCTGCCTCGATCTTAAAGTTAGCTGGATAAGTTTACCTTTCCAACTTTAGGACTGCTCTGGCTGTCCTAAAGCTATCCGGCTAACTTAGATGACGGCGCTCCACCCTGGAAGACTCTCGGGCCAGCCCCTGACGTAGCCAGATAACGTTTTTGCCTAATAAGTTACCCAGCTATATCAGGGACGGCCAAACCAGGGGGATTTTTGAATTCCGGTGTTTCTCCAGCTAAGTGCCAAATGTAGCTGGACAGACGTGCTTACTATGAACCTCTGTGCAGGTACCCAGAGAGGCACCTCAAGCAGCACTGGATCTAGGATGGACAGTGCCCCATATCTAGGATCACAGCACCCCAACTCCTTCCAGTACTGCTTAATCCCTGAACAGCTCCAACGATGAACTGCACTGTCAGCCTTGAGCAACTCCCGTCACAGCGTCACTGGCCTGCCCTATCTGCCTCAATGGCTCATGTCAGTGTTGCCAGCCTGTTGTATCTGCCCCAGGCATGTGATGATATATTTGTGTTACTGGCCTGTGATATGTACCTAGGGCATCCCACAGCCCATTGTTTTGCTCTCATGCTAGCCGCCTCTGCTGTCCTGTTTTGGTGCCTCTCACAACACAGTCCTGGGCAAAGGGGAGACCCGATGTTGCAGCGCTGACAGTTGCTCCTTTGCTCCCCTCTCCCCTCTGCAGTGGGGAAGCAGTTCTCGTGTGGTGTGTGCGATAGGAAGTACGTGACGGAGTACATGCTGCAGAAGCACGTCCAGCTGACACACGACAAGGTGGAAGCTCAGAGCTGTCAGCTCTGCGGAACCAAGGTGTCCACCAGGGCCTCCATGAGCAGACACATGAGACGCAAGCACCCCGAGGTGAGGGCTGGTGTAGGTATATGTCTGTCCTTCACCCTCACTGTCCCCTGGCCTGGGCTTACGCCCATCTTCACCTTTAGATAATTCTTATGTTAACCTGATAAGTCATCGCAACCTGCACATAGTCCCGGTTCCTCCAGGACACATGCAGCTGTGAAAATTTGCAAAGTAATTCTTTGCTGGACATAAAAACAAACCAGTTGAAAGAATCCAAACTTTTATTGGTGCACAACATTGTAAGAAATGGTAGAAGCTGGTCTCCAGCCATAAGGGTCAGTGGCTAGGCCGGGGCTCTGGGGTCCACTCCTCTTCCTGCTTATTTTCAGCAGTGAAAGTAGCCTATGGAAGGCACCTAGTGAAGAGGGAGGGGGAGGATCTGTTTTAGTTATCTAGGGTGGGCAGATCTGTAGAGAGACCTCATGTGTACAACAGTAGGGGATGGTGCCAAACTACTGCAGGTTATTCATGCAAACACGCACAGCACTCCCCTTTATGCTAGGAATAATTTACCACGTGTGAGCACGCACAGCCGCCGCTCAGAAAATGAGAGGAGAGGTGAGGAAGCGGCAGGTTGTGTCTTGCGATTAGCCTGAAGCAGGAGACATGCCCGTGCAGGCAGCGGTGTGACTAAATCAGCATGAATTAATGTCAGATTAGGTTTTGCCTCCTATTTTGTTTTCTGTGTTGGAAACCACCTTTCCTCTTTTTCTGCCTCCGTTTTCAATCCTGTCCCTCCTTGGGCAGCACTCAGGAACCCTCTTGAACCTGAGGAGCGCCTTTTTCAGGGGCTACTACCCCAGCGGTCTCCTCCATCCACTACCAGCACGTCACACCCATTCCTGACTGGCCCTGACAGACGGGAGATCCTCGGCCTGAGCCACAGGCACAAGCCACAAGCCTCCTGCGATTTTAAGCACTTTATGCCAAATTCTTTTCTCTTAGGATGTCATTTTAAAAGCTATTTATGCAGGGACGGATTTCATTGGCCATCGTCCCAGGCACTGATTCAGTGGCAATGTCATGCTGCACCCCCCCCCCCCCCCCCCTTCCCCTCTTCCCCTCCCTCTCCTCCCAGCAAACCTCCAAGATACATATTGCGCCCCCGGACCTTGGCTCCAGCGGCAACCCTAAAAATGCACTCAGGCTCCACCTCCCCTAACGGAAGCCCAGAGGAGGCAAAGTTGGCTCAAGGCATGGATTTAAATAACATATGTGCATAAATTAATGCACACCAGTTATGCCCTGCAAAGAGCAGGTATAACTGTGCAGGTGAGTTTGTGTGGGTTATTTTGTGTAATTTTCAAAGCAGACTTAGGCACATAGCTGCTGCATGGGTTACCCACAAAGCTGCAGAATCACCCTCCCTAAGTTTAACAATGCAGTAGCCAAACTGTCGTTCTTACTGAGCTGGCATATGCCAGGTGAAGAGACGTACCAGTCTCTTGTGGTCACAGGCATTCTGCGCTCAGCTGGCTTCCTGCATAGGGCGCAGTTTCCCTTCTTCTTCTGGGGCTCGGCTTCTTGTTGCTGGAGAACCACTCAAAAGATGCCTGGTTTTCCTGCTTCTGCCCAGGACCTGGCTCCTCATTGCTGGAGACCAGGTGAACCCTTCTGCATGGGCCTGGCCTTTCCTGCTTCCTCCCTGGGCTAAGTCTCTTAACTGCAGAGACCTGTGCTGCTCTCTGCATGATGCGTGGCCGTCCTGCTTCCTCAGGGAGCCTTCCCCTGCCAGCTGTTGAATGAAAATCTTTGCTGTGCTGTCAATCCGCAGGGAAGACACAGGGTCTGTTGTTTGTGATATCTTCTTTTGAACAAACCAAAAGAAATGAAGCGTACGTTTCTTAGCTTTTGGGGTTTTCAAATTGTCCTTGCAGTAAATGGGGGCTGGTGGCTCAGATAGGCACCACCCCACATTTTTTTTTTCTAATTATTCCTCAGCATTAGCCCTCTCTAACCTAGATTAATCTGTCTGCCAGTAGGGTGCTTAAAGACTGCAGTGACCAATTAATCCATGCCCGGGCAGCAGAAAGTTAACCCCACATCTAGTGTCTCTAATGCAGGAAGGCCCAAGATGGCAGACCTTTTAATGTAAATTCAGGAGCCACTATCATTCCCCCTTCTGGGAAGACCTTCCATTCTTCACACACACTCTCTGCTCATCAGCAGGTATACCCATAGCTGCACAGCGTAAGAATTATCCAGAGATCATAATGCTCTGTAGGACCCTTCCTTAGATGTCCCATCTTTCCTGCTGAGTTAATGATTTGCTTCTGCTTGCTGTAATAGAGCTGAGTGTTGGCAGAAATGTGGGATATCTTCTGGAGCAGAGCATTGATTCCACCCCCAGAATACGGCACTTTGTTACAGAGGTCTCTGCATGGTGTCTCGGGGAGCAGGTTCCCACGATGTGAAAATTCAAGTTGCAGACTCCTTCATGCTTTTCATATGGCTGGCACAGGAAGAAGATCTTTCTTCCATCGGTTGGTTGGTTGGTTTATTTATTTATTTATTTTATTTTAAAACATTTTTTACCCACCCTTCCAACGTTCAGGGCGGGGTTCATCAAAACATCCATAATTATTCACATTAAACGAGCAGTAATAAAACAACATTAATCATAAGTAACAATAAAAACAAAATAGCATGGTGTCATCAAGATGGAGGCAGTATTGGCTATATTAACATTCAAATGCTTTCTTAAATTGATGGTTCTTCAGGGCCTTCTTAAAGAACTTAGGCTCTTTCAGATTTCTAATTTCTTTGGGGATAGAATTCCAAAGGGTCGGACCAGCTAAGGAAAAGGCCAGTCCCCTAGTTTCATCTAGGTGAGCAATTTTTGGCGAGGGGGGGGGGATATCTAACAAGTTCTG
This sequence comes from Rhinatrema bivittatum, assembly GCF_901001135.1. Taxonomy (NCBI): domain Eukaryota; kingdom Metazoa; phylum Chordata; class Amphibia; order Gymnophiona; family Rhinatrematidae; genus Rhinatrema; species Rhinatrema bivittatum. Next base: position 30,941,570 of record NC_042629.1, read on the forward strand.
ATTGGAGGAATGCAGTGGTCTGGAAGGAGTGTGGATTTTCATAATTGCAATGGTCCAGGGGGAATGTAAATTATTGGTGAGCAAGGGAATAATGGTAATCAATTTATATTGGACCCATTAAGTTATTGGGAGCCAGTGGAGGGATTGTAGAATGGGGGTAATATGGTCATGGATTAGGATGCCAGTTAAAAGGCATGCTGCAGAATTCTGAATGATTTGGAGAGGACGGGTGATAGTTAAATCACAAGCAGATTGTGATAAATTGCAGGAAGACCTTGTGAGACTGGAAAATTGGACATCCAAATGGCAGATGAAATTTAATGTGGATAAGTGCAAGGTGATGCATATAGGGAAAAATAACCCATGCTATAATTACACAATGTTGGGTTCCATATTAGGTGCTACAACCCAAGAAAGATCTAGGCGTCATAGTGGATAACACATTGAAATCGTCGGTTCAGTGTGCTGCGGCAGTCAAAAAAGCAAACAGAATGTTGGGAATTATTAGAAAGGGAATGGTGAATAAAACTGAAAATGTCATAATGCCTCTGTATCGCTCCATGGTGAGACCGCACCTTGAATACTGTGTACAATTCTGGTCGCCGCATCTCAAAAAAGATATAATTGCGATGGAGAAGGTACAGAGAAGGGCTACCAAAATGATAAGGGGAATGGAACAACTCCCCTATGAGGAAAGACTAAAGAGGTTAGGTCTTTTCAGCTTGGAGAAGAGATGACTGAGGGGGGATATGATAGAGATGTTTAAAATCATGAGAGGTCTAGAACGCGTAGATGTGAATCAGTTATTTACTCTTTCGGATAGTAGAAAGACTAGGGGGCACTCCATGAAGTTAGCATGGGGCACATTTAAAACTAATCGGAGAAAGTTCTTTTTTACTCAACACACAATTAAACTCTGGAATTTGTTGCCAGAGGATGTGGTTAGTGCAGTTAGTATAGCTGTGTTTAAAAAAGGATTGGATAAGTTCTTGGAGGAGAAGTCCATTGCCTGCTATTAAGTTCACTTAGAGAATAGCCACTGCCATTAGCAATGGTAACATGGAATAGACTTAGTTTTTTGGTACTTGCCAGGTTCTTATGGCCTGGATTGGCCACTGTTGGAAACAGGATGCTGGGCTTGATGGACCCTTGGTCTGACCCAGTATGGCATTTTCTTATATTCTTATATTGGAAGACCTATGTAAAGAGGATTGCAATAGTCGATATCAGAGAATAGCAAGGCTTGCAGAACAGTTCAAAGATCATTGAGGTCAAGAAATGGTGTGAGGTACCCTAGTAATCTAAGATGATATGTTTGTACCAGGGCTTTGATATGATTATTCATTGCTAATGATGAGTCATTAAAGACACCAAGATTGCGGATAGACTCTGAGATTATAATACATCGGTTTCTAAAATTAATATTCCTGTTCATACCCAGATCAGTCTAGTCAAGAAGGATGAAGCAGACCACATGCACAGCCTGCGTGCAAGTGTCGGAGCGGGGTTGTTTCCACTAGGCTGCCGTTTCTTCCCTGGACCTAATGACGCCGAAGCCTTGCATGGCAGCCTGTAAGGCATGCGGGTTGTGATCCGCACAGCTGAATGCGGCGTCCCTGTGCTGCAGGATGTGCTGCAGGGGGGTGAGGGAGCCTCGGCGGATCCAGCCCCTGACAAGAGGGCCACCAAATCTTCGGGGCCCTCAGCAGAGGTCCTGAGGGGACTGGAAGGGACCACTATGCCATCTGAGGGTTGCAGGCAGAGGTCTGCGAGCTCCAGGGCACCCAGGGACTCTCCTCTGGCTCTTTCTCCCATGAGACCATTGGCAGTGCGGGACCTTAGCATGGGAAAAGAGTCAGTTGGGAGCAGCCCTGATTGGGACGACAAGGATCTGGAGGAGTTTTCACCGGATTTTGTTCTACTCCTGCATAAGGCCTTTCTGGCATGGAAGGGGCATGAGGTGCTTCCAAGAGACTCAGGGAGGACTCGAGAAGTTCTGGCGGTTTGCTCAGACATCTGAGTCTGGGACATGGTTAAGGAGTCAAAGGTGATCCAAGGAACTTGGACGGCTCAGATGATGCTCATGAGGATCCTGCACATGCCCCTTCATGGGGGTGATCCCAGTGGGATGGATCCCGATGCGGACCCGAATGCGGATCCAGATACAGACAAGGATGACCCTGATCCGGACAGAGGGAGATGGCCGAGAGTCATTTGCCTGTTTAGGGAAGGAGGAGCTGCATCCCCTGATTAAGAACATAAGAAATTGCCATGCTGGGTCAGACCAAGGGTCCATCAAGCCCAGCATCCTGTTTCCAACAGAGGCCAAAACCAGGCCACAAGAACTTGGCAATTACCCAAACACTAAGAAGATCCCATGCTACTGATGCAATTAATAGCAGTGGCTATTCCCCAAGTATAATTGATTAATAGCTATTAATGGACTTCTACTCCAAGAACTTATCCAAACCTTTTTTGAATCCAGCTACACTAACTGCACTAACCACATCCTCTGGCAACAAATTCCAGAGCTTTATTTTTTTTATCAGGTTTGGAGGAATTTGGTATCAAGGTCACTCAAAAGGAGTAAATCCGGTCCTGGAGAGACTGAGGGGGTCCTCCTAGTGCCTTCCCGTTGCCTAAGAAGATTAAAAAGTTGGTTAATCAAGACTGGGATTCCCCAGACGCAGGCCTTAAGGTGGGCAGGGCAATGGCAAAGCTGTACTGAAAATAATTGTATCAACTAACGCTGTTAAATTTGTAAACCGTTATGATGGCTCGACCGAATGATGATATATAAAATCAATCAATAAATAAATAATAAATAAATATACCCACTGATGGAAGAGACCTAAGACCTGCTGAAGCTGCCAAAGGTGGATGCAGCAGTCTCCGCCGTCACCAAGAAAACAGCTATTCCGGTACCAGGTTCAGCCGCTCTGACTGATGTTCGGGATCGTAGACTGGAGATGCAGTTAAAAAAGGATGTATGAGGTTTCTGCCTTAAGTCTCCGGATGGCGATCTGTGGCAGTCTGATGCAGAGGGCCTGCTTATGCTGGGGTGCAGAAGGCTCGAGAGCAGAGTTCTACTCATCCCAGCAGCTCCATACAGTCAGCGCGCTTGGAAGCTGGAATGGCTTATGTGGTGGCGCTATATGATTTGTTGCGTACGTCTGTCAGCCGTCATGCAAGATTTCAGAGCTATTAGGCCCAGAGAAGAAACAGTAGCCTAGCAGAAACAACCCCGCTCCGACACTTGCATGCAGGCCGCGCATGTGTTCTGCTCCATCTCATTTGTCTGGACTGATCTGTCATATTACAGGATTGAAAATTAGCAATTAAGAACCAATTTTCCTTGTTTTGGCGCATTTGGAGCTGTGAATCTGGACAATCTCATGATTTCTGTTTTGTTTAGGTTCAGTGCAAGCTTGTTTTGTTAAGCCAGGTTTGGATAGTGAAGAGACATTGTGTAAGAAATTCATGTTTGGTTCTAAGTTGTTTTTGTAGGAAAGAAAAACTGAATATCATCAGCAAATATTTTGTAATGTACCCCAAGGTCAGTGAGTATAAGGCAAGGTGGAGTAATATAGATGTTGAGTAGTGCCGCAGACAGCGTGTAACCCTGGGATACACCAGAGCTCATTAAATACCAACTTGATGTGGAATTGCCATCTTTGATTTGTTGGTATCTATGAGAGAGATTCGATGTAAACCAGGATAAAACACGACATGACAAACCTAATGATTCCAGTCTTGATAAAAGTATTTTATGATCGATTGTATCGAATGCTGCAGATACATTGAAGAATACAAGAATATATGTTGTTCCATGTTCAAAACCCTTTCTAATGGTGTCAAAGCTGGATAAAAGGAGAAGTTCAGTGCTATGATATTTTCAGAAACCGAATTGATATTGATCTAAAACATAATTAGACTCAATAAATGGATTGAGTTGAATTAACATAGCTTCAAGAATTTTAGTGAGATAGGGTAGAGAAGAGATTTGATGATAGTTAACAGAGTTGGATCAGAAGTGAGTTTTTTCAAAGTTAGATAACAGATGCTCATTTTAATGGTTCTGGAATTGAGCCATGTTCAAAGGAAGTATTAATAAACTAATGAAACTTGCAGTTTCTGTTTTAATTTGCATTAGTAAAGTTGTTGAGCAAATGTTCAGGGGGCAAGATGAAGAGTTCATATTGCTAATTATGCGTATCACTTCGTGTTCAGTTATCTTGTTGAATTCATCCCAGATAATGTTATCTGGGATGACCCCATCATTGATGTAGCTAACAGGTGCTTGAATTGAATTTCTGACATTATCTATTTTATCAGTGAAAAACGTTGCAAAGCTATGTTCTTTCCTTGAGAGGAAGAGGTGGCATAAGCGGGGAGCTTGGCATCAGTTTGATGATCTGATGGAATGATATAGTTCTCTAGGGTTATTAAATGATTTAGCCAGACGAGAATATATATAAGCCTTTTTAACTTTCATGATGTCGTTTGGATAGCAGTGCCATTTACGTTCTAACCTTCTTAATTCACATTTCTGTTTCTGAAGTGCATTGGTAAACCATGGGGCATTATGCAGTCGTTTCTTTTTAAATTCTTTCATAGGTGTTAATTTATCTAATATGGATAACAGAGCATTATTGTTATAATTAGTGAGGTTTGGGTGGACCCTTGGACATTATGGCAGCTGACCACGCCCACGGGGAGAAGTCCTGTGAGGGGCCACAGGTCAGGCTCAGTTTAGGACACACAAACACAGAGATTGATCTTTTATTAGACAATGTGGTGAAGCCACCAGAGGTGGCAGTGGTGAGCAGCAGAAGTAGCCCAGCTGGGCTGGTATCTCTCAGGCACTGGAACAGCGACTCCTCCGGTAGCAATGCTGTAGTGGAAGGAACTGAGAATAATGAGTACAGTGGAATATGCACAAAGCTCCAGTATGGAGAACCCCAGGATAGGGAGAGCAGGCCCTCGAGGAGCGAGTACCTGATCCCTGAGAGCTGAGATGCTTGAAGGTGATGTACTCACACAGCGGTTCCACGTAGGAGATGGCACTAGGGCTGGAATGGAGGCAGGTCCTCTAGGAGCGAGTACCTGGTTCCAGGGAACAGCTCTGAGGTGAAGATGGTAGTACTCACTGATGTTGAAGATTAGTGAATCCTTCCAGGCAGAAGAGAAGGTAGGAGCAGGCAGCGAGTCAGGGAACATGGGCCCTTGAGGAGTGAGTACCGGTTTCCTGATAGCAACCTGAAAAGCAAGTGAGGCCCCCGAGGAGCGGGTACCCCGTTAGCGTTAAGAGTCCAATAGAAGATTGGAGAGGCAGAGTAGCTGGGTACGGAGAGCGAATCTCATCCGTAAGATTCCCCTTGCTAACTCAAAGGCTAGCAAACAACATAGGCTTTAAATATCCAGGGAGCGTGACGTCATCACAGGGGGACACCCCTGAGGTTCGCGCCAAGTAGGAAATAAGTGTGAGGGCCGCGCGGTGGGCGCACCCTAAGGTACCAGTGGAGCATGGTGGGAGGCAGCACCCAAGCCAGTCCGGGGACGCCGTAGACGATGGCAGGCAGACGCCGCGGCAGCCAGGCGTCCATCCATAGCAAGAGGAGGTGCAAAGAAAGAAAGGTGGGCGGAGTGAAGCCGACGGGAAGGAACGGTTGCAACAATTATCCCATGTGAAAATAAAATCATTAGGAGAATCTAATGTTTTATTCTCTAAAAGGGGCATAAGTTCTGCAGCAAGGTCCTGTGGATCAGTAAATCCATGCTTATTAATTATAGATTGGTTATGTGTAGTTAAAGAAACCTTTGAGTGTAATGAAAGCGAGATGGAAATGAGTGAATGGTCACTCCAAGGAATATTTTTAACTGAAGTTGCAGAGTTTTTCACATTAAATTTGATTTGTTTACAATGAACAAGTCTGGAATGTGACCCCCTTGTATGGGTTGGGGTCGATATTATCTGTTGCCAGCTGCATGATGAAAAGATATTAAGGATTATGCGTGTAGCATGGGTTGGAGTTGCCTTGTCTAAGTGGAGATTAAAATCTCCTAAAAGTATGGGGGGTTTTTTCATATCTAAATTTAAACTGATTATGGCTTCAATAATGGGAGAACAATTGTAATTGAGAAGACCAGAAGGGGGCAGTAAATTAGACAGATGTTAATCATATCTGACTTCAAACATAACCTATTGTACAGGCATGGAAATGTCGGCTTCTGTAAAATTCAAATACTTTTTAAAGAGTATAGCTAGTCCCCCTCCTCGACAAAGTTCTCTAAATTTAAAAAAAATATGAATAGTTCGGAGGGCAACAATGGTTTAGGTTTGGAGAATCATAGTCCTTAAGCCAAGTTTTGGTCTAGGGCGAGCAATCAGGGATCATGGATGTAAGTAAATCATGAATAACTGCTAATTTTTTTGTGATTGATTGCACATTTACCAATAAGATTAAAAAGGTGGAGGACAATACCAGGGATGAAATATTTTTTAATGGAATAGTCTTTAAAATGGTTCGGGTTGGTGGCATTCTCCACGGACACATGATATTAAATGGGCTACAGGGACCTTGACCCATGATAGTAGGAATCCTAGACAAATCAGATGGAGTAGTCAACATACACTCTTTGACAGCTTCATTAATCATAGTCAGATGGTAGATGTTCAAGGAGTGTTACAGTATGGTTGGCACAATTGGCGTGAACAAAGGGGAGGCTCCTTCGTTCGCACAACAGATGCGTGCACCCTTCCAGTGCAGACACCTCTGGTGTCTGACCCTGGGTTAAATGCCAAGTGCCCAAAGGATGATGTCAGGTGGGCGGGGCTTACTGCCTCGAGGTTCGGGTCCCTCGATGAAAGTGTCGCTGGAGTGGAGAGCAGCACCAGCAGCACCAGAGCAGGTAGGTCCTGCTGATGTAAGGTAGCAGGAACAAACAGAGTGAAAATTGCAGTGGGGATTGTGAGACTTGTATGCATCCATACCCCTACCAAACTTACCAGATCTGCTCACACTGGCACCCTCTTCGTCCCCTCCACCAAATACACACACCTCAACTCCACCAAAGACCGCACGCTATCTATTGCTGGCCCCTATCACTGGAATTCCATGCCCCCCAATATTCGTCTCGAACCCTGCACCCAGACCTTCAAAAAGAAATTAAAGACCTGGCTCTTTAAGCAGGCCTTCACGTAACTCCTCTCCTCTCCCTCCCCCCCCCCCCCCCCCATACCAACATACAACCCCTCTCCAGTGTACATACTCTCCCCTGTATATATTTCTCCTACAAGTTCTCTCTATTACCCCTAATCCATCTTTCCTGCTTCTCTATTACTTCGCCTCCCCTTTGCCTATCCTGTCCACCTCTATCCTTTAAACTCTACTCGTTAATTATTAAGTTGAAACAATTATTTGTTATTATGTAACTTTTCTTCTTCCCTTCCTTTTCCATTTCCTCCTCTCTATCCGTTTTATGTAAAGCGAAGTGATGTTCCATACGAACTTCGGTATATAAAAGCGTTAAATAGTAAATAATGTGTATACAGCAGGAAGCCTTACACAGATGTGTTTTCTCTGTAGGTGCTCTCAGTCAGAATTGACGACTTAGATGAGCTGGCCGAGCCCACCACCATCGATGGTGCCTCCATTGGTATTGTACAGGTAACAAGTGGGCACGCTGGGTGCAGCTGGGCCTCAGTGGTGTGGTGTGCTGGGTAACTGAATGCACCTGGAGTGCAGCTCTTGGACGTGGAGCGGCTGACAGGCTGCTTTACATGTGAACGGGTTGGGGAGGGAGGCTGAACTGTCTTTATATGACCACAGTATATAAAGGCAGAATACAAAGGTTAACAAATACAAACACAAAAATAAATATCAGGTGATACCTTTTATTGGACTAAATACATTTCTTGAGAGCTAATACACTTCTTCAGGTCAGAAGAGAATGTGCAAAATGTAAGTGAATCATCAAAGGCATTTCAATGACAGGATGAATGGTGAGCGGGGAAGGGGTGAGCGGGGTTTGAAAGGTGATCAAAAGGTGACAGGTAGTAAAATATTATGGTTCCCAAACTGCTTTATCCAAGAATGCTGCTAGAAAAGAAACCAGTCCATGCTGAGACAGTTATTGATGATTTCTGTGTGTGCTTCTGTAGCCTACAGGGTGGGTGGAGTAAATAGCACACACGTAGATAACATTTTCTCTACATTTCTGTGTGTGCTTCTGTAGCCTGACATAGATCTGGAAGAAGGAGAAGTGCCAGAAGTAAAGGAAGTGAAGGTCATCAAAGAGCTGAAGCAGAAACAAAAGCTGGAAGAAGAAGAGGACGAATCAATCTCGGAGGATCCTGCCTTCAGTGAATTCTCGGAAAAAGAGGCTGAATTCACCGCAAGTGCCGGAGATGAGACCAACTCGGCAGTACAGAGCATCCAGCAGGTGAGGGCCCATGAGTCCGGGGCATCCAGCAGGGAAGTGCATGGTAGTACGGTCCCATCCAGCTGGGGCGGGTATTTTACCACACATGGAGGAATAGCCTACTGGCTAGAGCGGAAATCTGAGAACCAACCAGTTTCTAATACAGTCAGTTGCTTTAGGGCCCTTACCGAGGATGTTCATGTCAAAGACCTTACTGAAATCCAAGTACAGTACATCTAGCGCTCTCCCCTGATCCAACTCTCTGGTCACCCATATGACACCACTTATCTTTGGTAAAACCAGGCTTCCTCTGTTTTAGCACTGATTCCATTCATTTTCTTACTACAGCCTAACTGGCCTGTTGTTCTCAGCCTATCACCTATCTCCAGTCCTCTGGGACTACTCCTGACTTTAAAGAAACATTGAAAGCGCCAGGCAGCAGAGCTGTCAGAACGTCTCCCGTCCAGCCCTATCACTTCATCTATTTAAGTGTAGCTGGCTCCTCACAAACACAACTTTCTGAAAGTCACTGAGCTTTACCTCCCTTCCAATCCCATTTGTGTCTTTCTCAGTGAGCACAGAACAGAAAAAATTGTCTTCATCCGCCTGTAGATATTCCTCCCCTTCCCCTCTGAGTCTCACCGGCCACTTTTGCACTTCCTTCTGTCACTAACAACAAAGTCTGCTCCCCCCCCCCCCCCCATGTTACTGTATTTTCTTTTTTTCCTTCCATTTGCATCTTTGCATTCCTGACTACCTTTCCCAGCTCTTTCTGCGATCTCTTGTAGTTTATGAATGCTAAACCTTTTTTCCATCACCTTTTCAGCTACTTCTTTAGAAAACCATGGCAGCCTTTTTTTTTCCTCTTCCCTTTATTTACTTTCCTAACAAAAAGGTTGGTTGCCCTTCTATCTCCTTCTAGTTTGCCCCATAGATTTTCCCCTCCAGCTATTTTTACTTATTTATTTATATAATCTTAGATTGCGCTTCTTCCTGTTACTACAGTCCAGTGTGGATAATAAGGTAACATTCACAATATTTAGATACAGACAAACATTAAAACATAAAGGGCCCAGTATTCAGCGCTGGCCGGTTAAGTACCTTAAGCCAGGTTTGACTAATCCGGCTAAGTTACGATGTATATTCAGTGGCACGGCGAAGCCGCCGAATGTGCGCGTCTCTGCGCGCACTCCGCTGGGTACGGCTACCCGGCTAAGTTTAGATCTGCTCTGCGGCGCGTGTAAACTTAGCCGTTAACTTATGCAGCTAACTCCGCCCTCGCTCCGCCCAGTACCCGCCTCCTTTTTGCGCGTGTAACTTTTAGCCGTATAAGGGATTTATATGGCTAAGCGGTGGACGCTGAGCGAGGCTGCATATTCAGCGGCCGCTACTTAGCCACATAAGTTCCGCCTGTCTGGCTAAATAGCGCTGAATGTGCTTTGAATCTTGGGGCCCATTATTATAATAACTCTTTGAGGTAGTCCCCCCCCCACCCCCCGCCCCACTCCTATTTAACAAAGGGTAGGCGACCCTACCTGCAGCATGAAATATTTTTTTTTTTATATTTAAAATGTTTTATTATCCAGTATATTGTAAAGCTTACAAACAGTAGATTAAATAGAGATGAGAACAGCAGTACAAAACATATAGGCAAATACAGAACTTTTGTTTTGCCTCCTAATTATAAAATACATAACAGTTCCAGTGTATTATCATTTCCTCAGGTGAACAGATATCCATAGGTAGAATTGCCATTTCCCACTCTAGCATGAAATATTTTAAATACTGAGCAGCATACAACTTTCTTTGCAAAGTGTACTATTACTGTCAGCTTTTTGGTCTCCTCTAGGTGGTGGTGACCTTGGCTGACCCCAGCGTAACGGCTCCTTCCAGTACCATAGGACTGACCAACATTACTGTCACGCCCATCACCACGGCTGCCACAAACCAGTTTGCCAGCCTTCAGCCCGTCACCGTGGGCCACCTCACCACAAGGGACCGCCAGCTGCAGCTCGACAGCTCCATCCTCACTGTGACTTTTGACACGGTCAGCGGCGGCACCGTGCTGCACAACCGTCCAGGCGACATCCCCATCCCGCCTGCAGCCGCCCCGGAACAGGAGGCAGCAGCCAACCCCCAGTCCGTGGCCCACTTCATCAACTTGGCCACCTTTGTGAACTCGATCACGCCCCTTGGGAGCCAGATCTCGGAGCAGCCGCTGGCATGGAGAGCGGTGCCCCAGACAGAGGTGCTAGAGCCTGTACAGCCACCAGCGCAGGCGCAGCCAGCAGCCCAACCACAGGCTCAGGCAGAGCAGCAGCAGCAGCAGCAGATGTTCAGCTATTAAACTCACTCGTCAGGGCTAGAGTGCCTAAAGTTCACATTGCAAGGGTTGGTCTTCATCCAGTATAGGTCAAAAAATGCCATTTTCTTACATTGGGGTTTTTTGTTTGTAGAAGTTCTTCAGTTGGCATCTCCCCTGCAGAACCGGGGAGCATTCCCTAATGGCATCATATACCCTGGTGTCTGGTGCTATGGATGGTGTTGCTGGCGGCCGAGTTTAGGGGAGAGCTCAGGCAGCAGCTGACGAACTGTAGGAAGGCGCCATTAAGAACTTGAAGGTTCTTCAGCTCCAGGGCTTTTCATCTGTGTATTTTACCAGACACACTGGGTGCAGTTTTCTTTTGAACATTCGGAAAGGATTGTTTTTTTTTAATGATGCGATGGGTGCTGGGGAAGGGAGAAAGGGGCTGGAAACTGAAGGACGTTATTAGTTAAATACCAAATGAAAATGAAACGGAGGAAATGTTAATCTCAAACTAACTGGCAGCGGCAGCAGTGTCTGGAAGGGTCTGAAGACTTGGCATCTGACTAAAATCCATTCCCCTCTCCCCAGCAGCCCAGCACTTGTGCACACTAATCACTGCCGCTGTGAGGAGGAGAGAGCCTGGGTGTTTCTCTTCCATCGCTATGCACTGTCAGGTCTTGCACTAAGCATCAGGTCTGTATAGGGGGTTTGGCAGTCTGGCTGAGCCAGAGGATATTTCCTAATCACATTGCAGCACTAGGAAGCAGCAGTGCCTCCTACGTGCCCAGGTCTGATCAAATCTGAATAATCCAACCAGTCCTTCCATTCTTGCCTTTCCCACAATTACCAGAAATACATTGCCAAGTGTGATGTTGGAGGATCCAGTACAAATATGGCCACCAGTGCAGGTATCACAATTTTCCCAGCCACAGCTACTGTGAATTTGCAAGAAAATGTCTCAGCCAGGACAAGAACCAGCGACGACCTGGTTTAGAGAGAGAGATTAAGCCCTAAAACAGTGTATCAAAGCTTCTAGGGCAGTGATGTGCATGCAAATCTTTCTCATGCATATTCATTGTGGAGATCCTGAAAACCTGGCCTGTTTGTGGCACTCGAGGACTGGAGTTCACCATCACTGCCCTAGAAGCTTTGATACCTCTTCTCAGCTGTTATTGGTATCTCTCACCACTAGAGGGAGCCAACACAAGTCCCTAATGACTAAATGGCCATAGTAAGGAGAGAGATCTGGGGTATCTCAAATGCACCGGATATTAATAGAGAATAAAATATGGCAACCTCTGTGACGGTCTAGGGAAAGCAAACCCTTTCTTGTTTTCGATGTGTGAATTTCCTCCTGCTGCTTTGGGCTCTTAGCTCCAACCAGAACCAGTTTCTGTGAGCTAGATCTGTGCATCTTCATTCAAAACTAGCTGGGGGAGGTCTCTTATTTGTATATCTTCTCCTCAGCCCAACCATAGCAGTAACAAGCCACAGTCAAGGGCCACAAACCAGGGCTCCCTCTGGAAGCTGGATTAAGCAGACCCTAAATCCAGCCACTGTGACCAGGACTCCCTCCCCCCGCAGAGGCTGTGAATGCAGCCCCTGCAGCGTCACCAGCCCCGGCCGATCCGAGGAACAGAAGCCTAGTCCGGGACCTGAACCCGCGTCTTCCACCTGGCAATGCCCTGCGCTGCCCACTGGGCCTGCCCTAAAATCTCACTAAAGTTAAGAGTGAATGGAAAAAAACAAAATCTCTTCAGAATGCAAGAGAGGCCATTTTAATGATCCTAGAAGATACTGCTGCTTTAAGAGGAGGAAACATTTATTTTAATAGCATTTGTTTGAAAGGACTCTCCTCTGCTCCTTTTTTGCATTTCTGGAGCTAGCACTTGCCTGTAAGAAGAAAGAACCTTTGTATTTTTGTATAGGGGAACATTTTCAAAGGTTTTAATGAATGTTCCCCCCCCCCCCAGTATTCAGTTTTTAAAAGTACGTGGGCTGTATGAGAGCACGTCTGCTGTCAGCCACTGCAAAAAGGAATGGGAGAACTAAAGCACGCACAGGAGGTACCAGCGTGCCCTGCCAGCCCCTGCATTTCCAAAGGAAACCTCCACAGGGAGTTTCCCTTTGTCAATGTGCTTGCAGGCCCCGTGAGCTTGCAAATTTCCCGGGCAGGTTCAAAATGACCCACTTAATACAAAAAATACCCCCCATAGCCCTTTCCCATCTTGTAGCAGCTCCAGGTATGCAAGAGGTGGCTTTCCAGAATTCGGATAATTTAATGAGCCTAAAAATCCCTCTAACCATGGCCCAGTGGTACTCAAGGGCAAGTGAACAACCTGTTTCTTCTGGCCATTTGTCAGTCATTGCTGAGAGAGAGAAGAATGCCTTTACTGGCTGCTTCTGTTACTTTGCACAGAAAACGGTGACCGAGGTTCGGCCTGGTCTCCTCCCTGCTTCTGATGGATCAGGGGGTGATCAGTGGGATGGCGGATGGTTTGATGATGTAACGAAGTAGGATCACCACAGGGGTGACGTTCACAAGGCCTTTAACTTTGCAACAATGGAAAGGGTGAAAACAAGGTTTGGTTCTCCTAGGACAAGCAGGATGGTAGTCTTCACATATGGGTGACATCATTGAATGAAGCCCAGCACAGCAAACATATGTCAAAGTTTCTAGAACTTTGACTAGGCACACTGAGCATGCCCTATATCACATGTCCACATGGGGTTCTGCGTCAGTCTCTTTTTTTCCGCAGAGCCTTCGCCTCGCAGTTAAATGAACTCTTGGCTTTTTCCTTGAAAATTACCTATGGGAAACTTTCACCAGTTATTTTTTGTTTTTTTCGCGTTTCTATCGCCAGGTCCCTCTCGCTTACTCCCCATAGGTTCCTTAGGTTTTTCAGCATTCTCGGTAAGTTTCTTTTCTCTATCATTCCCCTCGTGGTACCGGTACCTCAGTGCCTGCTGGCTTCGACTGCCTGCCATCACCACTCTAGTTTTACTTCCCTTCTTTTCATTCGTCATGGCCTCATCCGGTTTTCGACAATGCCCCCAATGTCCAAGGCCCATGTCCATCACAGACCCTCATGAGATATGTGTCCTCTGCCTGGAGGCATCGCATGACATCTGGGGTTGCCACATGTGCACCCAGATGACCCCTAAGGGGCGTTGCATGTGACTAGATAAGATGGAGAATCTCTTCAGGTCGAGAAAGTCCGAGCCATCGACATCAGTGGCATCTGCACCAATGGACCTAGGAGCCGCATCAATGGACACCGCGCCATCGACATCGGTGGGGCCTTCGGCTCCGTCAATGCCGCCAGTGGACAGAGGCACTGGAGACAGGCCCCAGTCGGTTTCTTCCAGGTCGAGGACTTCGGGTTCATCGTCATCGACCTTGGCACCTGGGAAAGACCAGGCCGAGCACCAAGGGAAGCCAAGGAAACATTGGCACCGGTCACCTTTGATGCACAGTGCTGGGCTCGGGGAGGTGCCAGCTCATGCCGAGATGCTCCCAAAGTGACCCCGTGGTGAGGAGTGCCATTTCTGCATTGACACCAGGGGTCCGTGATGGTCTCCTACAGTCCTGGTGCCAGTTGCTGATCCACCTCGGGGATTTGAGTAAGATCTGGCCACCTCTCCTGCCTCCCAGTCAGTTTTGGCATCAGCAGTTTTCGAGGAGTGACGAATCCAGCTAGCAGTGGAACGAGCATTGCAGGTCATCTGTCCTGTGGCACTGACAGTACTGATGTCCACACTCTCTGTTCTGGAACCAGTGCTGGAGCGGTTCAGTGTGCAGATCGGTGAATTATCGTCCCAGCTGGCACCAGTTCATGGGATGCCATTGATGTCTAGTGGGGCACCAATGCTTTCTCCAACCGATATGGTTGTCGTTGCCAGTTCCTCCAAGGAGGAAGCTCCACCGAGTCCAGCAGGGATGTAGAAGCCTGTAGCCCCCCCTTCCAGCTTTGCTGGGGCCGGCACTGGTGCTACCAGGTGCCTATGGCTCTGGATGAAGCTGAGCACCTAAGGTTGTATCCCCTGTGGACTACACGAGGATGAGCCTCCGTATGACCCCCTGGGGGGAGGACACTGCAGATTCCTCCTATGAGCACTCGGAAGGTCTCCCCTCAGAGCCATCTCCTCCAGAGAAACAAAGGAAGTCTCCACCAGAGAACTTAACTTTTGCATGTTTTCTGCAGGCGATGGCTGAGGTCATCCCCTTTGTTGTTGATGGAGGTCATTGCCAGGCACAAAATGCTGTAAATCCTCCAGTTCGTGGAGGCTTCTAAGGAGATTGTGGCGGTCCCAGTGTACAAGATCCTTAAGGAATTGCTGCTGAGGATCTGCGAACACCCCATCACAGTATCTCCCATGAACAGGAAGGTGGATGGGGTTTACCTTGTCCAGAAGGTGACCGGATTTGAGAAACATCAGCTACTACACCAATTGGTGGTGGTCGAATCTGCCTATAAGAGGGCCAAGCGCTCTCTGACCCTTGCCTCGGCGCCCCCGGAGAAGGATCACAGGGCGATGGACACTCTTGAGAGGAATGTATTCCAGGAGCCATGCTCATTGCTCGCAACACCTCCTACCAGCTCTACATGAGCCAATACTCGTGGAACCTCTGGAAGCAGGTGCAAGAGGTGGCCGAGCAGCTGCTTCAAAAGCAGCAGGACACCCTGATGTCGCTGGTGCTTAAGAGCCTGGAGTGTGGAAAACACGAGGTTGATACAACCTACAATGTTTTTCAGATGGCATTGAGATTCTCTGCAGCGGGAATCAGTGCCCGCAGAATGGCATGGCTGCAGACCTCGAATCTCCTACTGGAGGTACAGGAAGACTCTTATGACTTGCTGTGTATGGGAAAGAATCTCTTCAGATATAAGGTGAGAGATGCAGTAGCCCTGTTGCGGGTCAACCAAGAAACCCTCCAACAACTCTCCACCAGCTCCTCAGCTAGGAGATCTGCAAGACTGGGTCAGAGGAAGTCTTTCTACCACCAGAGGAAGAACTATCCTCTGGCCCCTTGCTCCTGCTCACAGTGGGGGAACTCCCGAGGCCGTCCCAGGCAGCAGAGAGTTCCCAAGCTCCATCCAGCGTCCCAGTCAAATCCCGGAACGGGGTTTTAACTGGATTGTAGGGACCATAAGCCAGCTACCTGTACCCGAGACACTGGATCCCCCAGTTGGGGGCAGGCTGTGATTCTTCACAGAACAGTGGCCCAGTATAACCTTGGACCAGTGGGTTCTATCCATCGACCATCAAGGGCAGCAATTAAACCCATTGGATATCCTGCCAATTTGCCCTCCGTGCCTGTTTTGGGGGCCAGTAATGCATCAGGAGGTATTGATAAGGGAGCTCTCCTGTCCCACCAAGGCAAAGAGGGCAGGGATTCTACTCCCAGTACTTTCTGATACCAAAGAGAACAGGAGAACTCTGTCCCATCCTAGAACTGAGAGCCTTGAACAAGTTTCTCTAAAGAGAAACGTTCAAGATGGTTTCCCTAGGCACCTTGATTCCCCTCTTACAAAAAGGGGACTGTCTATGCTGCCTGATTTGAAGGATGCAATCACTCACATCGAGAAGAAGTATCTCAGATTTGTGGTGGGAACACAGCATCTCCAGTACAGAGTATTGCCATTTGGGCTAGTGTCGGCCCCACATGTCTTCACAAAATGCCTGGGTATGGTGGGGGCGCACCTCCACAGGCTGGGAGTGCATGGTCAAGAACTTATCTCAGACAGGAGCCACTCAGTCCATGCACTTGTTGGAGTCACTAGGGTTCATCTTCAACTATCTGACGTCCCATCTCAGTCCGTCACCTCAATTGACTTCATAGGAGCCTTGCTAGTCACGACTCAGGCAAAAGCTTTCCTGCCACGTTCCAGGGCGGTCACCTTGACATCCATAGTGGCAGTGATTCAACAGAGACAGCAGGTGTCAGCTCGACTCATGTTGAGGCTGTTGGGCCACATGGCCGCAACCATCCATGTTACTCCCTTGGCACATTTGCACATGCGCAGAGCCCATTGGACCCTGAGGTTGCAGTGGCACCAGGCTACGCAGAGCCTCCAGGAGGCATCTCTCTGGGACTCTTTGTCCTGGTGGTGGGTACTCTCAAATTTGGAACAGGATATTTCCTTCTAAAGTCCTCCTACCCAAATTGTCCTAACCACGGATGTGTCCACCCTGGGGTGGGAGTTCATACAGAGGGGCTCCACACCCAGGGCCTCTGGTCTGCCTAGGAATCACATTGTCAAATCAATTTTCTGGAGCTCTGGGTGATCAGGTACATGCTGTGGGCTTTCAAAGATTAGCTGTCCAACAAAGTTGTCCTGATCCAAACATATAACCAGGAAGCTATGTGGGTGGTCAACAAGGAGGGAGGCACAGGTTCATACCTCCTGTATCAGGAAGCAGTTCAGATCTGGTCCTGGACCCTATACCACGGGATGGTGCTCAGGGCCTTGTACCTGGCCGGAATGGAAAATGTGATAGCGGACAGACTGATTTGTGCCTTCAGACCCCATGAGTGGTCTCTGGACCAAGGCGTAGCAAACCGGATTTTCCACCTATGGGGGAGCCCAGATGTGAATTTGTTTGTGTTCCCCTGCAACAGAAAGGTGATTCAGTTATGCTCCCTGTACAGGTCAGTCGGCAAACCAGCCTCATACACCTTTGCCCGCCAGTGGGGCAAGGCTCTTCTGTACGCGTATCCTCCAATTCCCTTAGTGGCAAAGACTCTCTTGAAGGTTCATAGAGACAGAGGGACTATGATTCTCATAGCCCCTTATTGGCCGAGACAGGTCTAGTTTCCACTCCTTCTGGAGTTATCCATTTGGAAACCGATTGGTCTGGGGACTTCCCCAGAGCTCATCACGCAAAACCAAGGCAGGTTGTGGCATCCCAACTTCTAGGCTCTATCGCTCACAGCCTGGAAGTTGAGAGGTTAATTCTGCAACTGCTCGATCTCTATGAGGATGTGTCTTGGAAGTAGAGGTTTTCTGTGTGGTGTGAGCAGAAAGTCATGGATCTGTTCTCCTGCCCCACACAAAAACTGCTTGATTACCTTCTACACCTATCAGAGGTTGGCTTGAAAGCCAACTCCATTAGAGTTCATCTGAGTGCAAATGGCGCATGCCACCATGGTGTAGATGGTACACCCATCTCTGTACAGCCTATAGTTGAGGATTTCATGCGGGGCCTGCTTCAATTGAAGCCTCCCCTAAGGCCTCCCACTGTGACTTGGAACTTCAATGTGTTGTTAGCTCAGCTGATGAAAGCTCCTTTTGAGCCACTGTGCTCCTGTGACCTGAAGTACCTGACCTGGAAGGTCATATTTTTGGTGGCGGTCACCTCAGCATGCAGGGTCAACGAGCTCCAGGCCTTAGTGACTTATGCACCTTACACTGTCATGAAAAAACTAAGTTCCTGCCTAAGGTGGTGACGGATTTCCATCTTAACCAGTCAATCGTCCTGCCAACATTCTTTCCCAAGCCCCATTTGCACCAAGGCAACAATCGCTGTACAGTTTGGACTGCAAGAGAGATTTAGCCTTCTGCTTGGAGCAGATAGAAGCCCATAGACAGTCCACCCAACTTTTTATTTCTTTTGATAGGAATAGGTTGGGAGTTGCCATTGCCAAACAGACACTATCCAGTTGGCTGGCAGATTGCATCTCCTTCTGTTATGCCCAGGTGGAACTGCATCTTGGGGGTTATGTCAAGGTTCATTCTGTCAGAGCCATGGCAACATCAGTGGCCCACTTGCAAGCAGTTCCCATGGAGGAGATCTGCAAGGTTGCAAAGTGGCATTCTCTCCACACTTTCACTTCCCATTACTGTCTGGACAAGGATGGCCGACATGACAGTAGCTTCGGCCAGTCCTCAGGAATCTCTTCAAGGTGTAGAACCCAACTCTCTCTGCCTAGGGCCCATTGTTTGGGTTTTGGCTGTTTCCCCCTCTGTTACCAACAGCACTGTGGTTATTGTGCCCGTTGGCACCTGATTGGTTTCTGTTGGTGAGCAGCCTGTATCTAGGCTAGGGAGTCATCCATGTATGAGGACTACCATCCTGCTTGTCCTAGGAGAAAGCAGATTTGCTTACCTGTAACAGGTGTTCTCCTAGGACAGCAGGATGTTAGTCCTCACGAAACCCGCCCACCACCCCACGGAGTTGGGTTTCTCCTTATTTCAATTTTATATAATACTACGTTATAAGACTGAAGAGGGCCCCATGTTGACGCATGGTATAGGGCATGCTCAGTGTGCTAATCAAAGTTTCAAGCCCATCTTTGACATAAATTTTCCGTGCCAGGCTCCATCCAATGATGTCGCCCATCCGTAAGGACTAACCATCCTGCTGTCCTAGGAAAACTCTTGTTACAGGTAAGAAAGTCACAAAGCAGAATAAATTATTATTTACATTTATTAAACGGTGCTACTGTGAGGCTCATAGTGATTGCGAAAAAGGATATAATCCAAACATATTTGATAAAACTATACCAGTCTCAAAAAATACTTAATACAAAAGAACGTTGTAGATGCCCATAATGGTTTCTTTCATGTCGTAGCCAGAGTTAAAGTTACTCTTGTCTAATAATTGGTTACAGATTACTGATGACGTTTTTTAGAAAATAATCCATTATTGACCATTCTTAGATCACCATAATGCCAAAAAAGGATCACAACTGTCTGAACTGAGAATGCATTAGGACATGACATTCTCAAGAGTCGCACAAGACCCTGTCCAGAAGAGTTTGCCAAGGACACAGGCTTGAGAAAATCCTTTGGCCAGTTGGCAGTCCTGAGCCCTTCTGTCAGGAGGAAGGGAAGATGTCACATTTCAACCAACAAAACTGCTGAAAAAATGAGAAAGTAGCTCCAGAGTTAGCCACCTGTTGTGATCTGTTTAGAAAAGTAATCAGATTGCAAGTTACTGATTACTATAAGTAGTTAGTTTGAGAACCCTGCCTGTAGCAGTGTTGATATCCTCTAATGGTGTTGAGGTGCAGTTCTGTTCAGTAGAGCTATGAGTGGTATAGAAAGGCACATCACATGACCATGGGTCCCAATAGCAAAATATGTAGCTGCAGCTTCTATGGCAATCTTGCCTGGCTTCACACTCCAAGGACATCTTTTGCTCTGCTGCTTTTTGACATGTGTGACAATGACAGAGAGAAGTCAGACATTAAAATATGGAACATTGGGAGGATTTGGTCACGGCTTCAGAAATCCAGTGGCCAACCAGGCAACTAGTGGCAGGTCACCTGCTTGTACTCACTCCCACCATGCTTCAGAAGGCTTTGAGCTACTAATTCCACAGCCAGCAGGGACCCTGAAAATTCAGTGGGTGGATGAGCTCAAAGGAACTTTTATTCTCAGTTTAGCAGGCACACAGTCGGTGGCCACCAACATCTATAAATGAGAGCCACCTGGGAGATACCAAGCCTCACAAAACAGAATATCCCCACAGCAAAAATAGCCAAACCCTTTCCGTGACAGAGTGTGTGTTAATTATGTTTTGTACTACGTGAAGCAGATAGCCAATCAAGTGATTCAATGACCTTTTGCTTTCACGAGATTGTCTCATTGGGGTGACTTTGAGCAAGCTGTTATGACTATGGAATAAAACCGCAGTGTGTTCAAGTTTTATGCTCTGTGGTTTATTATTTTTAAGAAAGTGACTCAGCTTTATTTTCACTCATCTGTCAGGTGTAATAATTTAAGAAACAGAAAAAGTACTAAACTGGGTCAGACTGAAGGTCCATTTAGCCTGGTATCATGTCGCTGATGGAGACAAGCTGTGTCCTCTAGGTATGGTTTACAGATACATTGAACTGGAGGTGACTTCCCTGACTTGTGTCAAAGAGCCTGTGATTCATCCTCAGTTTGTGCTGCCCCTTTTTGAATTTGGTTATACCGTTTGCCTCTGTCTTGTGGCTGTGAGTTCCAGAGGGTAAGCTCCTGTGTTGGGTGTTTGTGTTAAACCTGCTGCCTGGGAGTGACGGCCTGTGCCCCCTAGCTCCTCTCTTATGAAAGAGTAAAAAATAGTTTCTTATCTGCTTTCTATTATTGTGGCTGCACATTCCAGGTAGGGTTTACTTTGCCTCATATCTGAAATATAAATATTGTTACGGTGCTGATATATTTGTAGTACAGAGTTCTAGGAGCCTGCAGAACGCTGGATTCTTTACAGCCACTGATGCCTTTTATTGGCTAATGGTAGGCAAAGTAGGCTGAGACCAGGGAAACCAGGGTTCAAATCCCACCACCCACGCCTTGTGATCTCGGGCAAGTCACTTTACTCTCTATTGCCTCAGCTACAACCTTAAAAGGAGATTTACTAAGCTGTGATAAGGCAAAATCGCAAACTCAACAGCATGTAACATGTGTTAAATGTTGTTTATTGCACGATATTGCTGCACTATCACACAAAGCAACTTATCCATAGGCAATCCTATGGTAATAAAATAACACAGATTGACATTTTGAAAAATGATATCGATAGGTTTGGAGCTAGGGGCTACTCTGGGCCTTTTAGAGGTACAGGGGACTAGGGGAGTGGGGGTTGGGATCTGCCTGTCCCCCAAGACCACCAGGGTCATTTTTGGGGAGTTGGGGGGGGACACTAAACCTCAGGGATTTAACTTTCTCTGGAAGGGATGGACCTAATTGGGGGAGGTGAGGAATCTTGCTAAGAGGCCATTTTTTTGGTTTAAGGGGAGGGGATGGGGGAGGGAGCAGGCTATCACTGCAACGATTGGCCTCATATTTTGTATTTATTTTGTTGGGGGGGGGGGGGGCCTGAGCCACCTTGGTAGATGCTGGGGGGGGGGGGGGGGTTAGAGGTCTTCAATGACCCCCAGGGTGATTTGTGTCCTTTGGGGGTGGGGTGAAATATTTTTGGGCTTCAGACCCTTTAAGCAATGGCAGCCTCAGTCGAGATGGGCCGCAATAGCACGGGAAGGCCCCATGCCACGACACGAAGTTTTGTTATGCATTTGTGCCTTGATAAAAAAAAAAAAATTGTGCTGCGGGACTGCTGCGATAGTTTGTTGGGGAGGGTTCAAATATCAGGGGGACGCACCACTCCCTGCGAAATTTAGCCCCTCCTGCGATAAACTATCGCAGGTTAGTAAATCTCCCTGTTAGATTGTGAGCCCTCTGGGGACAGGGAAATACCTGCAGTACCTGAATGTAATCCGCTTTGTAAGTGCCGAAAGGCAGAATATAAAATAAATTAAATAAAGATATAGGCAGCGATTGTGTGGTACATGTGACACAAATAAAGGAGGGGCCGGTCCAGTTTCAGGGTCTTTTCCCCAGCAATCGCTGCATTGCCCCTGTATTTCCAGTGTAGTTACAGGTGCCGCTAGCCTTTCCCTCTGCCTATCCAACAGCACATGCATCTGCACTTTGCTCAGATATCGATGGATCTCTTCCTTGTAGCTATGTCATCTGTAGCATATAGCTGGGTAAAAAAGGATTTAAATCTGTCATTAATATCAGTAGGTGAGTGGGTAAGGGCACCATCCGCTTTTTTAATACTGGTGATTACGGTCTTTTGGGCTCTGGACCTCAACAGACGGGCCAGCATGGCCCCAGTTTTATTACCATGCTCGTAGATCCTCTGCCGTGCGTATTGCAATGATCTTGCTACATCCTCTCACTGCAGGCCCTGAGGTCTGCTCTGCATTTCTCTAGCGCCTTTCCCTCTTGTGATGAGAGGCAAAACTAATGATCTTCCCTCTCCACACTGTTTCAGGGGGGTAGATTTTACAAATTTGCGCACAAGCGTACTTTTGTTCACGCACCAGGCGCAAACAAGAGTACACGGGATTTTAATAGATACATGCATAGCCGTGCATATCTGTTAAAATCCGGGATCGGCGCGCAGAAGGCTGTGCGCGCTGAGCCGCACAGCCTGCCTCTGTTCCCTCCGAGGCCGCTCCGAAATCGGAGCGGCCTCGGAGGAAACTTTCCTTCCACCCTCCCTTCCCCTACCTAAACCCCTCCCTACCTTTGTTGCACAAGTTACGCCTACCTGAGGCAAGCGGAACTTGCACGCAATTCCCAGGCCCGGGAGCCATTTCGGAGGCCTCGGCCATGCCCCCGAAACGCCCCTGGGCCGGAACCACGCCCATGGCCCCGCACCCAAATGCCGCAACACGCCCCCCAGGAAAACCCCAGGACTTACGCACATCCTGGGACTTGTGCGCACCGCCGAGCCTACTCAACATAGGCTCGGCGTGCGCAGGGGGAACTTTGGGCAGGTTTTCGGGGGGTACGCGCGTATCTTACACGCATACCCCTTTGAAAATCTGGCCCAGGGTTTCCCAGAAAACAACTGGAGTGTAATCTCCCGAATTATGAATCTCAAAACACTCTGTAGTTGCCTCCCAAATCACAGCACAGAGAAGCTGATTACAAAGCAGAGCAGTATTGAGTCTTCAACAACGGCCCATGCCTAGGCTCATTGCTATCTGCATCGGCAAGATGGGATTGTGATCTGAAATAAAGCTAGGCAATATATCCACCATTCCCACTCCCACCACTAAGGATCCAGAGCACAGAATAAAATCAGTGCGACTATACGTCCCATGCCATGGTGAGTAACACGTATAATCCCTCCCTGAAGGATTTTGTTCTGTCCAGATATCCACCAACCCAAATCATTTCATCATATGCTTGAGAGAATGAGCTTGACCCCCAGACTGGCTAGCTGAACTTTTATTCATCTGCACGTCTAGGCGTACATTCCCATCACCACCCAGAACAACAGGAAGGATAGAAAGAGCTTGCATCATCTTCAGCAACCGCACGTAGAAAGCCAGTTGATTGACATTGGGACCATATACACATGCCAAAACAAATCCCTTCCCATGGAGTGAGCACGCCAATAGAACCACTGGATCTTTATAATCAATTGTCAAGGGCAGAGATTTGTAAATTAGGATGTACACTCCCCTACTCTTAGAGCTATAGGAAGCACGGTCCACCTGTCCCATCCAGTCTCGGACCAGGTTAGCAAGCTCAGCATCAGTGAGGTTGTTTCCTGCAGTAAGGCCACCTGAGCCCCCTTCTTCATGAGACAATTCAAAATTATATGCCTTTTAAGGGACATCAGATTTACAGGTGGACTAGCCATAGTCCCCCGAGTCCCAATATTGATCCATACATCATGAAAGAAAAAGAAGCTGATCCCCTCAGTCCACACATTACACACAAACCATATGACCACTTTACCTGTCCAGCTTTTAAAAAAAAGAAAAAGGCAGATAGAATTTAATGTGGACAAGTACAAAATAATGCATCTAGAGAAGAATAATCCAAACTATGGATACACAATGCTGAGTTCCGTATTAGACATCACCACACAGGAAAAGGATCCTGGAGTCACGGCGAACAAATCCACAGCTCAGTATGCAGCAGTGGTCAAAAAAGCAAACAATGTTAGGCATTATAAGGACAGGAACAGAAAAGAAAACAGAAGCTATCATAATGTCTCTGTATCAATCCATCATCAATTGAGCGTCCATTTTCCTAACCTCACCGCCAGCGACACTCATTTTTTTTTAAAAATGTTTCTGTTCTCCTTTTTTAGGTTCCTCCAACTTAATATCACCATGATATTAAGTTGGAGGAACCTAAAAAACTTAATATCACCATGATATTAAGTTGGAGGAACTACAGAAAAGCAGTAATTTCTGCTTTTCTGTAAACCTTTGGAGCTCTTCAAGAATTAATGCCTGCTCCAGGGCAGGCGATCATTTTAGAGAGTAAAAATATGCGCGTCGGGCACACTTTTTTTTTTTTTTGCATCAGGGGTGATAGTTAATAGTCTCATCAACATGAATTACATGTGATGAGCGCTGTTAGTTTCACGCTGGTTTGGACATGCTAATTTATTTATTTATTCTTTTTATATACCGTTGTTCCAAATAAAGAACGCAACGGTTTACAACACGACGTACATATTATAATCCCCTTATTGCATGAGGGGTTTTGGATGTGTGTCCAAAACATGCATCCAATCACCTGTAAAGCGTGCGCTCAGCCAAACGCACTATATTGCATCAGCTTGAGAGACTTTTCACTGAGGAGTCGTTTCCAAGGGGAGAAAGATAGCACATGGCTGGGATATTTTCAGACGTGCCTACGCTATGTTCTCTTCTCAACCACCCGTGCGAAACAGGAGGTGGAAAGCACATAGGTGCTTTTAAGCATGAGTATTTTATCCAGATTTTCAAAGAGCAGTTTCTCTTTCTAGCATAAAGTTTGCACGCTAACAGCGCCCGTGTATCACACAACTATGCAGGCAATTTGAAAACTACCCCTAAGTGTGGAGTACTTCTATTGTGGAGTTGACTTCAAAGCTCCGTTCACAAACATTTCATCCAGCATTAGTTACTTCCTAGAAGGGAAATTACCTCACTGGTAAATAAACCCTACATTTTACATTTTAGCATTGTAACTTCCCTCTGGTACTGTTGTCCCATGATCAGTTCTCAGAGTATCCTTTGTCAGGCTGGAAACTGGCATTGGTAGATTCCTTTCTCTCGCTACCTTGGACACCTCCCCCGAGGGCATCCTTTGTAACAGTGAATAATGGTGTTATCTGAACTCTCCACCACAGCAACCGCCTTACACTACTGAAAGACACCCTTGGAGCTGCAAAGGCAGCCCTCCTCAGCTGTTTTCATTGTTTCTGTAGAGTTTGGATTGATTGTGCATGTTTCCATGGACGAGTGAGTTCCTGTAATGAGAGTTGCACAGGTTGGAAGCAATGCACCATTTCTTGGGAAGCAGGCAGGTAACCGATGGAAGGCTGAATGCTGTAGGAATCCTCAATCTCTCTGTCCAGTGCAGATATACTGAAGGCTTGTCCAAGCCTCTTATCAATCTTCTGCATTTTACAGGAGGAGACATTACTGTCTCCTCCTGTAAAATGCAGCCTATTTTGCATAGGCTCGGCAGCGCGCACAAGTCCCGGGGCTTTGCTAGGGGGGGGGTGCCGGGGGGCATGTCGGGGGGTGGCATGACGTTCAGGGCTTTCCGGAGGGGGGGGGGGGTCGAGGATGTGGCCGAGGCCTCCGAAATCGCTCCCGGGCTGGGGAATGGCACAGTGGTGGCCAATCGGCGTGCGAGTTACACCTGCCTGGAGCAGGCGTAACTTTCATGATAAAGGTAGGGGGGTGTAGATAGGGCTGGGGGGGTGGGTTAGGGAGGGGAAGGTGGGGGAGGTGGGGGAGGCTGAAGGAAAGTTCCCTCCGAGGCCGCTCCGATTTCAGAGCGGCCTCAGAGGGAACGGGCACCCCCTTGCGTGCGCTAACCCCGGATTTTATGATACGTGCGGCTACACGCATATCTTATAAAATCCGGCGTACTTTTGTTTGCGCCTGGTGCGCGAACAAAAGTACGCGCAGGCGTGCATTTATAAAATCTACCCCACAGTGTGGCATGGTTTCCATCCTTAGACTACAGACAGCAGGCCTGCAGAACAGCCCAGGGTCGCAGGCTGTCCTGCTGTTGCTAATGTCACAGAAGTCTTGGGTTTGAGTCTCCTGTCCATTTGGCCAGCTGGTGTTGGGCATGATAGCCAAAGGTAATACAATCAAGCCTGGGGAGGGAGGGAAGATGATGCCCCAGCCCCATCGCCTGCCTCTCTCATCATCATTGCCACACTAATCCAACCTGGATTAGTGTGGCAATGGTCAAGTGGGATGGGGAGGGGAGGGGAGGGACAAATGCATCTGTGAACACAGCCATGCCCAGCCAGTCACTGCTCTTCAATCCATCTCAATCCTGATTTCTCACAATTCCATAGCAAGGGCCAGGGCTGTCCGAAGGGTAGGGCAAATTAGAATGGAGAGGTAATAACATAAGTTTCTGTCATGAGAGTTGCACAGGCTGGAAATAATGCACCACTTCTTGGGATCCAGCCAGAATCTCTCTTTCCACTGTAGATATACTGAAGGCATGGCCAAACCTCCTACAAACCCTCTGCATGTTAGGAGTGCTGGCAACTGGGCAGTCTATAAGTTTTATAAATAAATAAATGGATGCACTGGGACCTGTGCTTTGGCAAACAAGTGCTTCTTCTAGTGTGGTGCCTGTCCCATCTACAGCAGTCTTTGCTGTGCCACGTGGCGGGTACTTGAGCACTCCCCAATATTGTGTTATCTACTCCTGAGGATCAAGAGCAGAGGTCGTTGCTGTAGGGCTAGAGGAGGGCAGGAGGGAAGTACTTCTGCCTCCATTTACTGCTTCCACCTCCCCTTGCAGCCTATTGAGTGGTTAAAGAACACCTGACCAATGGGGACCGCAGGGGCATCATAGAGCAGCAGCAATGTAGGACAGACAGACTTCCTGCTCTTGGTCTGCCCTGAGCTGCACTGGAGATTGGGAGGGCTGCTGATAGAGGGACTGAGGGAGAGAGAGGTGCGATTAGGGGTGTGAGACAGGGGCTGAGAACTGCGGGGACCTGGGAAGATTGGTTGTAAAAGGGAAGATTGGCTGGGAGGGTCTGGGAAAGACCTGAAAGAAGGAATCCTGCCTGGGAGAGAGCTAGGGGAAGAGAGGAGCTGATAATGGAGTTGCGGAAGAGGGAGAGGAGTTGAGAGAGGGGACATGGGCTATGAGAAAGGCAAAGGAACTGGGAGAACAGGAAACATGCTGAGAGAGCAAACATGGGCTGTGGAAGTGGGCTGGGGGAGGGGGGCTGATAAGGGAGGTAAACCAAGAGAGGAAAGGGGGATCACGGTGGAGGGAAGAGGCACATAGTAGAGAAGTCTCCACTCCAGTCTAGCAGCTCTTGTGCTGGTTTGGAGGAGCAAGGTCATCATCGTGGCTATAGCAGGAAGTGATCCTGTAGCTAGGACCTGCCCTCCAGATGCTGCTCGATCCTCTTGCACCGAGGATGTGTCTCCAGGGACCCGCGCAAAGCAGGGAAGGGTTAGGATGGCCATTGTAGCTGGTGATTCGATGTTTAGGGAAATAGCGAGGTGACTGGTGGACATGAGGATCACTTGTTTGCCCTGTGCGCAGGCAGCGGACCTCAGGCACCACCTAGGTAAGATTTTAGAGAGTGCTGGGGAAGAGCCAACTGTTGTAGTACTTGTGGGGTACCAATGACATAGGAAAGTACAGAAAGGAGGTACTGGAGGATAAATTTATGCTCTGCGATAGAAAATTGAAATCCAGAATCTGCAGGGCTGCATTCTCAGAAGTGTTCCCCTTTCCAAAAGCAGGGCCCCAGAGGTCGGCTGAGCTCCACACTTTCAAGGCATGGATGAGACAATTGTGCAGGGAAAAGGGTTTAGGTTTGTTAAGAACTGGGCCATTCTGGGGAAAGAGGAGCCTATTCTGACAGGATGGGCTCCAGCCACCTTAACAGAGTGGAACCAGGCTTCTGGCATTAACTTTAACAAAGAAGCCAGAGCAGCTTTTAAACTAGAACAGGGGGAAAGCCAACAGTCGCTCAGCAGTGCATGGCCTGGAGGGAGGTATCTTCAAAGGATACTGGCAAACCAAGTAAGTTAGAATGTCCCGATAGAAAAGTGCACACTAAAACAGGAATAAAAACCTGTGCTAATGTTAGCACATAAGAACATAAGAAAATGCCATACTGGGTCACACCAAGGGTCCATCAAGCCCAGCATCCTGTTTCCAACAGTGGCCAATCCAGGCCATAAGAACCTGGCAAGTACCCAAAAACTAAGTCTATTCCATGTTACCATTGCTAATGGCAGTGGCTATTCTCTAAGTGAACTTAATAGCAGGTAATGGACTTCTCCTCCAAGAACTTATCCAATCCTTTTTTAAACACAGCTATACTAACTGCACTAACCACATCCTCTGGCAACAAATTCCAGAGTTTAATTGTGCGTTGAGTAAAAAAGAACTTTCTCCGATTAGTTTTAAATGTGCCCCATGCTAATTTCATGGAGTGCCCCCTAGTCTTTCTACTATCCGAAAGAGTAAATAGCCGATTCACATCTACCCGTTTTAGACCTCTCATGATTTTAAACACCTCTATCATATCCCCCCTCAGTCGTCTCGTCTCCAAGCTGAAAAGTCCTAACCTCTTTAGTCTTTCCTCATAGGGGAGTTGTTCCATTCCCCTTATTATTTTGGTAGCCCTTCTCTGTACCTTCTCCATCGCAATTATATCTTTTTTGAGATGCGGCGACCAGAATTGTACACAGTATTCAAGATGCGGTCTCACCATGGAGCGATACAGAGGCATTATGACATTTTCCATTTTATTCACCATTCCCTTTCTAATAATTCCCAACATTCTGTTTGCTTTTTTGACTGCCGCAGCACACAGTACCAACGATTTCAATGTGTTATCCACTATGACACCTAGATTTCTTTCTTGGTTGCAGCACCTAATATGGAACCCAACATTGTGTAACTATAGCATGGGTTATTTTTCCCTATATGCATCACCTTGCACTTATCCACATTAAATTTCATCTGCCATTTGGATGCCCAATTTTCCAGTCTCACAAGGTCTTCCTGCAATTTATCACAATCTGCTTGTGATTTAACTACTCTGAACAATTTTGTGTCATCTGCAAATTTGATTATCTCACTCGTCATATTTCTTTCCAGATCATTTATAAATATATTGAAAAGTAAGGGTCCCAATACAGATCCCTGAGGCACTCCACTGTCCACTCCCTTCCACTGAGAAAATTGCCCATTTAATCCTACTCTCTGTTTCCTGTCTTTTAGCCAGTTTGCAATCCACGAAAGGACATCGCCACCTATCCCATGACTTTTTACTTTTCCTAGAAGCCTCTCATGAGGAACTTTGTCAAACGCCTTCTGAAAATCCAAGTACACTACATCTACAGGTTCACCTTTATCCACATGTTTATTAACTCCTTCAAAAAAGTGAAGCAGATTTGTGAGGCAAGACTTGCCCTGGGTAAAGCCATGCTGACTTTGCTCCATTAAACCATGTCTTTCTATATGTTCTGTGATTTTGATGTTTAGAACACTTTCCATTATTTTTCCTGGCACTGAAGTCAGGCTAACCGGTCTGTAGTTTCCCGGATCGCCCCTGGAGCCCTTTTTAAATATTGGGGTTACATTTGCTATCCTCCAGTCTTCAGGTACAATGGATGATTTTAATGATAAGTTACAAATTTTTACTAACAGGTCTGAAATTTCATTTTTTAGTTCCTTCAGAACTCTGGGGTGTATACCATCCGGTCCAGATGATTTACTACTCTTCAGTTTGTCAATCAGGCCTACCACATCTTCTAGGTTCACCGTGATTTGATTCAGTCCATCTGAATCATTACCCATGAAAACCTTCTCCATTACGGGACCTCCCCAACATCCTCTTCAGTAAACACCGAAGCAAAGAAATCATTTAATCTTTCCGCGATTGCCTTATCTTCTCTAAGTGCCCCTTTAACCCCTCGATCATCTAACGGTCCAAATGACTCCCTCACAGGCTTTCTGCTTCGGATATATTTTAAAAAGTTTTTATTGTGAGTTTTTGCCTCTACAGCCAACTTCTTTTCAAATTCTCTCTTAGCCTTATTACATCGGCCCCACTTGGCCACCTGCATAAAATGCACAAGTACTTTATGCTAGCTAGTTCTCAGTTGTAACAAGATGCCCAAATGGGAGGTAGGCAGACCTGCACAGTACTAAACACACACACATATACTATGATACAAGATATGAGATATACAGTAATGAATATATAGCTTTATTTACAGCACACATACTTCATTTCCTGTGACTATAATACATACCAAATCAGCATCCTGCCACTCATCAGGTCGGGGAACCCCAGTGCGACCGAAAAACAGGAGCACACAGCTAATCAGCATCCTGCCACTCAACAGGTCGGGGAACCCCAGTGCGACCGAAAAACAGGAGCACACAGCTTATCAGCATCCTGCCACTCATCAGGTCAGGGAACCCCAGTGCGACCGAAAAACAGGAGCACACAGCTAATCAGCATCCTGCCACTCATCAGGTCGGGGAACCCCAGTGCGACCGAAAAACAGGAGCACACAGCTAATCAGCATCCTGCCACTCATCAGGTCGGGGAACCCCAGTGTGACCGAAAAACAGGAGCACACAGCTTATCAGCATCCTGCCACTCATCAGGTCAGGGAACCCCAGTGCGACCGAAAAACAGGAGCACACAGCTAATCAGCATCCTGCCACTCAACAGGTCGGGGAACCCCAGTGCGACCGAAAAACAGGAGCACACAGCTTATCAGCATCCTGCCACTCATCAGGTCAGGGAACCCCAGTGCGACCGAAAAACAGGAGCACACAGCTAATCAGCATCCTGCCACTCATCAGGTCGGGGAACCCCAGTGCGACCGAAAAACAGGAGTACACAGCTAATCAGCATCCTGCCACTCATCAGGTCAGGGAACCCCAGTGTGACCGAAAAACAGGAGCACACAGCTTATCAGCATCCTGCCCCTCATCAGGTCAGGGAACCCCAGTGCGACCGAAAAACAGGAGCACACAGCTAATCAGCATCCTGCCACTCAACAGGTCGGGGAACCCCAGTGCGACCGAAAAACAGGAGCACACAGCTTATCAGCATCCTGCCACTCAACAGGTCGGGGAACCCCAGTGCGACCGAAAAACAGGAGCACACAGCTAATCAGCATCCTGCCACTCAACAGGTCGGGGAACCCCAGTGCGACCGAAAAACAGGAGCACACAGCTTATCAGCATCCTGCCACTCAACAGGTCGGGGAACCCCAGTGCGACCGAAAAACAGGAGCACACAGCTAATCAGCATCCTGCCACTCAACAGGTCGGGGAACCCCAGTGCGACCGAAAAACAGGAGCACACAGCTAATCAGCATCCTGGCACTCATCAGGTCAGGGAACCCCAGTGTGACCGAAAAACAGGAGCACACAGCTTATCAGCATCCTGCCACTCAACAGGTCAGGGAACCCCCGGTGCTACCGAAAAACAGGAGCACACAGCTTATCAGCATCCTGCCAGTGCCACTCAACAGGTCAGGGAACCCCCGGTGCGACCGAAAAACAGGAGCACACAGCTTCAACGGGAAAGATCCTGCGCCACTCGTCAGGGCACAGGTGAGGCTCCAAGTTCCCACCGGAGGACCCTGAACTTTTACAGGGCTTTGTAAACAAGTGTGTGTGTGTGTGTGTGTGTGTGTAAATGAGCCAGCACTGGGTCTGGGAACCTTTCTGTAGGGCTGCTGGCCAGGCATTCCTCCTCTTGTTGAATCCGGTCCCAGGCACAGAGAAGCTACTCTCCCCCACAACCACTTGTGTAAGCCCTGCTGATACCGCTTTTTGCTTAAAAGACAAAGTCCCCAGCTTTAAAAGTGACAGGACAGCATAATGTTTGTTCTGAGAGCATTTTTTTTTAACCCATCCTATTACATCAGTTCAGAGAAAACCTGCCTTGCTAGATTTTCTTGGAAGATTAGCTACAAAGGGCAGGTGGTGAAAGTGGCCAGCCAGGTACTGTGCGTGTGCTGGTGAATATTCCCTCTATATTACTTCTTTATCCACTTGAAAATGACATCTGCTCTACCAGTGTCTTTCATACAGAAAACAAATGTCTGAATACGAGCAGAACTAGTAAATCCAGGCGGGGACGAGTTTATTCATGGACAGCTAGACTCTCCGTTTAAGAAAGCCTGCATTATAGGAAATGCGTCCTTTGGAGTAAGTGGCAGACTCTGACAATAAACTTCAGAGCCGTCCTTACGCATCCAGACGGGAGGCAGGGGCTGCATGAGGTGGGGGAAGCTCTTCGGAACAGGGAGAGGCTTCTGTCCCAGGTTTGTCTTGGAGCGGGGGCGTGGGAGGGTTTGCTCTGACTCCCGCTGGCAGCAGAAAAAGAGAGGAGGGAGCAGAGGCGGCCAGGAAGTGATCTCACCGCTGGGAAAGGGAACACACCTTAAGTCACCTGGGCAGGCAGAAGAGGCGAGAGGTGCTCGGGGCGCGCAGCATGGACAGGGACTCCCCGGCCCCGGTCCTCGGGGACCTGGGGCTGCTCAGGACCTTCGACTCCCCCGAGCTGGGCAGCTGGGAGAAGATCGGCTCCGGCGGCTTCGGCCAAGTTTACAAGGTGCGGCACCAGCACTGGAAGACGTGGCTGGCCATCAAGTGTCCGCCCAGCCTGCACGTGGACGAGAAGTGAGTGAGCGGGGAGCGGGAGGACACGGGGGGGGGTCGGTGCTTCTACTCCCCCCCCCCCCCCCCCCCCCCCATGCCACAGAGGTCGCAGCGAGAGCACCCTGGCAGGGAGGATTTCCCATCGCACCCGGGGAATGTCTTTCCGGTTTTTCCTCACTGCTCACTTCTGCAGAGTAAAGGTTTAGCAGCCTTGGGCGGGCGGCAGGAAGCTCCCCAGACGGGGGAAGGGGCAGCGCAGCGCCCGGCGTTAGGCTCAGCCCTGGCTGGGGCGCCCCCTGCTGGAGCCTTTCCGAAAGTCAGGTGAGCGCCACCTGGACGACTCGCTGGGCTTTTCTCATAAAATGGGACTTTTCTGGTCCCTTGCAGCTGCCAACGCAATCAGTGGTGTTTTAATGTTTAAAAATGCACCTAGAATCTGCAAAATGTGCTGGAGCTTCAGTACAGACAGTTTGCTGTGCCTTGAGATTTTAAATCCAATTTTGTCCGTGCTTCAAAATGCCTTTGATAAGTCTTTAGGCAGTAGAAACCCCAAGTAGGGGAAGTGCAGTGAGGAAAGTCCTGGGTACTGGCTGCTACCGGCCTTTCCTAGAAGGCGCTGGGATTAATTCTGTCCGTCATGCTGAGCATTTGCGGGTTTCTCCTGGCAGCCCCGGGCACTTTTGGTGTCCTTCAGAAGCAGGCTGTGGGATTTCAGAGCTGTCTGCCAGCGGCCAGAGTTAGCTTCGGACGTGGAGGCCCTGGATCTTTCTGGTTCGGTTTAAACTCCTGCGGTGTCTTTTTAATATGCTCCCGGTTCCCTCGGGTGCCTGGGAGGTTTGTAATAGCTGTTTTACTTTTAAAAAGCTTGCTGTAAGAAATTAGTTTAGATATAATGAGCATTTCACATTTTGAGATATTTAAATTTCTGCCGCACTAGAAGTTTGGGTTTTTTGTTTGGTTTTTTTTTTTTTTCAGTCCTTCTTCTTTTTAATGTCAGCTATTTGGATTCAGTCCAGTTTTTCCAGATTCCCTCCCAAGACAGGGTTGTCCTTGGTGTCTGTTGGCAAACCCAGAAGCACTGGGCTAGCAGTAAGGAAAGCGGGTGTAGGGTGACATGGAGATTGAGCTGATAACACTCTTACCAGACACATTCACTCTTTCCGGTCTGGGTGGGATCCCAGTATGTCTTCAATATTTGTAAGTCTCTCCCAGTTAGCCTGAACAGGAGCATAATTCCCTTTATTTGTGTCTTGCTAGTAAAGGTAATTTGTAAATTAACTAGTACACTTGATAATAGAAAATGTATTTATTCACTTATCCTGACAGTTGGGTTAAAAGGTCGCCACAAGGGAATGGTCCCAGCTGTGGCAATGCCTGCCTTTGGGTCCCAGATGTTGAGAGAGGAAATGCTCCAGAGCCTCTGGAGATGTGCTGGGAGCCCTAAGGGAACAGCTGGGACAGAGGCAGATGCTTTTTGGAAACTGACGCTACAGATGTCCAACCCTTGGACCTCAAACATATTGTTCTCCCCTCCCTCGCACTAAGTCAAGCAACTGGGCTGATCTGATTCTGATTTTTGTCTCATGGCATGCTGGAATTTGTAGTTTGATTTCCTAAAAAAACAAAACAAATGGGAAAAGAAATCCAGAACTAGAAATCCCAGCATGTAATAAGGGAAAAACCAGGTCAGTTTAATGTCTGCCTTTTCAGTTCACCTGGACACGCCCTGGGAATGGAAAGAGGTGGTAAAAGGGGCACCTTCCCAGACCTCTAGAGCCGAAGAAGAAAACCTTTTCAACGCTTCTCCCCCAGATCTGTAAGGTGTATGTTCTCACCCTAATGACAAATTCTTCCTTCCCCTTCTATACTGTATTTACTGCCAGACAGGATAGCAATGGGGATGGCTGGCTAGTATGAGTCGTGTTCACTTTTCTCTCCCTCTGTTGCATTTTGTTTCTCCGTTTAATTCAATTAGTTCTTCTGTCTGTGGATTATTTGTGGTTAGCCTGGGGTTTTGTCTGGGTTTTGTGGAAAACAAGAACACCGCAGGCCGAATATCTCTGGTTATTTGGCCATTTCCACAGCTTTAGGATTTTCTGAACCTCCATCATAGGTCAGGAGAAATGACCGAGGTTGAACATTACTGGAGTATGCACTGTATTTCTACAGGGATCCGAGGATGTCCCAGCTAATGGTTCTGAGGCTAGAAAGCCTCATTGTTCATTTACAAAAAGAATATATGTAGTGAAAAGAAACTGATGGTTTCTCTTCTTGCACGAGAGAGATCGGGCCTGGCATGAGGCACCCCTACCTCCACGTCCTGCATGGTTTGAATACATTTTGGCAGGCCTATGAATTTCTGAGGCCCATATTTTGTATCCAGCATCTCCAGTGGTCTGACTGAAATCCTTTGCTCTGTT
The DNA here is from genome assembly GCF_901001135.1 of Rhinatrema bivittatum. Taxonomy (NCBI): domain Eukaryota; kingdom Metazoa; phylum Chordata; class Amphibia; order Gymnophiona; family Rhinatrematidae; genus Rhinatrema; species Rhinatrema bivittatum. The sequence continues at coordinate 30,976,882 of NC_042629.1, forward strand.
TCACTTCGACCTCATCAACTGTGGATGTTCTGTTTGACTCTCTGGTGTTAGAAAAGCTCTTTATATAGAGAGTGAGAATTCTTGTTCAGTTGACACAGAAATCATGGTCAACAAACTGTGCCTCTTCTGTGAGACTAGATACATGTTGTGGTAAATGTTTTTAGTTAGTCCAGTGAAAGTGTGTTGACTGTAACTTATGTGTTGACCTATTTCCATGTACCTAAGCAGACCAACAGGGCTGCCACATTACTCAGGTTGGAACGTGATGCAGGTTGGAACATGATGCACCATCTATCTTACTATGCAAGGGATCCTGAGTTAGGCCTCGCTATGTCCCTTTTAACCTTCAAAAAAGAAGCACAGGAAACTAAAAAATAAGAAACAAAAAAATAAAAAGCAGTTTTGAATAAAATAAAGAATAAATTACGGTGTCTAAATTGCAGGATAACCACACAAAGGGTTATCCTAAAAAATAGATACCGCACATTGACCACGTATTAAGGAGTTCTCTAGACTTTGTGTTGTAGTTGATACCTTTTAACCTTACAGCAAACTACCATCATGAACTAACGATTTATCCTAGCCAAAAATAAGAATACCAGGGCAAGAGTACATGAAAATTGAAAAGATATAGCTTGGGACTGAAAAAGTGTACTTTTAAGAATTTGGCTGTGGTGCTGAATATACCAGGGGCTCCAGCAGAAGCTAGAGGAGGGTTGGGGGATGGGGGCTGAACAGAGGAGGAATCCAAAAGCACAGAATCGCCATTCATGCTCCATCAAGGATTATACGGTATCACTTAGCCGGATTGAACACTGTTAGGTGAAAAAAGGACAGAGTGTGCAGGGAGATAACTCGGAGGCCATCAAGCACTTCCTTTCCCGTTCTCTTCCAGTAATAGTAACATACAGGCCGATACAGTAAAGTCCGCGGGAGAGCAGGCACCGGCCACTTGCCAGTACGCGTGATGCAGTATTTAAATGAGGCCGGCGGTAGATCCGGGCAAAAGGAGCGGTGGCTGTCAGCGGGTTTGACAGCCGACACTCAATTTTGCCGGCCCAACAGCCACGGGCCGAATTTAATAATTTTTTTTTACCTTTTTTTTACTCTTCGGGACCTCAGACTTAATATCGCCATGATATTAAGTCAGAGGGTGCACAGAAAAGCAGTTTTTACTGCTTTTCTGTGCACTTTCCCGGTGCCGGAAGAAATTAAAATGTGCGGCTTGGCTGCACATTTTACTTTCTGTATCCCGCGCACATACCTAATAAGAGGTAAGGGAAAACGCACGTCCAAGACCAGGCTAACAGTGCGCTCCGTCGGATATCAGCCTGATAGTAAATGATGGCAGATAAAGCCAAAGTGGTCTGTAAATATCCATGGTGCTGTGCAGTGGTTTAATTCCCAGCTGATGATTGGGATGCAAGGGCAAAGCTAAATGCCCTGGGGTTGCAGAAGGGGTGCTATGGGGGGGGGGGGGGGGGGCCTGGTAAAGTTGGCCTTGAGGCTGACAGTTCTAAGCCCTGATCGTTCTGGTTTACAATTCACTGCTCACTATATGATCTTGTACCTCCCTGGGGGAAGGGACTCTATGACCTTGGGAGTTGTGACAGGGCTGTAGTGTTGTTGTTTCTGTGCTGGGCACAGAACATATTTCTGGAAATATCAAAACTGCTAAGTGAATTCTAGAGGCCGACTTTACACATGGAAGATGCAGGACTGCAGATCCCACAATGCACTGGGATGTAAATTAAAAAAAACAAAACAAAAACAGGAATCATCCAAGTGTACGTCTGGAGTCTGGGTCACTTGGTGGTTCTGATTTTATATCCCAGGCTCGTCATGTGACGACGCTGTTCCTAAATGCAGAGCCCTCTGTCTCTGCTTGTTCTGTGGTTGATTTCTTCGGCTGGTACAAGATATGAGGGGCCCCCAGGCTTACGTGCCCAGGCACGTGTGGCACCGATCATTCTTCCAGCTGCCAGAAGCTTCCGGTGCTTTGTCGGTGATGTGTGGGACTTGGGGGCAGGGAGCTGCCTGCTATGGGATATTTATGGGCACTCCTGTGCAGTATGCTGGCGAGGTGCTCTGCCACCTTGGAGATGGCCAGCAATCACAAACAGTGCTATCAGAAGCATTGGCCTTCAGAACTAGCAATCAGTACACACCAGTGTGACAGCCTCCATCAATCCTCTTGTACACCGAGACCTTCAGCACGGCCATTTAACCTCCTTGTGCTGAAACTTAAGATTGTAAGGCCATTGGGGCAGACAGTGGTCGGAATATATTATGAAAACTTTAATAATCATCATATTTGGATTTTTACACCATCATTCCATAATGTGCTCAAAACAGTACAAAAAGTCACTGCCCCAGTGAATGTACAATCTAACGGGCCAATACAGTACAGTGCGCTCCGCACATTTTACTTTCAGAAATTAACACCTACCTAAAGGTAGGTGTTAATTTCTCTCGGCACCGGGAAAGTGCACAGAAAAGCAGTAAAAAAACTGCACCCTCTGACTTAATATCATGGCGATATTAAGTTGGAGGTTCCGAAAGTTTAAAAAAAAAAATTTGAAATAGGCTCGCGGGTTGAAAACCGGACGCTCAATTTTGCCGGCGAACGGTTTCCGAACCCGTGGCTGTCAGCAGGTTTAGGAACCAACGCCAGCAAAATTGAGCGTTGGCTGTCAAACCTGCTGATAGCCGCCGCTCCTGTCAAAAAAGAGGCGCTAGGGACGCGCTAGTGTCCCTAGCGCCCCCTTTTTACCGCAGGCCCTAATTTAAATAAATTAATTTACTGAATCGTGCGCACAGGAGAGCAGGTGCTCTCCCGCAATTTTTACTGTATCGGCCTGTAAGTGGGTACCTGAAGCAAGGGAAGATTAAGTGGCTGGCCCAAGGTCACAAGATTGTTAGTGGGGGAAGTGGGATTCAAACCCTGGTTTTTCAGGTTCTCAGACTGTCATGCTAACCACAAGACCACTTTGGTGTCAATCACAAACTTTTAAGAGCTGGGGAGATTATTTTCCTTATTACTGTTGAGAGGGGTACTAGACTGGAATGGAACCACCCATCTCTGCTACTAGAGTTGTTCAGAAATCAGATGAGGGACATGGGGGGGGGGGGTGGGAGGCTGAGAGAGGTGCCATGGCATCGGGACTGGCTCTGGCACACAACCATAGGGCAGCAGAATGAGTACAAATTACGGAGTTATGGAAAGAGGAGTCTGTCTCCTTTTGGTTCAAATCTGCTGCCTTCCAAAGAAACAAAGACTTGGTGACAGTTCTTGAATTGGTATAAAATCTCCCTCCATTCCAGTTTGGATTTTAAGTGCCTGGTGCCATTTTTTTACATGGTATATGGCAGACCTTGTGGGTCTTGTCTTCCTTGTTTCCCTTTCCTACTCCAGTATCACAGACCTTGTATGATCTCTGGGTTTCCCCCTCACTTCCCCCCCTGCTGAGCACCCAGGCCCGTGGTTAGCCTGACTACTTTCTTGGGGTGGCCCTTTTAAAACACCCCAGAACAGCCGCCTGCACATTTTTATGCTGCTGTATTATAGGCTCTATCAGTGAAAGAAAACACATTTTTATGCTGCTGTATTATAGGCTCTATCAGTGAAAGAAAACACATTTTTATGGTGAATGAATGTTCTGTCAGACACAAGTGTCAGAGTGCAGACAGAGGTGAAATCACCTCAAATAATGAATCAGGAGGAGTGGAAACTGAGAACATTGACCGGGACTAAAACGTGCCAGCGGTGGGTTCTAGGGTGTAGGACTTGTGGAGGAAAAACTGAAAGTGGGTGGTGTGGAAGATTTTCAGGAATCAAAGATAATCATAAATGATTTGAAAAGTCACCAAATTTCAACCCGCAGTGATCATGTACACGGATTGTGTAAGCTTTTTTAAAATCTTTACCAGCACAATAACATGCCAGCGGTTGTTTTAAAGGGGCATGAGGTAGCAAGGCAATAGTCCCAGAAAAATCATCCAGAAAGGAAGCAAAATGGAAATGGTACCCCCAGATCCAATACAATCATAGCTAAGATTCTCTTGCTGCCGTTAAACATCAAGATAGGAACTCCAAAGAAAGAAGAGTGCTCCAGAGGCAGCGATATAGCAGGCAGGATCTCGCCAAGGGTGGGGGAATGTGCACTTCCTTCCATGGGCAGGAGAGTGTTCCCGCCTTTGCTTTCCAGACGGGTAGTAAACAGGTACTTGATTGCAAGGCAGAGGAGTCCAGGAAGGGACACAGGACAAAAAAAACCACACACAGATAAACCGTCACAAGCAACAGACGGGGGCATCTTGCAACTCTTGGCTCCTGGCATCCGGGTCTAGGTATCAGGACCAGAGAGAGAGGGGGGGGGAGGGGTTGGGCTTCTTCCTATCACTGGTAGGCACAGATGCATTCATCCTCTGTAACTTTTCTGGAAGATGAAGTGTGAAAGAGTCGCTCTCATCTGTTATCTAATGGACCTAGTAAGGGGGTTTTGTGTGGGGTTTTTTTTGTTTTTTTTTTATGATCCACATATAGGCTTCCTTATTTCCGTTTTGAATTTAAGAACCAAAAAGAATTTATACACATCCACTAACACATGAAAATCTGAGGGATGGCTTATCGCACGAAGGATGAGGCAGAGCAACAGCCCCTTTCTTGGCATCTCCTCCTTCAAAATTGATTTTAAGATTTTATTTTTTTGTCAATCACTTTTTTTTTTTCTCCAAATGGACTCCACAAAACCTGTTGTTCATCCAATTTCTGCCACGGAAAGAGAAGTGCCTAGTGACACCCCCCCCCCCCCCCCCGCTCACACTTGTCATAACCCCCTCCCCTTAGAATTCTTTCCTACAGGGAAATCTACGGCAGGTCCGAACACATTCTGATGTCAAATATTTCTAAAGCTAGGTTAGTAGTGAGAACCGTATGCAAATTTCTCTTCCAAAGTTCAGACCTCTGGAAGGGGGGCGTCGGCTCCCAAAAGCTAGCCAACTTAGTTTTGTTAGTTTGTTAACCTCTGTCCCAGGGAAGACAAATGAAATATTTACAAGTCTCCTTGGTTTTTAAAGTTTGCGTTTTCCAGCATTGCTGATAATTTCATAGAGGACATGGCTCCTCCCCATGCTACCACGGAGGAGACTCTGGTCCTTCTCGCAGCATAGAAGCAGAGACTTGGGGAAACTGAAGTTCCTGGTGAATGGGAGCCAGGGAAGTAGGATGACATTTTACTGGGGAGGGATGGGCAAATGTCTTCTGCCTCCAATCGCCTTTTTTAAAGATTAATAGGCCCATTGTAGCAAAGACTTACTCTTTTTCCGTTCTGGATTTGTAGAGAAAAAAATCCAACCCTTTATGAAATTGGGCCCAGTTGAGAGAAATATTAATTACACATAGCTACAACTCATTATCACCCCTAGGAAAATGCAACCCCAGGGTAACACATGTAATGTAAAAATAATTTGAGCTCCGTGCAAAAGTCCTTTCATGTTAGAACAGCTCTGTGTACAGCAGCAGTGTCGCCTACTCGCAGATCAATTAAAACATGCCAGGCGTAGGAGGGCCAGCCTGAGGCACACATGGGAAACTGCCAAGTCTGTGTGTTTGTTCTAAAGCTATCTTGTTTTAGATAAAAATGTGTGTTCCCCTCAAATTACTGAGAACTGAGAAGCTGCTGGGGGCGGGCAGAGGTAGAGAGCCCTGCCTCTTCCTTCTCCTCTCTCATCCAGGCACCTAAAAGTCAGGGTCTGGTGCCCACTGGAAGCAAGAGATGCAGGCAGACAGGAAGTTCCAGTGGCAGCCACCACCAGCAAGGCCAGAGCTGCGCAGAGGGAGCTTTGGGGGCTGCCACAGGCGACGCTAAAGCTGGGGAGGGGAAGCTGTGACAGATGCTGGGAGAGGGAAGAATTTGGGAGAGAAGGATAAAACCTGGAAGCAGGGTAAGGAAGAAGGGGGGGGGGGGGGGGAGAGAGATGTAAAATATATATAAAGACCAAAGTACTCAAAAGATATAGAAAGTTTAAAAGTAAAACAGAAAAAAAATTTCTCCGACTCCTAATTTTTGACTGGCACCTAAGTTTTGGTTTTGTTTTTCTTCTAAATATTTTATCCTCCCTGTATGTGCCACCTATTCATGGTCCTTTCTAAAGCACCTTATTGGTTGCAAGTTTGGTAAAGTAGAGGGTGGCATCAGCACCCAAAACATCTTCCAGGCACAGCCTGGACAAATGAGGCAACAAACACCCACAAGAGTGTGAGTTACAGTGAGGCTCTGGCATATTATGATGTTGGTGTCCCACTACAGGACTGCAAGGGCCACCCTTAAATTCATGGGTTTCTTCTAATGTCCAGAATTCCCTGTTGGGGGTGTGGGGAAAGACCTTTCTCTCCATGACCCTGAGCGTTGTCAACACAGTAATTTGAATACAGCAGTAATAATCCTGCTGAAAGTGATTTCCAACTTGACTGATAATAAAATAATTTTTACATCATTTAATTTTCAAATTCCTCGTTCAATATAGTCCATTTACACTGTTAGATTCCAATAAATCTGTGACTTTATAATTAAAGTTAATTTGTTCTTTTATTCCTGATACTTCCAGTGGTTGGGGTAATTTTTAAAGCATTCCTCTTGGTTCTATTTGATTTTAGGATTTTAATCTGACTCTTTATGGAATTTGTTTAATGTTTTTATCACATTGTGAATGTGTACCTGTAAACCACTCAGTTTTTTAGATGGGTGCTCTATAAATTTTGTAATTAATAAAATCAAGTTGGTAGATAGGATAATGAAACCCAGCTTAGTTGGCATAGAGTCCCATATTTCATGCCTTTGTCCAGATGTTCCAGAATGTACGTCTTACTTATCCATTCTCTTGCTGGCGCCTGGAAGGTGCCTCCTGACTCTTCACGTCAGTATCCAGGCGATGTAATATAGTGGTTAACACCAGATGAGGTCCCAGTTCTCATCTGGTGTTAGAAGTGAATGGAAATTTATTCCTTCATTGATCTTCCAAGGGTCCCTGGATCTCTCAGGGCGAGAGACTTATAAACACCCTTTAGATGTTAAACACAGGAGTTCCTGGATCACTGGGAACTTGGGGAAATAGTAAAAATAAAGTTAGTTCAAAAAATACAACCCAAACTGAGGGTGGATTAAAAACTTCCTTCCCCCAAAATCAGAAGGGCAAGGCACAACCTCTTTTGAAGGTGGAAAATAGGAGGCCCCCCCCCCCCCCCTTCAAGTCCATTCTTTGGTTTCACTCCATGAAGCCCTATGGTCTTTCCCTGTAAAGAAAACAAGCTAAGGAGCAAGAAATAGAACATCTTACCACCTCAGAGGTCTGACCAAAAATGCACCCAGTAAAATGGTGGTAATGGGTTTTATATTCAGTGGACTTTACCATTGCAGCCTCCCACATGGGGGAGCTAAAACCCAACCTACATCTACTTCTACTCCTCCAGCAAATATGGGATAACCCCCTTAGCAGAGACTCAGTAGGGCTATCTACAATGTCATGGCACTGTTGAAGCTGCCTCCCCTTCGGTTGGTGTCTCGTGTGTTTAGCGCACATTTCAGTGCATGGTTGTGCGATGTATTCAACCAATCATAGTCCATGATTTTTCTCAGCCACCTTATAAAAACACTTTGCCATCCGCACCAAGATGGGATATTAATCGGCATGCATAGAAGCACTGGAGTTTATTATAGCCTGGCCTAAGTGAACCCTCTTGAGTTATCCAAACTGCCAGTTGTTTGCAGAACCACAATGGGCCCACTTAGCATTTCTGTTCATATAACGCCATATAATGTATTGTACAAGAGCTCAGAATTGCCCCAAATCCTGCATGGGCAGTGGTTGATAAAATAACTTCAGGCAATCCAGTCCCTGGATACTTTGTAACTAATCTTTGACTTCTCTTTCAGACTTTCGTAGATATAAAATCCTTAGCAAATATCTCAGTTACTTGTCGCTCTCCCTTGCTGTGTAATGGTTGGACAGTGGCACACCAAAGAATACATTTGAGATGATGTATCGTTTTTCTAGGTTACAGTGTAATTTGCTGTTGCTGACACAGAGAGCAGTTGATACCTGTTGTTGTTACTGCAATCTGCTGAAGATGTATTGCTTTATTCTATTTTATACCATGAACAAAAAACAAGTCTGTGTGGAATAAGCACTGTGATTGTCAGTAGCCCTTAGTAGAAAGCATTATTGGAAACATTTCCACAGCAACAGGTCACAAAGGGAAGCTGCAAGATTAGAGACTTTGAATGCTCTCTGTCAGTTTCTCTCCCTTCCTTCCTTGCCGTCTTCTTCTCTATGTCCTCAGTAAAAAAGCACATAATAAATGTATGCTTCTACACTGAGAATCTTCTACCAAATTTAACAACTGTTCCCTCTGCCACTTGCTTCTGTGTACATCAGCAGAATTGGGGTTAGAAGGAATGACGGAGTAGCCTAGTGGTTAGCAGTGGGCTGTAAACCAGGGAAACCATGGTTTGAATCCCTCTACCACTCCTTCTGAGCTTCGGCAAGTGACTTCACCCTCCATTGCCTCAGGTACAAACTTAAAGATTAAATTTCAAAACATTATGCACGTAAAAATTAGCATAATCACCCGTAAGTAGCTTCTAAGTGTGCATTCTGTATTTTATAAACATCACACATACGCGCCTATATCCGCTAACACGAGCACATAAACGCATGTAAAAAGGGCTGGATAAGAGCATTCCAGTAAGCTGCTGTTTTAAATAGATACCTGCATATGTCTTCCAACGTAGCTGCATAGTTTTGCACCTGCTAATTATCTGGCTATGTGATATTAAACGTGTTTATGGTCTAGTACTAACTGGGTGGAGGTCTGCATGGACTGGGGGAGTTCAGGCTGATGAATCAGGAGGGTCTTGACATGGAGGCCTGGGTGAACTGGTGGGCTAATTGATAAGATGGTTAACTTCCTTGACACCCGCATGTTTTAAAATCGGCTGACTTATGCGTGTAAGCTGAGACTTTCGCGAGGCCTAGTTTACTTTCACACTTAAAATATACGCACATATATTTTTCCCTGGAAAAGCACACTTAAGCAGTCTAATTTACAATTCAACTAGTAAGTACCTCTTGCTGAAATGTAGCCCACAACTTACAATTAAAATGTTCTTTAATACTTGCTGTGCCGATTAAAGAAATATATACATTTGGTATGGCTTGTTTCCTCCATTGTGCATGTGTGTTTGCAAGTCTTGAAAACTATCATCCACCTGCATCGTGCAAAGCCATAGAAGTGTACAGATCAGTCACCTGCAAATCCAACAGCGTGCTATATCACCTCCCATAGAAGAAGTGTCCTAATAGCAATGCGGGGGAGAAACCAAACGGTTCTTCCAGTCCAAGATGAACTACCATCGATGCACCTTATGCAACACCAGCACACCCGGGGACCAACTTTTAACCAGGACCCTCAGTCTCTGCCTTATCGGTCCTCTTCTCCTACATGTTTCCCACTCATGGAGGGTCTGCAGCTGTAACTGCCCTCCACTATGTATGCTGCCCAGTCAAGCTCTGGTTTCTTGCTTGAGTCATGACCCTTAAGATCTCAGTGTACAGTATTGATCTATGTCTTTCTTGGTCTTCCACTTGCGTTTCCAGTACCTTCCTGCCAACATAACTATATTATCTTGTCTTTCCATGAGTCCAAATCACACCAGTCTTCTTTTTCTCTGCCATCTCAACTACTTCCCCTTTTCCTGATGTCTTCATTCCTGTCTTGTCACTTCATGTCACCCCAAGCATCCATTGGAGCCTACACACCTCTGTCACACCCATTGCTTGTTCTTTCTGTCTCGCACACAGACATTTTGCTCCGTGGACCAGTGCTGATTACTGTTTTATACATTTAATCAGGCCAGGATTCCCTTATCACATGCCATACACTCCTCTGCATGTTAATCTTCCAGTGGTGGTCCTCACTCTGATTGCTCCAGCTCCTCAACTCTATGCAGTTTCTTTTCTCTAGTTCTCCTGCTTTCTATCTGATCTCATCACTTTCTCACTGGGCACTCTGTCATCTTCCTGCTGACCTTCAGCCCTCCTCCCTCCATGTCTTGTACCCAGGCATTTTTCAAGTTTTTCCTGCCCTCTGCACTTAGCAGCATGCACTATGGGGGTGCCTTCTGAATATCCTTTATCGTTTTTATCCAGTTGAGGAAAGGACTCTGAGCTGACCCTTGCTTTGCTCCTACATCAGTTGGAAAGCTTGAAGTGCCTAACTTATCTGTACTAGTCCTTCAAGGCAATTTTTTAAAACCTGCAGGAGAGATGGACTTGGGAATAGAAACGAGTGCATTATTTTAGATTCAGAAAATTTTGACTGATTGTATGCTTTGTGCTGTGTCCTATATGCTGAAATCAATGAAACAAATTTGAAAGAAACTCTAGACTGAACCATGACTCGCCATGGGAGTCTCTACCATTTTCCACTGTCTATCCTGTTCACAGCAATCCTGGTACTTGGAGTGACTAAGATCTGCTAATTACCTCTAATTTGTACTAATCCAATCTCCAGTGGGCCCCTGCTGAGGATCTCTGTTGCCATGTGCACTTTTGAAATATTGAGCACTTTACTGAAGACCTAATCTGGATTTTACTCCTATTGCATGCATAGAGATGGAGTTGTGATTTCCCTAACAAACCATATTGCATACAATGGAATAGAACCAGGCCTGTGACATGGAAGTATGGCCTAAGGGGTTTGCACTTGTGACTGAGAATTGGGGATTCCTAAATTCTGAATTCCTCTCATAGAAGCTCCATCAGAGTTGGTGCAAGGGTATTAAGCACCCTAGGTGAACCGTCAATCTTACACAACTGCCTATCAGTTGCAATCTTGGCAAAGTATCCCACTCAACATCCATTTCTCAGTCTTGGCAGAATATTGTGCATCCCCCCTCTCTCTGACCATAGTGCCCAGCATCCTCCTCTTTCTCCCCTCCACTCCCTGCTCAACACACCCACATCAATCACTTTGCCCTTGTTTTTCAGTCTCAATCATCCACCTCTCTCTGCTGCTCAGCATCCTGTCACTGCAACTTCACCATCCACCCTGCTTCCTTTATCTCCATCCCCCTACATCTACCCAGCATTCATTCCCATCTCTCGTATGATGCTGGAGTCTTAAAAGTGAATAGGTGGCATCTGGGTTTTGGTTTTTTTTTTTGCCGCCCTCTTTCTCCCAAATTTTCAGATCTAGAGAGTAGACCTGCTTTTACGTATGACCTTGGACAGGTCACATTATCTCCTTGCAGTTTGGGACTAGCACTGACTCTCTGTGGCCTTGGGTAAGTCTCATTATATCCAGTGCTGTGACTGCTTCGAAGCCCTACCTGAACTAAAATTTGCTCTAAACCCCCAATTATTCAACAAATGAATGGCTGAGTTTCTTTTAATCTCTTGAAGCCCTAGTGTTTTTTTGTAAATGGGAGAAGCATTTTAAAGACAGTGTGCATAAGTCCAATCTGTTTCCTGAAATATTATGTTGGACGTGAGAGGTTAGGGAGTCCTGTGTGATTCCTCCCTGGCCTGGGGCCATTCCACATCTGAGTTAGTGGGTGCAGATATGGCGTAGAGGACGGGGACTTTCTCAAAGAGCAGAGGACAGAAATCTTCAGTTAAAGATGTAGTTCTGTTCCTCTCCCTCCAAAAAAAAAAATAAAAAAAAAAAAATTTAAATTTAAATACTACTAATAAAATGTAACTCAGTAAGCAGTTACATTGAGACTTGAATAGTTGCAACAATGGCAATTAATATTCCTCTTTCTGTTCTGATTTTTTATTTCATCTGTAGAGGGTAGTCTTGTGGTTAGATCAGTGGGCTGTGAAACAGGGAAGCCAGGGTTCAAATCCTGCTGCCGATCCTTGTGACCTTGGGCAAGCCACTTCACCCTCCATTGCCTCAGATACAAACTTAGGATCTTGTTTCCCTCTAGACACAGAATGGGAGAAAAGCTTTAGTAAATCAGGCCCTTAAATTGTAAACCCTATGGGGACAGGGAAATATCTGCGGTTTCTGAATGTAATTCGCTTTGTGGCTGACTAGTCACAAAAGGCAGAATATAAATTTAAAAAAAACAAACAAACTTCTATCATGACAATAAATCAGAGGCTGTTGTGCTGGGACCCCCATGAAGGTGTCCCACTGATGGACATAGTCATTTTATAACTTAGGGGGGGGGGGTTAAATCTGCACTTGCCTTTTACCTGTAGACTTCACCCCAAATTTTCCAAACAAATTTATGCACCTATTTTTGCTTTGTGACCGAGCGTGTGCAAAAAAACCCCCACACAAAGTTGCGCCTGCTCTGTTGAGGACGTAACTTGTGCAGGTGAAGTTTCACAGACACTTTCTTTTTTTTTTTAAATCTAAAAGGTTGGCACAGAGGCCCGAACTCCACACCAGCTCTGTCCCCCGCTGGAATGCCTCTTGCCAGTTCACGTATACGTACGTGTGAAAGCGGGTTACACGTACGCTTTCCCGCAAATCCGAGTCCTGGGTTAGTTTGGAACAGCCATTTTATGTGCGTCCATTCAGCCTGGAGTGTACGATTACAGCAAAGAGAGCTGCAGGACGGATCTCCATCAGCGCTCCCTGCAGGTGTCGCGCGATATGTGTAAAGTCAATTTGGCCGCTGTCGGACACCTGGATGCTGGATTTGCTGGACCATCGGGCCGACCCTGGGTAACATTTCCTGCATTCTTAATACAGTGTGGACATCTGAAGTACTGAGTGAAGAAAGTACTTCTAGAAAGAAACAGACAAATAGGCCATAATGAAACCTATAAATCCGAACAAGAGATTGTGAGCTAAAAATAGGAAAGGAAAAGGGAGCTTCAGCTGGTTCTGGTAATAGGTGGAATGATCCAGGGAGCCCTGCAGAGCAAACGGCAGCTCTCACGGCAGTCAGCATCCAAGCTTGGAATGGGAAAGGAGCAGGAGGCCCCCTCTTGGTACAGTCCTCATGTTCTCTTTCTCGCTTATGAGGTGGTAGGTGCAAAACTGCAGCCCATATTGAGATGCTCAAACCCCAGTCTCAATCCATTGGCTTGCACTTTAGATAGGAACGAGATTAGTGTTTGCCTGTGTGACAGGAAATTGTTGCCTTTTCTGTGAATGGACAAGGATTTGCTAGGACTTTGATCCTGAACCTGATATTTTTGACAGGCAATCCGATTGCATTAATGGGGGTAGTGAGGAGGACAGGATTGTTGCTGTGGAGAACATAGATTATGAAAGTGAATAATCTGGGTTTATTGCATGAAGAAATATCAAGCCCCGTATGAATGCTAATTGTAATCCAATGAATGGGTTGGATATGCAAGGAGAGGTGGCAGATCTAAACCTGTCTTTATTCCAGTGATGGGGGAGGGAGAGCTGAAGGTTGTGGATATTCAATGTGGCAAAAATCTGCTTTCCTTCCGAATAGAGCTGAATCCAGTGACTGTCTGAATATGCTGAGAAGAGCTGAGAGCATGTTGTGAAAATATTTTGGAAGATCCAACTGCGCTAAGTGTTCTGTGATGCTTTAATACAGGAAAGATTAGCTAAGTGTTTGCTGAATAAACAAGAAAGTACACTTCTCAGTACAGAACAGCCTGTGGTGCTTACTGTTCACCTTCTACCAAAGCTGATCGATCCCGCCAGGTCACCCAGTTGTGGGAATTGGCTCCTTGTTGGAACACTGAGATGGGGAGATAGAGTTGCGTTCTAGACTCATTCTGTTCACATGGATTAGACTGAGATTAGACACTGTCCTAATATTGCTATACAAAATAATTTGTTTTTGTCAAATATATGTAACAAGCCGTTAAGCCCGTTAAAACTGGCTACATCCCTCTGTCTCTCACCTCCCCCTCATTCTCTCTCCCCTCACTCTTCACCACCCCCTCCCTCACCCACTCCTCCCCACCCTCCCTCTCCTCTCACTCACTCCCTCCCCCTCCCTCTCTCTCCCTCAGTCCCACTCACTCCCTCTCACTCAGTTCCCCCCTCCCTCCCACTCAGTCCCTCCCTCTCACTCAGTCACTCCCTCCCCCTCTCTCCCAGTCCCACTCCCTCCCACTCAGTCCCTCCCTCTCACTCTCTCTCTCCGTCCCTCCCTCCCTCTCTCTTCTCCCTCCCTCGCTACTGGCCGCTACCGCCGTCGCCGCCCGCTGCTGCCACTGGACGCCGCCATTTTTTTTCTTAGCGTCAGACCGACGTGCTCGCCCGCACATGCGCGGTAGAGCTGGTCTCTACTGCGCATTTGCGGCACGTCGGTCAAGCTTCGTTTATAGGTATTGATTAGGTATTAAAGGTCTATTTCAGGAATGAATTCTGAGATTTGAGCATAGGTGTTAGTGCTGGGGGTGCAGACTTTCATTACAAACAGATCAAAAACAGTTTGCCTACCCTCACTAGAAAACTTGTTCCAGTTCCTCTGGATTTGGGCTGGTGGAAGTAAAACTTCTCCCTGCCAACCCTAATCCTCATCACCCCAGGAGAGCCCATGAGGCTCAAAACACCATGCAAAATGTGATTTTTCCGAGGCATCCTTTGAACTGGCCCATTTAGATGTGTATTAGAATATCACCATAGTTATAGAATCGCTGATAAGTGATAAAACTGAAATCACTGGTAGGTGTTTGGGGCCTGCTCTGTATCTTTCACTTCGCACTTAGTCAGTTTGTCTAGTTAAATACGATTGGCACCTTTTTTCATGTTACTGTGCCGTGAAAGTGGACTTCTAAAAACAACTTAAAAACCTGGCTATTTCAGCAAGCTTTTCCTGATTGAATAATACCATTCTTTTACTTTACTATCTAATTTTGAGTATTTTAGGTTTATTGTATCTGTATTTCTAATATATTTACTATGTTGTATTTTCTTTATTTAGCTTTTATTTGTATTTTAGTGTACTATTTTAATTTTGTAAACCGATGTGATGTATTTCTCGAATACCGGTATATAAAAACAATTTAAATCAATTAATTTTGAAGCTGTCTGTGCTTTTCCTGCTCTTGACATCAGCCAGTGACTGTGACACCCTGTCCTGTGATGTTGCCATGAACACGCGTTAAGCCTGAGGCATTATATGTATGACAGAGTCCAGTTTATCCAGAATGGTTGGAACCAAGTCATTTTTAATGGATTTTTCAGAAGAGTGGAAGTTCTGGATAAATATACAATAACTTCTGGTTGAGTTTTCAGGATATCTCTAATGAATATATGAGACAGATTTACATACAACTGATGCAGTGTGCATTCAAATCTCTGATCTGCATATTCATTAGGGATATCCTGAAAATGTCACCAGTTTGTGGCCCTCAGGGATCATCCACGAATACCATTGCAATAGAACACTTTTATAGGAAGATTCGTTAACCAGAAATGCTCATTATCTGGAAAACAAATTCACTGCTCCAGGCCCTGATCCATTATCTGGTAAAAAAAAAAGGTGCCCAGTGGTGTTTATACATATAGTATGTATGCATGTGTATTTGAAGGAAAACAGTAGAAAAAGCCCAGTGAAAGTGTGTGTATAGATGTAAAATGTGTATTTCTGCAAGTCTGAGCTTGTGAACTACTCTCCTAGCAGTACAGAGTCAAACACGGGCTGTCCTGAATTTAGGGCCGGATTTAAGATGATGGTGCCCATGGGGAAAGAGATTTCCCTCCTTCCTCTGCCCCCCCGGGAGTTCAGTGGGAGGAATCCCAGTTTTCGGGCATCTTCTGAATTTGGTGCCCAAGGCACGTGCCTACATCCAGCCCTGCCTGAGCTTTGCTACGATTCCTACATGGGCAAAGAGCATCCGTTCCTGGCAGCTTTTGGAAATCCTTGTCCTGTAAGCATCTGCTATTTATAAAAGGGAATTTTTCAGGTTGTTTGTCAGGTTATGTAGACGAGGTTGTTGATTAACCGGCTCTTTTGCTACGTCTGCTTGCCTTCCCTGTTTCCTGCTTTTAATTTAGAGGTTATTGGAAATGATCACTTGGTAATCTGTTACCATTTAACCAGCAGTAAAAGCCTGAGATCAGATAGGGCTGTTCTGTGGACCCAGACTGAAATGGCTCTGCTCCTCCACCCTCACCGTGGTCCCAGCCACTCACCAGGACCCTTCAGAACAAACCTGGGGCAACTAATCTGCAAAATCTGAATATTTATGCAGCAAAGACTTCAGCAGGATCATTCCTGGCCTCTTATTTACTTGTTAAAGGTTTTATTGTCTGGAAAAGTTTGGCACTATATTTTCATATCCAGCCTTTGCTGCTGCTGTTGATTAATCACCAGCGTCTCTACACTTTGCAAATTATAGATCCATCCAAAGAGTAAAGCTCTTGATAAACTTGCTGAAATCTGTCCTTATCCTATTAGGGTCATAGACTCCCCATCCCTAAAATGTGTGATCTGGGATTGTGCAATCTTCTTTATAAACATTATCACTAACAGTCTAGAAGCTTTAGTCCCATGCTGAAAATTATACTTGCATGATTAGTTGCATTTGGTATTGAATGGAGTCCACATACAAATCTTTTAGCTTACCCCTTACTGTTTTTCCATTTCAGTCCAGATCTTCCAGACCCACTGCATTTATGTTGACCTTCCAAGATTTTAATTGAATTCAGTGAGAGTTTCATCCTTTTTTTTTTTTTTTTTGAGGCGGCCCATGCTATAAGTTTACTTCTTACTACTGCTTTTAAACAATCCCATGCCATATTGGACCTAACTACATCTGTCATTTCTTTTGTTATCTCAGTGTTAATCTCTCTTTTGCCTTCTCTTCATTCCAAGTTGCATTTTATCCCTGTTTTATTGTAACTGCTACCTTATTCTTCTATCACATGTTAATGTTTTTAAGTTATTAAGTATTTATTCTGTTGTCACACCTTGTTATTTGTAAACCGGCATGATGCGACTCCCATCGCGAATGCCGGTATATAAGAAATTTAAATAAATAAAATAAATAAATAAGTGTCCGATATTCCTGAATCTCAGCCTTTGGCCTGCGACATACTCGTTCATCTCTTAACAGAGCGTTGTTTCATCTCCTGAATCTCTTTGCTCTGTGGTCATAAAACCCCTTACTCTTGCCCAAACTGTCAGCTGATAGTACCTGTCCTAGCAAGGCCATGTCTACCAATATCTGATCTATCCTAGGGTAAGTCCCTAGTGGTAGTGTTTAATGCTCGCCTTACATCCACGAGGTTCAGGCACTAATTTCCTTCTTTGCTTTTTCTGAACAGCACCTGGGAGGGCTGAATTATCCAATTCCGGTTTGATTGTTAAATTAAAGTCTCCACCCGTTAGCAAAGGATGTCTCTTCCTCTGTGATCAATTTAAAAAAAAAAAAAAAAAGTTACCTGCTCAAATATTCAGAGCATAAAGATTTACTATAATATCATCACTCTTCCAATCTTCACATTTTAAGAATGCAAATCTTCACCCTGTATCCTTCTGAATATCTAGTATCACTATACTGAGTTTGCCTAAATGATCTTCCCAGTCCCCCGCATTTATTTTTCACACAATCTGATGCTAAAATCCTTGTGTGTCAGCAGTCGCTCATCCACCCTCCACAAATGTCTCTTGTACCAACACAGCATCCCCTTCAGCCAGGATGCCTCTTCAAACAGTATCTGCCTCTCCACTGGCACATTTAATGTCAATGTATTCAATCCAGCCATTACACTAAGAACAGTATAAACCCCACTGTTTTCTCCCCTATCCCTCCCTGCCCCTTCCTTCCTCTTTCACAAAGCCTCAAATCCCCTCCACCTTTCTTCCATCTCACCACACTTTAATGCCCTCTCGCCCCCGGCGAAGATCCCTGTGGAGCAATGACCCCCACACAGCAGATGTGGCAGTAAACAATAGTGCGTTTCTCCGTTTTCCATACAGCTACTCGGGTTTAGAGTCACCACAGCCGCTTATCATAGTCACAGCTCCCACGGTATGTGAAAGAAGAAAGCGCTGATCTCTCCTTCAGTCTACCCGTCTTGATGCTGCGCTGATGTTTTGAAAAGTCCCGGCGAGGTAGAGGCGCTGTAGCCATTTTGCTAGATTCCACTTGTGCAGCCTCACAGTCCTTGCCCAGACCAGCCTTCTGTAAAGCATTTCTAGCCTCCTTGAGAGCTTTAATGTTAAAGGTTTTGCCATGCACAGTAAAACTCAGTCCAAAAGGGAAAATCCATCCATATTTTTCATATTCCACCTTCTAAGTGTTCCAGTTATTTCTCTGAATTCCCTTCTCTATTTGAATGACCAGGAACAAATTGCCAAATAGCTAAAGCTAGAGGTACCAAGACCTCTAGCTTTAGCTACCAGTTTCTCTTTCACTGGGAAATCCCGGAAGCAAACAACAATGTCCCTAGGCATATTTTAACATTGTGGGCCAAGAGTTCCATGTACCTTCTCTATCTTAATTTGCAAAGTCTCTGATGCTTCTTTCTCTCCACTTTCCATAAGCTCCTCACTTATTCTCTGCACCACCTCCATGCAGTTTTCATATTCACTAGTCTCTGGCAGAGCCCCTAATCCATATGTTAGTCCAGTGTGACCGATTTTCTGGGTCCTCAAGTTTATCTCTCAACTCCATTTTAGAGGTCTTTGCAGCTCCATTAACTGCTCAGATAACTTCTCAGCTCGTTGTTCCACCTCATCAATCCTACTGCCCATCTCTGTGACTTCACCCCTCAGCTCAGATATATGATGATCAAAATTCCCCCTTTTACAGAGGCTCTATTTCTTTGAGACCTGGAGCCATGTCCTCTGGCCACTCTTGGAGACCTTTTGGACTGACCAGAGGTGGACCTATAAACCCTTAGGGCCCGTGCGAGCAGACCTGCAGGCAGCCGACAGACGATGAGCACAATCCAGGCAAGAGGCAGAAGAAGTCTGATAAGCAGGCAAGGCGAGATCAGGAACAGCCCAGGTCAGGACTGAAGGCAAGAATCCAAGGCTCAAAACGCACAGGGACAGAGCTTGTTACTCAAGAATCACTTAGCTGAATGAACAAGCTTGTATGCAGGAAGAGTGATGATATCAGGGCGCACCACAGGAAGTCCAGGATGCTGGGCCTGTAAAACCAGGAAGAGAAGAGAGTCTGTGCAAACAAGGAGCCAGTGCCAGGGGTTATGCCAGAACTCAATGCTGGGGCCGGAGACGTGACACATGGGGTGCCCTTCTGTTGCCTCCAGAGCTGACTTACTTTTGAGATAGGCTTGGTCTTCACAGCACGAGGAAGGTCTATCCTGCAGAGTGCCTAACAGCTGTTTTGTCTGTGCCAAAGAAATTCTTTATTTCTGCTGCTTTCCTGCGTGTCACCATATGCTCTGCAGTGTGTACCAGAAATTTTTTTTAAGCAAGAGTCCATAGCTGGAGTCCCATAAACTATATTAAAGTGGGAGCACATAGATTATGCTACCATCTTGATCCATGACATTGAGTTCTCTTCCCATTTTTCCTTTTTCAAGTCATTTCTCTCCCTCAAATTTCATAATGCCAGTCAGCATGAAACAAGATCCAGGGTAAATTATAAGAAAAGTGGATGAGGACCGGCCTGGTGGCTCAGTAGCACTGCCAAGTGGAAGGGCCTGGATTTGATTCCCGACTCAGGTCTTCCATTCCCCAGAATGACCTGAGCTGGGGGCGGTTTAGGGACATAAGAACATAAGAAATTGCCATGCTGGGTCAGACCAAGGGTCCATCAAGCCCAGCATCCTGTTTCCAACAGAGGCCAAACCAGGCCACAAGAACCTGGCAATTACCCAAACACCAAGAAGATCCCATGCTACTGATGCAATTAATAGCAGTGGCTATTCCCTAAGTAAACTTGATTAATAGCCATTAATGGACTTCTCCTCCAAGAACTTATCCAAACCTTTTTTGAACCCAGCTACACTAGTCCACAGTCCTGGGGATGGGGGAAAGAGAGGAGCCAGAGTCATTTATGCAATGAAGACACTTAGGGCCATGATTGTAGGGTTCGGGAAAGAGTCCTGGTGTGTGGCTATTGGCCTTGGACTCTCACTGTAACGATTGGACTAAAATATGCTGAACAAGGGGATAAAATGGAGAGAAAAATCCCCAGATAGCTGTGAATGGAGGCTCACGGTACCAGATTCCAGCTCGGCTAGAATAAGGAGCAGGAGGAAACCACTAGGTCAAAATAAAAAAAAGATCTGTTAGTGCTTCCTGGACATTTAGTTTTTGTTTGCAGTTTTATTTCTGTAGATATTTTTTTCCTTTACAGAAAATGCAGGAAACTTTAAATCCTTGGGCAAAAAGTGCACTATTTCAGAATTGCATCTGTGAAGTGATTTGCAGTCTCTATGCACTTTTTTTTTTTACCACTTCAATCTGGCTCTAAATCTGAGGTGAGGAAAGAATTAGGAAACTTTTTTTTTTTTAGGGGGGGGGGGGGGGGCGGAGATACATTTCATTAAAGCTAACTGCACCAATGTCGCCAGGCAGAATAGGAGGATGCTGAGCCAACCCCAGTGGGAGGGCCTGCCTCGGATACTGAATGCCCATATCTCACAGGGAGTACAATCCATGCAGATCTTTGATTATTTAACCAGGGTTTAATGAGCTCAAGGATCAAACTCCTGTTTACTTGGGAGACCCTGACAGATGCTGGTGGGTGGAAGTGCAATGTTGTCTTTTAGCTGAGCCGCACACCATAATAATTGGCAATCAAACCAAATGGATCCAAATCTGCTAGCAGAACAAAGGCACCCTGGAGCAAGGATCTGCAGAGAGACGATGTTTATACAGCGTGAATTCTCCATCCAGTTAAAATGTATTTTTGGCTTGGGCTGTCAGGGCTTGGGGAAGGTCTGGAGAATGTGCTCATTGCCCATCCTGGAGGGAGTCCCAGCCATCACTCAAGAGCAGCAACTATGGCCAGCTTTACAAGGGAGGGAGTCCTGCCTCTCAGTTGGAGGACTATCACTGCAGTGGCTGGGTTAGGGGGCAGCAGAGCCGGATTTAAGATTATGGTGCCCATAGGCAGAATATTAGGATTGGGAAATTTCACTGCTAGAAATGAGAGCAGTGTGGCAATCCCAGTTTTTGGGTGCCATCAAAATTTGGCGCCCTAGGCACGTGTGTAAATCCAGCTGTGAATGGGGGGGGGGGGGATTGTTGGTCATCGTCTCGGTGCCAAGCAGGATTAGAGTCCAAAGTTTGGCTTCTGTGCCTCAGGATGGCTGGAGCTGGGGATGCTGCAGGGGCAGAGCTGGCAGTTCCAGAGGAGAAGTCATCACACAGCAGCAACATCTACTGGCCAGATTCAGCCTGCACGAATATCTGGATCTGGAAGGAGACAGTCTATGGCTTCTGGCTAAGGGTGACTTGGCTAACTTGGGGGGAGGTAATATCTTGGGTAATGGTGAATGATACATGGACCCTTAGCCCAGTAGAGGCTGGTTCCAGCTGAACTATAAGCCCTTAGAGCAGGAGGAAAAAAAAAAGAAAAATCCTGGTTAGCAATGTGTGCAGAGCCTCTGCCTCCTTCATGAATATTTGTTGTGGGGGTGCAGGGTATGTTGCTGATGAATAGAAGAATGCCCAAGAAGTAAGAGGAGATGGCTTTCTTACAAAGGTTTCAGAAAGAATCTCCACTTTGATGAAGACACTTATCCTCCATATTAGCAATTGGGTAAAGAAATCCTTAAAGTGAGGGTCAGTGAGCAGAGAAATCATACAGAAGCTCTTAGGATTGAGCAGCAGTCTTATTCTGGGACCCCCAGTTTCATATCACCTAGAAATCTCTTTCCTCACTTCCAAGCAGAAGATTCAGCCTTGTGGCCCTCTACTCACAGCTGATGTTCCTGAGCTCAGATAGAAGGCGCTACTATACCCCATCCTTGTGAGGACCATGGCTTTTCTGTTGTGGTGATTGTTCTGTTCCTCTCTGCCCTGCTTGTCAGCAGCCCCGCCTGCGTCCATCCACCTGTACCAAAAGGAGTGCATCTTTCATGATGACGCAGGGGATATTGAGAGCAAATGACCAGTAGCCATGTTTACGTTTTGGAGTTATTTTTGCAAACACTTATTTTAATACTCCTGAAAAGCAAGATAAGAGAAAATTGGTCCCATAGGCTGAAGACTGAATAAAGACTTGCATATACCTCTCAAGATCCCCTTATTACGGGGGTGGTGAGCCATAGCCATTCACCTCTCTCTAGATCTCAGCTGCTTTTTCCTCTTTGAATATTTCTTCCCCACATAAGCACATCTTTAATGGTGAAGAAATAAAGGGAAAATCTGAGATCCATGCAGCTCTTTGGTATTGTAGCAGGAATTAAATTGGGCAGACTAGATTGGTTTTATGGTTCTTATCTGCCATTCTATTCTGTGTGTTTTGTGTATGCAGCTCCACGGATCTCAATGTCTCTCCATTATAAAAGACTGAGAGGTTGTTTGCATTTATCCAATACTTGTCTTCTGGTTGTCTATAGCAACTTACCCTACTGAGTGCTGTAAATACATTACTCTGCCCATGAATACCACCGCTGTAATGAATCATTATATTCTTTAATACACCTTAAGTCTAATGAAGTTGTTAAACTTTCTCTAAGGGCAAGAGCCTTCTCGGTGGTGGCACCTACTTGCTGGAATAAGATATACGTGGCCATTGGACAGGAAGTAGATTTGACTTTCCACCAAAAATTAGAGACATGGCTTTTTCCCAAGGATGAAGTGGGTCTAGGGTAAATCTATTGGTGGGAATGGTGGAAGAACCGTGCTCTGGAGATATCTGGCAGGTTTGAGATGTGTTGTAAGATTGGGAAGGGAGTTTTTATGTATTGGTGGTAGTATTACTATTTTATTTTTCCCATGGCAATCAAACAACCATTTACAAACTGTATCTGGTAAGTACGTCTGAGACATAATACACTGATATACATTTTGAACTGGCAGAGTAAGGTCCAAGCTACACATAAATGGTAGAAACCAATATTGACCCAAAGGCATCAACTGGTTTGTGAAAGAAACCAGGCACTCATTAAGGACTTCCCCCTTTCCAAGTCCAATAAGGACTTGGAAAGGGGGAAGAGATCAGGCACTGTCTTGTGCCTGATCTCGAAGCATGTAAATTTTATTTCTCCACTGATGCTATGTCCACTGCCTTTGCTTCCCAACCACCAATGGTAGGGATCAGTTTCCAAGTTTGGGCAATCATTAGTCGGCTGCATGTAGTAGATGTCCAACTAGTTTTTGTTTGTTTTTTTTTTCTTCCCTTCATAACCCCTCTATTGGGCCAAAGCCCCAGGAGATGCAGTTCTGCATCTTCCACTAATTGTTGACCACAGATCTGGGATGTGCGATCCATCACTTCTGATCAAAAAACTGTACTTCCCCCACAACCCAACCACATGAGTATATAATGAAAGTCCCAATTTGTCCACAGCCTTGCTAACAATATTTGCTTGTATTACTACATTTTGTAAAAAGGACAGATGTACAATACAATCTATGTAATAACTTCTATACCGTCTCCTGTCCCTTACTATAAATTGAGATGCACCTTGTCTTTTTTTCCAAATAGATTAAACATGGAAAGCTAATTCACAACCCAGCTAGAGATTCCACAATATTGGTACTTTTGATGCTAATTGTATTATGATATTTTATTAACAGATTGTACAGCACTTTGATTTATGTCAGAAGGCAGTATATAAGTATAAGACATATATTTAAAATTATCAGAAACTGTTGCATATACAAATTTTCCTAATTTGGAACAGCAGACAGGAAAAAAATCCTTGAAGGAGAGCATGAGCAGTGCTTTAGTTATAGAGTTAGTTTTGAAATGAAGATTCCCCTGTGGTATATCTGGGATAGTCCTTTTAATCCTGTTTTGGGTTTGTTTATTTCTAGGGAGCGTACAGAGCTGCTAGAAGAAGCCAAGAAAATGGAAATGGCCAAGTTCCGCTACATCCTTCCAGTGTACGGCATCTGCAGGGAGCCTGTTGGCCTGGTCATGGAGTACATGGAAACCGGGTCGTTGGAGAAGCTGCTCGCCTCTGAGCCTTTGCCATGGGAATTGCGCTTCCGCATCATTCATGAGACCGCGGTGGGCATGAACTTCCTGCACTGCATGTCGCCACCTCTGCTCCATCTGGACCTGAAACCCGCTAACATCCTACTGGATGCCCATTATCATGTCAAGGTATGTGATGGAAATCAATAGGGTTACTCTGACAGCCCACTGGGTTCCTGTTTTGGCTAAAATAGGTAGGTGCCACAGAGACAACTTTTACAGCCACTAGAGAGAAACAAGGCCAGGTGATCCACCTTGACTGAAGAAGCTCTAGATGAAGGCACCTTTCTGGCCTTTTAGTCATGGGAGGTCACCTTGATGGACTCCAGGGCTAAAAACTCCCGAAGGTGTGAGTGAGTTTGGTGGTTCTCTTACTTTAGAACTCCTAGCAGGACCATTGCCCTTTCAATATAATTGGTGTAGCTTAAGGTTCTTTGTTAAACTGCCACCTTTTCAATGCTGTCAGCACAGCATGAAATCCTTTGGATTGGCATCTTTTTATGTGTTGTGGCATATGCTCCTTAGGAAATGGAGAGAGACAATTTACCAATTTCATTAATGCAACATTATGTCAGTGCATCATTCATATGCAAATTTTAGCATTGACAAGTCAGTATATGAAACATTAAACACTGATGACTTTCATGACTGTATTTGCTCTGGTGTGCTGTTTCAGCGCGTCTTCAATATGTAAACTAACAGGCCGATCTGTACACGCACAGTACCAGCTTCACCCATCGGCTGGAAATGCTGCTATGCTTGCACGCAGGGAGCTAATTTTGGCCAGAAGCATTGGACTATGACTAGAGCAAGCATGGAATCTTTCACAGCCATCTTCCTCAGCATTCCACAGGATTTTCTGGTCTTACGTTTAATTATTTCTACAAGTAACTTTTAACTGATAGGGTGGTGCAAGCCACAGGAGGAAATAGCCTCCAAATCAGGGATGCGGTCAGTGTAGCCGATGTCATCAGTTGCTATAATTGGAATGAAATGTGCAGTGCGACAGTCATAGTTGTTTTGACTCATCTCTAAAGGGGTCATGATGTAAGCCATGAAAAAGAGAGGTTCAATCAGGAATAATGTAAGGAAGCATTCTTGTTTCATAGCAAGGGTAGTGGCTGCATGGATTAGTCTCTCAATAGAGGTGGTAGAGGCAAAAACTGTTTCTGAACATATGGAACAGGCACCAGGGGATTCTTAGTGGTATCGGGTAGGGTCTGCAGGACTGCAGCTGGGTTGTAAGGCAGATGAGAGAGACCTAGTAGAGTGTTTTTGTTTTCCTCTGTTAAATTCTGTCCTGTGCTAAAACATCGATGGTTTCTCTGTCAAAACATTGTGACTACTGCCCTGCACAGGACACAGCATCCTTATAAATGTTTTTATTCTCCAGCATTAGTTTCAAGAAGCAAAGCTGCAAGAGTTTGACTGAGGTGCATGGTTCTTATTCCTGCTTCTGTTTTGTTTTGCAGTTGAACAAATCCTGTTCATGTCAAAGTCCTGAGTCATAAAATCCGAGCCAAGCAACCTCGCCCCTTCTAAACGCGAGAATGCCTGTCTGTTTTCTTGTTAGTTGCTTTGACGTTAAGAGCAATGTGCTATGAAAATGTTAATGAATAACAAAGCTGCTGTGGAGGCAGTGTTCACAACCCCTGGGGGGAGCCATAGTCCTTGCCTAAGGGTGACACCTAGTGGCCAGATTCAGGGTCCATCATTGCAGGGTTCTAGAAGGAGTCCCAGTGCATGGTCCCTGCTCTAGGACATTTCACTGCAATGACTGGACTAAACATATGTTTGGGGGGGGGGGGGGGGAAGATATAAAATGGGGAAAAATTCCTAGGCAGTTGTGAGTAAAGGCTCATGGGTGCCAGCTCCCTGCTCTGGTTCAGAGGAGCAGGAGGAAACTGGCAAGTAAAAAAAATAATAGAATAAAACGTGACACACATATATGCAATTATTGATCACAGTATTGCTAAAACTATGAGGAGCTGTAGTGCTCTGCTAACCATGTTAGCTAATATAAGCCGACCCCATTTTATTTGGCCCATCACAATTTTACTTCTCTGCGAAGTGAAATGAAACAGTCTGTGCTGGCTGACTGTATCCATATTTGATTTGATTCTGACTCTTTTAAAATTGTTAAAATGTGTTCTACATTATATGCCCTAGCATTTTATCCTGTGAATGCCTTAATACATTTAATAGAATTGTCTGGGGGATGGGGGAAATCGAGGGTTGAGATTTGCCAGAGACCATCATGTGACCGTGCATTGTTCCTCAGCACATGGTCATCACTTGAGGCTCCAGCCAATGGCTGGGCAGCTTTAACAATGCCTGATGACATCATAGTGTGCTCGAGCCTCACGGGGACGTCACCTGAAATAGCTGACTGTACAGTAAAATAGCAAAAAGTTGATATTGTTAAGCTTTTTTTTTTTTAAGTGTTTATAGAGCGGATTCTGGTATGCTCCTGTGCATTCATTGCACAATAACATAGAGTCTATTTTAAAGGATTTTAAAGCAAGTCTTGTTACTTTTTAATTCTTTTTTTTTTTCAAAGCTGACATTTTCAGGGAAGCTGGGGTACATCGTGATTATGATCTGGCATTGCTAATGCTGCCTTGCCATTGATTAGTACCATGTTACGGGTTAACTGTGCATGAAAGGAGCTTGACACAGTTGCATGGTCTTGTCCTGACTTTTATCATTCTTTGTTTTTTGTTTTATTGTTTTCAAAAAACGTTAAGGAACTAACATACCTTTTTAAAAGCAATTTTGACGCACTTTGTGGTGAGGTTATGATCTCTGGCTTTTTGTTGCACAACACACCTTTTGAAGAAACCTGGAATCTTTAAATTCTAAGTTTCCAAGCAGTTCAAGGTCGATGGGGACAAGAAGAGCTAGTCCTAAGTTTACCCTAGTGCATGTAAGAACTTGTAATTCTAATTTTCTTAAGAAACATAGAAGAATAGGCCTGCACATGCACTAAGATAAGAAAGTCTGCCTCGACCTGTCTGACATGAAGCCACCTGGTAATTCTACCTTTAATGGTATGCGTATTACTAAGATAAATAATGTTCCAGTTTGTGTACAACACCCTTAGCAGCTGAGCAGCATCAGTGTTGTAAATGTGGAAAATCAACTGTCACAAAAAAACCCCCAGAACCAACCTCTCAATCATACACCCACAAAAAAGACAGGAGTATTCAGCAAAGGAATGTATTCCACCTTCAAAAACAAACTGCTGAAAACGCTAAGAAAATGACCCTGCTTCTCCCACCACCTTCACAATCATGCATATGTCCATGACCAGGTGCACATCTCCTCCTACTACTTATCACCTCCAGAGTGCTACCTGACATACACAGCGCTGTACATAAGAGACTGTCCCTTCTCAGTAGAGCTTACACTCTAATCAAAATAAACATGTGGTGCAGAAGAAACTGGGGATTTCATTGGTTATGAGTGGTTAAAATCTGGCAGAGTGCACGAGGAGAGGGAGTGAGGAGCTGCAGAGTGAAGGCTCTTGAACTGTATGTGGAAATGGACAGGGAGTCAATGTAATGACTGGAGAAGAAGGGATATATTCGTGTAGCAACGCTGACAGTTGAATTTTGAATAGATGTAGTGAAGTGAGATGGTTGAAGCGATGAGAGAGTGGATAAGGGTTCTGGTAGTGTGTGCCAAAACGAAGGAGCAAATTTTGGTGATGTTATATAGAAAATGTTTTGGATATGTATTTAGAGAAGGAAAGAGAGGTATCGAAGATGACCCCAAGGTTAAGCACTGAGGGGACTAGGAGGATTACCATGTTATCCACAGAAATAGAGAAAGGTGGAAGAGGGGAAATAGGTTTGAGGAGAGAACATAAAAACACAAGAATTGCCATACTGGGTCACACTGAGGGTCCATCAAGCCCCGTATCTTGTTTCAGGCAGTGGCCAACCCAGGTCACAAGTACCTAGCAGGATTCCAAATAGTAGGTACAGATCATGCTGCTTATCCCTGGGATAAGTAGTAGCTTTCCCCAAGTCCACTTGGTTAATAATGGTTTATGGGCTTTTACTCCAAGATCTTGTCCAAAACTTGTTTTTTAATCCCAGCTATGCTAACTGGCTTAACCAAATACTCCAGCAATGAATTCCAGAGCTTAATTGTGTGTTGAGTGAGCGAAAAATATTTTGATTTGTTTTAAATGTGTCCTTGAGTCTTTGTATTTTTTTTTGAAAGAGTAAACAACTGATTCACATTTACTCTTTCTATGCCACTCATGATTTTATAGACCTCTACCATATCCCTCCCTCAGCTAACTCTGAAGGGGGGGAATATAATAGAGGTCTATAAAATCTGGAACAGATCCTCTATTTTCTCAGGAGTCTCTTATGAGGGATTTTGTCAAATGCCTTCTGAAAATCAAATACACTGCAACCACCATTAACCCCTTCCAAAAATTAGTTCTGCCTTGTTGAGTTT
The DNA here is from genome assembly GCF_901001135.1 of Rhinatrema bivittatum. Classification (NCBI taxonomy): domain Eukaryota; kingdom Metazoa; phylum Chordata; class Amphibia; order Gymnophiona; family Rhinatrematidae; genus Rhinatrema; species Rhinatrema bivittatum. The sequence goes on from NC_042629.1 coordinate 31,005,445, forward strand.
AAGGTGACTGAGACATCCAGGCAGTATTGTCAGACAAGCAGGCTGAGATTTGGGCCTGGATACCTGATAGCATTTCTGCTGTATCTAATCTTTAATCATAAAATCTACACTGGGAGTCACAGTACAAATTATTCATAGCACATTTCTGGTAACTATGTAATAGCAACATTTTTTTCTTGGAGTCTGTAAGAGGGCTAACCTTCTTTTTTTTTTTTTTTTTTTTTTTTTTAAAAGGTGTTTGCCCAGGTAACTTGGCCCGACTGAAACGCCTCAAATGCAGCAAAACATATGTTTGTGTTACATAGGTTGTGTGTTTTATTCTGAACCCAGCAGTTTCCTCCTCCTCCTCCTCCTCCTCTTTTCTGCTTTCAGCTCATTTTGAATCAGGGTTAGGATCCTGGTGCCATAAGGCTTCATTCACAAATATTCAATTTTATAATCTCCCCCTCTCATAGAAACATAGAAATGACGGCAGAAGAAGACCAAACGGCCCATCCAGTCTGCCCAGCAAGCTTCACACATTTTTTCTCTCATACTTATCTGTTTCTCTTAGCTCTTTGGTTCTATTTCCCTTCCACCCCCACCATTAATGTAGAGAGCAGTGATGGAGCTGCATCCAAGTGAAATATCTAGCTTGATTAGTTAGGGGTAGTAGGGGAAGTAACCGCCGCAATAAGCAAGCTACACCCATGCTTATTTGTTTTACCCAGACTATGTTATTCAGCCCTTATTGGTTGTTTTTCTTCTCCCCTGCCGTTGAAGCAGGGAGCAAAGTTATAACTACACCTTTTTCATTGGTGTTAAGCCCATAATGTGTTAAGCCCCACCCAAGCACCCCTACTCTGGTCATTGCAGCAACAGGTGTTCACTGTTGGTGGTGGGGGGGGGGGGGGTGTCATGCACCAGGGCCCCTTTAGAATCCTGCAGTCATGGACTTTGAATCTGGCCAGTAGGTGTCACCGTTGAGTGATGACCATGATTCCCTCACTCACCCCCCACCCAGAGACTGTGATTGCTGCCTCTTTCAGCAGCCCCAGCCAACCCAGGGAGTGGAAGACTGGACCGGGGATTGGGCCAGAAATCTTGTGTGGCGGTGTGCAACACTACCAGCAGGCCAGTCCACAACACGTGTTTTTAATGGCATTAAATGGAGCCTTTGCTGCAGAAGCCTTCAGGTCAGGCAGGAAAGCAGCTTGCATACATTGGATTTTCAAATGCATGAGTGCTCTATTGATGCCTTTTTTAACGTGCATGCTTTGCATTTCCTGATTTTCAAAGAGAAACAATACACACAGGTACTCTCTCTTTGAAGTTTTGCAGCACCTCATATGTTAAAAGCATCCATCTGTTTTGCCAATACACAGTCTGTTTGCAACTGCCCCCTAAATTGCATTTCATCTTAAAGTAAGTTAAGCTCTTAACTGTTTAACCAGTCCAAAAACTACAATAGTTGCTGCTTTCATCAAGTCAAGTACTCAAAATATCAGTGATCAATCTCTATCGGGTGATACCCTGGTTTTACCCCCTTCCCCTATAGCCCCATTGCATACATGGAAATGTAGTCCTACAAATCCCTGCATGCAGTGGGATAAATCCAGGCATGGATTAGCATGTGGGGGGAGGGGGAACATAACCTAGTAAATGACACTAGAAAAAGACCAACTTGGCCCATCCAGTCTGCTCAGTTGTGATTCTTCCACTTTGGGTAGATGAGCACATACATTCCCATCCTCCATCCAACACCAGCTTCCCACCCCTTCTCAATGTCTTTAACTTGAGCTTTGAACTCCCTCCATATCAGTGCCCAGAATGTATTAAAGTACTGGCCTCCACCACCTCTGCTGGGAGGCCATTTCAAGCCTTGACATTTTCTGATTCTCACAAGACCAACACCCAGGTCCCCTTCTCAGTTTTATTACCGCCACCAAAACTAGCAAAGCCATTATCCAAAATTATTCTTTCCCCCTACCGATTGAAGTTTGGGTTTTAACCACGGTCACGCAGTGCAGGATACCCCAATGCCTTCTTGGAAGCATAGGGTCATAAACCCAACGGGGTCCTTGTTAGGAGGTGGGGGAAGCTGGCAGCAAGCGGATCCAGTGGTCTTCTCAGAAGTCGGTGGAACCTCATCCCTTTCACCACATCATTTCATGCCTCCATGTTATTAGTGGCATCATACAGACTAAAGGAGCAGCCACTCCTATTCATGGCAAAGCTTGCAGTAAGGAGGACATTCTCAGGATCAAACAGAAGAAAGCCAGAGGCATGATTTTTAATAGTTTTCTTTAGCTCTGTTCTGTAAGACTGTCCCATTGAAATCTTTTTAGCCTACCTTCTGCAAAGGAAAAAGCTTATGAGATCACCATGCCCCCACCACAAACAAATAGTCTAGCGATGCCATGAAGTATGGAGGGGGGGGGGCAAGCCAAAGTGAGATTTGCACACATTATGCCCACCCCCTTGTCTTTTTACATGACTATAAAAGCCAAGGCAAACCTTCTCCTAGATTCCATGGCAGACTCCCCTTATTCCAGTGATACCAGAGCTCTCGCTGGTGAGATCCCATGATCAAGCCCCCACCCCAAGGCTTCCTTTAATGAATAGTGCCTGCCTTATGCATCCGCACCCCCATCTCTCTCTACTCTTACTCTTTCATCTATCGAAGATCAGTGATTTTGTCACTTGCAATCTACCTCCAGTCTCTACTCATTTCTGATTGTGTTCCCTACTTCGTGGTCAATGCTTCTCTAATGATTGTTAATTATGACACAAGAATAATCGTAGGTCTAATTATAATTTTGATTGTAACACACCTTGAGACTATTTTAGGGAAAGGTGGAATATCAAATGTTTATAAATAAACAGCAATAAGAAAAAAAACCACGGACCATCTGTGCAATTAAAATAATAAAAAAAAAAACACAGCCACTTTCACCCACCCAGCTAAACTACCATTATCATTTGATAGCCTCAGTCAACCAATTCTTGTAAATGGAAATGAGAATGTCGTCTGGAGTCTGTACAGGAAGGGACAACATCTTAACATAAATCCTGCATCTTTAGTTATTTCACACATCCACATCCACAAAAAGTCCCCCTACTGACCTAGGACATTTCCCCTCACAACTCATCATTCAAAAAAACATATATATTCAAATTCTAATGTCAACTCAGTAACAGCAACACAAACAACTTCCACTGCCAGACACTATCAAGTAAATTCTAAAAGTCCACCGGGGGTTATGTGCATGGCCAGGCCTTGTGTGTGCTGCCACATTTTACAAAGGGCCTGGCCAAGGGCGTAACCCTGTTATGCGCCGACGTGCCAGGCTGAAAGAAAGGGGCGGGCCAGGACAGAACCATTCGACGCTGTCCTGAGGAAGCACAAGCCAGTAGCTGGCCGGCGCACGGAAATTACTTCTGTTCCAGAGGAGCAGTAAATAGCAAAATAAAACATTTGGGGTTAGGTTTAGGGGGCAGGGGGGAAGGGTAGGGTTAGGAATAGGAAAGTTCCCTCCCCGTCCACTACTTAATTGGAGAGAACTGGGGGAGGCCCAATTGCGTTGCCGCACGTAGCTTATAAAATCTCTCCACTGAGACTAGATGGTATTGTGTGATTCTTCCGAAGAAGTTATCCTTGCACTTATCTTGATTTAAATCCACTTTTGTTGATTGATACCGCCGTCCGACATCGGGAAGTTTCAGAGCATGTAACCCCTTCTTCAAGGACACGGCATTGTTGGTGGTGGTCGATAGGTGGATGGTTTGCGTGGTTGAAGTGCCAGGAGCGGAGAACAGTCTGCTGACCGCAAATGTAAAGCGGTGCGTGTAGCTATCGCTCATAAATTTAAGGTTCTGATGGCTACCGGCGCGAGAGAGGTGCAGGACCATGTACTGGCGCCTTACATAGCAAGTTTAATATATATTGTACCTCTAATACTTGCTATACACTTGGGTCTTTATTTTTTCTGACCATGTTATAAAATCGGCATGTTTATGTGTGCGCATGGACTCTTAAAAAATAAAATACAATCAACCCCTATGTGAAGTGTGTGTTAAAAAAAAAAATTTAAAAAAAAATCCTTGTAAAAAGAAAAAAAAACCCCCTCAGAACCTGTGCAGCAAATCTCCCATACAATAACACCACTAACAACTAAAATCCAAACAGCAACAATCCTTCCTGGGACAGGGCAGGATTATTATTTTTACAGGCCCTAATACAACAATACCAGCCAAACTGCTGTAGATCCCTAGAAGGGCACTACACACTAGCAGAATGCCTCACCTTGGTCACGATGATCACAGACCCACCCTTAACAAATACGAAATAAGGGAGAAAAAATGAGAAACGGAAGCATGGAAACTCCTAGAAGCCAGACTCTGCCTGCAATGTAACACCAGAGAAAGAGACACATGCATTTCCTTCTATACTGAGTGGCATGCAAAGATCTAAGAAATGCACATACCCAAAGGTGACTTATTCCACTCTCTAAAAACCAAAAATAAAACATTTTTTAGCTTTTATTGTCTGGGCATTTCATTTTTTCAGTTGGTTGGTCCTGGTCTCTCTTCTGTCTTCTCCAATGTTCTTTTACCTTTTCTCCTTTCCAGTTTCCATTTCTTCTCACTCATCCTGTTGTCTTCCTTTCCTTCCCTACATCAGTCTCTGACATTGATCTTTTCCTTTTGTCTTTTTCCTTCATTTGTCTTCACACTGCTAACGTTCATCCTTCCTCCTCCCCCCTTTAACCCTCCACTTCTCATGCTCCCTCTTTTCACCTCTCACCTAACTCCAGTCTTCCATCTCCCTTTTCCCCCTCTATCTCTCAGTCCCCAGCCTCCTAATAGCTGATGTTGGAACTGTGCCAGGCTCCATAGCTATAAGAACCCCATGGTTCAAACTGCAAGCAAGAGGTAAGAGGCCAGGCTTGGAGTGGAGTCTTCTTTTTTTTTTTTCGGGGGAGGGGGGTTATCACTTGCCCATCCATAGCGATGCTTCTGGTGTGTCTGCCTCCGTTAGTAAGGTGTGTGTTTGCTGTCCCATCAACACCAAATTTTCTGGATGTATCAAAGGATTCAGAAGGGTCCTAACAGGATTTTTTTTTTTTTTTTTTTTTTTTTTTAGAGAGATCTACTTGTGTGGCCATGCATACATGTTATAGAAAGTAGGCTCTGTTACTTCTGCCTAGAACTTCTTGTTTTATCTTTGATACATTGTCATTACAGACTTGAATTTTGAGGTCTCCAAATGGGTTACAGTTTGTGCATATCCTGACAGGAACGAAGCCCACTTGTAAGCCAGAGTATGCTGGCTGTGTTCTCAGTTTCTCAAATAGCAGTGTTGCTTGGCAGTGGGGAGGTGGGGTGGAGGCAGTAGTCTGCATTTGCCCCTCCTGTGTGTGCATGCTGTGGGAACCTCCTAAGGCAGGGTGCTGTGCCTGCCTTCAGAAACTGAGTCATCGTGCCAGTGGAAATGTAGCCTGGAAACTGAACGAAAAGCTGCATGGCTCTCGTTAAGACACAGTCTTCGGCACCTTAAATTACTCAGTGGTAGAATACATTGCTGCATCCCTTGGCTGCCAGCTCAGATGGATTGCTCATGCAACCCCAGGGGCTTCCATATGGCTCACATGAGGAACTGACAGCAGTACCCAACATGCATGAAACCTGAGGGAAGTTTCCCAGAATTGAGGAGGGTCCAAGTCCTTTGCATGTGCCATTGTGTCACTTCACTTGTATTACCCTGTGATAAAACCATTTAAAGTTAGCATTAAAATTGTTGAAGGATGTTGTATGCTGCACCCCTGTAGATGAAAGACGCTATCATTTATAATGATTTTATGCAAAGCAATGCAAGAAAATGGTCCAGAGTATCTGAAAAGTACTCTTACTTAGTATGCTGCTAGCTGAATATTGCAGTCTTCGAAAGAGCACCAGTTAGTAATCCCAGCCATTAAAGAGTTTCCATTAGACATCTTGATCACGAGCGTCTTTAGTAGCAGGATCCATAATCTGGAATAGCCTTCCCCAGCACTAAAAGAAATCCCAGATATATATTTACATTTAGGAAACGTCTGAAAGCCTTTTTCTTTCATGAGGTTTCTCCCTTGGCAATTTGTTTTAACTAAGTCTCTATGTATTTCACCTGATGATCTAAGTGATTAGGCTCATTTAGTTTGAGAGCATAAATGATTCTTGCAATTGTCTTCTGTGGTATATGTTTGGTGGATGTATTGAGTTTTATTTTATATGTATTAATTTGTGGCCCACTAAAGGCAGATTAGAAATGCATTCGATAAAATAAGTAAATAACCTGGGCTCCATGACCCTTCAGAGAATTTGCAGGTCCCTCTTTTTTCATCTTGTAATGAGGTCTCCCTATCCTTTTCCTCTTGTGCAGACCTTTTAAAATCCATTGTAGTTCATAAGCATCCATAATTGCTTCTTTTTCACAGAGAGATTGTTGGGGCACTTGTAATTCTTTTGCGGTGGGTATTAGCGAGGCAGACTTCCAAACCAGGGCAAAGGGCAATGATTCAGTGGTGCTTAACATGTGCTCACCTGGCAGGTGCGTCCAGATGAGTCACGGAGGTAGAGCGTTCCTCCCATTGTAACTCAGTCCTGCGCCCCTCCTCTCGTGACAGTGCAAAAGCAGGACTAGTGGATTGCTATCCAGAAGAGGAGGATGTCTGCAAAAGCGGCAAGGCATGCAGTTTCCTACCAAGCACGAGCAGGTGCACTGCTTACAGTATGCCAGGCTTGGATTTCCTGGTTATCATTTAAATACAAAGGTTTTATTTCCTTAATCATTTGGGCTTCCAGCTGAAATATGATGCAATCAGCCTTCATTCGCAAAGGTTTTTTCTCTATTTTATTTTTATATTCCTCGCCCTTCTTATTTTAGTCCACACCTTGGCTGGGGACCATGCACCAGGGCTCTAAATCTATTCACTAGATGTTACATTTGTATGATGATTATGAATCCCTCTACATCCCCAGCCAACCCAAGAAAGGGGCATCAAGGTCCTACCGCATGTTAGTAAGCAGCACTGCCATTGAGTGCCTGGCGGCTTAAACAAAGTAATACTAAGATCAATGCAAAAGAAACCCAACCTGGACCTGAATGATCTACATAATTATTGCGAAGTCTCAAACCATACCATTACTGAATAAGATTATACAAAAAGCTGTACTAGTGCAGCTGTCTAACTTCCTGACAAATTGCTGACTCCTTTCAATCCAGTTTCAGGCCTCACTTTAGCAGGGAGATTAGTGAATCATGCCTCTGTATGGACTGTGATCATGCCATCTTGCTAGTGCTCTTCAACCTTTCTGTGACATTCGACACGTTGACTATGAAGCCCTAGTCTAATTCCTACTTCCAAAGTCCCTCTTTGACTTTCTTTTTGGGACATAGGCTTTGCTATTTGGGAGCAGAAAGAGAGGCAAGTGCATCTCTCTTCCCCCCAGTGTCTTGCCATTCTAACTGAAATCCTTTCCTCCCTCTTCCATGCACTGTACATGTAGGGCAATTAGAACTTCTTAATTGCTTCTCTTGTTGCTACCACTGGCATCTTTCCCTATTATGCAGTACTCAGACATAGAAAGCATACAAGGAACCACGCATGCTGTTTGCATTTACTGAGCATCATACGGGGGGGGAAGGTGCTGGCATCAGCAATAAGAGGAACAAGTAAGGAGCTCCAGCTGGCCTTCCTGAATGGAAGCCCAGAGCAGCAGCTCTGGGCTTTCCCAACACAAGAGCCCTTCTTCCCCCTGTCCCTCTCCCATCCTGGCTTCTCTGCAGCAAGACAGGGCTGGTCCCATGTGGAAAGGGCTAAAGGAAGTGCTTTTGGAAACCAAGATCCTGTCCCTAGCACAAAAGGTGTGGGCATGGGCACCAGGGCCAACTGTCTGACTTCAGATGTGGCAGCTGAAAGAGTCCATGGCAGAAACCAGGCACACCCTGGAGACCTTGGGAAAGGGAGAGGAGACAGGGGGATTGCAGAATCTGCTGCAACTTCATCCTGGAGGAAAGCAGTAGAGGGTGTGGATAAAAAGAGAGGCCTATGAGACCAGCAAGCAGGAAGAACAACTTAGAAGCTTTGGGTCAGAGTGGTAGTGGGGGGAGAGCGGGGACTTTGGGATTAGCAGGGATTTAGGGATTGGGTGAGAAAGCAGAAGAGCTTTGGTGGGATTGGGTAAAAAATGGGGACTGGAAGGATGGGAGCAACAGTGGGTATTTCCTGATTGAGCAGGCACAGTAGGGTGGGGAGGGATGAGGGGATGGGTCTGTGAAGGAGATAAGAATGGATGAAAGGTACTGGAGAGGAAGTAAAAGGAGTAATGGGAGGCTGGGTAGAGGTAAGAAACCGAAGGAAAAGAGATGAGTAACAGGTAAAGGGCTGGTGAGGGGATGAGGACCAAGAAAGTTAATGAGGGAAGGGGACAGGGTAATTATAGAGGGTAGAAATGGGGACTAAGGAGTGAGTGAAAGATATGGGGGATAGGAAGCTTGGGAAGGAGTAGGGATTGGAAGGACTGGGGAGGGCGTAAGAGTGGGAAAGGTGAAAAGCATAAAGATGAGGATAGGAGGGAGAGAAAAAGTTAAAATCTAGCTGTAACTGGATAGAAAGGCAGAGAAGAGAGATGGAAGGAAAAATCAGTATCAAAGACAGATGGAGGGTAGGACGTGGACAAGTCCGGAGAAAAGAAGGAATGGAAAGAAAAACCTGGAAAAGATATTAGATCAACAAGAGGAAAGCAGAAGAGAGACCAGGACCAATTTGATTTGTCAAGACAAAGGTAGAAAAATATATTTTAATTCTTTTGTGATTGAAATATGTCTGCTCTGGAAATGTGCATGTCTTACTTATCTTTTTATATTTTGTTCAGTATAGGACAAAATATATTTTGGCTTCTTTCTTCAGTGCTGCACTGCATACAGATTCTGGCTTAAGAGTTTTCACTTCAGTTTTTATTTACGTTTCTCTTTCTAATTTTGTGGTTCCTTATACTATGTTTGAGGGTCTGACTATGTTCTGCATGTGTGATAAAGATCAGGGATTTTATTAGATTAAGTTACAGTATAGGGATCTGTAGCAATCCTACTTCTGTTTTTCCAATAGGAGGTGTATTGGTGTTCTAGGACTATGTTTCATAGCCAGGGGTTGTTGCTGTTTTGGTATGGCAGGTTTGCTACATAGGTTCTGACTTTGGCAGTTTTATGTTGTCACTGTGAGCTTGATATTGGCGTTTGTGTCGCTGTTTCTGAGTTGACATCAAAATCTGAATATATTTGTAAGGGGAAGAGTCCTAATTGTGTTCTGTATTGTATTGTGATTTATATTGGGGGTTCTGTCCTATCCTGTATGGACTCCACTCCCATAAAGATGAATTGGTTGAATGATGCTATCATCATGTAGAAGGCCCTTGGGATTTTTTCTTGTAGTCTTTTTATATTGAAAGGCCATGTTGTAAAGACAGAGCTGGCTTTAGGAATGTGTGAGCTGTGCCCCAGCACAAGGTGTTTCCCTGACCAGGAGCACCAAAATTGTTGTTTATTTATTCCTAGATCTTAAGAAGAGCAGCAATGAACAAAAGTTTAAAAAAAAAAAAAAAATCATCAGTTCCAACTCTGTGGAACTCTCTGCCACTTAGCATCAGATTAGCATGGCTTTTTTTAAACTGCCTTCTGAACAAAAGAATCAATATGGTTTGCCTCTTAGCTGTGCTTTCTTGAAGCTAATTCCGGGTCCTTGGAAGAATCTTCTGTGAGTGCATCCTGTATCCTGAATTACCAATGCTGCTTATTCTTGTCCCGTAGCCTGATTTGTGGTAACTTACTCTGAACACACACAAACTGTACCCTTATTGAGGGAAGGTAATTTTCAACAGTATGCATAACTCAGCAGATACACACATAGGGAGGTGTGCAGCAGAAGCCGGAGAGTTCATAAAATACTGTGCATCGCTGCTCTGAAAGTTCACGAGCTCTGTTTCAGTACAAGCATATCTTTTTAATGCAAGAATCTGCATGGTTTATATATTTTAAACTCCACGTAACCAAAAGGAAGACTGCAGTAGAACGATCTCCTTTTGAATCCAACCAATTAAATATCTCAGACTGCCATTAGCCTTGATTCTGTGGGGTGTGTGTGTGTGTGTGTGTGTGTTGAGGATTCAAACCCAAGTGCTGTATTTAACCTTCAGTTTAATCAATTATTTGTCATGCTATTCATTTACTTGGTGCTGTGCAAAGTAAATCATAAAGTTAGTGTCCTGCCTCATAGAGCTTACAGTTTGAGCATGGAGGCCATGTGACTTGCTGATTGTCATTCTGAATGAAGGATGTGGGTCTCTCTGCATCGCTGGCAGCCAATTTACGAGGTAGCATTTGAGTACAATACGGGGGAAAAAAAACGCTACGCACATCCTTCTTGTTCAACATGCACTCCCCCCAAACAAAATGCTTAGAAGCTGAACCATCCAGTTTGTTTGATTCCGTGTTTTTCAGCATGTGCAGGAGATATGTAGTGGTGGAAAGGTCTGACTTGGGAGCACTCTGTGGCATTAATTGTTCCGGGTGGAAATGTCTGCTGGATGGAAACCTGCACATGGTTTGGATACAGTGTTTCCCCTCAGCCAGCATCCTTACCCTTCACTTGCACCTAGTGGCTTACATGGCAGATTCATCTGCAAGATCGGTGAGGAAGACCGTGCTGGTGCTCTGTTAAGTCAGAGCTGCTGGAAGACTTGATGACTTGAAAGCTGAAAACAAATGGTCTACAGTTGGTTGGGGGGGGAAATGAGCAAGCATTTAAAAAAAATGGGGTGTGTGTGTACTCATCAAGACAAAATTGTTAACCAGGTAGGTATTACCTAATGAGCCATAAAATCTGTCTGACAGGCCAAGCAGGGGCATGGGATGCCACAGACTGCAACCCCCAAAAGTACAGAAAGCAGCATTTGTTTAAAAAAAAAAAAAAAAAGACTCTTACCCCCCCCCCCCCTCGTAAAGCCTGGTGTGTTACAAGTGTGCTTATACAGAGGAGCAAAGCAGTCTGCTATAATGAACTGCTGCTTGTGTGTAACTAGAACACTGCCCGCGCCCCAAGGAGGTAGGAGCTGCCTGCAGGGGGGGCGTCTGGTCTGCTTTTCAGAGGAAACCAAAGTATGCAAATTACATCTTGGGAATCTTTATTGCTGGCACCCCTGAAAACTAGACCCCATTGAAGTTCTTTGGGTTCAAATTTGAAAATGTAATTTAATTGCTTGGTTTAGAGATGGCTAATCCGGTGAGAAAATTGTTGCTGAAAGCGGTTTACAATAACTGTAACACACTGTCAAAACAAACCAGTATAAAAACATCCAAGCAACACACAATCTGACTAAAAGCGTCAATATACAGCCAAAAAAATAACCAAGGACTAAAAAGAGCTAGTGCCACAGATGCAGAGTTTCATCAGACCCTCAAAAAAACCTGCACTGTAACTTAAGGAAAAAAAATACAAAATAGTTTTGTTTTTTTCTGCAAAGGGTGTGCAGCATTCTCTGATGGTCCTGCACACCTGCAGTAGAGGACTCTGTGCCACTACCAGGGGGTGTAGGGTTTTCCATACTGGAATGCCGCTTGCAGATTTGAAAGGAGAAGATGCAGCGCTCTGCCGCAGCCCTTTCTCTGGGAAGCTGGGGGAACCATTTCTGGTGCATTTAAATGCTGTGAAGGCAAGGCAGCTATTTTTTTTTTTTTATTTTTTTTTCATCTGTACATTTTGCCAGAAGGAGCTGCCACTGCCCTACCCTGCACAAAAGGGTAAATCCATGCCTGCTAGACATGTTAAGATGTTCTGAGCGGCAGGAGCCTGCCTGCGCTTGTTTTTTCCTGCTCTGTGTGGTGCCAGACTTCAGGGAGCACTGTAACCTGCTGAAAGTGTGTGGGGTTTTTGGGGTTTTTTTCCCCCTTGGGCTAGAAAGTGTTTTTGTGCTCAAGAAAAGTTCCTCCCTCCCCAACAGTGCTCCACCCCACTGCTGAGCTAATCTGGTGGGGGTGAGGGGAAGGAGGGTATTCGTGCTTATCCACACCCTTTTCAGCTTTTGTTCACTCTTGTTTGTTCATATTATGTATATTATATGCTCCTTATAGCAAGCAATTTAATGATCCTTTCAGTAGGAGATGTGTGTCTTTGCAGTTTGGGCACTATGAGGCTGATAGGCAGCTAAGTTAAGTCTGAGTCAGACAAAGGGCAGGATATGAAGATCCCGGCTGGCTGACTGCCTCTGAGTTAACCAGATAACTTAGAAGGAACATTTTGGACTGGGGTTAAGGTAGCCGGACAAATTTATTCCGCCGTCTTTAAGATAGTTGGGCGTTATTCGGCAGCACAGCCGGATAAGTTTCTCCGGCTAACTTTGCTGGCTGGACAGTGGCTGACAATGGAGCCCTATGTGTTCAGTATATTTTATAGCATTAGACATGTTTAATGTGTGCATACAAACACTGTCTGCTGGGCATTTTAGTAGAAAAGGATACATGTAAGAAAAGCTTTAAAAACAAAAGAGCAAATTTTCAAAGGAGTTCTGCGTGAAAAAGTAGCACATATTGTAGCAATTTCCAACAGTCCATTTACGCGCTTAAAATCTTTTGAAAACTGCCTCCAAAAAGTATAAAAAGCATAACTTTTTTTTTTTTTTCTATTGATGCCATGTTTTGGATTGGTGAGTGTGGGTACTGTACAGTAGTGTTGGGCAAACTATGGCCCATGGGCCATAGTTTGCCCAACACCATCTTTATTCCAGCCAGCTGAGCTCTCTAAAATTTAAATTATATGCGTCCCGCACAATGTTGGGCCCTGACAAAGCTCAGGAGTGTGTAGACAGGAAGGTCAGAGGCTGTGTCGGCGATGCCTGTGAGTGAGGTGCTAGTGGGGGTTCCCATCCCCTCAGCAAGAAGGCAGCACAGCGGCGCAGCTTGTGACATGCTGACAGGGTTCCCCCCTCCCACCAGCAAGAAGGAGGCAGCACAGCGGCGCAGTGACGAGCAGGCCACGCAGCACTGTGGAGCAATGTGATGGCAGGGTTCCCACCAGCAAGAAAGGGGCCTGCACGGGGGTGGGCTGCAGGTCGACATGCCGGTGGGTTTCTAGCACCTAGCCTGCAGGAAGGGTGAGTCACATGGTGGGTTGGGAAGGGGGTGAGGGTGGTGAGTAAATAAGAGGGGAGGGAGAAGGGTGTGTGAGGGGAAGGAGAGTGACTGACTGAGAGAGGGAAGGGGGTAAGAATGAGGGGAGGAAAGGATGAGTGACACAAAGGGAATGAGGAGTGAATGACAGAGGGAAGGGAAGAGGGTGAGTGACTAAGAGTGGAGGGAAGGGGATGGCTGCCTTGAAAGGCTGAGAGGGAACAGGAAGGGTACAAGTGGAAGAGGGGAGTGAGAAGAGAGGGTAGAAGGGTTTGTGAGTTTGTGTGAGAGGAAAATGTTTTGTGTGCTCCCCCCCCCCCCCCCACACACACACACCTCCCCTACAATCTCAGGGTGTCTGGAAATCAAAAGATCATAGGTATGGAGAGGAGGAGATTGTTCGTATTAGTTTTAGTTATTGGGTGTTTCATATGTCTGCTGTTTTGAAATAATTTTTGGGAAATATTTAACTTCACTATAAGGATAAAAAATATTATGTTCATCTGTTTTGGAATATTTTTATTAGCATGGTTTACTAATAATTGATTTTGTGCTTCTTGATTTTGTTTTATGAGGAATGTGATATTTCAGTCTTTGCATTATTGCACTGCACGAGTCTGGCTTCACTGTTTTCCAGCTCTGTTTTTTTGTCTGTACCTTTCTATTTATACTTCTTGGCCACTTTATTCTGATTGGTGAGGGTCTGTGTCTGGGTGCTGCATTTGTGACTCAGGTGAGGTAGTCTTCTAGCCGGGAAAATGCCTTGTAGCTGTTGGGTTGAAGGTTTTTCTGATTTTGGTAGAGGCTGGGATCCGTGATTGTAGGATGCTAAAAATGATGGGGCTTAAGGCCTGCTGGATGCTGAAATGCTTGCCGGATTTGATTGTTGTGTCAAGGAGCTCCAAGGAGGGGGACCCCTTCCCTCCCCCAGCCCTCATTGCACTAGATAACTTGTAATGTGGCCCACGCACAAAAAAAGTTTGCCCACCCCTGCTGTATAGGGTTGCCAGATGTCCTTATATTGGGAAGAGAATTCTGGCTCACTTTGTGGTTGAAAGGAAAATTTAGCATTTTTCTTCTCTGCTCTTCTACGCAGCCCATTGGCCTTTTCCATCCTACAACTGATCCTCCTTGAAAGTCGTCATTTCTGGTATCAGGAAAGCACCTCTGTGCAATTCTCACCCACCACTGGATAGGGAACCTGTATTAGATCCATGGTCTGTTAGGGAGGAGCATTGATCTAGTGCTTAGGGCCTGGACTCGTCTCTGTATGAATGTAAGTCTCACGTCTGCTCCCTGCATGTTCAAAACAAAGCACCTGGCTTTCTCAAGTAGCAAATTTAAAACTAAAACAAAAAAAAAAAAGTTTTTTGCTTTTCTCAGAGTTCTCAGTCTGCCCCAGAATAATCCTGATGGAATGTGGCTGTAAAGTAGCAGGATGTGCTAAGTGCCTAGGGGCAAGAGACAGAGACACTAAAATATAATTATGAATACAAGTAACTAGAGGTGAAGGAATTATTCACTGCCTTGCAGCAGAAAGAGTGCATTCACCAGCCATCTGCTCCCAGTTGTTTCACATACAAAATACGTGAGAAGAATTGACAGAAGTACCCACCTCTGCCAAGGAATGTATTTTTGTGAAACAGCTATTGATGCTGACTCGCTCCGTTTGATTTCACTTTATGGTCCTTGTAGTTCTGGAATGGATTGGTTTAGGTTGCCCTGGAGGCTTTTTAGTGATATTTGATTCTGCTCATAGCACAATTTCTGTTCATTTCCTCTTTTTTTTTTTTTTTTTTTTTGATCAGGCCAAAAGTCCTTTGAGCCCAGCATCCTGTCTCCAGCAGTGGCTGATCCGAGTCATTAGGAAGTACCCAGCAGATGCCAAAGCGTAGATCCAATTCCTTGATGCTCAGGCCCCAGGAATAAGCAGTGGCTTTCCCCATGCCCACCTGGCTAATAATTCTTTAAGGATTTATCCTCAATGAACTTGCACCAAACCCCTTTTTAAACCCAGCTGTGCTAGTTGCTATGACCACATCCTCTGGCAGCAAATTCCACAGCATGATTGTGCGCTAAGTGGAAAAAAAAAAATGCCTTCTCCTCCAATTTGTTTTAAATCTGCCACATGTTAGTTTCATGGCATACCCCATCGCCTTAGTACTATTTGAAAGCGTAAATAACCATCCCCTATTTACCTGTTCCACCCCACTCATGATTTCAGAAACCACAATCCTCCAAGCTGAAGAGCCCTAACCTGTATAACCTTTCTTCACGAGGGAGCCGTGCCTTCTCTGTTACCTTTTTTTGTTGCCCTCCTCTGCGCCTTTTCTAGTTCCACTTGATCTTTCTTGAGATGGGGAAACCAGAACTGAACCCACTCTTCAAGGTGCGGTTGCACCCTAGGATCTCTTCAGAAGCATTATGATAGCCATGGTTTTGTTCTCCGTTTCTTGCTGAGTAATTCCTACCATTCCACTCTCACACTGATCTGAGGATTTCAATGCATGGTCCACAGTGTTTCCAAGATCCTGTTCCTGGGTGGTTATTCCTAATGGAGAACCCAGCATTGTGTAACCATAGTTAGGATTATTTTTTCCCTATGTGTATCACTTTGCACTTGTCCACATTAAATGTAATCTGCCATTTAGACTTCTAGTTTCCTATTCTTGCAAGATCTTTCTGCAGTTCCTAAAAGTCCTTCAGGTTAATATCCAAAGCCAAGTTTTGCGTCTTCATGGCAAGTTTCTGTATATTCAGATCCAGCTAGATTTTAGCCAGATAAGTCGTCATTCCAGGGGCGTTTTGGGGAGTACTTAGATTATCTGGCTAACTTAGCCAATCTTTCGTTATAACCGGCTGAATAAGTTTTAGACCTCTGTGTAGTTTATCCTTAAAGCGCAGCTTATGACAGAAGCTGAGCTGGAGCTCGCTGGCGAGCGTGGGACAAGCAGATTCTACTCCTGGCAGGGATTTTTAGGGTTATGGGGAGGGCATGCCTCGCCACATGTTTGGTTGGACTACCAGCAGCAGTTCCACAATTGTAATATTTTATAGAAATGGGGATAGGGGCCAGGGATCCTGGATCATTTTTTTATATTTAGGAGGGGATGCATGACCTGATAGGGCTTATATGTAATTTGGGGGATGGGGAGAGGAAGAAATCTGGCCACAGATATGCAGTTAGGTAGCTCAGATAACTTTAGGCGAGAGTAATCAGCATGATACTTATCTGGCTGAATACTGCATATGGGACAATTTTTCGGCTTAATTTTAGTTAGATAACTTCTCTGACTAGTACCCACTGTCCACCTCCCTCCCTGTTTCCCTAGGCTGGACCCAAACTCACGGACCTGGGCACTCAGAGCACAACACCTCACTGCCCAAGCCACCGGCTCATACACTCCCAATTCTTTGCTAACCAGCTTACTTAATATGGACCTCATAGTGTTTTAACTACCTTCAATATTTTTGTGTCATCTGGAAATTTGATCACTTCACTTGTTGCTCCTTTTTCCAGATCGCTAATGAATAAATGTCTCCTTGAAGCTTTGCTGCCACTTAATTTGGCAATTGCCAGCAAAGTAGTACTACTGCCAGCCTTCCACATTAAAGCCACAAAGAAATTGGGAAGCAATGGTGCCTTTTTATAAGGCTTAATGACTGCTTAAAGGTGTGAGCTGGAGGTGCCCAACCTGGTCCTTGAGGGTGACCACAATGAATATTCATCAGACATATTTTGCACACATTTTAGTCAGAGAACCAGGTTCGTTGACACAGTTCGATCATCCAGAAAGCCAGGCCTTTTTGTGGCCTTCGAGGACCAGACCCGTGCAATTCTGGTGTTAAGTTTGGGGGGATTTCCAAGGCTCCTTCCTCAGTTATGTCAGCAATGCAAATGTATATGCACTTTTCTTTAGTGAATGTTTAGAAATAACAGCCAATATCAGCAGAAGTAAACAAAGCAAGAGAAGCCATAATCAGTCGAACAGTGATGACAAATTTGAAAACGTTGAGATATATTAGCATCTGTGAGATACATTTGTCTTATCAGCCAAATAAAGCAATAAACATGTTTTTGGAGGTCAGGTTGTTATAACAATTATTAGCCAGCTAGACTTGGGATCATCATCTCTTACTTCCGGGTGTGATTAACAGGGAAGGATGTTTCCCTTTGGATCTGCCGAATACTTCCAGATGCCCTGAATTGGTCACTGTTGAAAACCGGGTGCTGGGCTTGATGGATCATTGGCCTGATTCAGCACAGCACTTTACATTCTTAATACCCAGCTCAGTGTTTCCCACTAGCTAGCCTGGGCCTCCATTTCCTATGCTACAGATCTTGCCAGTTAGAATGGGGCATGCCGGTGTTTATTTACAGTACTGAAAAGGACAGCAAGGATGGCTTGATGCCGTTAGATACCCATCAGCTCCTTTTAAAGCAAAGCAGATTCAACTTTCTTACTCGGCTTGTCTGGAAACGAGCTACAATAAATGCATCCATCACAGGCTCCATCCAGACTTAGCTGAAAAGCAGTTCTGAATGTATTGCAGCGAATGTTAAAGAAGTCTTAGCTCTATTCCTTGATGCAGTGTTTCTAATGCTATATTAATTACAAGACTAAGATGTTTTGTGACGATGATGACACTGGCATAACCTGGCTTATTGCAGCTTTGACGTGCATGTAACTGCGTGTATGGAGGTGCTTGCAGCTGCAGCCTTTCTACAAGTGCTGGCTGTGCACTGCCATGCAGGAGACCCAAGTCTGAGTTTTAGACCAGACTCCTCCTTGTGAGGCCGTGAAGGACTGCAGGTGCTGTGGAGGCAGCAGTCCGGGCCTCCTTGGAGGGTCTCAAGCATTTAAGAACATCATCATCTCCTGACTGGGCTGAGGGGGAACATTTCCCAGCTTCTGGAAATGGAGCCAAAGTCTGTAGAGCCTAACTGAGGGATGATATTGTAATGCCTGGGATTACATGGGTGTGTTTGGGGGTTTTTTTGTTTTTTTTTTTCCATTTTGACTGTTTCATATATAGTGGAGAAAACTATGGCATCGTGACAACCTTCAGGGAACTATAATGCCTAGAGCTGTAAGGATCGGCGTAGCGGGTCCCCTTCAAACTCTGCCTCAGCCCCAGACTGTTTGCATAATCCCATGGCACGCAGCACTAGGAAGTAAAAGTTGGAAGGGTGGGGGAGGGGAATGAGGCAAATGGGAAAAGTCTGAGGATTCAGATTTTCATTGTTGAGAATATATCACTGTGAACTAATCCTGGCACTGCTTTCTGCAGATTTCAGACTTTGGCTTGGCCAAGTGGAACGGCCTATCGCATTCCCACGACCTCAGCATGGATGGGCTGTGCGGGACCATCGCATACCTCCCCCCGGAGCGGATCAAGGAGAAGAACCGCTGCTTCGACACCAAGCATGACGTGTACAGGTTAGAGTTCTTTCATGCAAAGAATAACCTTTCACCGCACGCTGTGGCACTGCCACAGGCCGGCACCTGTCCTGAGCTGCGGAAGCAGGAAAAGGAATAAGCAAACTCTCACGCAATGTGAGATCCAATGTGACTAACCCAGAATCCCTGGTGATTAATCGTTTTCTCTTCCTGACCTGAATGATTCTGAGCTATTTCTTCCTGGAGGGTTTGAGTAATTTTGCTTTTTGAAAAGCACAAATCGAACGCCACCCTACAGATTTACGTAACTGGGAGCTTTAATGCCTCATAGCTGCTGTCAGCCTTTAGCGAGCTCTGGGAAAACATTACTTAGAGTCTTAGGTCTGACATAGATCACAGAACTGAGTTAGGGAAGGTGCCTGGACTTGTAGATTCTTCAACCCAACTCTACCCCCAGACCCTGATCACCTTCAGGGAAGTGACTCTACTTTGTTTCTAATTCCTAGCTCTGCCTCTGTGACCCCCGAGGACCTCACTGTGTCTCCCTGTGCCTCAGCTTACTCACCTGTACATTAAGCATTGACACTGCTCCCATTACAAAGGCTGTCAGACTACCCCACCTCCTCCTGGAGGCTCTACCTATGCTTCTCAGTTGTGAAGGATCCTGACTGAGAGAAGTCACATAAAATCAAGTTTTTCCATTCCTGAGGTTTCTGCTTCATCTGCCTGTGAAGCTAATGATGATTTAATAGTTATGTTACCATTGTGCTCCACTGATCGCCATTTATGTCATCATCTCTCCCTGAATTTAAGCTGAAATTTAGCTTGTGCACCTTTTTGTGAATTCAACGTCTTCTAAACAGACCGTGAGTCTTTGGTCATTCAGAATACCAGCAGCCTGCGGGTACATCCTGCAAGGGGCACAGTGGTTAATGGCCACAAACAGATGAAATCCTGAGAAAATATGCAGAGAACAGGCTTTTAAAGTGACAAACAGCCAGACAAAGCCAGAAAGAGGGACCCACCAGAATAGTTTTTTCCTTAAACTTGTCCCATCTTAAGCAAGATACTTAAGAGAAAATTAACTAGAAGTGCAGAGGTTTTGTAGCTGTGTTAGCCCTGGAGAAAATGGGAATCTTTGTAGGTTGTGACCCCTTTTAAAGGCCAATCAAACAAAACACCAGTGACAATTTTACAACTTTCTATAAATGACTCTTTAAAGTTTATTTAATGCTTCTTTCTAAAAACTTAAGCTTCTTAAAAGATAAAGTACAGCGTAAGACTTCAAAATAGTACCTTTTAAAGGACCAAGAGAAAAGATATTGCAGCCTCTGAGTTTTCCAGATCTCTTAGGTCTCTCTTTCAGATTAATAATGCTGGGAATGAGGAAGGAACCATCTGTCTCTCTCTCTCTCTTCTACTTCTGACTCATGTACATTTCTACATTATATTGGTTTGCAAATAAATCTGTGGACTTTCTGTAAAAATCCGTGACTTGCAGACTTATTTGCAAACCAGATGCCAAATGATCTTTGGCATTTGTATCAAAATCTGCCACCATGCAGGTTTCAAGAATTGTGCATCTTAAAGACAAGAGGTGCTGTATTTATTTACTGTGAATGGAGACAAAGCTGCAGTGCAAACTGTATCAATACCGTTGCTCTGAGCCCTGCTCAGAAAATCTTTCTGCTTTTAGGGGTAACTTTCGGAATTAGATGGCGCGCACACAACCCAGTGGCTGTCCTAAAACTGACCTGGGCTCGGTGTGCGTACAACACAGTTTTGAGGAGAGGCGTTCCTGTGCACGAGTAAGCTCCGCCCTCCTCCTTCAAAGTCTAAACTTTTCATAAGCAAACATTTGCCGTGTCCCCGGCCAATACCACGAGGATTTTCAAAGCAAACTTGTGTGGGTCTGTTCATTTTGAAAACACTCGTGTTCACCCAGACTTTACTGCTGTGCAGGCCTTTGAGAGTTTTTTAATTTTGCCACGAGCAGGTACCAGCTGCTTTCAGGTTTTATTCTCTGTAACCCTCTCTGAAAGATTCATTGGTACTACGTTTACATCAGAGCTCACGTAAAAATACTGTCTTCAAATGAATGTTGTCTTTTTTTTTTTTTTTCTTTTTTTTATTACAGTTTTGCCATAGTAATGTGGGGAATTCTTACCCAGAAGAAGCCTTTTGCAGGTAAAATCTTTCTTTTCCTTTTATAATATATCTTTTGAAGTTTATACAACAGAGGTGGAGGATGGCCAAGTCCTTGCTTTGCTGTAGATGCTGACTCTTCACCCCAGTATGATGAACGATTCCTGCTTTGGATAGGAGGTCATGTTATCAACTTAAGTGTATTCTAGAAAGAATTTAATTTGTACTGGTTAGAGCAGGAACCGGGAGTTGGGGAATCTTCTCTGATTCTGAAAATCTTACATAGTTCTGCCCCGGAATCTCTGTTGTGACCTTGGGGCCAGTCACTTTATCAACCTGTGCCTCAAGTCTAAATCCAACTCTGCCACTGACTCAGCGTGATCTTGGTTGAATCACCTTCATCCTCCTATGCCTCTGGTCAAATGATGTGCTGCCGTCTTCCCCTCCCCTTCACGAACATTGGAAGTCAGAGTTATGAGCCAGGCATCTTGCGCCCAAGATGCGGTTGCTTTGTGTTTCTGAATGTGGAGCTTTTTGGCATACTGTTTAGGTTGGAGATGCTCCAGCTTGGCATGTTATTTGAAGGGTAAAATGTTTTGAAGATGTCAATATGAGATGGTTGCTTTTAGCAATTAAGAAACTTAACATACACTGAGGCTGTCCTAATAAAACTGATGTCTGTATATTTGCAGACAAGTGCAGTATTTCTTCACTCTTACTGCCTGGGTATGTAGAAAGGATTGTGCAGTGTTAAGTTTGTACCAAATTTATTTGCAAAATTATGCCCAAGTTCCCCCAAAATGTTTGGAAAATAGTTGAGAAAAAATTGTATTCATTTTTGTATACAAACCATTCAGAACAGATGTGGTCAGAGCTAGTAGAACAGCTGGGTTTAAAAAAAGGTATGGACAAGCTTTTTTTTTTTTTTTTCTGGAGAAAAGGTCCATTCATTATTGGTAGCCAAACAGACTTGGGGATCTCAACTTCAGGGAATGG
Organism: Rhinatrema bivittatum; assembly: GCF_901001135.1. NCBI lineage: Eukaryota > Metazoa > Chordata > Amphibia > Gymnophiona > Rhinatrematidae > Rhinatrema > Rhinatrema bivittatum. Next base: position 31,027,168 of record NC_042629.1, read on the forward strand.
ACCTCTCCCCATTAGGATCTGCCAGATTGGTCACCCTCTGAGGCAGGATGCTGGGCTCGATGGACCATTGGTCTGATTCAGCATGGCATTTCTTATGATCTTACTTTATTATTTGCAGTGTAACAGTACAGAGCTTCCCAAACCTGTCCTGGGGGACTCCACAGCCAGTCAGGATATCAGGATATCCCCAATTAATATGCGTGAGAGAAACTAGCTTGGGTTTCCAATATGTGCAGAATTTATTGCATGAATAGTTCACTGGAGATATCCTTTAAACCTGATTGGCTGTGGCGTCTCCCCAGGACAGGTTTGGGGAATCCTGATATGGTAGATGACCGGCCCATCCAGTCTATCCAGCTATTCCTGTACATGTTGTGAGGATATATCCCATTTGCCAGCCATAGTGTGTGACCACTTGTAAGATCTCTTCTTAACCAGGAGAGTTTTTCTCTTCCTTATTTGTATTCTGCCATTTTAGGTAGCTACGCTATCAGTTCCCCACTTAGTTCACAACCATCTTACCTCTTTTTCTCTGGTCTAACCACAGATCTTTGTAATAATCTAAATAACTACAAATACTAACGTGGCCATTGATCAAACATACAGGCTCCTAGGTCCTCTGTGTAGCCTGCCAGATAGACCTGGCTACTGTGTAAACACCTGCATTTCCACTAGGACTTCTGGTTTTTACTGTACTTGAAGCCTGCCAGATAGACCCAGCTGCTAGTTGAACTCTTACATCATAGCTTATTGTGGCTATTGCCCAAACGTCCAGCCTCCTGTACAGCCTGCCAGATACAGCTAGCTGCTCATGTAGCTGGCTCTATTTCAGCTAGGATTTCTAGTTATTACAATGACTTCCAATATTCCCTACTTAATCTAACCCCTAACGCCCTCTTCTCTCAAGTATCTTACTACCAAGCTTGGTCGCAATCTAAACAGCTACCAAAACTAGTGATATTGTTGCCTGAACATCCAGCCTCCTAGGTACCCATGGCCTAGCTGGATAGTACCTGCCAACCACCAACTTGCTGGTACCAACCCAGTAGGTTTCCGGGGCATGAACACTGCACTGTACAACAGAAATGTAGATAAGTCATTAAAACTATAGTGAAGAACTGACCCTAGTCATAGAATAGAGGGTCCCAGCCCCAAAGAGTTTAAGATCTAACTGAGAAGGAAACATTTAATGGATGGGACAGATAAAAGGTCACAGAGAAGGTGCTGGGCTCCCTGAGAATGAGTGGAACGTTTCACTGAAGGCACGGCTAACATGGAAAAGAAGGAAGACTGCTTATTTTATTGTAATTTTGATGCTGTTACTGCTTTGGGCAACTTGGAAGAGTGGATTACAAATAGATTTTGATTAGGAATGAGTGTATTTTACAGACTCTCTCTTCTCTTGTAATGCTGAGATATGCAATTGCTATGATGTTGTCTTTTGATGTATTTTTTTATATATTGTTCTATTTTTATGTTAGCAGTGCCATGTCCTCTTTTGGAAGGGGGCAAGATATAAGAAAGGAAAGTAATATAATGTAATGTGTTGCAGAGGAGAAGAATATTTTGCATATCATGGTCAAGGTGGTCAGCAACCAGCGCCCAGAGTTATCGGTGCTGCCTAAGCCCCGGCCCCAGGAGTGCAATATCCTGATAAAACTGATGCAGAGCTGCTGGCAGGAAAAACCTGAGAAGCGACCCTCGTTTCAAGGTACGGTAATGGAAAATTGCAGCAACCCATTGACACCATGCCTCCCGAGGAGAACCGCCAGCCCTCGGCATAGCGTTCGTGGTCCTAAATTGGTTCTAGGCATGAAAATCTTGTCAAAATGGCAATAAAAAATAAATGCTTAAAATTGAAATGGGAAGAAGAATAATGGATAGAGCGTTGGACCGTGCATCAGTTCAAGAATCCCCTCTACCGCTGACCCTCTGTGTCCTTTATCTCTCTGTTCCCAGTCCGGGACCTAGGGCAAATTACTTTTATCTTCCTATGTTTTGGGTCTAAACGCAGGACTGAAATCTTTGGGTTGCTTGTGTATTGTAGCTCTATGACAGCTCATGGTGGTGCAGTCTGCTAGTTTAGAATTCACTCTTTGCAATGCTACTGCACAGTAATATGGCTGACATAGCTCAGGATGTTGTTTTTGTAGAGTTCCACTCCCATCAGCTGCAGTCATTGGTCAACAAATGATAGGTGGTTTTGGAGGGCAATTTTTAAAACTGCCTGTGTTACTGGAAAGTCTGCAGATACTTTTCACCTGCGTCTGCACGTTTTTAAAGGAAAGTTTATGCATTTCTTTTACTTTATTTATTTATTTCTTTTGTATACCGACATTCGATCGAGATATCACATCGGTTTCCAGAAAACAGGTTGAATAGAGCCGGAACTGCCCTATTTTACATTGTAACAAGAGAACAGTTGATTAAACAATAAATATAAGGAACATTGTAACATATGAATAAAATTAAAATTAAATATTAGTGGGTATATAGAAATGGCAAATAGCCTATATACAATATGTACAATATGACTTGGTTATGAGTAGGGTGGGGGACAGGGAAGAGGGAGGTTACGAGAAGGGTGGGGGACAGGGAAAAGGGAGGATAGAGAAGGGGGGAGGGGTTATGCGTTCATGCAGAGTAGAAGTTATGCGGTAAGGCTTTCAAGAGCGTTTATTATAGGATGTTGGGGTTCAGGAGGGAATGCTTTCAAGAACAGCCATGTTTTGAGCTGTTTTTTAAAGACTTGCGGTGAGGGTTCGTTTCTGAGCTGTGGGGGGAGGGAGTTCCAGAGGGTAGGGCCAGCTATTGTAATGGCTCGTTTGCGTGTTGTATTGAGGTGAGCATTTTTAAGAGTTGGGATGGAGAGGAGACCTGAGTTGGTGGATCTGAGATTTCTTTGTGTGAAATATGGTTGGATGTTGTTGTTTAGCCAGAAAACTGCTTAAGGAAAAAATATCTGCAGAGATTTGCACCTCCTTTTTCCATGGATACTTTATCCAATCAAAACTCCACACAGTGACCTAACCCTGGCATGAGAATGCCGCTGCTACCACGCAGGTGGAATTACGCATGTGCAGGGTGGGAAGTAGATTTTTGTGAGTAGTGTGCTTTTTACCCACAGAACTCCCTTTTGAAAATGGTGGCCCCCCCCCCCCCTCCCCAACTGACAGCTTCCTGGCCCTGTTTGGAGTAAGGTGCTATGAGCCTACACTGACGGCTACTTGGGGTTTCTTCTCCATTTCAATCCTCCTCCTATTCAAGCCAGGTCTTGCAAGTCCTCCCCTGGCTGAGAGGCGGGGACCACAGTCCCCTCCAGCACCTGGCCCATGGGCACTCTTGTAGTCCAAGCTGCAGGAGTCGGGTCTTCTCCATTGGCGTGTGCCGTGCTTCCAGCAGGCTGGCCTGGGTGATCTGTTTATTGGCTTCAGATGAACACATCCCATGCTTTGTACTCTCCTTTCTCTTCCCCCCCCCCTTTCATTTTAAGAGGTGTTTTTTCTTAATCTTTGGAATTTGCTTTGTGGCTGTAGAGCATCTGCCTGGGGAGTAAGTTCTGTGGGTCTCATGGATATGATGCGATGGTGTCAGATTAACCTTGGGGGGGTGGTTTATGTGAAGGCATGTTTGTAAATGGAATATTTGTAACAAACGAGAGTAATTATCTTCCCTCTGGAGTATAATAAACAAACTGGCTTTTTTGATCTGTTCATATGAGCTGTTCTGGGAAGGCGTGCCTCTTCTCAGTATTGCACTGTGGGCTTATTTTGACGTTGTGCAAGCATCGATTGCTCAGGTGACCCGACTCCCTTTGCTGAATGCCTTTTTTTCTATATCTTAAAAGAAATTACTTCTGAGACTGAGATCCTCTGTGAGAAGCCAGAAGATGGGATGAAAGAAGCAGGGAATCAGGACCAGCATGGGAATTTGCAGGAATCAGATCTTGAGGTACCGCATTCCTTTTTACTTTGGAAATGAATATTCATTTTGGGAATAAACAAACTTCTGACCATATACTAATTTTGATTTTTTGTTGATAGTATTGAGAATTTCATTATTTACCAATTTTTATCCAGAAATTCCTGAAAAGAAAGTATATTCCCCTACAGTCTACTGGTTTACAAAGCCATTTGCAAAAAGCAAAAGAAAACTAATTCTTGAAACAGAAGAAAGCAAATGCTTTGAAGATTAGATCTATCTTTAGTTTACTTGAATTAAGTTTGATATACAGTTTGTTTTTTTTTTTCAAAAATCAATCAACATCCAACATTTAATTTTTCACTTCACGTTATACATTTGATCTCATATGTCCATCTTTTGAAGCAGGCGTCCACGCCATCCCCTCAGAAATGTGGCTCTGTACCAGCACTTGACCAGGACTGCAGCCTCTCCCAGTTACTCTCCCAGCTGGATTCAGGAATTTCTCAAAGCCTCCAAGACCCCCAAGATCTCAGCCAGAGTACTTCAGATTCCAAGCTTCAGTCTAGCAGCAAGAGGCTTTCTGGGGTCTCCTCTGTGGATTCTGCCTTTTCCTCCCGGGGCTCCCTGTCACTCAGTTTCGAGAAAGAGACTTCTAGCTGTGGTAAGTCTTCACGATTATTGGACCAGCAATTTTTAAATTTTTATGAAGCAAACGAACAAGACACAGCAAATAGACTCTTGCCTCCTGCCATATTGCAGACTCTACTTAATTTCCGTCTTCACTGTCACTTCAGCCCTGCTAATGATCTTCAATGTTTGCATCAATTCCAACATGGTTTTTGTTCTTCCCTTTCCCTCCACTGGGAGACTGCTTCATGCATCTTCCACCCTTTCTGTGATAACTCCCTGAAGCCCTCAGACTCACCATAATGTTAAGTATTTACTTGATGCTACCGAATAAGTTCTTATCCAATAATCAAAGGTTTTTATGCAGCTGAATGCATACAAATACACTTACCTGCTTATAAAAATGGGTGGAGTTGGGTTGAGGGGGTGAAAATATGCACAGAAATTTTGAGGTCTGTATTCAGACACGGTCCAGATAGCAAAGTTAGAAACTTATCCAGCTAACTTTGGAGACATATTGAATATAGCCGGCTAACTTTAGGACTGCTCTTTAACCCGATCAGAGTTAGCCAGTTAACTTAGCTGGCTAACTCAGCTCCTTCCAGTTATGGCCCCGGAACACCCCTAACATTGGCAGACTAGAATTTAGCCTGATATGTGCCCAAAGATTCATATAGCTGGCTAACTTTTGGGTTAGCTGACTAAATCCTTTTGAATATGGACCTTCTTATTCTCAAATCTCCATGGGTACTCTGCACCTGCTTCCGTGCAGTGAGCAGCTGCCGCATTTCGGCTCTGTGTTGGTGATGGCTTTTTTAAGGTTACTTACAAACTGTATTCAGAGTTCCTTTGATATTAGAGAAAACTGGAATCTTTGAGTTCTGAATCTGCGGGTTTGAGAGCACGGAAAATTGATTTAAAACATTTCTCTGGTTATCGGTGGGTCCCGCTTTCTCTAATTATGAAGTTAAAAGGGAAGCTCCAGGAAAAGCCAAGAACCAGTAGTTTTATTTACATGTTTTAAATCAGTCTCTCTTGTGGTATAATGGGGCAATTTTCAGTAAGTTCCAGTATTGAAAAGAGTAAGTTCCCTCACTGAAAAGAGAGGGGGTGGGTTTGAAACAATTTTGCCAGCAGAAGTAAACATGGTGTAGCCCATAGTTTATGGCCAATATAATTATAATCGCTAGTACGTGTGCATAATGAATCCACTTTAACTTAATGGATTGAGACCCCATAGAGAATACTTAAATAGCAAAGTATCTTGGTTTTGGCCATTTCCTGGCAACTGTTGCTTTGACAGAATTCATTCAGGCCCACAGCCTACTGAGACACCAAAAACAAGTTGGGAGCATGCAAAGGCATGGCTTCAGGAATGCTGTCCGATAGAGATTTGTGGATGGGGGGGAGGGGTGTGGTTGTGTGCATGGTGGGGATATATATGTAGGAGTGTGCAGCTTGGGCATTTCTTTGGGTGAGTAGGAATGTGTGGGTTTTGGGAGTAGGGTGACAGACTGGTGGAGGTATGTAGGAACGTGAGTGTGTGGGTGTCAAAGTATACATTTGGTGAGTGTGAAGTTATTGTAAATTGTGGGTTGTGTGAGTGGGCAGCTAAGTGAGTGCATAGGGTGCATTTGTGGATGGAGGTGTGTTTATTTGATGTGTGAATGGGGATGTATGGAGAGTTGGGGTGGGTGTAAAGAGTGTATCTGTTGTGGGATCTCATGTGGTGGTGTATGTGTGTGGAAGTGTGAAAACTGGCTTTGAAAACCCCTTTTAGGTGCCTTCTGTTGCCAGCTGCTTCAGTTATCTCTTCCTGTGTTGCTCTGTACCAAATTGCTGGAAGGGTGAGGGTGGGGGAGCTTTTGGAATGGAGCGGTGCTCAACATTCCACAGGTCTAAGAGTCTCTCACAGACAGCAATGGGGATTGTTTTGAAGACTTTATTCTCTGAATATGCTGATCTGATGTTTCTGGTTTTTCTCAGACTTGTCTGAGAGATTCACGTTTTCTTTATGCTTGCCAAATTTGGAGAATGTTACATTTTGGAGTGTTATTGTGCCAGTCCTTTTTATATTATTCTTTTCATCATTCTATATGTTGGAAAGCATGAAAACAAAATGTACCACCAGCCAGACTAATACAGGGTTTCCTGTTCACTTGAAGGTAGAGGTTTTCAATTTTTGGTTGTAGTCCTCAGGAATGATTCAAGGAGGGTAGAATTCTCACATTTTGGCAGTGCACTACCACTATTATAATCCAGTAAATTATAAAAGGAGACAGTTGTCTAGTAATACCCAGTTTCCCAGAATGTGAGATTCCCATCAGAACATTCTTACCATTAACTGTATATTTATAGTGAACAATTCAGTGTGTTGCCACAGTGATGTGGAAATATACTGACTTCTGAGTATACCTAGGGCATATTAATGCTTGGTGAAACCTGCCCTGATTGCTTATAATGAAGCTTCTACTAGACTCTTTTTTTTTTTTTTTTTTTTTTTTCCTGCACCCTAGATATTGGCATGATAGATCTCCAAAAGAGGAAACTCACAGAGGCAATCATGTCTGGAGACACCAACAAATTGATGAAGATTCTCCAGCCTCAGGATGTGGACCTTGTCCTGGATGATAATTCAAGCCTTCTGCACCTGGCTGTGGAGGCTGGCCAAGAAGAGTGTGTCAAGTGGCTCCTCCTGTACAATGCCAACCCCAATCTGACCAACAAGAAAGGATCCACACCTCTCCATGTAGCTGCTGAGAAGAAGATGAAGACCATTATGGAGCTGTTTCTGGGGAGAAAAATCAACATCAATGCAAAAGATGAAGATCAGTGGACGGCTCTACACTTTGCAGCCCAGAATGGGGATGAGGCCAGTGTGAGGCTGCTGCTCGACAAGAACGCGTCATTTGATGAAGTGGATTTTGAAGGAAGGACAGCCATGCATGTGGCATGCCAACATGGGCAAGAGAACATAGTGCGCATTCTGTTGAGACAGGGAGTCAATGTAAGCATCAAGGGGAAAGACAACTGGGTGCCTTTGCATTATGCTGCCTGGCAAGGTCATCTTTCCATTGTAAAGCTGCTAGCCAAACAGCAAGGTGCTACTATTAATGTGCAGACCCTTGATGGAAGAACCCCGTTACACCTGGCAGCCCAGAGAGGACATTATAGAGTAGCTCATGTTCTTATTGAACTGCATTCTGATGTCAACATCTGTAGCTCACTGCTAAAGACACCTCTCCACATGGCTGCTGAAATGGGTCGCACCAGTACATCTCGGCTCCTCCTCAATCGAGGTGCTGAAATTGAAGCAGTAACAGCAGAAGGATGCACTGCCCTTCATTTAGCCTCTCGGAATGGGCACCTACCAACCGTGAAATTGCTGATTGAAGAAATGGCCAACGTCAATGTCAGTGGCCCCCTAAAGAAGACAGCGCTCCATTTGGCGGCAGAGAATGGGCATGCTGCAGTAGTCAATGAACTCGCTAGCTCTCAGAACCTCAATGTGTTTGATGAAGAAGGACTAACTGCCCTCCAGTTGGCAATCCGAGGTGGATACTCCAAAACAGTTGACATTCTTCTACAACATGGAGCCTTTATTGACTCAAGCAATCTATTGCCCCTAGCTCCACTGCAAGACACAGAGCAGAACCACAACAGTTCAGCAACTTTGCCATCATGATGCTGATCCAAAGCAAAAGCTAGCAGAACAATATAGGTATTTTTCTCTAACAGGGCAGCAGAGGTAGAGAGCAGATAAAGAGAACCGACCTCAGTTGTTTTTTGGTTCCTTTTGGTATGTGAGAAATTGCAGAAGTATTGTAAATATTAGTCAACAGAAAGAAGACTGCTGTGTTTTCTTCCCTTTACCTTATTCCACACATGGCAAAAGCCAAAAACTGACCATCAGTCCAGTGGGCAAGCACAAACATTATTCCACCTTTTTCTATGCCAAGGGCTTACCTTGCTTAGCAATTTCAAGAGGAGATTATATTTGAAACGAGCAATTACAAGACCATTGCGTGCCTCCCACACCAGTTATCATTAAAGTTTTTTTGAATGTTGTTGCAATCCCAGTTCATTCATGTGACACATTTGCAGTGCCATTCCCAGAAGATTTACTGCTTAATTGTTTAGCATTTGTACAGCAAACAAAGTACAGAAAGCAACCCAGCAAAAAATTTCATCTACTTATGTCTGCTTGGCCCTGATGGAGGCTTACAATGGGATATCTTGCCTTTTTTGTTTCTGGCTTTTGTGGTCTGGTTATTTGGCTTGGAAACCTGCTGTGCTTCCTAGACAGGAAAACCTTGATCTCCAATTTCCCTGCTCTTGCATGCAGGCATGATCCCTCAAGATTTCGTATGTGAAAAGTCAGTGGTGATTTTCTGCCAGATCATGGACCTGGAACCTTTATGAACTTGCTTCCTTTTACCTACTGCAACTAGAGTGAAAGGTGCTATTGGCCCCAGCCTGGTACTTTTTTTTTTTTTTTTGTTAGATTTGTTTTGTAAAGAAAATTACCAGTGGAATAAATTGTCTAGGAATAAGTTTAATAAGGGCTTTTTTTCTGGAAATTAAAGGTGTCAGTATTCACATGTTGGACCCTCCCTGGGAGTGGGATGGGAAGGGATAACCACCCAGGCCCATGCCCCTTGCAACTGGCCACAGAGCCTATGAAATGACAGCATTGCAAATATTACACCAGACCCTAGAACACCAATACACCACGTACTAGGAGAACACAACAAGCCAGACTGCTACAGATTACTACATGCCAGCAGAATATCTCACTTTGATCACAAAGATGGAACACGAATAGACCCTCAGCAAATAAAAAAACAAGTGATCATGAATTATAAATAGAAATATGTGCAAACAAAAACTGAATTGGAAGCCCTAGACTCTGCATGCAGTGCATTTCCTCCTTACTGTGCAAAATGCAAAGATATCCAAGATGCTGCACATTCAACTTTGGGAATGTGAATCACTAAAGGAAAAGGAAGTCTCTTTTTTTTTTTTTTTTTTTTTTCCCCTACCTTTATTTTCTGGACATTTTGGATTCTAACAGTGCTTCCTAACCTTTATTTGTGTCATGGCACACCCGGCTCAGGGTTCACATCACTGAGGCACACTTCCATCTTCACCATCACCATCTCTTCCCTTCCCTCTCTTATCACCCCTCTGGCATCATCACTGTATCTTCCCTTTCCTCTGGCATTATCACATTCTTCCACTACCTCTCCCTCCAACCCTGCTCACACCCACCCCCTGGCATCATCATCATCATCTCTCTCTCCCCACCTTCTGGCATCATCTCCTTCCCTTCCATCTCTCCCTTGGAACATTCATCTATCGCTCCCTCACACCCCTTGGCACATTCTGCTGTCCCTTCTCTGCACTCCCTCCCCCCAATCCCCTGGAACAGGCAGAAGGTTGAGCAGCACTGTTGCTGCTGCTTCCTCTTCTGCAATCGGAACAGCAGAGGGCCAACAGGTTTCACAAAACTAAGAGCTCTGTGCAGTTTCAGTTGCAGAGGGAGCGGCAGCAGCAGATAGGAGCCGCTCTCTAACCCCCTACCCCTGCTGGCAGGAGGACATTCTGTAGGCCAGAAAATGAAGACGAATCTGCGCTTCAGCCTTTTTCTTATTGGGTTTTTCTCATGGCACTCCTGCACTTCAGCCATAGCATGCCATTTGGGAAACGCTGCCCTAACATAACGCTAACTCTCTCACAGCGACCATGGGAGCTTGGCAGCTCCAGCATAAGATCCCAAACCCACATACGGCTAATGATGGAGGCTTGGTGGCCCTAACATAACCCATCCCACACCACTTGCACTACTTTGCCCCGTCCCCTGGAGTCCTCTGTCTGTCACCTCAGCAGGCAGCTAAATCCCCTTTCCCCAGAGACCAAACATCAGTACTCTTTTCTCACCCACATCTTTACCCAGGCAGCAGTCTCTTCTTAAAGTCCTTCTCAGCGCAGGGAGGGCGAGCGGAGGCAGCACCAGATACATGGTTTTTTTTTTTTTGGGGGGGGGGGGGCACTAAGGGAAATTCAAGCAGGTGGAGGAGAAATAAAGCCCTGAGTTTAATAATTCTTTTTATAGACTTTGACATGTTAGCTATTTCTCACTCTGTTTTGTTTTTTTGTTCTTCTGTGAAGCAATTGTACAAAACAGGCCTGTGACAATGCGTTAAGTAATCTGAAATGGTAAAATAACCCAAGAATATATTAAAATGTTACACAGCTAAACCTCATTTTAATATCCCCGCTGCAGCTGGCTCCCTCACTCACCAGTGGTGCCGCGAGTCTTCTGATGGACTGTTCATTATGTGATACAGGTCAATATAGATATACTGTGTATATAAGATTTCTGACTGTTGCATGTCTACGTGTATACAGCGTATATTTTCTGTTACAGAATATGCTGTGAACCTGTGTATGTTTTAATGCACGCCCCCTGCTCACCTTCCTTCAGTACACCATTGTAGTAACTCTCATCAATAAAACAAATTGTAATGATCTCTGATGCTGTGTGGTGTGTCGAGCATTGTCCGTCTTGCATTTTGTAAATGACCAATTTTCTTCTTCAGGGTCTTTGCATGGCCTCTTCCAGTGATGTGCTACTAACTTCTTATCGAAGGGCTCTCAACCAGACTTTGCTATCGTAAAATAATTTTAACAAAAAGATCCAGAAATCAACAGCAGCATATTTCTGGCCACCTCAGAGGCTGCTTTGATTCTCAAGACAGTTTTTGGAGTTGGCCCATGCCAGTTTCGATATCCGTCACAGGTGGCTTCTCTCGTATGTCTGTTGTGCTCTGGGACAAGGCTCATTCCCACAGTTCACTGGAGCTAAGGTATAAAGTTTTGGCAGAACCTGTAAAAGGTTGTGAAATATTTTACGCTAGCTACAATATTGCACCTAATGTATAAGAAACTTTTTTGTGTGTATTCTGCATCTTTTTACTAGTTGCAACCAAAATGAGTTGCAAGTATCACTCAACAGCCAACGTAGGTATGTCTCACTTTTAATGCACTATCCAGTTTTATCATTTTTTAAATTTGTAATGTATGCAAATAAAATCCAACATCCTGGTTTTTTTTTTTTCTCAAAAAGCAGCAGCACTTTAGCTAGGAAATCCCTACACAGTCTGCATTTCAAATGGATATTATGCATCAGGAGATTCTTTTCTGCATCGTTGAGCATATGAGGACAATGTCTACTCCATTCTTCAGAAACGTTCTCTATGGTGTCTTTACAATCTCTACAGAACCCCCAATCTAACTTTTAGAAGTTAGTTCATGTTCTAAAAGGGTAACTAAAATAATCTATATCAGCCTACTCATTTATTGAAATTACACAATATGATTGCTTTACTATAGGTGGGATATAAGAGGTATTAAATAATTGGCCGACCTGCATCTGACAGCACTGCCACATTAGGGCACGAAAATTCTCTCACCCAGAAATGCTATCTGATAAAACACTATAGTGGATAACACATTGAAATCGTCGGTTCAGTGTGTTGCGGCAGTCAAAGCAAACAGAATGTTGGGAATTATTAGGAAGGGAATGGTGAATAAAACCATAAAATGTCATAATGCCTCTGTATCGCTCAATGGTGAGACCGCACCTTGAATACTGTGTACAATTCTGGTCGCCGCATCTCAAAAAAGATATAATTGCGATGGAGAAGGTACAGAGAAGGGCTACTAAAATAAGGGGAATGGAATAGCTCCCCTATGAGGAAAGACTAAAGAGGTTAGGACTTTTCAGCTTGGAGAAGAGACGGCTGAGGGGGGATATGATAGAGATGTTTAAAATCATGAGAGGTCTTGAACGAGTAGATGTGAATCAGTTATTTACTCTTTCGGATAATAGAAGGACTAGGGGGCACTCCATGAAGTTAGCGTGTGGCACATTTAAAACTAATCGGAGAAAGTTCTTTTTTACTCAACGCACAATAAAGCTCTGGAATTTGTTGCCAGAGGATGTGGTTCGTGCAGTTAGTATAGCTGTGTTTAAAAAAGGATTGGATAAGTTCTTGGAGGAGAAGTCCATTACCTGATATTAAGTTGACTTAGAAATTAGCCACTGCCATTAGCTCCAGTAATATGGAATAGGCTTAGTTTTTGGGTACTTGCCAGGTTCTTATAGCCTGGATTGGCCACTTTTGGAAACAGGATGCTGGGCTTGATGGACCCTTGGTCTGACCCAGTATGGCATGTTCTTATGTTCTTATGTCATGCAGAATTCAATGCTCGCCATTGAAAACAGAATTCTTTTATGTGAGTGAATACCAATCAAAGTCCAAATTTAAGCCCACATGGGGCTATCATATTTAAATAAAATATCCAAAATTGTTTACTGACATTTAAGAGCCTGCCAATCACCCTCTCGTGGGGGTGTGGTGACCTGTTCAAGAATGCACCATTTCAGATCCTGAAAACAATGTCCCAAATCTATACAAATGTTGCACAATCCGGGCTGGAAATTTCTGTGAGCTCCAATGCTTCACCAAACGGGTCTTAATTATTCTGTTGGGCCTCCCTACATAGTGCTTTGGGCATGGGCAACTTGAAAAATATACCACATGTGTACACAATGGCAACTTGTAGAACTGATTTTTTTCTTTGAAATCGGATCTATCCATAAAATACCGATAATAGTTTGGTTGCAGTATGTATTTCAACTAAATCTGACTCAGGCTGGTAAAACACACCTTGGAACATTTCCCTTGCATATTCGTATGTTCGTTTGGCATTGGTTCCCGTTAAGCAGCAGTGGAATGGAGACAGGCTGGCCATGTTGGTTTCTAAGAACTGCACATGCTACAATGCACTGTGGGCAGTAAAATCACTCAGCAGTGTTCTAGAAGAGAGAGAAATGTCAAGCCAGAAAAAGAGCACTGAAGAAAGTTTTCATGCTGTAACCGATAGACTTGCCAATAGAGGACTATATCACATTAAAAGAAAATCTGCAAAATCAAAATATGCAAATTAATCAAGTTAAGTGCATAAAAGTAGCAATTATCAAAAGTCCATAGAGTTGAATTTTCAAAAGGTTTTACGCATGTAAATTGGCTTTTGAAAATTGCTATATCATAGGCAATGGGCCATGGCCCCCCCCAAATTTAGGCTGCTACTGGTAATGACCTCTCGTTTCTCCTAAATTTCCATCTACTTAGAGTATATCTGGAAGCTGAAAAGACCTCCTCTGGCTAGAGTGCTGCAGGAGGGTCCAACAGAGTGAGACCACCTCTGGCTAGAGTGCCATGTTTGCTGGTCCTGCCCTCTCTCTCCTCAGAACAGGCCCTGCTGGTTCAGTCTCTCCCTTCTCCAACCCCTACCCTGGGTAATATGAAGTCATCACAGATGAGCTCTCTCTGTTGGAAGGAGAACAAATCACAGCCAGAAAAAAAAAAAAAGCAGAAGCTGCAACTTTATCATCACCTTACAGCAGCAGAAGAACAGAACATAAGGTAAGGGCTATGTTTAATCATCAGTAATCCTTTTTTTTTTTTTTTTTGCTGCTGCTGTGCTCCTGAGAGTCAGAGGAAGTTCTCTGCCCTGGTAGTCAGGCCTCTGGGTGAGCTGACTGGGCTGATCTTAGAGAAGGGCAATGCAGTGGGCCACTGATAGAGCAAATGGAGACAGTGAGTACCTGAAGAGGGAGGAGGAAGTATAAAGGTGGCTGGTAAGGGCAGAAACTTTACAGGATGATGCTGTACTGCCCATGGTTAGCCAGTCCAGAGGGGTTACTTGCTAAGTGAACACATGAGCAGCAGTAGAAGCATTGTTTGTGTCAGAGTGTCTGAGAATGTGTGTCAGTGTCTGAGACACCAAGAGAGTATGTGTACATGTGAGCTTGCCCCTCTTTCCCCATCAATTTTAGGCTCACCAGCTATGCTGCCACAGTGCAACAACATGGTTTTAGCTACTTTCCACCCAATCTTTAGGAGCTGGCAACACTGCATAGATGTTAGAACGGACCTCCCAAGCCCTAATCCGTCCAACTTTATCTCAGGAGCAGACCATACCTGCCCACACGCAGAAAGAAGACCCTAGCAGTTTTCTAGCATCAAGCATTTTATTGGAAGGTCAGAGATTGAATCCTAATCTATGATTTACATAGAGAATGTATGTAAGAGAGAATGTCATTAAACCATAAACACTAAGTAAGAAATTGGCAGGGGGGTGAAGCTAGGGCCGAAGCCTTTTGGAAATGATCTCACAACAAGTAGGAAAGTAAGCTTTCAAACAAAGCTTTTTCTGTTTGTTCAATGTCCAAGGTACAGAGAAGGGCAACCAAAATAATAAAGGGGATGGAATAGCTCCCCTATGAGGAAAGGCTGAAGAGGTTAGGGCTGTTCAGCTTGGAGAAGAGATGGCTGAGGGGGGATATGATAGAGGTCTTGAATGAGTAGATGTGAATTGGTTATTTACACTTTTGAATAATAGGAGGACTAGGGGGCACTCCATGAAGTTAGCAAGTAGCACATTTAAGACTAATCGGAGAAAATTATTTTTCACTCAATGCACAATAAAGCTCTGGAATTTGTTGCCAGAGGATGTGGTTAGTGCAGTTAGTGTAGCTGGGTTCAAAAAAAGGTTTGGATAAGTTCTTGGAGGAGAAGTCCATTAACTACTATTAATCAAGTTTACTTAGGGAAAAGCCACTGCTATTAATTGCATCAGTAGCATGGGATCTTCTTAGTGTTTGGGTAATTGCCAGGTTCTTATGGCCTGGTTTGGCCTCTGTTGGAAACAGGATGCTGAGCTTGATGGACCCTTGGTCTGACCCAGTATGGCAATTTCTTATGTTCTTAATGTCCTGTGTTTTAATCACCATAATTATTTTGTAAGGTTATTCAGTTTCTCATCTTTTGCGTCTTCTTCCTGAAAGTTCCAGATTTCTCATTCTGAAAAGACCAGCAATGCCACAAACAGATATGTTTAGTTACTGATGAAACAGTAGAGGGATAGCCAGACCTTGTGCACAAGTTCTACCATAAGAACAGAAAGGCCAAGCCAGGTCAGACCAAGGACAATCAAGCCTGGCATCCTGTCTGACAGTGGTCAGTCTGGGTTATACGAACTTGGCAAATCCCAAAAAGTAGATTATCCATCCCTTGTCATTACTCCCAGTGTCAGCAATAGCTATCTTTAGCCTACTTGGCTAATAACGTTATGGACTTTTCCTCCAAGAACTTGACCTAACCTCTAGAAAGCAGGTCTGCTTTCTAGAGGCTCCATATTAGCGTCGTTTCCTGCTTGACTTTGTGCACTGTGGTTATGAGAGCAGCAGACCTTTTACTTCCCTTTATGCTGCTGCTGTTAGTAGATTATCCCATCTAAAGAACCCACACCTTGCACATTTGAAAACATTTCTCCATTCCTCACAACCCACCTAGGGTGGAGAGCCCCTATAGTGCAACATTCAATTCCAGCCAAAGCAGGGAATTTAGAGCTGCTTTTTTTTTTTTTTTTTTTTTGCTTAGTCCCAAGGCAAGGGTTCCCAATGCCAGTTCTTGACAAAACACTACAGATCTGGTTTTCAGGATATGCAAAATAATCTGTTTTTCAGGCCAAATCTATCCAATACATTGCATGCATATTCATTGTGGATATCCTGTAAACCAGACCTGGCTGATGGTCTTGTGGGCTGAGTTTGGGAACCTCTGACATGAAACAAAAATGGGAGGAAAAAAAAAAGTATCTCTTAGTGAGCATTCACTCTGGATCAAGAGATTTAATTTTAAGAAATTTCACAATTTTATCCAAGCTTATCCATGCGGCAGTCAAGATGTCATCACTCCTAAACCAGGCTTTCTGCAACAGCAGAGTAGAGAGTAGGCAAACCTCTGGATGTAGGGTTTTCTGCTTGTTGGATTTTTTGGCAGATAAAACATGGAATGTGATTGGGCAACTGAAGTGACTGCTCCAGGCTCATTCCAAAAATAGCCTGGCACACAGCTCCAGGAAAAGGCTCTGCTGCCAGTCACATTGCTTACACAAGGCAGGCTGTACTGGGGTGTTGCTGCTGAAACCCATCACATGGGTTTCAGCAGCAACACCCCAGTACATCCATGTTCTGGATGTGCTGCTGGCAGAGGCCAGCAGCACATCCAGAACATGTGCTGCTGGCCTCTGCTCTGAGGGAACAAACTGCTCCTTGCTTCCATCCTACCCCAACCCCCAGCTGAATTCTGCAAGACAGAGGAAAGGAGCAAAGAGCACGGGGGTAGAAAAGTAAGACTTGCACCACCTCTGTGCATTTTGCTTCTATAACGTTCCTTTAAAAAAGGTTTGGATAAGTTCCTGAAGGAGAAGTCCATTAACTGCTATTAATCAAGTTGACTTGGGGGAATAGTCACTGCTATTACTTTTTTTTTTTTACCTTCTATATAGTTGTTAATTGGTTTCCCCTGTTCTATTGTAAACCGGTACGATAAGACCGCGTCTTGAGTATCGGTATAGTAAAATAATTTAAATAAATTACCGGCATCAGTAGCATGGGATCTTAGTGTTTGGGTAATTGCCAGGTACTTGTAGCCTGGACTGGCCTCTGTTGGAAACAGGATGCTGGCCTTGATGGACCCTTGGAGTGACCCAGTATGGCATGTTCTTATATTAAGCCTGTCCTCCTCCACTTTAAATTGCCTCTGAAACAACCTATTCTCCATCTCCAGTTCTTCCTAAAATCACACTATCACCCCTCCATTAGTGCCCCTTTGCAACACTAATGTCCTTGTCATATCTCATTGAGTGTGTAGCAGGATTCATAGGAATCTGGCAGGAGCAGTAATGTGATAATGTGAGCTTCTGGATTTGGACTCCCATCCTCTCTCTTTCTACAGGCAGGGACCTTGGTTTTCAGATTTTATTTTGCCTGGGAATTTCAACGTTATAACAATAAAAGTCAGTGGGGAAAATGACTTCGATATAATACAGCACAGAAAAATCAGTGGAAGTAATTTTTCCACTGATTTTTTTGTTTTAACACTGAAATTCCCAGGCAAAATAAAAACTAAAAATGAAGGCCCCTACCCATAAGCCACTGTAGCTTGGGTTTGAAGCGGTGGCCTAAAGGTGAAAAGGCTCTTTAATACTGCAACCATTCCCCTGAGCCATCCAATTCTTACTCCAGAACTCTACAATGCATGCAGTGGGTCACTCTGCATCAGTCTATACCAGGGGTGGGCAAGTCCGGTCCTCGAGGGCTGCAAACCAGTCGGGTTTTCAGGATATCCTTAATGAATATGCATGAGAGAGACCTGCATACACACTGCCTCAGTTGTATGCAAATCTATTTCATGCATATTCATTAGGGGTATCCTGAAAACCCAACTGGTTTGCAGCTCTCGAGGACCGGACTTGCCCACCCCTGGTCTATACCATGCAGTGTGTGTAGTGCCCCACACTGCTATTATTACTGAAATAACTATTACCATAGACTTTGCACAACAAAATGTAAAGGCCAGGGAGTGGTTAAGGTCACTAGGTGGCTCTTTCTTAATTCCCACAGATGCAAACAGAAAATATCTTCACACTGTACTTAGCTGATTTTCACATTTATTGTCCCAGTAAATTGAGTATATGTATAATAATCTAGGACTAATAAAAAATTGCAATGCACATAACAAAATATAATCAGGCCTATACTGTAAGAATCGCGGGAGAGTGGGCGCTCAGTGTGGAGTGCCCACTCTCCCAACGTGCACCCAGCCACCTCTCATGGGTGCGCGCAATTCTGTATTTAAATGAGGGGTCACACTAATAAGGAGCGCTAGGGACAATAGCGAGTCCCTACGCCTCTTTATTAGCGTAGAGGTGGCTGTCAGTGAGTTCCGACAACCAACACTCAATTTTACCGGCATCTGTTTCCGAACCTGCTGACAGCCACAGGTTAGGAAAATGGACACCAGTAAAATTGAGTGTCAGCTTTTCTAACCTCTTGACAGAGAGCAGTTTAAGTTTTTTGTCTTTTTTTTTTTTTTTAATTTTGGTTTCTCCGACTTAGGATATTAAGTCGGAGGGTGTACAGAAAAGCAATATTTTCTGCTTTTCTGTACACTTTTCCAGGCGTTAATTTCTGAACATAAAATGTGCAGCTCGGCCGCACATTCTACTTTCAGTAGCCCGAGTGACTAACTAATGGCCTCATCAACATGCATTTGTATTTTCGGGGGTTGGCCGCATGTTTTTGACGTGCTAAACCCCTTGCAGTATAAGGGGTAATAGATGCGTGGCCAATTGCGTACTAAATGGTGCGCTCAGCTGAGCACACCATACTGTATTGGCCTGAATGTAAACAAGGGAAAACATACAAATGCAATAGAAGATGCAAGAAAATATATGCATGGAACAAGTAATTCAAAACCAGAGAACAATACAAATGTAATAGAAGATAAGATGTATGAAAGTATATGCATAGAAACAAGTAAATCAAAACCAGAGTATATATATGGTTGCAATGTGAAATTAAATCTGCTCACTTCCCTGAGGTCATCCTATGAATCTCAGCAGTAGAGCAGTCACCAACTCCAGGGAATCAGCACTGGGTATATGTCATTGAACATCTTCTGTTACTGTCAATACAAAGGCATTGGTCTTGTAAGGTGGTTTATATGGAGTATCTTGTTCTTTGTATAATATTTCCCGCCAATACTCTGTCATAATTCGTGCTGTGTACCCTTTCCTTTCCCATGCATTCCAGCCCTAGGGCAGAGAGGCCCTGCAAGGTGCTGGCTCAAAAAGGTCAGTAGAATGTGACCTGTAGGTTTCTTGAGGGCCTCTGAGACTCACCACTAGCACACACAATTCAGTGGTTTAGTTTTTTTCAGAAAAGACAGCGAATTTAACAGAAAAGAGAAGCCAAAAGGTTTAACAAATCCTGAATATATATATATATACACACACACACACACAATTTATACAGCTGTCAATGGTTCAATACTTCAGGGGCCTGTCTGGCCCTGGCCCCATGAGACAGACAGTGAAAAAGCAGCAGAATGCTGGCTCTCATGCAAAAAAGGCTCAGCTGATTCTAATATGTGCTCTTCTAAAGGTGCTTTGAGAACTTACTGAAAGCAGCAGCTAAGAAAAGATTTTCAAAAAATGATATATAAAACTACTTCTGGTCCATAATAGGTGATAAGAACAGAAAAAAAGACCATTTGGCCCAGCCATGCTGATTGCCTTTGTGTGTGTATGTGTACCTGCATGTAGGGGTGAGAGCCAGGCTGTGGGGGGCGGGGGGGGGGGAGGTGACTGCCTGTGTGTGGTATGGATGACCGCCTCGGTGGGTGAGATCCTGTGTATGTGTTGGTGAGAGGCTGAATGTATGTGGGGGTTAAAAATCTGTGTGTATGGGGTAGGTGGGTTGAAAGGCTGTGTGCGTGCGAGAGGTGAGAGCCTGAGGGTGTGCATGGCTGGGTGAGATCCTGTGGGTGGGGGTGTATGTGTGGGGGAGGGGGGAGGGTAAGGGCCTCTGGGTGGTGAAAACCTGGGTGTGTGTTTGTGGGGTTTAAAAGCCTGTGTGGGAGTAGATGGCTGGGTGATAGCCTGTGTGTGTGACTGTCATTGCGTGGGTGTGGATGGAGGGAGGAAGGAGACAGGTGGAGAAAGAGAGAAAAAAACTAGAATAAAAAAGAAACCCTGAAAAAGGAATAGGGAAGAGACCAAGATAGGGAACGTGGAAAAAAAAAAGCCTGGGACTAAAAAAAAAAAAAAAAAAAAAAAGTTGAATTTTTTAATGATTGGGAATGTGCATTACATTATTTGTATTTTGTTCTTTCTTATATTCCACTGTTCAGTCTAGTTCCTCGGGCTTTCTATTTTATTTTTGTCTGTGTGTATCTGTTCCTAATTTGTAGTTCCTTATTCTGTATTGGGTAAAGGACTGTCTATATTCTGCATGTGTAATTGAAGTGCAGTTTTTCTGCTGGCAAGTAGTTTTATTTATTTATTTATTTAAGTTTTTTTATATACCAACATTCAAGACGATTGTCCCATCATGCTGGTTCACAAGAAACAGGAGTGCAATTATAATAAAACTTAACAACTTGAACAATAGTGCAGAAGGAGCAGTTACATGTAACAAGGAAATATAGAACTTGGAGTAAGAAGGAAAATGAAGATCAGATAATTACATATAATAACATTGTAGGAGATGGTTATTAATGATATTGCTAGCGACGTGTGTTGATTGATGAGGGTTAACTAATATTGGAGTTAGGAAAGGCCTGCGTGAACAGCCAGGTCTTGAGTCTTTTCTTAAAGGTTGAGATGCTGGGTTCCATTCTAAGATCTGGGGGAATGGAGTTCCATAAGGTAGGACCGGCTGTGGAGAAGGCCCGATCTCTTAGCGTAATGTGTCTGGTAGTTTTGGCTGGTGGAACTTGAAGTGATCCTTTGTAAGCATCTCTAGTCGGTCTTGTTGAGTTGTGTAATCGGAAAGGGATAAGCAGATCAATTGGGGTTAGTTGATGGATGTTTTTGAATATGGTGAGAATGGCCTTGTAGATTATTCTGAAGTGGATGGGCAGCCAGTGGAGGCCCATAAGGATAGGAGTTATGTGTTCTCTTCTCCTGGTGTTAGTGAGTATACGGGCGGAGGCATTTTGGACCATTTGCAGTGGTTTGGTGTGTGATGAGGGGAGACCAAGCAAGATGGTGTTACAATAGTCCAGCTTTGCGAAGATGATTGATTGTAGACTCGTTCTAGACAAGTTACCTGTTAGACTTCCTCCTTCTTAAAAGAAACACAAGGTTTCCATAAATATTTTCAAATCTTTGCCTGTGTCACACTGGCTTATTTAAATTTAATGCTTACAATTTGTACCTCTAGGAATGAAATGATAAAGAGTTTAGGGCAAGAGAAGGAGTCACTCTCACCCTGCAGACATAAAAGCTGCCATACCCTTTTACACATGAGGCCTTGCCATAGCTAAATTGTGCACATTGCACAGAGCAGATTCTTTCCCGAGGCTGAGAAAAGTGAGAATCCCTTCTCAAGACCTCTGCAGTGTGAGCAACATGAGGAAGATTACAAGTGCTGCTTGTGATCACTGCAATTAAACTCTGTAAAGATCTGAATTCACAAAGGAGCAGAAAACTACAAGCGCATCAGCTTTTTTTCAATGTGGTTTCTAGCTCTTTGTTGGATAAGCACACCATCACCCTACACATCACAGTGCTAGATTTTTATTGAACAGTCTTATAACTCATGGTTTTGGACTTTTGACTGAGAAAAAACTAAAGTGGGGATTTGCATTCAGAGTTTCTTCCAGAGGATGGACCCTCCTCAATAGGGCTCCTTCCGACTGATCCTGGTACGTACAGGGAAAGTGGGGATTTGCATTCAGAGTTTCTTCCAGAGGATGGACCCTCCTCAATAGGGCTCCTTCCGACAGACCCAATTTTTCGGAACTGTGCAGCTGGACAGGTAAGCCATCTTGGACTGAATGTAGACGCACTCCCCTTTGCCATGCAGTTCAAACAGTTGGTTGTTAAAGGCACTGCCATTCAGCCACTGAATCTCTCTCTCGTTCTTGTGAAGCCCAATCCACACAGAGGGTGCCCACATCTGAGTTGTTATAAAATTCATTTCTTTCTTGTCATCTATCAGAATCAAACAAGCGCCCTGAGAAGAGCAGAAGTCTTCACTCCTCGCCCAATCAGCTTCATTCTCAGAGAAAAAGTAACAGCGCCTCTGGTAATAAATCCAGTCTTCAGGACACGGCTCGGCTGGGGGGAGAACTGCTGGCAAGCAGGCCTGTTTCAGTTCTATTAGCACAGTAATCAATACAATGGTGATCATCACAGTAGAAATAATGCTAACAAGGGAATACACTCTCTGCAGCACTGGGCTTGGATCTCGGACGCCGCTCTCCGTATCGCGCCAGCTCGTAGGCAGCTCTGCTCCCCGCTGGCTCCCGAGGATCCAGTGCAGCGAATCCCCGGCGGAGCGGAGGAACTGCTTCATCGGGCCCGGCTGCAGCAGCCCAAGGCCCCGCGGCTTCCCCTCGCTGGGAGTGACACCGCCGAAGCCCTCCGGCTTCCCTCCCTTACGAAGGAAAGGACGTTTCGCTTTCGGCCTCTTCGTCGGGAGAGAGACCGTCAACCCGTCCCATGGCCGAGGGAGCTTCCGCTTTCGCCGTCGGCTGTAGGGCTTTGCTGTAGGGCTTTGTTCTGCTAACGCCAATAGGTTGTGTATTAGTGCCCTAGGGCATGATTATAATATTTGCATTGCTGCCATGTCAAAAATAAGGCTGCTGCTGTTTGAGTCCCGAGGGGTTTGTGTTACTTCTCAAAGGGGCCGATGCAATAATTGTGCGCTGAAAGCAGGCACTGAACAGCCAGCGCCCACTTTCCTAACGCGCCCCCAGGCACCCCTCCTGGGGGCGCCTGGGAATATTTAAATTACGGAAGCCCGCGAGCATCTGCCGTCCAGTTAGGAAAACAGATGCCAAATTTATTGGCGTCAATTTCCCTAAATGGCGGACAGCCAGTGGTTCAGGAAACGGACACTTGTCAACTGAGCATCTGTTTCCTGCACCTGACTGCAGGCACTTTTTTTTTTAACTTTTTTTTTAATTGGTTTTGAAAGATTTCTTCCTCCTACTTAATATTGCAATGATATTAAATAGGCTATACAGAAAAGCAGTTTTCTCTACTTTTCTGTACTAGTTTTAGGTGTGCTCAGCTATTAATGCCTGCTCCAGGCAGGCGTTAATTTCTGATTGCTAAATGTGCGTCCTAGATGCACAATTTTTTTTTTTTTTGCATGTGGAGTGAATACCTAATAGCCTCATTCATATGCATTTGCATGTGATGAGCACTATTAGATTCACTTCACGTTGGACGCGTGTTGTAGAGGCACTAATCCCCTTATTGCATAAGGGGATTACCTAGCGCCTATACAATCCACATCCAACTGCGGGTTATACAGCGCGCTCGGCTGAGTGTGTATCATGTGAAAGAGTAAGAGTGAATAGCCAAGTGTGTTAGTGTGTATGTATGTGATAAAGTTTGTGTGCTTGCTACTCCAATGTTGCATCTAAGGATCGGTTGCTGTGAGTATAAAATTGATAGGCTTTTTACATCAAAAAAAGTGCTCACGAGCAAAACGTTTTGCACACAGCAACCCAATCCTTAGAGAGAACATTGCCTGTGTGGTGTGTGAGAGAACGTGCGTAGCTGTGTGATTGAGCCCATGTGTATAAGTGAAAGAGAGACAGCATGTATTTAAGTGTGTGATTGAAAGTCTGTGTGTATAAGGGTGAGAAAGAAAGAGCATGTGTGTGTAAATGTGAGAGAGAGAGCTTGTGTGTGATTGTGAGGGGAAAGTTGCAAGCAAACCCCCTCTCCCCTCCTGCTTATTCACAACAATCTCAGGGCACCTTGAATTCAAACGTTCCCAGGTATGGAGAGCAGACCATTTTTTAATCATTATTTTTAATTATTGGGTCTTTGTAGCTGCTGTTTTGACATTTTATGTGTGTCTGGAAATTTTGTATATGAGTTTTTAATTATTGGAAATTCCATTCATCTGCTGTTTTGAAATAATCTGTTCTTTTTATTAGTATGGTTTTACTGCTATTGATTTTATATTTTTTTATTTGTTTTATGAGGACTGGTGATGTTTCTCTTTTACCTTTGTTGCACTGCATAGTCTCTGGCTTGTTGCAGTTTTCAGTTCAATTTTTGTCTGCATGTTTCTAGTTATGTTTTATGGACTCTATTCTTTTTTAGGTGAGGGTTTGCACATGTGTCTAAAGTGAGGTATTCTGCTGGCGTGTAGTTTCTGGGTGGTGGGGCAACTTGGCAACAGTGATCATAACATGATCAAATGTGAACCAATGACTGGAAGGGGGACAATATGTAAATCTGCAGCTCAAACATTAACTTTTCAAAAGGGAAAATGTAAAAAAAAAATGAGGTACAGTTACAAAGGTTAAAATTGTACAACAGGCATGGACAGTGTATTTTTAAACAATCTTAGAAGCAGAGTCCAGATGTATTTCACGCATTAAGAAAGATGGAAGGCAAAATGATTACTGGTATGTTAAAATGTAAGGTGAAAGAGGCTATTTTAACAAAAAAAAAATCCTTCAAAAATTGCCCGAATGATCCATCTGAAAAAAATAGGAAAAAGCATAAGCATTTTCAAGTTAAGTGCAAAACAGTGATAAGGCAGGCTAAGAGAGAATTTGAAATGAAGTTGGCCGTAGAGGCAAAAACTCATAATAAAAACTTTTTAATACATATCCGAAGAAAGAAACCT
This sequence comes from Rhinatrema bivittatum, assembly GCF_901001135.1. Taxonomy (NCBI): domain Eukaryota; kingdom Metazoa; phylum Chordata; class Amphibia; order Gymnophiona; family Rhinatrematidae; genus Rhinatrema; species Rhinatrema bivittatum. Next base: position 31,052,021 of record NC_042629.1, read on the forward strand.
GTGAGGGAATCAGCTGGATCGCTAAATGACCTAGGGGGTTAAAGGAGCTCTCAGGGAAGATAAGGCCATTATAGAAAAACTAAATGAATTCTTTGCTTCTGTGTTTACTAATGAGGATGTTGGGGAGATACCAGCTCCCGAGATGGCTTTTAACAGTGATGAGTCAGATGAACTGAACCAAATCACAGTGAACCTGGCAGATGTAGTAGGCCAGCTTGACAAACTGAAGAGTAGAAAATTACCTGCACCGGATGGTATGCACCCCAGGCTTCTGAAGGAACTCATGAAATTTCATTTTTATCTATTAATTAAAATGTGTAACCTATCATTAGTCATCTATTATACCTGAAGAATGGAGGGTGGCCAATATAACACCACTATTTTAAAAAGGCTCCAGTGAGCCTGACTTCAGTGTCTGGAAAAATAGTGGCAACTTCTAAAGATCAAAATTGCAGAGCATATAGAAAGACATGGTTTAATGGAACACAGTCAGCATGGATTTACCCAAGGGACGTCTTACCTCACAAACCTTCATTTTTTTGAAGGGGTTAAACATGTTGATAAAGGTGAACCAGTAGATGTGGTGTATTTGGATTTTCAGAAGGCATTTGACAAAGTCCCTCAGGAGAGGCTTCTAAAAAAACTAAAAAATCATGGGATAGGAGGCAATGTCCTTTCGTGGATTACAAACTGGTTAAAAGACAGGAAATGGAGAGTAGGATTAAATGGTCAATTTTCTCAGTGGAAAAGGGAAAATAGTGGTGTGCCTCAGGAATCTGTACTTGGACCAGCGCTTTTCAATATATTTATAAATGATCTGGAAAGGAATGCAACGAGTGAGGTTATCAAATTTGTAGAGTTAAATCACAAGCGGAGTGTGATAAATTGCAGGAGGCCCTTGGGCGACTGGAAGATTGGGCATCCAAATGGATGATGAAATTTAATGTGGACAAATGCACGATGTTGCATAGAGGGAAAAATAACCCTTGCTGTAGTTAACAATGTTAGGTTCCATATTAGGAGCTACCACCCAGGAAAACGATCTAGACATCATGGTGGATAATACATTGAAATAGTCAGCTCAGTGCGCTGCTGAAGCCAAAAAAAGCAAACAATTTTAGGAATTATTAGCAAGGGAATGGTGACTAAAATGGAAAATGTCATAATGCCTCTGTATCGCTCCATGGTGAAGACCGCACCTTGAATACTGTGTACAATTCTGGTCGCTGCATCTCAAAAAAGATATTGTTGCAGTGGAGAAGGTACAGAGAAGGGCTACCAAAATGATAAAGGGGATGGAACATCTCCCCTATGAGGAAAGGCTAAAGAGGTTACGGCTTTTCAACTTGGAAAACAGCCGGCTGAGGGGGATATGATAAAATCATGAGAGGTCTAGAACAGGTAAATGTGAATCGGTTATTTACTCTTTTGGATAATAGAAGAACTAGGGGGCACTCCATGAAGTTAGCATGCAGCACATCTAAAACTAATCGGAGAAAGTTCTTTTTTACTCAATGCACAATTAAACTCTGGAATTTGTTTCCAGAGGATGTGGTTAATGCAGTTAGTGTAGCTGTGTTTAAAAAAGGATTGGATAAGTTCTTGGAGGAGAAGTCCATTACCTGCTATTAATCAACTTGACTTAGAAAATACCCACTGCTATTATTAGCATCAGTAGAATGGGAGATACTTAGTTTTTGGGTACTTGCCAGCTACTTGTAGCCTGGATTGGCCCCTGTTGGAAACAGGATGCTGGGCTTGATGGACCCTTGGTCTGGCCCACCATGGCATGTTCTTATGTACACAGAATCGGATCTTTGCAAAGAACTGGACCTGACTTAGCAAGTTTCTGTGTGCCAAAAGTTGAAGAGGAGAGACCCCAGGAGCTACTGCAAATCTGCATACCACGACCTCTTGGGTCAATCTAGGGCAACCAAAAACACCATCTCTCTATGGCGCTCGATCCTTTAGATCAATCTGCCCAACATGGGCCATGTAAGAAAGGCATACAGCAACTTGTCTTCCAGTCACTCCTGCACTAGGGCATCAATCCCCAACGACTTTGGATCTCTCCTGCCAGGAGTTCTAGGAACAGGGGACCCCAGCAATCCAGAATCAGCTGAAAAGCCTCGTCTGATAAAGCCCATTTTCCTGGGTCCAGACTCGCCCCGCTGAGAGTCTTTTCCTGTTAATGAGTGAGGCTGATTATCATCTGGAGCTGCACTTCTGCCCTTTCCATAAGCTGATCTATTTCCTGTGACACTTGCTGGCTCTTGGTTCCTCCCTGCCAATTGCTGTAAGCCACAATTGTTGCACTGTCTGACATTATCTGGACTGATCGACCTTGCAGCCTGTCCCTGAACTGCAAACATGCCATCAGACCGCCCTGGCGTCCAGTTGATTGATGTGCCAGAGAGACTCTTCTGTATTCCAGCGCCCTTGCACTGTCAGCTTTTGACAGTGAGATCCCCCAACCAAGGAGGCTCACATCTGTTGTCAGTACTGGCTAGTCTGGTGCTGCTAGGGAAATTCCCTTCCTTAGATGATCTGCCTGCAGCTACCACTGCAGTGGGGAGGAAACTTTCATCAGCAGGAGGAAACTTTCATCAGCAGGAGTAGCTGTCATGGTGGAACCCGCAGTCTCAGGAGCAGCCTGAGACTGCGGGTTCCACCATGACAGCAGTGAGTGCTGAAGAGGATGCATATGTGCCCTCATCCATTGGACCACTTCCAGGGTTGCTGCCACTAACCTAAATACGTGCAAGTATGACCATACGATTGCATGCAGAGTGTTCAATAATAGATGGAATTGTCATCAACTTCTGAGTCCACACTTCTGGCAGGAAAATCTTGCCCTGCTTCGTGTTGAACCGAACACAGAGGTATTCCAACAAGTGAGCAGGCTGAAGATTGCACTTGGCCAGGTTCACCACCCAGCCCAGCTCCTGCAACAGGGAAATCACCTTGTGCGTCACGCTGCAGCTCTCTTCCAGTGCCTTGGCTTGAATCAGCCAGTTGAAATATGGGTGTATGAGGATCCCATCTTTTCTCAATTCTGCCTACACTACTACCAATATCTTGGAAAAAAAGTTCTTGGGGAGGGCCTGAAACGGATAATGGCAAATGCCAGAACTGTGAACCATAGAGTGTTGATACTCTAGTCGGATGGTAATATGAAGGTGCACCTCAGACAGATCCAAAGAGGTCAGAAATTCCTCTGACTGTATGGCCATTAATACCGAGCGCAATATTTCCATGTGAAAATGTCACCTCCAGATGCCTGTTAATACCTTTTGAGATGCAGGATGGGACAAAAGGAACCATCCTTGGCAACAATGCAATATTGCTCTGTATTTTCTTGAGCCATGAGCATTGGAACCACAGTCCTCAGATTGAAGAGCCTTGCCAGTGTAGTTTCCAGTGCCTGCTTCTTCTGTGGTGAGTGGCAGGGAGATACCATGAACATGTCTAGAGGAACACTGCAAACCTCCAGCGCATACCCCTCTCGTATCTCTTCCAGCACTCATTGATCCGATGTGATCTAGACCCACCTCTGATAGAAGAGAGGAGCCTCCTTCTCTCCTGTTCCCGAGGGTAGGTCGGTAAACCTTCATTGGGAGGGTCAAGAGGTTCTGCTACCTGAACCTGTGCCCCTTCTTAGCTGTCAGAGATGAAAGGACAGAGACCTACCACAAGGTCGAGTTCTCTGAAGGGTTGTTCCTCTATAGGGATGAAAACACCTGGATCCTCTAGTACGACCTCATGTTAAGAGCATGGCATCTGCTTCTTATCCTCTGGCAAATGAGGAAGCAAAGATTCACTCCACTTTCTGGCCAATTTTTCCAACTCACTCCCAAATAATAGTGAGCCTTTAACGGACAATTTGCTAAGGGCAGCCTTGGAGGTCGCATCAGCTGACCAATTTCTCTGCCATAACTGTCATCTACCCGCTACTTTGGAAGCCACCTCTCTGACTGGACCAAATCACTACCCGCATCTGCCACAAAAGCAGCAGCTGGCTCCATAACTGCCCTAGAGTTCACCCCATAGTCATTGACCTTCTGGGAGAGAAGCAAACAAGATCGAGCCACCAGGAAACAACAAGAAGCCATCTGCAAGGACATTGCTACTGCATCAAATGCTTGCTTAAGGATAGTCTCAGACCTTCGGCTGCTCCTCTTTCCATGGGAATAGTGGTCCGCTTTGAGACTGCACACATAAGTGCATCTACCTTCGGAAAACGTAAGTGCTCTCTTGCCACTGGATCCAGAGGGTTTAGGCCTTCCAAAACAAACCCATTTGAAATTAGTCTCTGGGGCACACCACTCAAGATCAAATAATTTTTGAATGGCTTCCAGCATGGGGAAAAAACAAGAAGCCTTACCCAAGGAAACCAAAATGGTGTTTTCCTTTGGCTCAGGCACGGCATCTTTCCCAGGAATTCTGAGCATTGTGAAGGGGTATATGTGTAACTTCAGTTTGGTCTGTCTCCCTCTGTTGGTAGAGGTGTATAACCCACTTGTTATGGATTCAACTGACGGGATTCTAAGAAACTGATGTTAAGCAAGTTGACTTAAGAAATAGCCACTGCTATTACTGGCAGTAATAGCATGGGCGCAACTTCGTGTATAGGTACTTGACAGGTACTTAGCCTGGATTGGCCACTCTTGGAAACCGTTGGTCTGATTTAGTATGGCAATTTATTATGTTCTTAGAGCTCTACAGCAGCCTGGCTCGTTCTGTTTTCCTAATTGATGTACTGGAATGTTAAGGCCTGCTGTAATATTTTCATTGTTGCTTTTTCTTAGGTAAAGTGGTTACTGTTTGAGTACTGGATGTTGCTGTTCTGGTATTAGAGGGTCATTATTCATGTACTTTCTGTTCAGTGTGAGAATTTATCTTTCCCTTGTGTCATTCTTAATAATGCAAGGAAGAGGGGACTTTTTAAAATTTATGTAGATTGTAATGCACAATGTGTCAAGCATGTGCCTGTTGTCCATCAGGTGTGTCACAATGGGAAAAAGATTGAGCACATCTCCCCTATACAATACCAGTCCCTCTGGTTTTGGCAGCCTAAATGTATGGCCTTGCACTTTCTAGCTGCCTTACTTTAGATTATTATTTAGGCTTTGATAATCCTACCTCATGCTTTCTACCCCGGCCTGCTTATTCGCCCTGTTGAAAATTTTGGAATCCGCTGCAAAAAAAAAAAAGCGTAACTTTCTCAATAGACCTTCCCTGCTATCGCTTACAGAAATGTTGAAAAGAATCAGTTCCACATGGGGCTATTCTTCTTATGAAGAAGTATAGGTAAAAACCAAAATTCAACAGCAATGAATGTGAGCTTATTAAATAGGCCTTAGGGTTCTCACCCATATTCAGGTTAAGTGTTCCTATCCTACGCCTAATGTGCAAGAACCGGACGTGTTCATCCTACCGTACCCAAAAGCTGTGGGGCCATTTCAGTTTCCTAATCACCCTGACTGAGCACGAAGCTAATATTCAGGTCTGCTTCGCTTGCTCAACTGCTCTAACCCTGCAATGAGGCAGGGGAGTAGGGAAATGGAGCCACGCGCGCACTCTCACTTAACCGTAAGCCGCTCAGGCTCGCGCACTTCAGCGCGCCCCAACCACGCGCCCGCTCGCTCGCTCGCTATTGCGCATGCGGTCTGGGGCGGCGTGGTTTCCCTGACAACAGGTAACGCCGCGCCCGGGCCTCCGCCATGGACATCGTCCGGGGGAGCCTGGACGAAATCTCCAGACCCGCCTGCAGTGGCAGATCCCGTCCCGGGAGCCGGGTCTTGGGCACTCCCTGCATGGATAAGGCCAAAGCGGGCGGCGTCGGGGTGGCAGCGGGCAGCCTGGAGGTGCTGGCCCCGGAGCCGGGGAGCCCCGAGGCGGGCTCGGAGGTGGTAGCGCTAGCGCCTTCCCCGACTCCGAGCGCCCGGGGAGGAGGATGCCAGACCCCCGAGGAGGAAGCCGACCGGGAGAACTGGGACCCGCAGCTGCGGCAAGCCTTCCGCACAATGCGGAGGCTGGACAAGATCCTGGCCCGTAAGCAGGCCCGGGAGAGGGAGGTGAAGGCCCAGGGCCGGGAGCTCAGCAAGAGGCTGTGGGAAGAGCTGCGGGCCGCCGTGCTGCCCGGCACCGAGCCCAGAATCAGCCCCGAGGAGACGGCCAACACCAGTCACTTCCTGGCCCTCTCCGCCGCCTACCAGCAGGACGGAGCCAGCTTCACCCCCGTCTTCCAGACGCAGGTTCCCTGCGACGAGGAGAGCGAAGGCAAGCTCAGTCTGCAGGGGGCCAGAGTCTCCCCCCAGTCAACGAGCAGGAAAAGGAAAGGGGCGAGGGGCAAGAAGAAGCCGGATTTCATCAGAAGGAACGTGGAGCTGGTGAAAGAGGCAGGGAGCCAGGTGATCCTGCTGGAAGAGGAGAAGGAGAGGCTGCTGGAACTGCTGAAAGATACCGAGGATGGAGGCAGTGATACTCCGGGCCTGGAGGAGGAGAGTGTGTGTGAACGGATCGTGGCAGGAGAAGGCTACACCCCAGAGCCGGGGGAGCAGCGGCAGCTAGTGAAGATCGACGCCGAGCTGCAGGCTGTCCTCTCCCTGGAGGATTTCTCCGCCGTGCGCAGCCCCTCCTCGAGCACGCCCAGCCAAATCTATCAGGAGTCTGTGGTTAACATAAATGGGAGTCAGGGGGCCGTCCCGGGGGAGAAGATCCTAAGGGATAATCGGGAGCAGCGGGAACAGATTAGTCGACTCAGGGAGATAGATCATCGCCTGAGGAGCTTGGAGTGCCGGTCACCTGACTCTGCAACTCTGTCCGAAGAGAAACTGAGGTCTCTGCTGCAGGAGTGCCTCAGCTGCCACAGGTCCTGCAGTGTTGATACCCAAGAGGGAGCTTTGGATTCTGCTAGAACCAGTCTCTCCTGTTACTCAACCAAAGACTTTCCCCCTCTCTCTAAAAGTGTTCTGTCCAAGCTGCTGGCTGGCTGTGGTAATATGGGCAATACAACCCCAGATATGATTGAGGAAGACGAGAGACCAGAAAATGAAATAGCTGATTATTATATGAGGAAAGCATTTGTTATCAGTCCTGAAGCAAAAATGATAATAGCCGAACTGAGTGATGAACTGCAAACTATACAAGAGGACGAAGAGGAAGCCACCGACAGCAGTACTGAGGACTCGTATATGTCAGAAGCACCTAGCATGAGGAGCCTCAAAAATAGCGCCTGCTCGAAGAAGGCTTATCATAACAGCGACACCAGTCAGCTATCAGCTGTTAGCATCTCCACCCTAGCAGAAAGTACTAGTGGAAATGAACTAAGAATTGAAGATGTAACTGAAGATTTGCAGTTACTATAAATATTCTATTAGTAAATATACATATTTTTTAAGATAGAGATTATATTTTTTTACAGTCTCCTGGATTTATATTTTCATTTGCAATTTTCTGAATAAAACAATTTGTTCAACATTGATCTTCTCCTATGAGTCTTGAAAGTAAAAATGGTTTGATTATGATTATATTGTAGTTTTATAATTTTACAGTAGAATATATTGTGACTCTTGGGACCTGCAATGTCTAAGCACTGTAGCTATGTACCAGCTCAGCTTGGTAGTGCTTGCTGAATACACTGCTGTATCTGCTCAGTGCTAGGCATGCGCTGTTGTACAAATACACACATACACCTGTCCAAGTGTGCTGTATTTGAACCCCATGTATGTGTTCTCAGGGTTCTAGATGGATGGATGAATTCCTCATGGCAGGAAACATAGGAGAAATGGTTCTACAGCTTAGAGCTGTTTTTCACGCATTAAAGTGCTTGGTGCAGCTTAATAAAGTCTCAAGGCTAAGCTACTATAAATTTTGGAAGTGTTCACACGCAAGATGCTTCAGCTTGAAATTGATAGGTAAAGAAATGCTAAAACATTTTTTTAATTTTACTGAGAGAAAACTACAGAATTAGTAAAACTGTCAACAGTGATTGTGCTAGCCACTCTTACAAACTATATATATTTTTCTGCTTACATGGACAATACGATGTCTCTTTTAGGTGCCAACTTGGAGTATGAGTGCACTGAATGTTTGTGACTTTTCATTTAATCAGCAGTGACTTCTTGGTTGGAAGGGCTGAAATCCTAATTTGGCTTCAGGGTAGGATTATGAAATTGAACTGGAAGTACTGACACCTCTGCTCTCTTGTCCAGAGTGAAGCCATGCTTTTGTGGAGTTCAGGTAACAAAGAGCTGAATCGGTGTACAGTTTCTTACAGACTGGGACTAGCAGCCAGTTCAGCCAGTCCTGTCTTTATTACATTTATGGTAGTCCTGCCTGACATTAGAAGGGCAAGCCCATAGATGCCATTCGATAAAACCAGGACTGGCTCAGCTTGTCTTTTATAACCAGGAGGCAGATGGTAAGTCTGCCCATAGCTCAGCACCATTAGGTTAGGCTTGATGTCTTCAATAGAATAGGCCAGACTGTAAAGAAATAAATGAACACATTTCATTCAAAATCTCAGAAGGGCAATACATAAACACTTAACATTCTTCTGAACTGTGCAGGCTTGTGCAACATCATATGTGATCCAGGGATCCCCTCTCTAACCCAAAGGTCATGGGAGGTGGGAGGGACCTGGATCTCACCTGCCCAGATCCTTCACCTAATTTGCTTTGAAGTGTCTGAAAAATGGAATACAAATCAAATACATAAATAAATATTTAGCACCAGCCCTGCAGCAACTCTGTGCAGAAAATTCAATGTGGAGCTGACAGACCCTGCAACAACCCTGGCTTCTCCTCTGGCTTGAGTTTCCCGTTACCATAGAAGGGACAGAGTGCCATTGAGCTTATCAGCCAGGCCCTGTGCTGAATCTTGTTGCATGGAGCTGCTGCTGTTGCAGGGCTGGGCCACTCTGCAATGTGGTGCTGCAGCAAGGAGCAGGCCCGGATAGTAGCATGGCAGCGGTGCCTCTCCAGCACCTTTTAAAATTTAGCACCAGAGGACGTCGCCTACATTGCCATGCCTAAATCTGGACCTAATGTGCCCATGATTAACCTTGAATAATCCTCCCCATACAGAAGGATGAGCCGCAAATCCCTGGTACCTACAATGGAAGGTGCTTACTCTTTACTGCATTCCTTAAATTGATTTTTGTGTTTGCATAAAATGTTGTCTAGTTTTTACCTTCTGGAAAGTAAAATATTATTTCTGGTGGATTACTAGCAAACACTCTATTATCTCTGCTGGGAGCAGCACAGCATCAAGTTTATCAGGTCTGGCATCAAGTTTATCAAGTCCAATACACTATACAGCACTTGAAGGAGACAAGGGAAAAACAACACATGAAGGTGTGTGCACTTGTTCTAGATGCACACCTTGGATGTTTTGCAAGGGTGAAAGATTAGTGTTATTAGCACCTGTGAGGTGCTGATGGGCTTGGCTAAAAAAAAAAAAAATTTGAAACTGTATATAATTGCAATTTCTCGTGTCTTCTGGGAGACATCCAGGCTGCCCACTAATCCTTGCATCTCCCAGACCTGAGTGGGATCAGCCTTGCTTCCGCTGGGTTGTTACACCCCAGAGCAAAGAGCAGGCAGGCGGGGGGCGGGCAGCAGCACTGAGACCAGAGAAAGCTGAGGCACTGCCCCTGCACGGTGCTGTCACAGGGACAGAGCCTGCAGCTCTTCTGCTGGTTATTGCTGCCTTTGGGAGAAGTAGGCAGAGCTATAGAAGATGGATGGGGGGGGGGGGAGAAAGTAAAAAGTGGGGAGCAAGAAAGGAGGGATGGAGAGCTGGAGGAGAGTGCAGTACAACAGCAAGCAATGCTGCCTGGAGGTTGTGGACTGTGGATTAGGGGCGTTTCACACCTGGAAAACAAAGAGCCACAGGGAAGCCCTAGTTGTTGAAGGCCTTCAGAATTTGTGTCTCTATGGCCTATTCCTAAATCCAGCCCTGGCCGAGCTGGGTTGGGGGAGGAGGAGGAGATTCCCAAAATACACACAAACACTCATAAATTAGAACCATCAAGGGCGACCCCTTCAAAAGTGAGCATTAAAACATTTGCCGCTGAAAACACTCATGGCGCACTCCACCTGCACTCACACGTAGTAAGGGGCTCAGCGGCTCCAAAACATCCCCCTCCACGTATACACGAATCACGGCACCCCCCAACCCCACCAGAACAGCAAAGGGGGCTTTGGCAGCCCAAAAATAACACCCCCACCCTCTGTCCCCTAACCAGCTCTCTTTTTCCCTCTTCCCCATGCCCCTCTCTTTCTCTTTTGTTCTCTGCCCCCTCACCCACTCTCTCACTCTCTGGATAGGAAAATTGGGATTTTTATCCCCTTTCCAAGGAATGCTCAAGGCGACTAACAGCGCTTTCTGACCTCAGCTACAGTTGTTCCATGGCACCTGCCCCATAGAGCTTACTATCTCTGTGGGTACACTTTCCTTATCCCCTAATATCTCCCCCCCCCTTCCCCCTGCCCTTCCCCACTATCTCTTTCCCCTATTCCATCCACATCCCCTTCCTTTTCTGCTCTGCTCAGCACCAGATCTCCCTGCCTCCACATCTCTTTCTCCATGCCCAATGCCACTTCATTCTCCCCCCGAATCCCTCTTCCACCCTACCCAGCACCAGTTCACCCTCTCCCAAATCCCTCTTCCCTTCCATCCAGCACCAGTTCACCTTCCCCCAAATCCTTGCCCCCCCCCAACTAGCATAAGTTCTCTCTGCCCTGAACCCCTCTCTTCATCCTCCCTTACTGCCTGCAGCAGTTTCTCTTGCCTCTGAACCCTCTTCCCTGTCCCCCCTCCCGTTGCCCAGCCCTCTGTCCCACCCCCAATAGTGCACAGCAGCAGCAGCAGCAACGGCAGCTCCCCACCCCTGGGCCCAGCGGAAAAGTCACTGTTCTCCCTTCCAGGCCCTCCTGTTTTCTGGCAGCATGGGCCTGGCTTGCCTTCTCATCCCTGTTCCTGCCTGCTGACTCATGAAGGCAGGGGGTGCTCAAAGGGGGCTTGGGGCTTTTGTTGTCAGCAGGTCCGGAGTACTGGAGCAAGCACCGGGCTAGGAACCAGGGAAGTCGTTACCAAGTCAGTTAGTGGTGGGTGCAGGTAGTCCTTAAGTATCCCAGACCAGTGATGTCATCAGCCGGGGACGAGCTTGAAGTTCCCACCATTGGCCCTTTAAAGGGAGAACAGATGGCGCGTGCGTGCATCTAGGGAGGTCCAGGGTCGGAACGCTGGTCGACTGCGTCCCAGCCGCCATGGGGAGCACAGGAAGCCAGGAGGAACGTGGCGGCAGCGATGGGCTACGGCCGCCAGTGTACCAGGAGTGGAGGGCCAAGCATGACATGAGGTGAGTTGAGCCGGCCGCGGCCAGCAGGCGTAACACACTCCCTCAACGTACGGTGGTCTCATAACTGGAGTCATGCCCAGGTTTCTAAGCTCCTGCCACAAGGCAGTGTATTGTCCACAGGCCTTTTCCAGAATGTTAAATCCTACTATGGAACCCAATGGGGGTCATTTTCAAAAGAATTTACAGGTTTAAAACTGGGTTTTACACATGTAAATGCAAGTGGACTTTTGAAGATTGCTACAATATATGCCATTGAATTGTCAACAGGTTTTACCTGCATAGGTGCACTTTAAGCTCATAAATGGGCTTTTGAAAATTGCTATGGTAGTTACATTTACACATGTAACTCCTTAGAAAATTATCTTCATAGGTAACCATGAGAAATTGCCATACTGGGTCAGACCAAGACAAATAGCTCCCCCCTGAATGCCCCCCATCCCACCCCTCACTTATGGACCGATACAGTAAAGTGTGCTCGGCCGAGTGCACTGCTTAACACGTGGTTGGATGTGTGTTTGTGCGTCCACTACCCCGTATACTGTAAGGGGTTTAGCGTATCGAAAACACACGTCCGACCCCCCCCCCCCCCCCCCAGATACTAACAGCACTCATCATATGCAAATGCATGTTGATGAGGTTATTAGTTATGCGCCTGGGATACCGGAAAAAAAATGTGCGGCCAAGCCGCACACTTTACGTTCAGAAAGTAACACCCGCCCTGGGTAGGCGTTAATTTCCGAGCAGCTTGAAAAAGTTTACAGAAAAGCAGAAAATACTGCTTTTCCGTACACCCTCCGACTTAATATCCTAGCGATATTAAGTCGGAGGAACCAAAAACGTTTAAAAAAAAAAAAAAAAAAAAAAAAGATGTGCAGGCCGGTCAGGTTAGGAGAACGGACGCTCAGTTTTATCTGCATCCATTTTCCTAACCTATGGCTGTCAGCGGGTTCGGAAAACTGACGCTCGTAAAATTGAGCGTCGCTGACAGCCATCTCTCCTGGGTTTCCGCTAGTAAGGAGGCACTAGGGACACGCTATGGTCCCTAGCGTCTCCTTTTTAGCCTGACCCCCCCCTCATTTAAATACAGGATCGCGCGCCCAGGAGAGGTGGCTGGACGTGCGTTTCAGAAAGCGGGCGCTCGACACGGAGCACCCGTTCTCCGGTGCTTCTTACTGTATCGGCCTGTTAGCCGGCTAACTATTTGGATCCAGCTGTCAAACCTTTATTTATAACTGCTGGACCCAAACACTTACCATGATAAGCACTGTTTTTAATTATTACCTGCTGTTGGTGTTTTCCTGGGCCTGTGAGAACTTCCAGGCATGTGAACAATGAATCAACTGTCTTTCATTTTTTTATTTTTTTTTTTGCCATGGCTGCAGGAGTTTGTTTTGAGTTTGATCAGCCCTTTGGAAGGAAGGCACTTGCTTTTACTGAAGAAAGATATATGTTGATTACAAACTCCAGTAGGTGGAAGGGATATTATGAGGCGTGGCAAGGATTTAACTACTGCTGTTATTGACAAGGAGCAGAAATAGACCAGGGCGGGACACCTGGAAGCGTAACTGCTTGGACAGGAAATATGGGATGTGTGACAGGTCGAGGCACAGAGGCAGACATACAGAGGGCAGCTCCGGCACAGCGCCCACTTTAATAAGGGGGTAGCTCTCCTGAGGGCACGTGCCCATGATGATGGGTGCCTGGAGATCGATCCAGGTGCTCTGGGTGCCTCAAGCAGATTAAAACTAAAGGATGCGGCACTCGTGGTGTAAGGAGTGGTTGTATCAGGGGTCCAAAGAAAGTACTGAGGTGTCTTTGTGCTAGCAATCTGATAACATTTATTATTTAAAAAGCACCATCTGTGTGCACAGCACGGTACAGTCTCAGAGCAGTATTCATATATCAAGTACCATCGTTGTACACAGCGTTGCCCAGTCCAGCCAAGCACAAGTTATTTATAAAGCACTGTGAGTTCCTTTATTGTTCTATCAGCCCGCACTTCCTCTGCAGGTAAACCACCTGAGAAGGCCCAGCCTCCATAGGGGGCTTGAGCCACGTAACCAGGGCTGCCATCTGGGAGTGTAAACGTGGCCAAAGATAAGCTGGGAGGGGTGGGGGGAGGCAGTGGCGTACCGAGAGGGGGTGTCCAAAGAAACAAATCGGAAACCGATCCAATACTGCATTAGCGACCAAGAGATGAGAAGGACCGGTGAACACCAGGAAGTCTTTATTCTGCACAAACCATCATAAAAAGCCCAACTCAGACCGAGTTTCGCTCAATGAGCTGCTTCAGGGGCTAATACAGCAAAACAGATATAGTCACATATAGAAAACATATACACCATACATACATAATTAAATCATATAAAATAAACACAATGAATATTTAGAATAGTGATCATAATATGATCAAATTTGAACTAATGACTGGAAGGGGGACAATAAGCAAATCCATGGCTCTAGTGCTAAACTTTCAAAAGGGAAACTTTGATAAAATGAGAAAAATTGTAAGAAAGAAACTGTAAGGAGCAGCTACAAAGGTAAAAAGTGTGCAAGAGGCGTGGCTATTGTTAAAAAACACGATCCTAGAAGCCCAGCCCAGATGTATTCCACACATTAACCAAGGTGGAAAGAAGGCAAAACGATTACCAGCATGGTTAAAAGGGGAGGTGAAAGAAGCTATTTTAGCCAAAAGATCTTCATTCAAAAATTGGAAGAAGGATCCAACAGAAGAAAATAGGATAATGCATAAACATTGGCAAGTTAAATGTAAGACATTGATAAGAGGCTAAGAGAATTTGAAAAGAAGTTGGCCTTAGAGGCAAAAACTCACAGGAAAAACTTTTTAAAATATATCCGAAGCAGAAAGCCTGTGAGGGAGTCAGTTGGACCGTTAGATGATCGAGGAGTTAAAGGGGCACTTAGAGAAGATAAGGCCATCGCGGAAAGATTAAATGATTTCTTTGCTTCGGTGTTTACTAAAGAGTATGTTGGGGAGATACCCGTTCCGGAGAAGGTTTTCATGGGTAATGATTCAGATGGACCGAACCAAATCACGGTGAACCTAGAAGATGTGGCAGGCCTGATTGATAAACTGAAGAGTAGTAAATCACCTGGACCGGATGGTATACACCCCAGGGTTCTGAAGGAACTCAAAAATGAAATTTCAGACCTATTAGTAAACATTTGTAACCTATCATTAAAATCATCCATTGTACCTGAAGACTGGAGGATAGCTAATGTAATCCCAATATTTAAAAAGAACTCCAGGGGTGATCCGGGAAACTACAGACCGGTTAGCCTGACTTCAGTGCCAGGAAAAATAGTGGAAAGTGTTCTAAGCATCAAAATCACAGAACATATAGAAAGACATGGTTTAATGGAACAAAGTCAGCATGGCTTTACCCAGGGCAAGTCTTGCCTCACAAATCTGCTTCACTTTTTTGAAGGAGTTAATAAACATGTGGATAAAGGTGAACCTGTAGATGTAGTGTACTTGGATTTTCAGAAGGCGTTTGATAAAGTTCCTCATGAGAGGCTGGATCGATCACTCCCTACCACTGAGAAAATTGTCCATTTAATCCTACTCTCTGTTTCCTGTCTTTTAGCCAGTTTGTAATCCACGAAAGGACATCGCCACCTATCCCATGACTTTTTACTTTTCCTAGAAGCCTCCGTCCTTGGCTCTCAGTCTCCTTCTTTATCAGATGCCTTTTTTTGTTTGCTTGCAGAACCTCAGAGGGAAGGGGCACAGGAAACTCTATGGGCGGTCTGTCTGCGGGCTGGGAAGCTTTAGCCCCATAGGCAGCTCACAATAATCGGTCAGTTTATTCCCTTCCTGGGGTTCGTATTAGTGTGACTTTCTGGGTGACCGCAAGCATTTCTTCAAGGAGGATGGCAACATAAACGCACTGGGCCCCAGACCCCACAGACCATCAGGAGACTGGAGCAGGGCTAGCAAGTATCCTGGCCCTCAGCTTGTGTTAGATAAAAAAAAAAAAATTCACCCCAACCCAAATCCACTCTCCACATAATGCAAAATTGCATTGTTTGCTCAATAACACAAAACATTTCCCAACTCCAACCCTTCATCTCTCATTCAGAATCCATTTAAGAATCTGAAACAATGGCTCAGTGACTGCGATGCACTGTCCCAAGAAGCGACCTCAGGGCAGGTCTTCTGCTCCCCAGAGGCAAAGCCCCATGTGGGGGAGGGAGCTCCAGTCCTGGCCCAGGCACGGCACCCGCTGGCCAGAGTTAGGGCCCTGACTGCAGGGTTCCAGAAGCTGCAAATGAAGGCTCGAGGCACCCAGTGCCAGCTACAGCTCCAGCTGAGCCGGCAGCCCAAAGAAGCAGGAGGAATTTGCCAGGGCATCCCCCAACCTCCCCCCCCCCCCCCCAAAAAAAAAAAAAAAAATCTGGAACATAAAAAAATAGAACGCAATGGCAGATAACAGGCCCAACCTCCATGGCCTCTCCCTACTTGATCTACAGCTAAATATTGAGATAGTGCTACAAGGTGTGCACACTGCTACACATAAACACGCAAGAGACGAGTATAGGGGAGAATCAGGGGGAAAAAAAGTGGTGTCTCAAGGGTGGGTTTATAGGTTCAGTTTAGTCGACGCCAGGGCTCCTTTTATGTAACAAGGTAAAGCTCTGCCCCCCAAAACAAGTGATACAAGAAAGGGAACTGGGCTGGATGGATGAGGGGTAGGGGATCGCCCTCACTCCCCCCCCCCCCCCCCCCCAGCCTGGGAACGTTGGTGCTTCTCTGGGGCTCTCTTTGAATTCTGCACCTCCCCTGGGAGGCCGCTCCATGCTTACACCGCCTTTGCGGTGGAGAAATGTTTCCTGATGTTACTCCCCTCTCTAGATGTCCCGAATGCCTGGCCCTGCCCAGGGCCTCTGAGATTTTACAGATTCAATCACAATTGGCTTGCCTATCCCTACATGTCCTGTCACCTCAGCCCATTGTGAGGGAATGCATCCCGCTGGCTGATGAGGAGGAAACCCTACGGTTACCTTAATAGCAGGATCCCTCTCAAAAGGACATTTTCAGGTTCAGTCACCGGGTGAAAAAAACAAAACAAAAACACAGGCCCACACTTGAACTGCTAAAGAATCTGTTCAACCATGCCTACACAGAATAGCCTCTTAGTCCGTAGCCCGCCCCCCCCCCCCCAGTTGACCTCCCTCCCCTTATTCCAAGCAGATACTCAATGTAAATTGTAAATTGTTAATTTATTATCCTCTTGTTATGACTTACTTGTTTTCTTTCCTTCCTACTGCTTCTTGGTTACCCCCTCGCCCAGTTACTCTCCCTGTTGAAATGTACTTTCCAAGCTTTCAGTTATTATGTGAACCGGTATGATGTCCCCACAATTACCGGTATATAAAAGTTTCTAAATAAATAAATAAATAAATAAAGAATGATTCTGAAAAATACAAGACTTATTTTTCAGCATTTAGCCTTGACATGATCAGTGTCATTTACAGGTTAGACGTCAAAGGATTCCAGCTGGATGCTTTCTGCAGTTATTCATAAAAGCCCTTTTGTCCCACATAATAATGAACCTGGACTTTGCAGTTCATCGTCGCCAGAATGTAATTGTGAAATAACGTTAAGAACTTCTAAACTTGCCTTTCTATGCTGAGCCTGCCAAGCATTCAGCAGGTCCAGACAGCTGAGAAACCAACAACAAAGGGGGATAAGCTCTGGCATTGAGCAGGATGGTTTTCTAGCTGACTAACTCAACACAGAAAAGGAAAAGAGAATAAGATAACAATTACAGATTAAGGACTGGGGATTTGAAAAGAATTCTGAAATCTCTGGCACAAGCCACGATTGCCACATAGGAGGAGTCTGCACAATTCCTATACTACCCCACCTCTCCCTCCCCTAGTGTAGGGCACAATTTTCAGACAGGGGAAAGGTCTGCAGGTACATTCCCTTTCAAAGTTCCTGCAGGCGCAAAATACCCCGGACCACTGCATCTGCATTACGTGCAGGTGGATTTTGCAAGGAGAGTAATGTGCACATAGGCGTGAAAATACAATCTACCAGAACTGTGGCCAGGCCAAATGAAAAAGTTCTTCCTCACCCTGTACACCAGGAGCTTGGAGACTCTGTTAAATTTTTTTTTTCTTTTTATTTAAGACCTAACACTATTATTTATAAGCTACAAGTAGACACGAGCGTGGTGCTGGTCCAGAAAGTGTGATCCTCTTGTGTATGGTTGCAATTTTTAACCTCTACCCAACTGATGAGTCATCCCTATATTCAATAGAATAACAAATCCTAGAATGCACCTCCTTCTGAGAAAACAGAATAAAGTTGGACCTCTACATACGCTACAGATCCTTCCACAGAAATTAAACACTAGTAAAATTCTTTACATCTGTCATGCACACAGTGTTGCAGTCTGGGAAGCTGCAGTCCAGGTGTGAACCCCTGGATCGAACTACCCTGGTTAGAGTAGCTCGGGAGGCGGAGCCACAGGCACAGGTCTTCACCCGGGAACCAGGAACCCCCCAGGAGGAGCCCGTAGGGTCCTAGAACCTTGGGACTTAGGAGCACAGTAACAGTCTCTATAGAGAAGGCCTGGGCAAGAGTAATCCACAGAGTCCAGCAGCAGGAAACAGGAAGGCCCGGTGAGAGCGGGGCAGTAGATAGAGTCTGTAGCCTGCTGAACAAGCAGTAGAGAGCAGGACCGGGATCTGCAGTAAGCCGCGGAGCGGAGCAGACAGGAAACAGGAACAGAGTCTGTAGTGGAACGTAGGCTGTGACCTGCTGAAGGCAGGACTGGGGTCAGAAGCGTGCAAGGAGCCAGACCAGGCAGAGAGTAAGGAAGACAAACCCGAGTCAGGCTGACAGCCAGTCGATGCAGTCTCAGGAGCAGGCCAAGATCAGAGGCTGGCGGCAAGCAGGAGCGGAGTCAGGAACGAGCTGAGGTCAATGGCAGGCGGCAGGCAGAAGCGGAGTCAGGAACGAGCTGAGGTCAATGGCAGGCGGCAGGCAGAAGCGAAGTCAGGAACAAGCTGAGGTCAATCGGGAAGCAGAACAGCAGAAATGCAACTAAGAACTACTAACAGTAGCGACCCTCGTTGCAAGGCAATGAGAAGGCAGATGAACGCCGGTTAAATCAGGCTTGGGGCGTGGCGTAGTTAGCCCAGGCGGGGCCAGACTTCCGGCGACCGTGCGTCCATAATGTGCGTCCTTGCGCGCGCGTGGCAGCAGCGAGATGACTCTAATGGCGGACGCCCCACAGGCCCAGCAGAGCCGCGGAAGCGGCGTTCCCGGCATCGAAGGTGAGCTCTGAGTTCAGAAAAAAGAGGGGAAGCGGTGGAGACCGCAACACACAGAGTATGGACAGATCTTCATGAAATACAGAATTCACGCAGGCAAAAATAGAACTGAAAATCCCAAGAAGCCAGTCTCTGCATGCAGAGAAATGTAATTCAATTTAGTATTTTTATTCTACCTTTCATGGCTGGTTCACCACTTCAGAGTGGATTTACATAACCAATGATTATGTCCAAACAGAAGCAATGCATTAAATTATATCACAGGCAAGTTTGCCTAAATTGTGTGATGTCACTACCGAAGATGAAAATAAAGTTAAACTTATTTACATCCAGTGCCCATAAGTATTATATTATGGACAAGCAAGTCAGCAGTAGTTTACATCCAGTGGGCTGCTATAAATCCTTGCAGCATTGGAGTGTGATAGAGCAGGCTTTACTTGAGTTGATGGTACTGATGAGGGTAATGGGTTAGTCTGTCGGATACTTAGCCTTGTTTTTGGTTAGCATCGAAAGCCCATGTAGCCATTGATTTCTTGTAGGTATGGGTTGGAGTGTGTTCCATAACTGTGGGGCTGGTTTTATTTACTCGGAGAGTTTTTATGGGTGGAGCAACACATTTTTTTTTTTTTGGCTTGAGCTAGAATTCTTCCCTGGGTGGTATCTTTTTCTTATCTTCTCAGGGATGTGAGGCCATTGTTCTTCACTGCCCCAAATGTGAGGGTAAGGACTCTGAATCTGATGCCTAGGGATGCAGGCAGCCAGTGAGGAGAGTTCAAGGTGGGTGACTCGTGTCCCCATTTTCTGCTGCCTGTGACTGTTTTGAGGTCCACATTTTGGGTTGTCTGCAATTTGTTGTCTTTTTCTAAGTAGTCCTGTGTAGATGGCGTTGCAGTAGTCTAGGTGCAGGGGCACTACTGCTTACATGACTGTTTTGAGGTCATTTGGTTGTAAGAAGGGATGTAGTTATTTCAGCATTCAAAGGCGTAAGAATACTTTCTTAGTCACTGATGGCATTTAGCTTTCCATGGTCAGCATGAAGCCTAGGATGACTCCTCGCTCTTTATCTAGGACAGTGCTTCTGAACCTTTTGTATGCTGTGGATCTATTGAAACGCTAATGAGCAGAATGGTGGGTATCACCCATAAAATTAAAGAGCTGGGGGGAAAGGATATATTCCTCCACCCAAGTCATCACTCCCCCATCCTCTGCCAGCCAGCAGCACAATTGATAACCCCTGCCCTATGGACTTCTTTTTTTAGTTGGGGCTGATCTCTGGGAGTGGTGCAACTGCATTTGAATGTTAATGAGCCTGCATGAGACTGAGCCAGCATCTGCTCCACTCTCAGACAGGCCCCACAGTAGTCCCATCCCTCCCTGGCTTCTGCATGGGAGATGGGGCATGAGAGCAGAGTAGATCCTGATTCAGTCTCACACTGGTTCATTAGCATTCAGCAGCGGCTGCTTCCCTGTCGGAGGTAGGACCAGCCCTGACTGGGAAAGAAAGGTCTGCAGGTCTCTGCTGACTCGGGTGCAGGGTGCAGTGCAATGCGTGCAGCTGCAGGGCAGGTCTGCTGGGGACTGCTGCCAGTCCATGCACTGATGATTGAGAAACATTGATCTAAGATGCGTGGGCAAGCACTATCAGGTCATGGTGAGCTGCTGATCCATAGGATCTTTATGTATAAGAAGTTGGTTGCTAGTCATCCTTTCTCCAGGGTTGCTGTTTTTTCCCGTGTCTAATGTTGGCATATGAATTTTAATGTCATCAGCACAGTCTTAGACTTGGAGTCCATGTTGTCTAGTGATAGTCATGAGGTGATAGTGGAGAATCTCGGGTATTCCCCCGTTTGGAGGTATTTTGTTTTCTAGATTATTTCTTGGGTTCTTTCAGTATGGAGGGATTCAAACCAATTTTTCACTTTACTCCAACATACTACTGTATGTTAGTTATCATGGTCAGAATAATTTGATGATCATCTGTGGGGAATGCAGTAGAGAGGTTGAGAAGGATCAGCAAACCTGATTTTCTATGGTCCATCAGTAGTCACATGTCATCTAGTAGAGAAATTTGGACAGTTTCGGTACTATATCCTAATTAAGCTGGATCTAGACTATAAGTCTCTTCTAAGTAGTATTAGTTTCCAGGAGTTTGGGCAGCAGTTTGGCACATTTTAAGATATCTAATGAGGGTTTCTTTAGCATGGGTCTTACATGGGTTGATTTTAGTAAATCCAGGTAGTGGCCTTGTTGGAGGGAGGTATTTACAGTTTTTACTAAATAGGAGAGAATCGGGTCTGGCAGATCTTTGAGGAGGTATGCAAGGCATGGAGCTGATGAAGAGATCCTCCATTTCCTAATCACTCGGTAAGTTGTTTTGTAGCCTTGAGATTTATATTGTAGAATTCTTCAAGTGTGGCTGTGTCTTCTCCAATTGTTTTTGATGCTGTGCTCTGCTCGTTATGTCTCTCTCTTTATTTCCAGAGCAACCGATATAATGATGACTCTCTTCGCTACGGTGGCTAAAGTGTTCCGAGTGGTGTTGGGGAATGCAGGTGGTACTGGAGTCAAGGTTGCAGCCCAGAGGGGCTCTACATATTCCCTCTTCCCTACCGCTTGGGAAACCCCACCCAGCCAGTGATATTCCCGAAGGCTGGGAGGGGAAGCAGGGAGTAATAAAAAGTCGGATGGTTTCTGCTGGTGAATAACAAGATTTATTGTTTAAAATAAAAGAAAATGAGGTTAAACAGAAATAAAAAAAAAACAAATTTGCCGGTAACAATTCTGTCAATACTGATCGTACAAGTTTCTAGGTATTGTAGAAGTGATATATGAGATCTCAGGATCTTCACTTCTCATCAAACAAGAACAGTACAATAAACTCTCACAGATATGTATCTAATATCTATATTATTGGACTAATAACCATCTTTTACCATTCACTGCACTGTTTGCAAAAATATGTGAACTATAAGGTGAACCCAAGGATTTGATATTTTTATATTTTTCCTTCTCAGTTGCCTCCAGACGAAATTAATGGTTATCAAATTTCAACCAATGAAAAGAAGGTAATCACTGCAATTAGTAAGAAACAGTAAGTAATTTGTTATGTCTTTTTTTCTTTTTGAAGTTTACTTATATGTTTGCTTTCTCTTTAACGTCTGCCCATTTCCTCTATGCTTTCAGGCCGATTCAGTAAGGCGCGCTCGTCCAAGCGCACCCTTCAACCTGCAATTGGCTGCGCGTTTTCAACGCGCGTCTATTACACCTTAAACAGTAAGGAGTTTAGCACATCGAAAATGCGCGGCCAACCCCCCAAAAACTAATAGGATGAGCACTATTTGTTCTGTCCCCAGCAGTGGGTACATGTTTGTATCTGTTTATATTGTAGTTTAACTGTGTTTAGTGCAGTCCTCCCTTCTGAGGATTCTTAATACTGAAACACTTTTTGTAACCCATGATAAAAACCTGTGAGCCTTTGCCTTTAAGAGGAGCCTTTGCCCTTAAGAGAAGCTCCCTCCCCCCTCCACTTTCTCTCACTATCGGAAGAGCTTGAATGCCCCTCAATCTAACTTGAGTCTTCCTAGGTGCCTTATAGGCTCAAGGGACTGCCCTTCATGCTCCCCCTGTGTCACATGGTTCTTAGGCTCGCTGCCATTGGACCTTGCCCCCTGCCCCCAGCTTGTGGAGGCGTTTCCTTTAGCAGCTCTCGAGAGTTCAGTTCACCCCTTGCGTGCTTCTGAGCCAGCAGCGCTCTGTAAAACCCTGTGAAACGATCTGGTTTTTTACCTTCTCTTTTACTGCCTTCGTCTGAAGACTAAATCAATCTCATATTCCTCATGCTTCCTACCTCTACCATAAACTAACTCCTGCAACACAAGAGACCTCCTTCTCCTTCCTGCTACCCTGTCTCCAGTTACCAAAGATCTTTGCCTAGGAGCTCACGTTTGAAATGCAACAATTATAAGTAGAATTTACCTGTACAATAAATAATTTCAAACTTAAAGAATCTTTGCCTTGAGGACTGATTGGAGAGAACGTTTAGCTGCCTGAATAGGAAAAAGCATGGATGTTTACCTGATTCAGAACACTATTACTTAGTCCCCAGGATACTGAAAGTAAAATGTGCGGCCAAAATACTGCTTTTCTCTACACCCTTCGGCATAATATCTTAGCGATATTAAGTTGGAGGAACCAAATAAAAAAAAGGTAGAAAAAAAAAGTTTTACAAAAAATGGACACTCAATTTTACCGGCATCCATTTTCCTAACCCGTGGCTGTCAGCGGGTTCGAAAACCGACACCAGTAAAATAGAGCGTCGGTTGTTGGACCCACTGACAGCCACCTCTACCACTAATAAGGAGGCGCTAGGGAAGCGCTATTGTTCCTAGTGCCTCCTTATTAGCGCACCGCCTCATTTAAATACAGAATGACGTGCCCAGGAGAGGGGCCTGGGCTCTCCCGCATTTTTTTACTGTATCGGCTTGTATGTGTTTTTGTGTCCCAGTGAGTGCACCCACTTATCTGATACAGACTGAAGTGGGGTCCTCTCATTCTGGTGACTTGGATGCCGTTGGCTAGCAGTTAAAGCCTGGAGCTGCTGAATTACTGAAGGCGACCCTTTGTCTCCATTCCCTCTCGCTTCCTTTTCCTGCGTCTTTAGATGCCATTCCTCTCCTGAAGAAAGAAAATTCTTCCCCGTGTTTTAAATAAAATAAGAGAGTGAAAATGGCTACACGATCACCCCAATCTTCGCCATCTACTTGAACTTGCTTCTCTTAGGGAGAAAATAAAAAAGTAATTGCAGCAAGCCCTATCTACTTGATGTAGAGGGATCAGCAAAACTGGATCAGTGAGGATCTTGAAAGGAAATACATCTATCTCTTAGTCCCTTCAAATCCAGCTCCAATAGCATGGACACTACCAGAGGTCTCTCAGCACCAGAGCCGCAGTGCTGCTTACACAATGAAAACGTCTTAAATTCAGAGCGCTGGGTGGCAATGCCTCACTTTATGCAGTGACTCTGAGGAGAAATGTTACTGTTTCTGAGTCCCAAATGCCTTCATTTTACCTGGACACAATACACAGTCTCGTACCCCCTCGCTCATTCACTTGATCCTGGTGATACAGATCAGCAAACTGCTTAACCTCTTTCAGGCAGAAAATTGTCAGACTGAGTCTCACTTCCAACTCCTCATAGCTTATGGATATTGGTCACATTTTTATACAGCTTTCCTTTTGTGCTTCGCTATGCTGGGTCTAAAAATCCAGGACCCCAGCAGTTCTTTCACTTTTAAAATTGTCACTCTTCAGTGCTTTAACCTTAGTTTTCACTTTCCCTTATGCCACATTTTTAACACATTCTCTTCCTGCTCTCACCAGACACCTATCAGTGTCCCATAATGAGGCCACTGTGGCTGCAAACAGCAGCCTCTCCAGCAGCAAGTTCACGACTTCCCTGCATCCGAACTGTGTCCACGAGGATCTCTCTTTTTCCTTTCTAGAGCAGCGGTTCCTCAGCCGGTGGCATCGCAACACACCGGTGTGTCGCCAAGAACACGCAGGAGTGTCGCCACGCTTCCCCGACCCACGCTGGTCCAGCTGCTCCCCCCTGCATCAGCGAGATGCAAGCTCTTCCCCTGCCCAGGCTTCAGATGCAAACCCGGGAGGAACGTGGCAAGGCAGCCGGAGTCAGCGGCACTAGCAGCATGGCCTCTTCTTCCCGCCCCTGCGGCCTGGAAGTGGTGTGCAGCGGCCGCGCACAGGAAGAAGAGAACATGGTAAGTAAAAAAGGGAACAATGTCAGCCCCTGTGGCCGATGGAACTCCTTTTTTAAGGCGGCGAGGGTTGGAAGAGGAAGAGGATGCTGCAACCGCCAGTTGTACTTCAGTGGGGGGAAAGAGAATGAAAGAGTAAGTTAGTAAGTATGTGTGTTTGAAACCCTGTGTGTGTGTGTGTGTGTGTGTAAAACATCATGTATGTAAGTTTGTGATTAAGAATCTGTATGTGTAACTGTGTGATTGAGAGCTTATGTGGAGAGAGAGAGCATGTGTATGTATGATTAAAAGCCTGTGTATATAAGTGAGAGAGAAAGTATGTGTGTCTGTGTGTGATTTAGAACCTGGGTGGCTGAGAGACAGCATGTGTATAAGTGAGAGAAAGAGAAAGAGAGCATGTGTGTAAGTGTGAGAATGAGAGCCTATGGGCCGGATTTTAAGAGGTACGGGCGGGCGTAGATTGGTGCGCGCAACCTGGCGCACAGAAATCTACGCCTGATTTTTATAACATGTGTGCACAGCCACGCGCATGTATAAAATCCGGGGTCGGCGTGCACAAGGGGGTGCACACTTGTGCAACTTGCGTGCGCCGAGCCCTAGGGGAGCCCCGATGGCTTTCCCTGTTCCCTCCCTCCTGCCCCCCTTCCCCTCCCTTCCCCTCCCTTCCCCTACCTAACCCGCCCCCCAGCACTACCTAAACCCCCCCCACTAACCTTTGTTCCATAAGTTGCGTGCACCTGCCGAGTGCCAGTGTGCAATCCGCCAGCATGGCCACTGTGCCGGAGACCTCAGTCCCGCCCCGCCCCCAGACCGCCCTGCCACGCCCACTCCCCGCCCCTTTTTTCAAGCCCTGGGACATACGCGCTTCCCGGGGCTTGTGTGCGTCGCCGGGCCTATGCAAAATAGGCTCGGTGCTTGCAGGAGCGGGTACTCGCGGTTACACGTGTAACCCTTTTAAAATCCGACCCTATGTGTGAAAGTGAGAGAAAGAGAGATACCATTAATGTAAGTGTGAGATTGAAAGCCTGTAAGTGTGAGAAAGACAGCATGTGTGTAAATATGTGATTAAGAGCCTATGTAAGTGAGAGAGACAGAGCATGTGTATATGTGCATGATTGAGAGCCTGTGTGTGAACGAGAGCATGTGTATATATGCATGATTGAGAGTCTGTGTGTAACTGAGAGAGGAGAAAGTTGCAAGAAGCCCCCTCCCCCCCCCCTGCTAATTCATATCAGTCTCAGGGCACCTGGATATTAAACATTCCCAGATATGGAGAGCAGAATATTTTTTATCCTTATCATTTTTAATTATTTGGTCTTTGTGTTTGCTGTTTTGAAATGTTTTATTGGTGTCTATAAATTTTGTATATGAATTTTAATTATTGGATATTCCATTCATCTGCTGTTTTGAAATAATCTGTTTTTTTTATTATTATGATTTTACTGCTGTTGATTTTATATTTCTTGATTTGTTTTGAGGACTGGTGATGTTTCTCTTTTTCCTTTGTTATACTGCATAAAATCTCTCTGTCTTGTTGCAGTTTTTTACTGCATGTTTCTATTTATGCTTTATGGTCTCTTTATTCTTTGTTAGGTGAGGGTCTGCACAGGTGACTGAGGTGAGGTATTCTGCTGGCGTGTAGTTTCTGTGTAGGGCTCTATAGTCCATTTTCCTAATAGGAGGAGTATTGGTGTTTTAGGGCCTGGTGTGATATTTTCAGTATTGCCTTTTCTTAGGTAAGATGGTTACTGTTTGAGTACTGGAAGTTGGTGCTGTTCTGGTATGGGAGGTTTACTATTTATGTAATTTCTGTTCAGGAAGAATACTTGTGTCATTCTTAACAATAAAAATAATTTGGGCCTTTTTTAAAATTCTGTGTGGATTATAATAAGGAGTGTGTCACACATGTGAACTACACTGTCCATCAGGTGTGTCACGATGGGAAAAATGTTGAGAACCACTGTTCTAGAGCAGTGGTCCCCAACCTTTTTTGCAACAGGGACCGGCTTCAAGCAAGACCATTTTTCCATGGCCCGGCAAAGCAGGATGGGGGGTGGAGCAGGGGCGTGGCTTTGGTCATATAGGGGCGGGGTTATTTTTTACAATTTCCCAAACACCAACAAAATATTTCAAAATAGCACATATATCAATAATTAAACAATAATTAAAACTAATAAGGATTTTAAAAAGCCCCTGCTGCCCATGCATGGGAGCTCTTGATTTCCAGTCACCCTGATATTGTCGAAGATTAGGAGGTTATCCTCTCTCTGTCACACATACTCACATGTCCATTCTCTCTCACACATACACTGTCGCATACATACACATTCATGCTCTTATACCCACTCTCAGGCTGTAAGATACTCTCTCCCCATCCACACCCCCCCCACACACACACACACACTCTTACTCCCCTGGATTTTCTCATACACACTCATGCTCTCACTCTCACTGGCTCCCTCACAACCTCAGAGCCTCTCTCATTCCTCTGCTGCCACTGTCACTGCTGCCACGTGGCTATTGGGGAGGTGCTGATTGGCTACTGGCACTGAAGCCCATTTTGCTGCCTCGTACATTGTGAGATCCGCATAGAGAAAGTGTTTCTCTTGCACATTCCCAAAGATTACATGTGCCAATCAGTAAAAAGTAATTTATTTTTTTTTACATCTGCTGTCTGATCTTAGTTTTCTAATTGGTTGGTCACAGGCTTTTTTTCCCACCTTCCCTTTCTTATTTTTTTGCCAGTTCCTTTTATATTGCCTTTTTTTCTATTTCTTTTCTCTCCATCTGTCTTCTTCCCTCAAACACACAGTCAAGTTCTCATTCTCACATGCTCTCTCTCTCTCTCTCTCTCTCTCTCACTCACTCACACACACACAGGCTCTCTCACATGCTCTCTCATACAATCATTCATACACACAGTCTCTCACTGGCACATGCTGTCTGACTCTCACACACAGGCTCTCACTCCCACATGCTGTCTTGCTCAAGCACAGGCTCTCACTCTCACATGCTCTCTCTCATACAATCATTCATACACATAGTCTCTCACTCCCACATGCTGTCTCTCTCACACACACACAGAGGCTCTCACATGCTGTCTCTGCAAACACACACAGTCTCTCAACTCACTCTCACACACAATCTCTCAACTCATGTCATACACGCACATATCTCTCTCTCACCTCTGGGCCTCTTCTTTATGGGTCGCCACAGGATGGGCTCTGCAGCGGCCCTGGTCTTCTCGGGCCATGCTGCTCCTCTTCTGCACGCAGCTGAAGTTCCTCCTCCTTCCTGCCCGTGCGGCTCCGGCAACATTTTTCTTCCGGGGCAGGGTGGGCAGGAAGTAGGAGGAGCACCTGCAGTGGCTGATGCTCCTTTTTCCTGCCTGCGCGGTTCTGGCAACATAGTTAACCGCTCAGTCGTGACGCGCTAATTGGCTTTTCAGGTCGTGGGTTTGGAGGAGGCGGGTCTCCAACCTTGCCCCGCCTCCCCGCAGCAAAGGCAGCCAATGAACGGCAGCCGGGGAGAAGGGTGCCGCGGACCGGCAAAAAACCCTCAATGGCCCGGTACTGGTCCGCGGACCGGTGGTTGGGGACCCCTGTTCTAGAGGGATCAACACATCTCTGACATCTTAACAAAGAGTCCCAGATTTAAAATTGTTCATCCTCTCCAATGTTATCACTGTCCAGCTTCCCCATAGCATGGCACAGGCGCCAGCCAGCTGTGTTTAATTCACATTGCTTTTCTAGGGTCTGGTCTCTTTACCTCCTTAATTGTAACCCTTCACTGGCTTTCTCGCCTACAAAAGACCATGAGGAATGCCAGTGCTGTTTGGAAAGGCTGTAATTGATCACAGTGCTTTATAGGACAAAACCAGGACCGGATCCCTGTTGAATCTGGAGTGCTGTCTCAGGGACTTTTATAGACACCAAAACCTTAGAAAACCACCCTGGCACAGGTTAGGGGACATGTGCAGGGCAGACCAGTACCACTCCTGCCTGAAACAAGTAGTTTAAAATACTTTCCCAGTGCGGGTTTTCCATGTCTCCCCTGTCCCAGAATCCCATGCATGCCCCAATGCATCCCAATGGCTCCGAGGAAGCTTTCAATCCAGTAAATGCTGTTCTTACAGGCCAGCAGCCTCTCTGCTCTGGCATCCTATCTTCTTTCCTGCTGGAGGCCTCTCTTGCACCGACACCAGTCCTAAAGCAAGCAAACTATTTTTCTATTTCTTTTTGGGGACCTATCCCCCCCTTTCCTCTTGGGGGCATGATGATGATCTTTTTCTGGTTGCTGGGTAGTTCTGGGTTCCGTTTTGTCTTGTTATCGTTTTGTTTGATATGGGCTTATAGTCTTCTTTTATGGGTGATTAAACCAATATCTGGCTGATTTTGTTAAGGACGTATTCTGTGCGTTGGGCATTATCAGTGCATTCTTGTGGAGGTGCCATTGCGGAATAGCTGTTTGGTGGTGTGGCACTGGAGTAATAAAGAATTTGTGCTTTCATTTATGGTTTTCCTATCTCTCTCTCTCTCTCCCCTGTCTTCTTGTTTTCCTGAATTTTTCCATCTTCTTTCCTATTTTCAGCAGATTCTTTATCGTCGTCTCATGTTTTTCAGGAAAACAATGTGTGATGGGGACCAGAGTAATAGGCTAGGGGTAATAGGCAGAGTGAGTGTGGTTGGAATTCCCACCTTTTTTGGGGGGGAAAGGCAAGTTAAGGGGATTATAATCCCTGGGGGCATGCCCAGTGAAGAGAGAAGGAGAAGGGAGTAAGAGATTCATCCAGAGTCTCAATTTAAGAAGTGTTTTGGCTTTTTAGAAATGTTTGCATTAAAGCAGTCTGAGGGGAAGGGTTACCCCCTGACTCCCTAAGGATTGGCATCAAGAGATCTTTTTGCCTAAGTGTGCAGTAAAAGCGAGAGTGGAGAGAAATTTAAGAGCCTTTTGAATAAGAATCAGGAGCCTGAAATGCTGGATAATTGGATTACAGTTGAAGTTTGAAAGTTTGGAAACCATTCTGATAATTTCTTGGATTTTGGTGATATTTTTCCATTTGTTTTTGGTGGATGGTGGAGTTTACACTTTAGCTTCCCAGCTCTAATTGGGGAGAGTTTTTTGTCAACAGATGAAGTGGCAAGAGCTGGAAGGGAGGTGGACGGAGAAACCATTTGTCTTTGGGTGATCATTGGATGTATGTTGTTTCTTGTTTTTGTGATTTTGGCGTGGATCCTCTTTAGATTACAGTACAGTCGCTTTTTTATTTGAACCCTAGTTTTGGATTCTTGCAGGAACGCTCCTTTTCTGGATCTGAAAGGGTTGGACGGGCCCTGGTTTGCTTCAAGGTTTCTGCCTGCGGTGTTGATTTTGGCTCCCCTATCTTTATGTTTTTCCCCTCTGGTACCTTCTGGAGTTGTTCAAACTAGAGTGTGAAGTGGGCCCTGGAAGATAATTCTTCTTCTTGGCCTGGACTTGAACCCAGATCCCTAGCACCCCTAGTTACGGATAAAGCACCAAAACAGGCGACCCGCTATGCATGGTTTAGAGGAGTTGGGGTGGATTGTTATGATTTTCAGTGGTGCTGCAGAAATGCACTTCCTCTTGTTCTGCACAAAATACACATCAGAGATGCACATTCCCAGAGCTGACACATTCAATCACTAAACTGAAAATGAAATGCTAGGCATTTTATTTTTCTCATTGTGTTAGTCCCAGTTTCTCTCTTTCACTTTCCTCTGTCTTCTCCTATTTTCTTTCCAGGTTCTCCTGTCCATTTGCCATTTCTTCTCTCTCCTCTTTCCCTACATCTGTCTCCGTCATTGACCTTTTGCATGTGCTTTTACTTGCAGCAGGGGTTTCTCTGAATTTCCATGTGCGTAGGAGGACTGAGTGCATGGCTACACCGAGCCAATGCCCATAAGTTTTGGCCTCTGCGCCTTGCCGTATTGCCAGTTGCCACTCTTTCTGTCACTGCCCTTCTTGCTTCTCATGCCGTGCCTCTTGTGGTTCAGAGTCTTGCAGTGTTGATTCCAATCATCTTGAGCCTCACTCTGTACTCTCTGCCTTGAACTGTTGATGCCACTCTTTTTGATGCCTTACCCTTCACTCTGTCACTCTGTGCATTGGGGTGTTCAGCCACTGTTGCTGGTGCCCTTTCTCTCTTGGTGTCTTGGGGTGTTCATATGCTGAGGGAAGAGAAAGAGAGGGATCCAGGATCAGGAGGGGAAGGGGAAGGAGAAAGCAGAGGCATCCACTCTCTCGCACCCTTCCTTCTAATGCCAGTTCCTTCCCTCAGTCACATATAAGCAGCCCCTCTGATACACTCACACACACATACCCTCTGATCCCCTCACTCACACACACACCCCACAGCCCCTCTGATCCTCTCACACTCTCTCTTTCTCACATATACACACACCCTCTGATCCCCTCACTCACACACACACACACACACACAGTCCCTCTGATACTCACACACACCCCACAGCCCCTCTGATCCTCTCACACTCTCCCTGTCTCACATACACACACACACTCCCTGATCCCCTCACTCACACATACCTTAAATACCACTCCATCACTGATCTCCTCTCTCCACTCTCTCTGCCATCATCAGTTTTCTATCCCTGCTGCAGATCCTCTCACTCAAATACCTCTCCCGCTTCAATCCTCCAGTGATCCAAGCTTGATAATCTGAGGACAGCAGGGTTTCTTTTTCCTTTGCTGTCTGGGCTGTAGTGTCTAAACTTTGTACCATGTGACTAAAAGTGTGACATCCAGGTTCAGGCAGCAGGGGAAGAGAAAGCACTGCTGTTTTCAAATTGCCAAACCCAGATAGGCAGTCGGAGGCCAGAGTGAGAAATACACGGATCGACACCAGTGCTGCTGCTGCTGCTCGACTGAGCGAGTCTTTTCTCGGAGAGGGGCAGATTCTGTGGCCCTTCCTGCAGCCACAGACTCATGGGAGACTGGAAGCCCTTAGCCAGCACAGTTCTTGACATCTTTCCCATTTGTACTCTGCCATCTTAGACAGATCCCCCATTTAGTTCACACCCTGCACCCCTTCCTTCCCTCATTCTGCCATAAAGCTCTGTAATAATCTAAATAGCTAGCAAAGCTAGAGCGGTTGTTGCCTAAGAACGCGGCTGCTTAGGTCCCCTGCGTAGCTTGCCAGACAGACCTGGCTATGTGGCTATCTGTATTCCACTAGAACTTCGAATTAATTGTGTATTTGCAGCCTGCAAACAGACGTAGTTGGTAGTTTGTCTGTCATCACTGTCTATCTAAATGGCTACTAATACTAGTGAGGCTCTTGCCTTACCTGAATATCTGGCCTTCTAGGTCCCCTGTGTAGCCTTCCAGTTAGTCCTAGCTACGTAAGTGCCTGGGTTTCTACTGTACATGCAGCCTGCCAGACAGAGCCTAATCTAACTGGATTGGCCACTGTCGGAGAGAGGCCGTTGGGCTTGATGGACCATTGGTCTGATCCAGCCTGGCACTTCTTATGTATTTAGCTACCAATACTAATCTGGCTATTGCCTGAGCATCTGACCTCCTATGGCCCTGTGGCATTTCCAAATGGTACCCTGACACCACCAACCTGCTACCTCGACCTAGATAGTCTCTGGGAAGTTATAATTTTATTTACATAATTGGAAATCTAACAGCTGGCAATAATAATCATGACATATTACATTTCTGTATATAGTGTTCAGGAGCCCAGTCTTATTGTATCTGACGTGAAGGGCACTGCAGCACTTCCTGTTCCCCGTAACCCAATGCTGAGGTGAAAGGCTGGGACGGGATCCCCTGGTCCCACAGTACAGAGTTTTACTATTTTAATCTGACTCTTTATGGGATTTGTTTAATGTTTTTATCAAATTGTGAATGTGTATCTTTAAATTGCTCAGAACTTTAAATGGGTGGTGTATACATTTTGTAATAAATAAAATACAGAGTGACCTGTGCTGCCTTGTACAGCAAGAACTGGTTTTACAAGTGAAAGATGCAGGTGCAGAATCTCTGCTCTTTGTCAATTCTCTGTGCAACAGCGCCTCCTGGTGTCCTGTGTGACCTTGTTTTTTTTACTTTCAATTGTGGTGTCCTGTGTCTGCCTGGTCAGAATTCAGGGGCTGCAGGCGAAAGCAGGAATAAGACAAGGATAAAAGCAGTAGAGGAAATTAACATGAAGTTGGCTTCCTTGCCTCTGAGTTTCATATTGACATGTTCTTGTTTCCTCTGAGACTGGGATGGGAGTTAAGCTGTGCATAAAGCAGCATTAGATTCCCCCTTCTTGGCTCTATTGCTTCCTCTGGGTTTTCATCTTAGAAAGTACGTTTTCCACTCGGTACACAATCAAGCTGTGGAATCTGTTCCCAGAAGATGTGGTTAAGGCGACTAGCACAGCGAGGTTTAAAAGAGGTTTGGACAACTTCCTGGAGGAAAAGGCCATAAACAATTGTTAGCAAGCTGGATTTGAGGGAAGCCATCCAGGGGTGGTTCTATCATGAGGCAGGGTGAGGCGGCTGCCTCTGGCGGCAAAATTTTGGAGCGGTAAAAAGTGCCCCTCCAAAACACCTCTACCGCAGCCGCCGCCTCACCCTGCCTGCACAGTCAAACATCAGATCGGGCAGGGATAAAGCAAACCCCTGCCCGATCCGCTGAATGGCAACAGGAGTTGCGTTTATTCTGACGTCATCCCCTGCTGCCATGAGACTGGCCCTGTGGCAGCAGGAGACGACGTCAGGATAAACGCATCGACCTAAGAGAGGAGGAGGACGCGGTGGCTGAGAAAAAGGCCTAGGCCCTGTGGGCGTGTGTGTATATATGTATGCCTGGGAGTGTGCAGGTGGGTGACTGCCTGCCTGGGTAGATAGGTGGCTGCTTGCGTTTGTGTTGGAGGGGGGTGAGAGCCTGTGTGTTTAGGTGGAGGCTGTGTGGGTGTGGGAGACCGTGTGTGAGCGTGTGTGTGTCAGTGCAGGGGGCAAATGCTGTGGAAATGTGGGAGGCAGGCTGTAGTGTTCCTGGGAGCGTGGCAGGGCTGCCAGCTTCCAAGAAATATCATCCGTAATGCACTGGAAATTCTGACCCTTCTTCCCACTTCTGTAGCATTTCCAATCCCCGGAAGGGCCAGACTCCAAGGGGACCCTCTGCCCCCCATGACCCTCTCGATGATTTGACCTGTGCTTTGCCTTTGGGGCAGGGGGGAGGGGCGCCATCTCATCCCTTGCCTCAGGCAGCAGATTGCCTTGAGCCGCCCCTGAAGCCATTGCTACCCCTGAGAGTGATTAAAAAAAAAAAAAGAAAGATCTTTTTGGGATCTGCCAGATAATTGTGAGCTGGACTGACCACTGTTGGAAACAGTTTGCTGGGCTCGATGGACTTTGGTCTGACCCAACATGGCACATCTTTTCTTCCTATGTTCATGTCCTATATTTTTAGTACTGAGAGGAAGAGGAATGTTAGGTTTTCTAGGAAGAGGCTTAACCAATAGAAAAAAAGAAAATGATAATGTCTCCACATAGGTCATTGTTGAGATCTCACTCGGAGTACTGAATACAATTTTTGAGGCAATATCACTGAAAGAATGAAGACAGTGAATGAGGGCCACCAAAACAGTTCCGAGTCTGTCCCAAAAGCCATATGAGACAAGATTTCTATACCTTAGAAGAGAGGAAAGGCAGTGTGGATGTGGTAGAAACAGGGAAGGGGCAAAGTGGAGAGGATGGAGAGAACGTAGGAAGGGTTCATGGGGGGAGGAAGAGGTAGGAGTGAGGAGATTCCAGGAAGGGGCTGCAGAGAATAGGAGGGAGAGGACAAGGGAAGGGGATATGGGTGAGGGGTAGGAGGGACCATAGTGTGGCTCAAGGGCTGGAAGTCCTCTGGGAGGCTTAAGATCAGGGTAAGAGGGAGAAGGACCCAGAAAGAGGCTGTGGAGGAGAGGGATAGGAAGAAGGAGGACCCAGGAAGGGGTGGAGGGGGAGAGGGATAGAAGGACCCAGGAAGGGGCCAGAAAGGAGTCAGAGGAAGGGGCCCATGGGAGCTCAAGGAGTGGAAATATGGGTGAGAGAATAAGGATTTAGAAAGAGGCCATAGAAGAAGGGGAAAGGGGGATCCAGGATTGAAGGTGCTGGGAAATGACTCGGGATGGAGAGGCTGCAAGAGCGTGGTAACCTTGATTTCATCAGTGAATTTCAATATTGCTCAATTCTGACGGCTGGAACCCCCCAGAAATAAACCTGTTGTTTTGATTTTTGTGTTCGACCCCCCCCTTTTATCCCATGGTTTGGATTCAAGAGAGTTCTGACAGTTCAAGGTAGGGAGGGTGGGGGGCAGTCAGGAGTGTGCCGTGGGGCTTTCCCTGTCAACCCCCCTTGCTTCTGTGCTAGGTCCACGGCAAAGGCTGGACCTCAGAACAGGCATCGCACACTTGCACTTCACGTGCCCCTTCAGGGGGGGGGGGGGTTACACACCGAGGAATATTCCCATTGGTTTTGGACCAAATGCACATGGCTGAAACGGAGATTAAGTGAGATTCATGGTTGACGTGATTGACCTGTTCTGCTCAGTCTGTCTCCAACCATTTACTTCCCATGCCGTTGTTACTGCTTGATTTAAAGGGTGGTGGACAAAATGTTCAGCTAGAGGTTTTTCTGCTAACGGGGAATTAAACATCTGGTATTCCAAGAGTGGGAGGAAAAGGAATAGCAAAATTATCTAGCGTGGCTGATAAAAGGAGAGATATCATGTGTTCTTCTGAACGGCTGAGATTGAAGTAGACAGCACACAGACAATTCGGTGTGTTTGCAGCTGAGATATTACGTGAATCACCTTCAGCACGCACCTGTAAACCTTAGTTGATATGCAGAGACCAATTGGGCAACTGGACAATATAATCTAACTGATTGATGATATAAATGGAAGACAAATAGCCCAGAAGTGGAAATGATAAGAGAGAGATAAGCAGGGAGTGCCAAGTCAAGAAACATTGCCAAATGAGGTGAGAAATGTCTTTACTGCAGCAAATAAAATGTGTCTAGATGAACAATTCAAGGTGAAGCAATTTATAATCTTGCATCATAGTCTGTCAGGGCTTGTAAAATGAACATAACTACAGCAAATCTTTGCAACCAATGCAAGACAAAAAAAGGAAGTCTAGTGCACAACCTTTTGTTACATAAGATATTTACCTTTTTGGAAAATATTTCCAGTGTTATAGAACATATCACATCCCTCTGACTACTAGATCCAGGATGTTCTGACCAGTATAAAAGATTATCAAAGAATAAGATTCTGTTTTTCCATTGTTGCACTGCATACAGAGTCTGGCTTGTTGTGTTTTCCAGTTCAGTTTTTGTCTGCACATTTCTTTTTATTCTTTATGGTCTCTTTATTCTGTATTGGAAGATCTGTCTGTGTGATGAAGGTGAGGTATTCTGCTAGCAAGTAGTTTCTGTGAAAGGATCTATAGCAGCCTGGCTTGTTCTGTTTTCTGTGTTTAGGGCTTGGTGTAATATTTGCAGTGTTACCTTTTCACAGGAAGGGTTGTTACTGTTTTGAGTGCTGGCAGTTGGTGATGGTTTGGCATGGGAGATTTACTATATTATAATTGCAATTCAGTTTACTCTTGACTTTCTGAGTACACCCAATCGGGCCAATACAATATAGTGCGCTCAGCTGAGCACACTGCTTTACATACGATTGGACGTGCGTCCATAACCCCCGATGCAATACAGGGATTAGTGCATCCAAACCGTGCAGCCAAACCACCGCGAAGCTAACAGTGCTCATCACATGAAAAGTACATGTAGATGAGTCTATTAGCCAATCCCCACGATTGAAAACATTTCCCACGTGGCCAATGCGCCCATTGCAATGCGGCAAATGTTACACCAGTCCGGGACTGGCGTAAAGGTTTGGTGTGCTCAAGGGCTCATTGGCAAAAAACAAAAAAATCCTGCTTTCTGTGGTTCTGCCTCTTAATGTCGTTGGGGTACTAAGTAGGAGGAGCCACAGAAAGCAGATCCAGGTTAAAAAAAAAAAAAGTCTTGGGGAAAAAAAAATAATTCTGGGTGCCCAGTGTACATGCAGAAGATACACGATCCAAACCATGTATCCTGTGCAGTGTGCATTGTGCCGGCAGCGGGAGAAAATGGATGCTTGTATTAAGTGTCCGTTTTCCTAACCCACACTGACAGCATCTTCTCCCCGGTGCTCGATGCCAAGGAGGCTCTAGGGCTGCACAATTTTCCCTAGCACCTCCATTTTAGCACGACCCGTTATTTAAATATTGGATCGCATGTTAGGAAAGCGGGCACTCAGTGTTACGAGCGCGCGCAGGCGCGGTCGTCTCCAGCGGGTGGTGAGCCCTTGGGCCACGGCAGGACTCAAGGAGGAGCCCAAAGCCACACCGTGGGAGGTGAGCTGAGCAGGCATGGGGAGCCAGGCGGGTACAAAAGCAGGGAGTCCGACCCTCAGCCGGACCTGCACGCCCATGGTAGCCAACACTGGGAAGTTGACTGATGAACGATCCTCCGACTGTTCCCGGCCCTTTCGGACCTGCTGCTGGGAACGGCAATGGGCAGCAGGCCGGACAGAGGCGAGGGCAGACAGAGTCCTTTACACTGAAGACATCGTAGACAAGGCAGATGCAGACATTGCAGACAAGGCTGGAAGGAAACATGGCACTGTCCATCAGGGCGCCCTACTCAGCCCACCCACGGGACTGAGTCGCGGACCACCCCGTCCAAGACGCGCCCTACACAGCCCAGGAAGGCTGGTCGCAGACCACGCTGAGGAAAGGAGGGTGCAGGGAAGATCCAGGCGAGCAGGAACTCCGATGCTGGGATACTGACATCCGAAGCCCCTTCGGCTGGCAGGCAGGGAAGCTCCAGAGCGCAGGGAAGAATCCCACCTGTTGGCCACTCCAGGGCCCAACAGGCCAGAAGGCTCAGGAGCCAGACAGGACGTAGGGCAGAACAAGCGGAACAGGATCAGGACATCAGGAACACATCAAGGCAGATGTCAGTAACATCAGGAAGCAAACATCAAGGTAAGACAGGACAAGAAGCCATCAATACAAGGCAGACCACGGAAGACCTGGATCGAGGAAGAGGTACAGGCAACTGGAGCACTCGATCCGAAGGCCAGTTGCAAGTGACAAGAAAGTCCTTATATACTGGAGGTTGTAGGCAACTCCCTGGGAGGAGTTTGCCAGGACTGCCCCTCACTGGTCCTATGAGTAAGGTGGAGAGCTGCGGGCCAGCCCCTAGGGAAACGGGCGTGGCTGGAAACCAGGAAGTCCAAACAGCCAAGCAAGCCACAGGAACAGCTAGGCCTCTCAGGCCCTGGAGCAAGTCCCGGATGGAACACAGGCGAGGCCCTGGCTTCGGAGCAGCCTCCGGTGGAAGGTGAGAGGCCACCTGTAGCGCAGCAACAGGGGGGATCGTAACACTCAGCATGGAGTGCCCATCTTCTATGTGCCTATATTGCATCAGCCTGAATATGTGTTACAATAGACCTAATTTCATATGGGTTTCAAGTGTTTCTTTTTTGGCAGAGTTTTCTGATTGGCACCACCGGGTAAATAGGTAGCCAGGCCTCCGCATCTGTACTTTATCCTCTACTAGGAGTGCTATGGGTCTGGGTTCAGGTCCGGATGGGGAAGGGGGGGGGGGGAAAGATTTCTCTTCAAGGGCCCCTGGTGCTATCGATCACAATCTCTGTGACCACTTCACACTCTATATCAAAAATCTCCAGAAGGTGCCAGATAGTGAAAAATAAAAGCAGGGAAGTCAAAACCAGCAAAACAGGGAGAATCCAGGACTCACAAAAGGGTCCCATTCATTCCATTAAGTCCACACTTGGGTAAATGTGAGAAGTTTATTTTAGGCAGTTAGCTAGATTCCCGGAAGATCACTTGTCGCGAAGGTGGGGTTAGCTATGTATCAAAACAGTCCCCAATAATTGATAAATGTGGATCAATATATGTACATTGCATATAGCTTAGCCCGAGAAAGGCCTGAAAGTGCAGAATGTCATCATTGTTTTTCTTTAGGCATGTTGCTTGTTACTAATGTGCTAAAAGATAAGCCAGGATACTCTTGTTTTTCTAAGAGATAAGGTTGGTGAAGGCTGATGCCTGGAGTTAGGGAAACATCTTGCCGTTACCTAATAGCCATAGCCAGGCTTTAAATCTATTGAAACTGTAAGTTTTTTAATTGGCATACCTTAATAAGTTGCAGCTGGCCTGGCTAATGTTAGAGCTATGAGGGCAAAGTAGAACACCTAACTTACAGACCCTGGAATAAAGCCAGGAAATAATATAAGGAACTACAGCGACAGTGTTCTTTGGCCCACAGACAGAGCATGAATAGTTGGTTTGTGGAGTTCCCGGCCTCAAACAGCCTTCCGTTTTTTGTGAAGATGCTATCTTGTAGACAGGAAGGCCTATGAAGAAAGTAATTCCTGTATAGATTATTTTTCTTTATTTCTATCTTTGTTACTATTTGTCTTGATTAATCTTGGAGGAGAAATCCATTAACTGCTATTAATCAATTATACTTAGGGAATAGCCACTGCTATTAATTGCATCAGTAGCATGGGATCTTCTTAGTGTTTGGGTAATTGCCAGGTTCTTGTGGCCTGGTTTTGGCCTCTGTTGGAAACAGGATGCTGGGCTTGATGGACCCTTGGTCTGACCCAGCATGGCAATTTCTTATGTTCTTATGTTCTTAATATTTAATGTGCTGCTGTGTGCTATTGCTATTTGCTTTTGATTTAACAGTTTTCTACTAATTATTTACCATATTTAGTACAAGATTGTGTGAGTGTGTGTTCCATGGCATTATATATCACCACTCAGCCTAACCTTTTACAGTAAAACACAATAAACACTAGAGTCTGTAGTTGATGTTCAAATAAAAGATAGACTTTACTATAATTTGAGGATCCAAATCAAGATGACAAAAATAAGAATCATCACACATCCAATGATAAATAAAAAAGCAAATGGTTTCTCTGTCCATCCTTCTATTCACTTTCCTTCTTGCTCTTGTACCTTCATCCTAATTGAAAATATTCTCACCAGTGAAAGTGAGATAACTAGAGTGCAATTCCAGTTCTGACATGAACTGGGTTGAAAGAAGAAAAATATCCCCAAGCAAAAATATCCAAAAAGGGTTTCAAGTCAGAAATCTTTAATTGTAAGTCAACTATTAAAAACACAAGTCTCTTGAGTTGGGGGCTCAAAAGTTTACATTCTTCTCTTCACCCAATCTGTTAACTGGTCGAATAGGTCAAAAGATCTCAGTATCCCAGTCCCTTGGAATACTGGGGGTATGCCCTTACCTCAGACACTGGTCAGTCAAAATCCAAAAATTATCTCACAAAGCTTTTCCTCAAAGAAACTCTTTACAAAAATGCTTGAATTGCTTTCTGTGAGATCCAGGTGGAATCTCCAGCTCTCCAACCACCTTGTTTTGAGATCCTGGGGAAATATCTTGATCTTCTTCAATCCTC
The DNA here is from genome assembly GCF_901001135.1 of Rhinatrema bivittatum. Taxonomy (NCBI): domain Eukaryota; kingdom Metazoa; phylum Chordata; class Amphibia; order Gymnophiona; family Rhinatrematidae; genus Rhinatrema; species Rhinatrema bivittatum. Next base: position 31,091,993 of record NC_042629.1, read on the forward strand.
TCTATATTGAAACCCTGGGGAGGTTTCAGCTCCCTCACTTTGAGATTCTAGGTGAATCTCTAGCCACCTATCCAGTTGCTTTGAATTCCTGGAGGAATCTCTAGCAGTGATTCCTATCTCTTCCTCTGTCACCTTCCCCCAATCCATCTGAAGCACTGACATGCGCCAATGGACTTTATATCCCAAAAAGGTGGAGTTAAAGCAATGGGAGGAATAAAAAAATATCAAACCCCTCCTACTGCCTCTAGAAAGAAAAATCACATAGGCATAATGTTAGTGACTGATGTAGTCCTGTCACAGATATATTATATATTATATGTGGTATTTTTATCTGAATGTTCTTTTTCATATACAATCTTTTATTATAAATACATATTTATTTATTTTTATTTAAAACATTTTACTACCCGCCTTCCAGAGTTCAGGGTGGGGTACACAGGTACATCCATAATAAAAACAAGACTTGCATATATACAAGTATATGACAGAAACAGTCGAAGCGGGCAACTGCCAGGCCAGAAGGGTCAGCTGGTTGAGGCATATGTCTTTTGAACGAGGAACGTTTTGACAACTTTCTTAAAGACCTTTTGGTCAGTGATAGACCTTATTTCTAATGGAAGTGAATTCCACAGCATGGGTTCAGTTGTTGAGAAGGCACACTCCCTGGTGTCATTGAGTCAAACACGCCTTGGGGAAGGGACATCCAGTAGTCCTTGTTTTGAGTATCTCAGTGTCCATGATTGAGCATATAGTTTTAATGTAGCTGTTATCCATGAGGAAGAAATGTTGTGAATAGTGACAGTAAGTTTGTATTGAACATGATAGGCAATGGGAAGCCAATGGAAGAATAGCAAAATGGGAGTAATATGATCTCATATAGAGGTGCCAGTTAGAAGGGGAGAAGCAGAGTTCTGTATTATTTGTAAAGGATGAATAGTGCAATCAGGGAGACCAGTGAAAAGAGAATTACAATAATCAAGACCAGAGAAAAGGAATGATTGAAGGACTATCTGGACATCAGGTGGGTCGAGTAAAGTAATTTGAAAAAAGAAGACTGTGTCAGAGATTTAATGTTGGCATGCATGGACAAGATAGAATCAAGAAAGACACCAAGGTTACGAACAGGGGTTGAGGTGGGAATATTGTGACCACTGAAAAGTATTTTGTCAGGGGTGTTTGTAGGCGGAAAACATGAAAAGATCATGATTTCAGTTTTATTGACGTTTAAAGCAAGCTTATTATGTTTCAACCAGTCTTGAATAGTGGATAAACAAATAGAGAGAAGCTGTTCAGTTAGTGCCCGTGTGGATTTTAAGGGAAAGAAATTGAATGTCGTCGGCATATAATTTTATAATGTCCAGCGAGCAGTCGGCACAGAGGGGTTAAGTAGATGTTAAAAAGAGCTGCTGCTGCTAAAGCAAAGCCTTGGTGTACCCCAGAGAGGACAAAGTGAACAATTTTTTAATTGTGTGTGGGCAAGTCTGGGGCTAAGGGGGGTACCAGGCTATAAGGTATCCTAGGGCACCTAATACTTTTGCACCAACCCTGTGCAGTGAACTACAAAGTCCTGCAGGCGCTCCTTGCGACCTTGAGCAAGTCCCCTCACCCTCCATTACCTCAGGTACCAACTTAGGGCCTGATTTACTAATGCTTGTCTCCCATTCTGTATCTGTGGGGGAAATGCTTAATAAAGAGCCCTTAGATTGTGAGCCCTCTGGGAACAGGGAAACGCCTACAGTACCTGAATGCAATCCACTCTGAAATGTCACCAAAGGTGCAATATAAATAAAGAGATTGTCCGGGTAAGGCTGCGCGGGCCCGTGGACATGCTGAGATGGGAGGCTTTACACCCCACTAGGGTAAGTAATTCTCAATCTGGTTACGGTGGACTGGAGGCCCTGGAGTGAGAGGAGTTGCTGTGGGGCTTGGTCCCCAGCAGGAAGGTGAGGGCCAGCAAAATGACAATCTTGCTATAGTCCTTGGAAACCTTGTGTTGGTCCTGGGTGACAGGAGAGACTGCTCCTGTCTGCCCTAAATCAATGCTTCTTGGGGGTGTAACCTAAGTGTAGGGGCACAGAGGGTTCGATGCCCCACTCTCACACAGTTCTCTTGGACCTCAGGGCATGGGTCTTTTCTGGTGGGGGGGGGGGAGAGGGATCTCTCCTCCAAGGCCCCAGGTGGAGGGGGTATCTCTAAACCTGGGAGAGGCTTCAGTTCTCTTTCACCTTTAGGAGCTAGAAATGCCAAACAAATGACTCTGGATGCGGAGTTTGAGTATCCAAAACTAATCGTGCATGGATAGTTGGCACTGTTCACATCAGTTCTGGGCATAAAGAAGGAATTTACAGATTTCACGCTTTTCAATATCTGTGCAAGGGTCTCTCTCTCAATACCAGGGCAAGGAAAACTCTCTCACACTCCAGGTCTTGGACAAGTAAAGTTCCCCAATGGACAGGGATATCCTTGTTTGGGCAGAAAAACCCCTCTCCAAATTCTGATGACAAAATGTAAAAGCTCAGTTTTGGCACGGACTCCCCACAATCTCTCTCTGTCTGCTAGAGTGAGGATTCCTGATGGGGATCCTCAGAATGTCTCAAAAGGTCTTACTCGCAGTTCTTCTCATCAGATGTCTTGACAGAATTTTCATTAGGAAAAGTCCAGCCTGGAACACACTGCAGCTCTCCAGATGTCTCACCTTCAGGGAAGAAGGGTGGCAGCAAAAACCTTCCTCCGAAGTCTCCTTCAAAACAAACTCTGGAAGTTTATTGTAGCAGGTCACCAGAAGGCCAGCACCCTCGGATTGAGGATGGAGGGGGAAGAGTCTTCCCTATCCTGGCCACCCCGGCAAAGAGACCTTCTCGTAATCTCTTCTCAGGCCGAGAACCAGGGATCTTGAAAAAAACTCCAACGACATCAAAAGTCCCAAAAAATGCTTTGGAGGACACCCAGCCAAACAGGAAGTGACTGGTAGAGAAATTCCCCCTCACTTCCATCTCAGGGATATAGACTAATGGAGCCTGGCCCCCAAGAGAGGCCCCAAATTCCAACCAAGAATCTCCTATTCCCTCCAATTTTGCAAAACTGAAGCTACACCACCCACTCTTACAGGACTGCCTAGGGGCCAGCCATTCCTGCAACCTGAAGGGAGGAATTGTTCAGAATGAGGCCTCCCCTTTCCTTCCTGCTACCTCTCCTTTCTCCTAGGACAAGCAGGATGGTAGTTCTCACAGATGGGTGACATCATCAGATGGAGCCCGGCATGGAAAACATTTGTCAATGTTTCTAGAACTTTGACTGGCACACTGAGCATCCCCAGCATGCCACTGTCCACGTGGGATCCCTTTTCAGTCTCTTTTTTTTTTTCCGCAAAGTAATTGCCTCATGGTGGTGGAGCTCTGCTCTATAGTCACTTTTCAAAGTTTTTCTCTCTGTCTGCGCCGGGTCCCTCTTTTCTGGTCGGTGCCCCATCCAGCGGCATGGCAGGTGTTTGTGTTTTTGATTTCCCTTTGTTGCGGTCAATTCCTGGCATGTCGCTCCTCGGTGGCTGCCAGCCATCAACTGCTTGCCGGCTGTTTTTTATGGCACCATCCAGTTTTGGATGGTGCCCCCAGTGCTGGTGGACCATGTCTATCACTGATCCGATTAGGTCTGTATACTCTGCTTGGGAGCGTCACACAAAGTCCGCTGGTGCCATCTGTGCAGTGAAATGACCCCTAAAGGCTATTGTGCTCGGCTGGACAAAATGAAGAAGCTTTTTGAGTCCAAAAAGTCTGATTCATCTTCTCCAGCATCAGAGGCATCAATATCTTGAGGCCGAGGGGAACCATTAGATATACAGTTCCTTTCTACTCTCCCCAGCGGGCCCGTTTCGAGAGAGAGGGGAGCCGGTGATAGGCTGTCGCCAGTGTCATCGCACTCCAAAATATTGGGGTCTTCAGCTTCTTCGGCGCCGGGGAAAGACCGCACAGCTCCAGAACTGATGCAGCATCAGCTGCCACTGAAGCGACCCCATAGGGAAGAGGTGTCGTCCTCTATCAGACCCGGGAGTCCAAGGCATTCCCCACTAATGTTGGTGCTGGGCACCGAGCGTACTCGGGGCTCCAAGGAGGCTCACACTACACCTCCTCCGTCCGTTCTAACTTCACTGAACTTTCAGGAGGAGTTGGACCGCAGGGTTCAGATGGTGGTGCTTTGAGCCCTGCAGGGTATTGAACCAGCACCAGTTTCTATGCTGGTGATGGACCCTGAACCGTTTTCTACTGGTGCCCCTGCTAAAGCATTTGGATGTCCTTCTAGGCATCCTTCTGATGCAGCCGGTGCCCAGAGGACCATCGGTTCCTCAGCAGTTCCCAGTGTCCTCCTCTGGAGCGATACCCATCATTGGGTCCTCTGAGGAGGAAGACTTGCTGCAGCTGTCGGTGCCTTCAGGGCCTCTAGTCCTGCAGCTGGAGTTTCCCAATTCCATTCCTGGGCCATCAGGGATCTCAGTGCCATCAATGCCCTCAGGGTCATCGATGCCCTTGGTCCCCAAACTGAGAAGCTTGGGCAGGGACCCTCCATGCAGGCCCCCAGAGGACCTTAGTGAGGAAGAGACCCCATATGATCCATGGGGGGATGACACCTCAGAGTCTTCTTTGGAGGACTCCGGTGATGTTCTTTTGGAGCCTTCTCTGCCAGATGAAAGGTGTAGATCTCCCCCGGAAGATCTTTCTTTTGCAGGCTTTGTCTGGGCCATGGCTGAAGCCATCCCATTTTAGCTCCTCACGGAAGAGGATGCCCGGCATAAAATGCTGGAGGTTCTCCAGTTCGTAGATGCCCCAAAGGAAGAAGCGGCTGTCCCAGTCCATGATATTTTTAAGGAACTTCTCCTTAGGATCTGGGAACATCCTGTGTCTGTTCCTCCAGTTTATAGGAAGGCAGATGCCATCTTCTGGTCCAACAGGCATTGGGGTTTGAGAGGTGCCACCTCTCGCACCAATTGGCAGTAGTGGAGGTCGCCCTAAAAAAAAGCCAAGCACTACCACATCCATGCCTCTGCCCCTCTAGGCTGGGATCACAGAGTGTTGTATGCCCTGGGTAAGAAGGTGTATCAGGATGCTATGCTCATCGCCTGTATCGCTTCCTACCAGTTATATTTGGCCCAGTATAACCAGAACCTGTGGAAGCAGGTCCAGGAGCTGACAGAGCGCCTGCCACATCAGCAACAGGATGCGTTCTCAGCAGTAGTACAGCTGGGACTGGAGGCAGGAAAACATGAAGTGAGTTGGCTCTGATGGCCTGGTTGTTGAGCACCTAGTCCTGCAACTCCTGGACCTCTCTGACGATGAGTCTCAAGTGCTGGTAGCTTCCAGGAAGCCTTACACCAGGAAGTCTTACAGACTGAAGTGGAGGAGGCTCTCCGTCTGGTGCGAGGGTCATGGCTTGGATCCCTTCACCTGCCCCACTCCGAAGTTGCTTGACTATCTGTGGCATCTCTCAGAGGCTGGGTTAAAAACCAACTTGGTCAGAGAACACCTAAGTGCCATCAGCACTTACCATCAGGGTTTGTGTGGTACACCCATCTCTGTGCAATCCATTGTGGGGCGGTTTCTGCGGGGCATACTTCAGTTGAAGCCTCCCCTTCAGCCTCCTGTTGTGTTCTGGGATCTCAACGTATATTGGCATGGCTCATGTGCCTTTTGACCCCTTGAGCTCCTGCGATCTTAAGTTCCTGACCTGGAAGTTTCTCTTCCTGGTGGAAGTCACTTCGGTGCACAGGGTAAGTGAGCTTCAGGTGCTGGTTACATATCTGCCCTCCATAAAATTCTTTTATGATAGGGTGTATATGCAGGACCATCCTAAGTTCCTGCCTATGGTGGTGCTGATTTTCATCTAAATCAGTCCATCATTCTGCCCACCTTTTTTCCAAGGCCTCATTCTTACCAAAGTGAATGGGCTCTGCACAGTTTGGACTGCAAGAGGGCTTTAGCTTTCTATCTCGAACGCACAGCAGGCCACAGGCAGTCCACGCAACTCTTTATTTCTGTTGACAGAAACAGGCTGGGTGATGCGGTGGGCAAGCCAACTCTGTATAACTGGCTGGCGGACTGTATCTTCTTCTGCTATGCACAGGCGGGTCTTTAGCTTGGAGGCCGAATAAAAGCTCATTCTGTGAGAGCCATGGCAGCACCAGTTGCCCACTTGTGAACGGTTCCCATTGTTGAAATCTGCAAGGCCACAACATGGAGTTCCTGACACACATTCTCTGCCCACTACTGCTTGGTCAAGGACGGTCGACATGACAATAGCTATGGCCAGTCTGTCCTTTGCATCCTCTTCCAGGCTTAAACCTAACTCTCCCTGCCTAGAGACCATTGTTCGGGTTCAGGCTGTTTCCCTATGTTACCAACTGCACCGCAGTTAGTTTTGTGCCCGGTGGCACCCAGTTCAGTGCCTATTGGTAATGGTTGTGACAGGGAGCAGCCTGTAGCTTGGTATTCACCCATCTGTGAGTACTACCATCCTGCTTGTCCTAGGAAAAAGCAGAGTTGCTTACCTGTAACAGGTGTTCTCCTAGGACAGCAGGATGCTAGTCCTCAGGAAACCTTCCCACCACCCTGTAGAATTGGGTTCTCCTGCATTTTATTTTATTCTTTCGCTTGTGAATTCTATGTTACGAGACTGAAGAGGGATCTCGCATGGACGTGTAGATAGTGGCATGTTGGTATGATCATTGTGCCAGTCAAAGTTCTAGAAACTTTGACAAAAGTTTTCTGTGTTGGGGCTCCATCTGATGATGTTGCCCATCTGGGAGGACTAACATCCTGCTGTCCTAGGAGAACATCTGTTACAGGTAAGCAACTCCTGCTATCCTCACTCTAAAAGGATAAGAAGAATCCCAGAGGCAATAATCAAACTGCCTGGGGTACTTTTAACTATTCAGATAGTTTTGCCTCTGTTAAAATTACCTGCAGCGATTTGCACCCATTTTTCTTGTGGGTAAGTTCTCCATCGAAAATCACAAGCATAGTTTTGATTATATAAACCTATGTGCTTTGTTGCATAGTCCACCCTCCTCGAGAATGTCCCCAAGTGATTTATTAATGCTGAATGGAAGAGGTTCCTGGTCAGGTTTCTTGCTCTCTAGATCGGCCAAGGCTGGGAATCCTTCAGAGACAGTGCTCACAGCTCCTGTGGGGAGGGAGTCCCAGTCATTGTACAGTGACAATACCTAGGGGCTGAATTTAAGACCCAGGATTGCAGAGTTCTAGAAGTGGATGGAGCTGAGGACTGTTACTCCTGTGATAGGGCTAAGCAAGTTAGGAAGGGGGGATACAAAATAGACCTTGGACAAAATTGCCTTGCAAAAAAAGGTTCCATGCCCCTTCTAGTACTCCCAAGCACTAAAGCACCTTGGGCAAAGACTAGAACGTAGATGGTGTAACTCTCACCTCGAAGAGGACAGGCTAAAATGCAAATTACACATGATGACCACAGAGCCATAACAGAAGCCAAAAAACTGTCTCCCGATATATTGATCAGGCCCCAAATTTCAACCAAGAAATTATTTGAAATAGTAAATGGCCTTCTACAATCCACAGCTCAACTGAACCCTACCTCTCAATCTAAATTTATCTCCATTGCCTTTGCTTCCTTTTCTGAGAACAAAATCAAAAGGCCTCTGACAGGGAACTCACAATGACCACATGAATCCTCTGCTTGTGATCCAAAAAAGGTGGAACACAGACTCTTTGAGTACACCAGAAGTCTTCGGCATATATAATCCAATTATAAAAAGGGTCTTGAACAGGTTTTGGCTGCTTTACAGCCAACATCTTTCTCCTTTGACCCATGCCCATCTAAGCTAGTGAAATTAGCAAGGGGGAGGAGGCCCTCAAAAGATGGATATCCAAAAATGTCAACTCCTCTTTCTAAGGGTTGCTACCATTAGATCTGAAAAGAGTCATGGTACTTTCCTTACCAAAAAATGTTCCCTTTGATCAAGACAAACCTGAAAACTCATAGAACAAACAGTCTGAATTCCAGTAAATTATTGACTGGCAAAAAGAATCCGGCTGAATCCTTGCCAATCCAGCTTCAGACACAGATACAGAACAGAGACTGTCATTGTTTCCCTGGGAAATGATCTCCTCAAAGCCCAAGCTAGTGTTGCTGAATTTCTCAGCAGGTTTTGGTACACTAGGTCACGTAATCATCCTATCACGACTGTCCGAGGCCAGTTTGTGTGGTAAGGTCCTAATTTGGCTCAAATCCTTTCTGTCTGACAGAGAACAGTTTGTACAGTTTATTAGTACCTCGCCTGCATCCGTGGCCTTGGGCAGGATTGGATATTATCACCAGTACTTTTCAACATCTACTTCAGGCCACTAGCCCAGTTGATTCAATCTATTGACATAAAATCCTACATTTCTGTGGACAGTGTTCAGCTTATTCTATGAGCAGATCCAGACCTAGACCTAGCAATGGTCATAAGGAAGTTAATTACATGTCTTGCAGACATCCATGTGGACAAAAAGTGACAAATTATAGCTATAAAATAAAACAAAGATTTTATAGATATAAACTGTGAGTCCCAGTAGGGGTGTCGTTAGCTCTTGGCATATAAGGTCCATGCCTGAAATCTTCTGTGACGTGCCCAAAGTCTCAGTTGTCCCCTCCCCTGCCTTTCTCCCCCTCACCTCCCTCTAAACATTGCAAAATTGATTTTAATTGCAATATAAAAATAAAACATAGTAATGTTCACTATACACTATAATCTTTTATAATCTTATTGACCGATGATTATAAAAAAGGCTGAGCTTAAAGTGTGATGGCCGATTTATCACTTCTGCGTCTACTTTAATTTGCTTTGAATGATTTGAGTGGTGGCAGTAATCGATTCGTTTTGTTACAATCCAACTTAATGCCATTAGTTTCCACAGGTGGCTGATACAGGTCTTTCTCTTTCTATCTGTGCAAGGATCTTTTTACTTTGGTTCAGGGACAAGGGACACACTCACCATCCAGGGCTTGAATTAATGAGGGTTCCCAATTGGGAAGGGATATCCTTGTTGGGATGGAAAATCTCCTTCAAGCTGGCCCAAAAATCGATCACACAGTCTCTTGCACAATATCCCTGCTTATCTCTCTTCCCAGGAGCTGAAGGCTCTGAGGTGTGGGGGGGGGGGGGGGGGGGTGTCCCTCTGATGTCTTGCTCACAGTTTCCTCATCCCTTTCTCAATCTCCCAGGTTGGGAGGGGAATCCTCTAGAACTCGCAGCTCTTGATGTTCCTTTATCAGGGTAGGAAGAAGGGGACAGACAAAATCTTCCTCCCAGATGTTCTAACAAAATTATTTTTATCCCAAACACTGATATTAACACCTGAGTTGTTCCTTGCTGCGGGTCACCACCTCCTCCGGTCCTTGTTGATGGTTGGGAAGGGCAGGTTGTCCCTAATCTGAGCAGCCTCGGACCCAGGGTTCCCCATGCCCTTAGCCCAGGTAATTCTCAGGCTCTCGCAAGGCTCCTACCATGAAAAAGTGAAAACCCAAAAACAACCTAGAGGGGAAATCCTAGGCAGCCAGGGAGTGGACTGGAAAAGGAAACCACTCCTGACCCTGGTCAGTCTCCCCAGGCAGAGTTTGCTTGGCTCTTCTGACCAGGCCTGAAAAGTCCAACTCAGAAAAAGCTCAACTCAAAGCTGCACTGCCCCCAGAGCTTTACTTTTGTTAACTCTCAGCATCCTCAAAGGGAGAGGATGCATTAGAATAATACCTCCCCTTATCTCTAACCTACACCAAACTGCTTTCTGAATACAGGAATATCCAGGTCATAATGGTGATACAACCGTCAGGTCTGTCACACCAAGAAAGAAACGTACTGAGGAAGGAGTGAGAATGGGGGGAGGATGGGAGGACTGTGGAGGGGGTGAGAAAATGGGGAGCTGAGCTGAGAGAAAAAAGATGATGATTAGGTAAGAAGTTGTAAAGAGGGAGATTGGGACTGGAGAGTGAGAGAGGAAGAGTGAAATCTAACTTGGAATAGTGATGAAATCTAACTTGGAAAGAGATGAAAGAGAACAATCAATGTGAGAGGTAGGAAGGGGAGATGGAAGAGATGAGACTTTCAGGGACATAGTAGCTAAATCCCAACTCCAGTCTGGCAGCCCTAGTGCTTCCTTGGAGGAGGAAGGTCTCATGATTGGACAGCATCAATCTGGTGTGGCAGGAAATGATCCTGTAGGAAGGACCTGCTGTCTTGCACCCAGGATACTGTCTTGCACCCAGGATGTGTTTCCCAGGGCTACTGCCCAGGACGGAAGGGTTAGGTCGGCCATCATAGTTGGTGATTCAATTATTAGGAATGTAGACAGTCGGGTGGCTGGTGGACATGAGGATTGCCTGGTAACATGCCTACCTGGTGCGAAGGTGGCGGACCTCACGCGTCACCTAGATAGGATTTTACATAGTGCTGGGGAGAAGCCGGCTGTCGTGGTACATGTGGGCACCAATGATATAGGAAAATGTGGGAGGGAGGTTCTGGAAGCCAAATTTAGGCTCTTAGGTAGAAAGCTTAAATCCAGAACCTCCAGGGTAGCTTTCTCTGAAATGCTCCCTGTTCCGCATGCAGGTCCCCAGAGGCAGGCAGAGCTCGGGAGTCTCAATGCGTGGATGAGACGATGGTGCAAGGAAGAGGGATTCAGTTTCGTAAGAAACTGGGGAACCTTTTGGGGAAGGGGGAGTCTTTTCCGAGGGGATGGGCTCCACCTTAACCAGGGTGGAACCAGGCTGCTAGTGCTAACATTTAAAAAGGAGAGAACAGTTTTCAAACTAGAACAAAGGGGAAAGCCAACAGTCGCTCATCAGCATATGGTTTGGAGAGAGGGATCTTCGAAGGATACTAATGAAGCATTAGAGTTAGGGCACTCCCAACAGAGAGGTTCCAATAAAAAGAAAAGTAGTCCATGTTCCTATAAATAAAGAATCACCTAAGCTAAAAGATTCCAAATTCTGCTTTTCAGTTGTCAGAGATAATGTTAATACAAACAAAAAACACTCTTTGAAATGTTTGTATGCTAATGCCAGAAGTCTAAGAAGTAAGATGGGAGAATTAGAATGTATAGCACTGAAAGATGACATAGACTTAATTGGCATCTCAGAGACATGGTGGAAGGAGGATAACCAATGGGACAGTGCTATATCAGGGTACAAATTATATCGCAATGATAGAGAGGAGCAACTTGGTGGCAGGGTGATGCTTTAAGTCTGGGATGGCATAGAGTTCTACAGGATAAAGATCCTGCAAGAGATTGCATACTTCAATCGCTGTCCCCCAATGGCCTCAGTCTGGATATTGAGTAGGTACACTTTGTTTAGACATGATTTTGTTTAGATATGTTTCAGTTTAAACATGATCTTGTATATGGACAAGTGACACAGTATTGTAAGCACTTCTGTATCTATCGCTGTTATCTATTATTGCGGAAATACCTTGTTGTTATGTGTCAGTGTTTTCTAACCATGATATGACTTCTCTTATACTGATTGGCCCACCAGCTTACCATATGACCCTATGTGATTGGGCATCACGTTTTAGTGCCTTGATTGGTGTCTTCGTTTGCCAGTTTGTTTACTTTCTGTAAGGGCTCCTGGTACTCATTGAATGCATTTGTAACAGTAATGTTGTCCCTTGGTGTTTAAACCCTTTTGTTTTGTCCTTTATATTATAACAACACTAGCCGTTAAGCCCGTAACAACGGGCTACATTAAAAAAAAATTTTCGGTCCATTTCCTTCCCCCTCATTCTCCCTCCCCCTCCTTCTCCCACCTCCCCCTCCTTCTCCCTTCCACCTCATTCTCCCTCCCACCTCCCGCTCCCTCTCCCCCTCATTCTCCCTTCCACCTCCCCCTCATTCTCCCTTCCACCTCCTCTCCCCCCTCCCCTCAGTCACTCCCCTCTCTCAATCCCCTCCTCTCCCAGCTCATTCACAACCCCTTTGGATGGAACAGACGGAAGATCTCCGGGGGAGGGAAGGCCCCTCCCTCCCTCGTGCATGCCGCTGCCACAGCCGCTACTGGTCCTTGCCGCCGCCACCGCCGCTGCTGCTACTGGTCCTTGCCGCTGCCGCTATTGGTCCTCCCAGCGCCATTTTTGTTAACAAGCAAACTCTGACCGATGTGCTCGCCCGCGCATGCGCGGTAGAGCTGTTCTCTACTGCGCATTTGCGGGCCGTCGGTCAGAGCCCATTTATAAGGTAGATTTTATTTTGTTTCTTTATAGTGGATGAGCTACATCCATATTGTCCCTCCCGATGCAGCCTTCTCAGCGAAACATGGTGTCTATGTCGAGGGATACTTTGATCTGAATACATGAATGTTTTAAAGATTCAGGAGTTCCTTTGATTAAAAATGAGAATCATAATTGATTTGAAAGCACATCTTTATTCAATTAAAGGATGATTACAGTTTCCACACTCTTCTGTATTTTTTATTGCACATGGAGTGTGGGCTTTCCTCCCTTTGTATCTTTCCCAAGTTAAATGTTAGACATTGATAAGACACGCTAAGAGAGAATTTGAAAAGAAGTTGGCTACAGAGGCAAAAACTCATAATAAAAACTTTTAAATATATCCTAAGCAGAAAGCCTGTGAAGGAGTCAGTTGGTACCGGTAGATGATCAAAGGGTTAAAAGAGCACTTTGGGGAGATAAGGCCATCATGGAAAGACTAAACAAATTCTTTGCTTCAGGGTTTACTGAACAGGATGTTGGGGAATACTGTTCTGGCGACGGTTTTCAAGGGTGATGATTCAGATGAACTAAACCAAATTATGGTGTACCTGGAAGATGTAGTAGACCAGCTTGACAAACTGAAGAGTAGTAAAGTACCTGAACCGGATGGTATACAACCCAGGGTTCTAAAAGAACAAAAAAAAAAAAAGAAATTTCAGACCTATTAGTAAAAATTTGTAACCTATCATTAAAATCGTCCATTGTTCCTGAAGACTGGAGGGTTGCCTATAACCCCAATATTTAAAGAGGGCTCCAGGGGAGATCCAGGAAACTAAAGACCAGGGAGACTGAATTCAGTGCATGAATAAACTGTGGAAACAGTTATAAAGAATAAAATCACAGAACATTTAGATAGACATGGTTTAATGGGACAAAGCTAGCATAGATTTACCCAAGACAAGTCTTACCTCACAAATCTCCTATATTTTTATGAAGGAGTTAATAAACATATGGTCAAAAGTGAACCGGTAGATGTTGTATATTTGGATTTTCAGAAGGTGTTCGACAAAGTCCCTCATGAGAGGCTTCTAAGAAAACTAAAGTCATGGGCTAGGAGGCGATGTCCTTTTGTGGTTAAAAGACAGGAAACAAAGAGTAGGATTAAATGGTCTGTTTTCACAGTGGAAAAAGATAAACAGTGGTGTGCCTCAAGGATCTGTACTAGGACAAGTGCTTTTTAATATATTTATAAATAATCTGGAAAAGGGCACGATGAGTGAGGTGATCAAATTTACGGATGACACAAATTATTCAGAATAGTTAAATCTCAAGCAGATTGTGATAAATTGCAGGATGATCTTGTGAGACTGGAAGATTGAATGTCCAAATGACAGATGAAATTTAATGTGGACAAGTACAAGGTGATGCATACATGTAGGGAAAAATAATACTTGCTGTAGTTACACATTGTTAGGTTCCACATTAGGAGTTACCACCCAGGAAAGAGATCTAGGCATCATAGTGAATGATACATTGAAATCATTGGCTCAGTGTGTTGTGACAGTCAAAAAAGCAAACAGAATGTTAGGAATTATTAGGAAAGGAATGGCGAATAGAATCGTGGATTACATAATGCCTCTGTATCGCTCCATGGTAAATCTGCACCTTGAACTGTGTGCAGTTCTGGTCGCCGCATCTCAAAAAAGATATAGTTGCACTGGAGAAAGTACAGAGAAGGGCTACCAAAATGATAAAGGGGATGGAACAGCTCCCCTATCAGGAAAGGCAAAAGAGGTTAGGGCTGTTCAGCTTAGAGAAGAGATGGCTAAGGGGGATATGATAAAGGTCTTTAAAATCATGAAAGGACTTCAACAGGTAAATGTGACATGGTTATTTACTCTTTAGCAAATAGCACATTTAAACAAATCAAAGACAATTCTTTTTCACTCAACGCACAATTAAGCTCTGGAATTCATTGCCAGAGAATGTGGTTAAGGAAGTTAGTGTAGTTGGGTTTAAAAAACATTTGAATATGTTCCTGGAGAGTATTAATCAATAGGGAATAGCCATTGCTATTACTGGCTTTAGTAGCTTGGGATCTATTTATTGTTTGGGTTCTTGCAGGTACTTGTGACCTGGATTGGCTGCTGTTGGACACAGGACACTGGGCTTGATGGACCCTTGCTCTGACCCAGTATGGTAAGCCTTATGTTCTTATGTAGTCTTCCAGCATCTTTTTGTGATAATGTCCCTTTCCATTCTGCTATTTAGATGTTGTTCTGAATGTGTAATGTGGGATTTAAGATAAATGGCCAGGCTGTTTCTGAAGTACTTGTTGTAGGTACCTAGTAATATTGTGACCCTGTTTGTTAATAAAAAGATGTTTACAAAAAGCTATCACCTGACACCTGATATATATTTGTATTTCTTAACCTTTATTTCTAGGGAGCTCTGGATGCAACGAGTGTAATCCTGTCTAGAGCCCTTAGATGGCAGCACTGCACTATGTGTGCATCCCGGGGGGGGGGGGGGGGGGGCAGAGGTTTCCCAGGCAACTGCTGGATTTCTGGGAGTCAGATACGCATTCCCTCCTGCTGTCACATCCCCAGCAGAAACTCCGGAAGAGCCCTGCATTACCTTCCTAAACTGGTGCCATGACATATTAATCTAGTCCTGGTTGTCTGGTGACTGTATTGTATTGAAAACTGTATGCATCCAGAATATCACTCGCATTATTTTTGGCCACCTGCGGGTGAACTGCGAGAAAAGGCCAAACAGTACAAAAATAGATATTCGACTAAAAAATAATACATCGTTACATAATAATGATGGCAGATAAAGACCAAATGGTCCATCTAGACTGCCCAGAAATTTGCTTATGGTAGTATCTGTGGCTCTGTACAGGTTAGCACCATGCGTTCTGTTAAGGGTAGTAACTGCCACTCCATGCAGGTTGCCCCCATGCGTTCTGTTAAGGGTAGTAACTGTTGCTCCATTCAGGTTACCCCATGTTTCTGTTAAGGGTAGTAACTGTTGCTCCATTCAGGTTACCCCATGTTTCTGTTAAGGGTAGTAACTGCCGCTCCATGCAGGTTACCCCCATGCGTTCTGTTAAGGGTAGTATCTGCCGCTCCATGCAGGTTACCCCCATGCGCTCTGTTAAGGGTAGTAACTGCCACTCCATGCAGGTTATCCCCATGTTTCTGTTAAGAGTAGTAACTGCCACTCCATGCAGGTTACCCCCATGCGTTCTGTTAAGGGTGGTAACTGCCTCTCTGTGCAGGTTACCCCCATGCGTTCTGTTAAGGGTAGTAACTGTCGCTCCATGCAGGTTACCCCCATGCGTTCTGTTAAGGGTGGTAACTGCCTCTCTGTGCAGGCTACCCCCATGCGTTCTGTTAAGGGTAGTAACTGTCGCTCCATGCAGGTTACCCCCATGCGTTCTGTTAAGGGTGGTAACTGCCTCTCTGTGCAGGTTACTCCCATGAGCTCTGTTAAGGGTAGTAACTGTCACTCCATGCAGATTACCCCCATGAGCTCTGTTAAGGGTAGTAACTGCCACTCCATGCAGGTTACCCCCATGCGTTCTGTTAAGGGTAGTAACTGTCGCTCCATGCAGATTACCCCCATGAGCTCTGTTAAGGGTAGTAACTGCCGCTCCATGTAGGTTACCCCCATGTTTCTGTTAAGGGTAGTAACTGTCGCTCCATTCAGGTTACCCCCATGCGTTCTGTTAAGGGTAGTAACTGCCATTCCGTGCGGGTTACCCTTATTTAAGTCTTTAGGGTCTGCAGTGTTTGTCCAATGTCTTTTTGAATTTAACTGTTCTCATCCTCACCACCTCTTCTGGGAGGGGATTCCAGGCATCCACCACCCTCTCTGTGAAGAAAAATCTCCTGATTTTGGTTGTTAGTTGTGCCCCTGGAGTTTCATATCATGACCGCTCTAGTTCTACTCTTTCATTTCCAGTGGAAAAGATTTGAAGTTTGTGCATCCTTGAATCCTGTCGGCTATCTCCCCTGCACCTCCTCTCCTCCAGGGTGTACATATTTAGATCCTTCATCATCTCCTTGTAGGTTTTCTGAAACAGGCCCCACACCATTTTGGTCACTCTTCTCTGTGCAAGGGCATTATCACCTCCCTTTTCCTGCTGGTTATACCTCTAAGCAGCCCAGCATCCTTCTGGCTTTAACTACAGCCTTGATGTCCCATTGCTTCGCTGCCTTCAGATCACCAGACACAAATGCCCCAAGGTCCCTCTCCTGGTCTGTGCACAATAATCTTTCGCCCCACCTAACATACAGCTCTTTTGGATTACTGCACCCCAGATGCATGACCCTGCACTTCTGGGCATTAAACTGCAGTTGCCAAATCTTCAATCACTCTTCAAGTTTTCTTAAATCACTTTTCATTCTCTCTTGGCATGATGTGAGCAAATAGATTTGAGATTTGTAGACGTATCGTTAACACCCCGCGCAGATCTGCTCAGGAGGTCTGATCCCCCAAATACCTGAGTACATTTACTCTGATGGGATCGCTGCCGCTCCTTTCTTATGTAACCCCTGGGCTGGTGTTCCATCACAAGAAGCCAAGGACCACACCTCAAATAAGGTTTAACCTACTAAAGTCCTCTCCTGAAGTTAAGTGAAATATGATATCCAAGGTTGCTGTAGGGGCGTGGGGGAGATTACTTCCTGGACCCTGAGCATTGTTTCATAGTTATTCCAACATTGTTGCATACAGCAGTAATAATCACACTGGAAGCATTTGGTAGTTTCCAACTTAACGTTTACCGATTAATGATGGAAATTTGATAAACATTTTACAAGTTCCTGTTATTTACATTTCTTTTGACAGCTTCAGATCTTCTAAAACATTTCTGACTTTCGGCTTCCAGTTAATGTATTCTGTTGCTGATGTCAATTGATATCTCATTTCTGATCCTGCCCAATTAAGGGGTTAGTTTTATTTGCTTATTTGGTATCTATAATACCGCTGATACCAAGACCTGCAGCGGCTTGCAAAGTAAACACACAGAAAAGTGAATTTTTAAAAGCCCGACATGCGCACTATTTAGGGGATGCGCGGATCTGTCGGGCTGGCGCGCGACGAGCAGATTTTAAAAGCTGCCGTAGTAAACGCCGTAGCGCGCACATCTCGAAAAATTTTCAAGAAGGGGCCAGGACGTGGTCTGGGCGGGGCATGGGCGTTTTGGGGCGTGCGGCTGAGATGTGCGCGTAAATACTTACGTGATCTGGCGCACACCGAGGCCCCCTGCTGCCCAAGTTTATACTTCTGCTATGGATGTCGTGTAAGTTATAAAATAAGGATAAATAGGCGGATCGGCGGGGTTTAAAGGGTCAGGAATAATTGTGGGAGTGAAGTCTATTAAACCAGTGAGATTTGGAAGACCTGTCTCTTAACTGGGTGAACTGGGGATGAACTGGTAAAACTGGAAATGGCGTCAACTCGTGCCCCTTTTAAAATCCATTGATTTATCCTTTTGCGTGCAGCCACTTTAAAATTTGGCGCACACGTACGTGCAGCCAAGCTATGGCGTGGATTTTAAAAGGGTTACGTGTGTAATATACGCTTGTAACCCTTTTAAAAGTCTCCTGTGCGCGACGAGCTTATTTTGCATAGGCTCGGCGACGCGCGCAAACCCTGGGACACGCATATGTCCCAGGGCTTGAAAAAAGGGGACGGGAAGTGGGCATGGCCAGAGCCATTTGCCGTTGTGCCCGGGATCGCGGGCCGGCTGTCACCGACGTGCGCAACCTACGCCTGCCCAGAGGCAGGCACAACTTAAAACTTAAAGGTAAGGGAGGGGTTAGGTAGGGCTGGGGGGTGGGGTTAGGTAGGGGAAGGGAGGGGAAGGTGGGGGGCGGAAGGAAAGTTCCCTCCGAGGCCGCTCTGATTTCGGAGCGGCCTTAGAGGGAACGGAGGAAGGCTGCGCGGCTCGACGCACACAAGTTGCACAATTGTGCACCCTCTTGCGTGCGCCGATCCTGGATTTTATAACATGCGTGCGGCTGCGCGCTTATGTTATAAAATCGGGCGTAGATTTGTGCACACCGGGTTGTGCGCACAAATCTACACCCACGCGTAGTTTTTAAAATCTGGCCCTATATGCGCGCATGTTATAAAATAGCCGCATCCCTGGGCGCGGGCCAACGGACGTGCACACATTACACCCGTGCGCCAGTTTGAAAGTTAACATAATGTAGTACATCAGGGATGATAAGACAAAACAATAAATATACTTATAAAAACATGGTTGGAAAGTTGAAAATTAAAAATAAAATAAGAGCATCAGCGGAGCGGAGCAGATAGGATCGCTCAAGCACAAGCTTGAAAATATCTGCTTAAGAAAAGGCCTGCTTCAATAGTTTGTTTTTTTAAAAAGTTTAGAACATTCAGTTCCCCTGAGCTGAAATGAAAGCGTGTTCCGAAAGACAGGTGCAGCGATGGAGAAAATACAGGTCTTAAAATGTTTTATGCGCAGTTATAAAAAAAAGCAATAACACAATTTTATGAGACCGATGATGGCCATGTTTCCCCGCAGCGCGAGGGGCTGGTGAGGTGTAAAGTCTTATGGCCTCTTGATGAGTATTATATAAGCTTGTTTCATTGTTATTATTTGAATAAGATCAATCCTTAAATGGCTTCTGCCCCAGGCGCAGGTAGAATGGATGAATGTTGACAAATTCCCAGATTCATTCCTCCACAGGACACCCCATCCATGCTTCCCTGGCTGAGAGACACCGCTCCTCTTCCCTACACCACACTGTGCCCCGTGCCTTGAGGGTACCCAGGATGTAAAAAGAAAACCTCAGCAAAAGGGCAAATGAAAAGCGAGAAAGGAAGGGATGGACAAACTTCCAATTCCAAAAAGAAAGGGTTGCCGAAGAGACATCTTAAGGTTAGGCAAAGACACTCTTTCCACTAGTCTAAACCTAGGCCTCAACCCTAGAGACCCAAAATTCCTTCCCTAAGAACAGGGCACAGCATAGTGACATGCTGCCCCAGAACTTAACAGTGAATTGTACTCCTCTGACTGGCAGAATAGGCTTAGGCATTCCATGAAGACGGAAGATATGTTTGATGAAGAGTCGCTAACTCCACGGCAGAGGATAATCCTGGCAAGGCTACAAAATGTGCCATTTTGGAGAAGCGATCGACGGTGACCCAAATTGTATTGTTCCCGTTGGAGAACGGTAAATCTACCACGAAATCGGTTGCTATATGTGTCCAGGGTTCATCTGGTGCTGGCAGGGGTTGTAACAGACTCCAAGGACGTCCGGCTGGCGTTTTTTGCTTGGCGCAACAGTGCAGGAACCCACATAAGTTTGTACATCCTTCTTCATGGTTGGCCACCAGTAATACCGCTGTAACATGGCCAAGGTACGACTCTGTCCAGGATGGCGTGCGCCCACTTCAACAGTTTCTTCCCTTGACTTCTATCCATGACTGTCTTCCCAACGGGTACAACATGAGTGGCTGCAAGAACCACCTTCTCGGGATCAATAATGTGACGGGGTTCGTCAGGCACATCCTGAGGGGAGAAGGATTGTGACAGGGCATCAGCCCGGGTGTTCTTCTGTCCCGGACGGTATTTCAAAAGGAAATTGAATCTGTTAAAGAACAGTGACCATGTTGCTTGATGGTGATTGAGTCATGTCTGAGGTACTCCAAGTTCTTGTGATCGGTGATTCCATCTATCTGATGTTGTGCACCTTCCAGCCAAGGACGCAACTCCTCAAAGGCCAGCTTAATTGTGAGTAACTCTTTTTGTCTCCGATTCCGTAATTTCTTTCGGCAGGTGAGAACCGCCTCGAAAAGAAGGAGCAGGGATGGAGCACATTGGATTTGTTGTACTGGCTCAAAACCGCTCCCACGCCGACGTCTGATGCGTTGACCTTGATGATGAATGGGCGATGCGGATCTGGATGGCGAAGGCACAGCTTCTTTTGAAAAGCCTCTTTGAGAGTCAGGAAGGCCGATATTTCTTCAGGAGACCAGTTAGCAGGGTTGGCCCCCTTTCTGGTCATTGCAATGAGAGGGACCGTCAATGATGAATAGTTCTTGATAAAGGAACGGTAGTATTTCGTGAAGCCCAAGAAGCAGTGCAGTGCCTTTACGCCTGTAGGTTGGGGCCAATCTCGGATGCTTTCTAATTTCTTGGGGTCCATCTGAAACCCGTTTTTTGAAACAATGTATCCCAGGAAGGGTAAAAACTCCTTGTGGAACTTGCACTTCTCTAGTTTTGTGTATAAGTGGTACTCCCGCAGGCGTCTTAGAACCTTCTTGATGTCCTCTTGATGTGTTTGTAGATCTTGGGAGAAGATCAGGATGTCATCAAGGTACACTACTACACATTGATATAGTAAGTCCCGTAAGATGTCGTTCATCATATTTTGAAAAACTGCAGGTGCATTACTTAATCCGAAGGGCATGACGCGATATTTGAAGTGTTCATCACGGGTGTTAAAGGCTGTTTTCCATTCTTCGCCCTCACGAATGCACACCAAGTTGTAAGCCCCATTGAGATCCAGTTTAGAAAATATCTTGGCTCCCTGGAGCCTGTCGAATAGTTTAGAAATTAAGGGCAGGGGATATGGTCCTTGTTGGTAATCTCATTCAGACCCCTATAGTCGATGCAGGGACATAAAGTGCCATCTTTTTTTCCCACAAAAAAGAATCCTGCACCAGCCAGGGATCTGGAGGGTCTGATAAATCCTTTTTGAAGGTTCTCTTGTATATAGGCGGACATGGCCTTAGTCTCTGTTGCGAAAAGAGGATAGAGCCTTCCTTTTGGAGGCTCAAAATTGGGTTTCAGGTTTATAGCACAGTCAAAAACCCTGTGGGGTGGAAGTACATCTGCTACTTGTTTAGAGAAGACATCCTGGAAGGAGGCGTATTGTGGAGGTAGGCCTGGTAAAGATGGTGTAGTGGGCATGCATATCATTGGAGAAACGTCCGTGAGACACCGGCCCTGACAGCCAGGTCCCCACCAGGATAATTCCAGCATTGCCCAGTTAAACTGTGGCATATGATCCTGTAGCCAGGGCAGTCCGAGCACCACCGGATGCATGGCCTTTTCTAATACAAGGAAGGGAATGGTTTCAGAGTGCAACGCTCCAGTGCGCAGGCCAATGGCCTGGGTAATCAGCAAAACTTCTCCAGGAAGTGGCTCTCCATGGATTGAAGATAATAGCAATAGTGTAGCTATTGGTGTGGTAGGAATCCGTAGATGTTCCACTAAGCGTTTTAAGATGAAATTTCCTCTGGCCCGGAGTCTACGAGGGCAAGGGTCTGAAACTCAAGACTTCCACAGATAAGTGAGACTGGTAGAGACGATGGAGGAGTTGGAGCGGTGAGGCCTAGGAAGAGTCCTCCTGTGGATCCTAGGTCTGTATGATTCCCAGACAGATGGGACAAGTTTGGATGGAGTGGCCCGATTGGCCACAGTACCTGCATAAGCCCCTGCGTTTGCGGAATCATCTCTCTTTAGAAGTTAAATGACTTTGTCCTAGTTGCATAGGCTCATCTTCTTCTATGGGAGCAGACGGTAGACTCGAGGCAATTGGCACAGGTTTAGGACGGTTAGCTCCCGGAACGGGCTTCCGAAGACTCTTAGCCTCTTGAGTCTGGTCTCGAATACGGCGGTCAATTCTCCCGGCCAGTTCCAGGAGAGACTCAAGGGTATCAGACAGATCACGAGTACCAGTTCGTCCTTTAAATGAGAGTTGAGACCCTCCATAAAGATAGCATGCAAACATCCTAGGTCCCAGTGTAGTTCAGATATTAAAGTCTTGAATTCAATCACATAGTCTGTTAGCAGCTTATTACCTTGCCGGATATGAAGCAGAGCAGATCCAGCGATAGTGTGGTGGGCCGAGTTGTCGAAGACAGACTTGAAAAGTTTCAGAAATCCTGATATGTCATTCAGGATAGGATCTTCACGTTCCCATAATGGTGAAGCCCAAGCCAAGGCTCTCCCCTCAAGTAGAGATAGGATATAGGTGGTCTTGGATGCTTCTGTAGGAAAGAGGGTAGGCTGCAGTGAAAAATGCATACTGCATTGGTTGACAAACCCTCTACACATCCGTGCTTCTCCTGTGAAGCGGGTAGGCAGGGATAACGGTACGGTAGTCTTGACAGTCACCACCAGAGTGAGTAATTCTTTCACTGGAGTTGCCGAAGTGTTCAGATGTGCATGCAACTGATTGAAAGCGGCAGCCAGGTTTTCCAGAGACTTTTGTTGCTCAGTGATCCGCTGGGCTAGGCCTCGACCAAGAGTCCACATTATGCCACAAACCCAACAGATTGCTAACTCCATGGACTCAGCTCCATGGAGTTAGCAATTTGTTGGGTTTGTGGCATAATGTGGACTCTTGGTCAAAGTGGCAATGGGGCCCATGGGGAACCACAACAGCAGGCTAGACTGCACGCGGACACAGGAAAGGAAGCTTTATTATACTGCTGTGATGAAGATGAAGATGATACTTGTCCAAGGAACAGTCAGTGCGGTAGTCCAGCGATATCACGGTAAGGCTCCAGATAGTCTCAGTAGTAATGTAGTTGATGATCTCACCCAGATGTAGTGAAGGTCTGGTAGTGTTCCGCAGCGCAGGATAGGCCATGAACCTGAAGGGTGGAGCGAGGAAAGCTTGGAGCGTAGTAGTACTCACAGGGTAGCAGCAATGATAGCTTCCTTCGGTAGTCGAGTGAAGAGAAGGACCCGTGGTCCGAGGTGCAGGATACCCAGAGCAGGATAGGTCCTCGAGGAGCGAGTACCTAGGAGCACAGAGGGTACCTGGAATAAACCAAATAAGACCCCCGAGGGGCGGGTGTCCTGAAGGTTAGGCTGAATAAAAGCAAGGGGCCCCCGAGGAGCAGGTACCCAGAGCTTCATTAGGTAGCAAAATACCCCGGAGGGTAGTGAGGAATCCAAGCGAGCAGCTTAGAAGTGGTCAGAGTAGCAAAACCGAAGTCCTTGCTAACTCATTGTATTGGGGCGGAGCGGAGGTTTAAATACCCGGAGGTACTGACGTCAGGCGGTGGGGCCGCCCCCGAGGTTCCTGCCATGACGTGCATAAGAATGTGAGCAGCGTACGCTCACGTGCCCTAGGAGGCCTCAGGAAGAAGCATGGCGGATGGGGACGCCCATGCTGGCTCGGAGACGCCGAGAGGTTCGGCAAACAGCAGCGGAGGCAGCCTCTTCCTGAAGGAGGAGAAGAAAGGTAAAAGACAGGTGAGGCAGAGCAGTCGCAGCCGACTGTGACCGACGGACGCAACACAGAGAAAAGACACTTTTCCTCTCTCTGGCTACAGATGCAAATCCTGTCTTTTGACTCCCAATAATTATAGACATAGTCAACAGGATGTGACTCCAAAGTGTTTATTATTCTTTGGTATTATTGTACCTCACCTTGAGCTTTGAGGAAAGCTGAGTAAAACTTAAATAAATAAACATAATTCCATACAGGCTGCATGTCACAGGAAACCGAGTTGTAACAGTTCTCAGTTTCTGTGAACTTAAGCTAAGATACTGAAGATTTTTGGAGCAATCTACTTATGCAGAGCTGTCCTTAATTCCTCTTACTACTCTGCAGCCAGTCTTACAGGCTTGACAGCTTAGTGCTCCATTCCTTTACTGAAAGGACACCCCGTGCTACTCATGCTTTGGAATGTAGGGGGTTCAACTGGAACCAAGTGCTGGAGGTTTCAACTGTGCCATTCAGCATGAACTTCCAAGGAACATCAATTCGCCCAGCATGGGAGCTGGATCGGGTCTCCCTCTTCCATGCTGGCTGCTTGCTCTAGCCCAATCCTCTATTTTCACAGCTCCTTCTCCTTCCCACTCTCTGATGTGGTCAGTTGGGTTTTCTGGTTAGCACATCCCAGACCCCACACATTGGATTACACCACTAGGAGTTTACAGGCAGGGGAATAATGGAACATACCACTTTACCGTTAACCTTAATTGAACCAAAGGTTAGTTACATTAAATCGGGAAATTTTCCCTTACTTTTGGACCTCCTACTAATACTGAGAACTTGTATCTCAGAATAGTGGCAAATTTTGAAATTTTTTTTTTTTTTCATATTTTTCATGTCAATGTTTTTTCTTGGTTACTCTGTTATATTATTGCAACATGTTTATCTTGAAAATATTGTAAAAGTTATAAATAAGAAAATATATTTAATACATTTTGGAACCCTTTGGTCTAGGGTTTCCTCATGGACCCAAAAGACCAGTCCTCAAGTTCTGGGCTTATGTGTTAATTTTCCTCCTGATGGTAACCCCCTCTGAAAATTCAAGAGTCCCTGTCAGGGGTATGGGGGGGGGGGGGGGGGAGAGATTACTTCCTGGGTCCTGAGCATTGTTCAATAGTCTATCCAATCTCTTGTAAACAGCAATGATAATCATGCTGGAAGTTGAATTGTTTTTTAACTTAACTTTTACTGATTAAGCATGGAAAGTTGATGAGATGATCCAGTTACAGCTCTTGTGCCTTACAGTCTTGGTACACAATTGATCTTCAGTAAATTTGAGACCTTATACTTCTAATTAATTTGTTCTGTTGATAAAATCAATTAAGCTATTTATTTATTTTAAAAACATTTATATACCGTCGTTCGCGTTTACAGCACAACGGTTTACAAAAACATTAAAACAATCAAAGAAAATACATCACTGTAAAAGAACATTGGTAATCTTAAAAGAGGCAAAAGGCAATAACTTTAAAAGATATGTACAGCATAGAAAAATCAAGTATGGTAGACTCACTGAAGTTAGTGACCTGTTTGTAGATTGTCCGTATAGGCTTGCTCAAAGAGCCAGGTCTTTAGGCCTTTCTTAAATGTTTTGAACTCTGTCTCCAGTCTTATTTCTGCCGGCATGGTATTCCAGATGCTTGGCCCTGCAATAGAGAGAACTCTATCCCGGACTAGGGCCAAATGAGCTGTGTTTATTGAGGGAACATGAAGGAGCCCTTTGTTTGCTGATCTCAATGATCTGTGAGGAGTGTGTAAATGAATTGGGAAGTTTAACCAGTCAGTTTTTTGTCCGTAGATGGCCTTATGCAGAATACAACAGGTTTTGTACCATATCCTCTGTGTTATCAGAAGCCAATGAAGGTTTATCAAAATTGGGGTGATGAGTTCACGTTTCCTGCAGTTAGTTAGGACTCTAGCCGTAGAGGTCTGTAGTACCTGAAGAGGACGTAACGAGGATTGAGGCAGGCCTAGTAGTAGTGAATTACAATAATCTAGTGCAGAAAATATAAGAGCCTGTAACACTGAGCGGAAATCATTGAAATCTAGTAGAGGTTTTAATCATACTCCTTTCCACTCAAGGGGGTAGTTTTTCAAGCTTCCTCCTAATGGCTGGCAAACAGATTCAGTTTCTCATGCCTTGGTCCGGTGACCTCAGAATGCCCCTCCTTTACCCCTTCCCTTGTTGGTACCCAGATGATGTGGATGTGGTTTACACCGGTGGCTACCACAGATCTTCCTTCTTCTCCAGATTCCTCTCTCCCTCTCTAGGACTAACAGAAGTCCATTGGTTTGCTCTCTGAGAGATGATATTCCTCAGAGGGGCCCTAGGGTACTCTGGCATGTTGGAAAAATAAAATCTTTAACCCGATATCCTTAAAAGAAGAAGGTTGGAAAATCTTCCTTCTCCTAAACCAAAAGGTACTTAAAGACATGGAAAGTTTTGCAACCCCCTCTACTTTTCCTAGCCTGGGACTCATCCTTAGAGAGCCACGAGCCCTTCCCTAGGAAAATAAATAAAATGCTGCCCCTAAAGAGTCCACACCCTAAAAAGATGGCCTGGATTTTATATACCCTGGGGACACTACCATATACCCTTCCACATAGGGGAGCTAGAACACAACACTATCACTACTTCTGTTGCCCCTGTGAACAGTAGATCCTTTAGGTTCTGTACAATTTGATAAAAGTGGAAGTGAATCCTGGTTTTCAAACTCATCCCAGTGCAATCTCGTGCTGGCCATCCGTTTGAAAACCAGTCCTGGAGATCATCAATGTCTGCAGCAGAGTTAGGCTAGCAGTTCAGAGAGTCTAGAGGTTGAAAACAGTGCCGGCGGCCATAGGCAGTTTAATGGAGCAGATTGTCTGAAAGCTTTAGGATGATTGAAGCGTGCAGGAATTTGGGATTTCATAATCAGAGAGTAAAGGAAATGAATGGGTAAAAAAGCAGACTCACACCCTGACCTTGAATATTGCTTTTCTCTCACTTGTGTCCTAGGCTGGACCTTTTATTAGACTGCAAAGATAAACAAATAATAATCTGGCAAAGTCCAGTTTCTTGGACCTGCAGAACAGGATGTGTGTGACGTGCTTTTTTTTTTTTTTTTAGTATAATGTTTGGTAATAAAACTTGCAAGGCCCATGCCATGATTGTTCATTTATGGAAAATGAACAATGTTCCCGCGAATATTTGCTGGGTGCGCCTTACTGTTCTGGGGGGGGGGGAGGTGGGGTGTCCCCTCATCTTGTGTAATCCCTCGCCTCGAGCTGCCCCCTCCAGGGAGCTGAGCGCCATCTTTCTTCCTCCATCTCTCCCCCATCTTTCTCTGCCCCAACTTCCTTTCATCGCCATCTCTTTTCTCACTTCATTTTAATTTATCCTGTTGCTCTATTCCTCTTCTTTGCCTCCCATCCTCTTCCTCCACCTCATTCCTTATCCAGTGCCCCCCTTTGAAGGGAGGAGACAAGATGGCGGCATGACCGGCGGTGTTTGATTTCCTCTCTCTAGTTTCCTCGCTTATGTTCTTTTTCCTTGAATGATGCCATCTAAAAGGAAAGGAAAAGTGAAGGGCTATCCTCCAGACCTCCCCATTCTTCCTCCCGGGATACCCTCTGTGGTTGAGGGCTCCTGGTGGTGGCGTTGGGAGGAGCAGATGAGCTGCCTAAAGCAGAGGTTTCACTCAGCAAGTGATGCTGTCTGATCGCGTCTGCGTGCAGAGCATAGTCCTCGGGGCTGGAGGAGTGTAGAAAGGGGGTGTACCCGTCCAGCCTGGAAGGGCGGAGCCAGCTTTGGTGGTTGAAGATCCATTGGGAGAAGGTTGAGAAGGAGCTTGGAGGAATTCAGGCTTTTCCCCAAGAACATTGTATGGAGGTGGCACTGAGTTTGATGAGTGGTCACTCTTGAGGCTATTTGGACTGCTCTAATCTGATTGGATACCAACTGCCTCAGTATCTGCTTCAGATATGTGCTTATTGGCCCAAGTTTCTGATGCTTTGACTCAGAAACAGGATGCCAATGTACTGGAATTCAATAGGAAGTTTGAGACTATAGAAAAGGAGATAGAGGAGTTAAAATCCTTGGATGCAGCTCTGATATGAGATATAGGGTTGCTGCGTAGGAAATCTGAGCGGATGAAAAATCAGTGGAGACATCTTAATCTCCATTTCTTGAACTTCCCTAGAGTTGCAGAGTCCTCTGCAAGGGCTACCATCCTTAAGGTTCTGGCTTCTCTCAGAGGCTAACCCACCACTCAACAAGATTTACTTTCTAACTGGAAGGAAGGATGGAGGGAGTCAGTGGGAAGGGCCTATTTAGTCCCCAGTTTTATTTGGGAGTCTGAATGGGGCGGCCTGGCTAGGGCAATCTTGTTGGTGTCTCTTGTTTTTGAGCAAGCCCATAATGCTATAATGCATCTGTATTCTCATAAAGCACAAGCATTATTTCTGGGTCAGAAAATCTGGATAGATTTCCAAGGTTACTCAAGAAAAAAGAAAATTGGTTTTGGCTAATCGCCAAGACACTAGAGCTCTTGGAGCAGATTTTTTTTCCATTGCCCCTGTAATTGTATTGTTAAATACACTAGAGCTAGATATCCAATTTTTTTTTGTCTGTTTCTTTATTTTGTCTGTTTCTTTATTGATTGTACAATGAGCACTGGAGACAACTGGAGAAATAGCCGGAGGATCTCGGTGAACGGATTATGTCTGGGTGATTGCATGTTAATGCCTCTTCCTTTTTTCTTTAAGCTCCTTATTTACTCTTTCTTTTCCCCTTGTATTTGAGGTCTGTTTTCCAATGTGTTTTGGATTCTTGTATTAATTACTGTACATTTGCTAGCAGGGTTGACGGGAACAAATGCTACGTGTCTGAATTGGTGAAATGCCATAAAGATGAAATAGCAAAAAATAATGCCCCTTTTCCTTTTCTTACTCTTTGCCAATGCTCCATTTCTCTCTTCCCCAGCTTTCACCCTCCTGCCCCTTTCCCCTGGCAAGTCCCCCTGCTTCTCCCCTTCTTCCCCAGCATCTGCCCCTTGCCTCTTTCACCCATTGCTGGCATCTGTTGTTCGCCTCTTGTCCCCCTCTCTCTAGCTGCTGCTTCCTACTTCCTGCCCACCCTTTCTCCAGCATCCACTCCTCCCCTCTTGCTCCTTCTTTCCTAGTATCTGCTCCTCCCTGACTCTTTCCCAGGATCTGCTCCCTGCTGCATCAGCTCTAAGCGGAAGGAGCCTGGCCAGTGACTGCCGACTTGGCTGTGCCAACTCTACAAGCAGCTTAAAAATCCACAGGCCAGCACTGTAGGGCCTAGCCCAGGTCACCCTTAAAGGAGCTGTGTGTGTGTGTGCGTGTGTGTGCCAACTGAACCAATCTGAGCAACGCAAGATGGATGCTGCAGACCTATATGGAGACAAAGAACTGCTATTATTCAATAAATGGGACATTGTCTGAAACTGACTGACATAACTAAGACACAACTTTAAGTGCCGGCCCACAAGTTTTGAAGTTGTTTACCGTGCTGGCAAAGAGGAGTCAGAGCAGTTGACAACTGCAGGATAGGCTGGTAGCACAACTCCTGCCAGGTCTTGTGTGGGCTGATGTGTGGCTCCTGGAAGAATGCCGCACAGCTGTGCACGCAGATATCTCACAGACTAGAAACGAACTTATGAATTTCCCCAGTATGACGATCCATAGCTTTCAAGAGCAGAAACAAGAAAGGAAATGGCACACAACAGTCCCCAAAAAAGCCAGACTGCAGTGCAGATTACATGACAACATACCATAAGGCCGTGACAAAGGCCAAGAAAAACATACTTCTTCCATTTCATCGTGCAAGCCCCAAACCCAACCAAGAACCTATCTGAAATAGTAAATGGCCTGATTAAAATCCACCACCAGAAAGTCACACCTCTAAACTAACAGCAGATGAACTTGCTTCCTTCTTTGAAAACAAGATCAAGGACTTTCGTTGACACCAACAAGACATTGCCCATCAGGCGCCAAAGATCAGTTTGACCCCACCAACTACACCAGACGTATGGGAATCATTAACCCAAATCACCAAGGAAGGTCTCGGAAGGACTCTGGCCATCTTACGTCCAACAACATGCTTCCTTCATCCACGCCTGTCCAAGTTAGTAAAGCTAGCAAGTGAAGGCAACCAAAATTATTAATTCCTCCCTAACTGAGGGCCTGCTTCCAACAGATCTAAAAGAAGCCATAGTGTAGCCACTAATTAAAAAAAAGATAAAGTTACTATCTGGTGTCCAATATCCCTTTCCTAGGGAAATTAATACAACTGAATGATGGGCTAGCAGATAAAAACTGGCTGAATCCATATCAGTCCAAATTCACTGGGATCCTCGGTGCCAATTCTGCCATCAAAAGAAGTCTAAAGAACATTCACCCACAGCAGACAGAGATGGACTGAGACATTTTGGCCCCTAGAAGCAGACTGGTAATTCGGTGTACCCCCCTCCCCCAGTGAGGTTTCAGTGTCCTATTGGTTTGTGCCCTGATGTCCCTCCCCACCCCCCCCCCCAAACACACCCACCCTTAAACCGGTTCTGGGAGCAGCTCCTGCTTTCCGGAACTCTCTCCCAGAAAGTTCTGATAAATGTACGACTACTCCCATGTCAGGAAGCAAATAAAAGCCTGGCTCTTTTGTTAAACTTTGAATGCCCATCCAGGAACTCAAAGATGCTTAATTGACTACGGAAATCTGCCTGGCATCATCTCAAATGCCTTAGACATATTGCTACAGACTAACTAACTCATAAACCAAATGAGGCAAAATATTAATCTTATGAGTATTTCAGCTGTGCTGATGGCAGAGCTTAGTTAGGGTTTGCTGATCTATTTCAAGTTTCATGTAGGTGTCCACCTTCATGGAGCGGAAGGATGTAGGGCTGTCATCTCCCAATTAAATAAAAAACAAAAACAAAAAACAAAACAGGGATGGGATCCATCAGGTCTAGAGGACACATATAAAGAGCAGGTAGTAAAATACTGCACGGAGCGGCAGTAGCCACAGAGGCATTCACGGAGCGGGATGCCAGTGGCCAGTGGTAGGTGTCCATATAAAGAGCAGGTAGTAAAATACTGCACAGAGCGGCAGTAGCCACAGAGGCATTCACGGAGCGGGATGCCAGTGGCCAGTGGTAGGTGTCCACCTTCACGGAGCGGAAGGATGGAGGGCTGTCATCTCCCAATTAAATAAATAATAAAAAAACCCAGGGATGGGATCCATCAGTTCTAGAGGACGCATATAAAGAGCAGGTAGTAAAACACTGCATGGAGCGGCAGTAGCCACAGAGGCATTAACGGAGCGGGATGCCAGTGGCCGGTGGTAGGTGTCCACCTTCACAGAGTAGAAGGATGAAGGGCATCCATCTCCCAATTAAAAAAAAGAAAAGAAAAAAAGAAAAAAAAACAGGGATGGGTTCATGGGCTTATAGGTATTACCAATTATTAGGCTTTTCAATATTTGATGATAGTTAATGTGACTTTCAAGGCATTCTTCACTTTCGGTGCATGTCCGGCATGACTCCTTGCTTCAATGACAGGGGAAAAGAAAAACTGATACTTCACACATTTCCAGCATTGCCCTCTGCTTCATGGCAGAGAGCTATGCTGCCGCTTACCCAACTAATCAAACTTAATATTTCACTTGGAAGCAGCTCCAGCACTGCTCTCTACATTAATGGTGGGGGTGAAAAGGGAATTAGAACATAAGGTTACTAAGAGCCAAGAGAAACAGTTAAGTATGAGAACAAATGTGTGAAGCTTGCTGGGCAGACTGGATGGACCGGTTGGTCTTCTTCTGCCGTCATTTCTATGTTTCTATGTTTCTATGTTTCTATAAGTTAGTCTTAAGATACCTTTTCACTGCCAAGTAGTAACGAGATTTTTGCTATACACATTTCCTTATCGTGAAGATGCAAATGAACTCTTATTTATAGGCTGCTGCAAAAAATGGGTAATGAAGCCAAGTAGTAAGTAAATAAATAAATGTATGGGAAATATTAGAGTCCTGGGCTGACCCGATGTGCATTTCCCAGCTCAGCTCTTCTGTTCCCCATGGGTCCCTAGAAGGAGTCCCACACAAGGGCGACACCTAATGGCTGGAAGTGGGGCCCATGACTGCAGGGTTGCCACTTGGCTTCGTTCAGTCTTGATTTTCCTCTACCGCATGCAAGGACCTGCAATTCTGATTTTCTTAGGTAGATCAACAGGACAATCAGAGCTACAAGTCCGTGGAGGCCATGTGGTAAAACCAGGACTGGATTAGCCTGTTCCTTATAATATGGAGCCAGGTGGCAACCTTACCTGGTGCGTGGGCACCTTGCCGAGGACTGTTGCTGTTTTGAAGGGGCTAGGACAGGGATAATGATTAATAGGGGAAAAATTCCCCAGGTAGCTGAAAATGAAGGCTTCTCGTGCCTGTTCTGATCTGATATGGCAGCCCAAAAAGACGCAAAAAGGAAACTGCTATGTTAAGGCTACGAGTGGAGGAGTAGCAAGCTGTGAAGCAGGGAAGCCAGGGCTGAAATCCCACTGCCAAGCCTTGCCACTTTAGTCTGGTCACTTAACCTTCCATTGTCTTGGGTTCAAATTTAGTACTAAGGGAGAAAAGCCTTAATGAATCTGGCCCTTGGACTGTAAGCTCTCCAGGGACAGGGACATGCCTACAGTAGCTGAATGCAATCTGCCTTAGAAGGAGCTGGCCGGTGCCAAAAGGTGGAATTAGAAAAACGTGGTCAGATTCAAGCAGGCGCTGTAGCACAAAGGTTCAAGCTGTATTATAACTTCTACAATGACATAGGTACGCATTATGGAAGGTGTCTGAGTATCCCTGTCACATCCCTCCTCCTGCCGGACATGAAGGGGGCTGGGGTGGGGACATTCAGAGATGAATGATGTACAAGGCAGAAGGATTTTTCAGCAGGAAAAAAAAGTTCTAGGCCAGGGGAGCAATGGTGTGAGGCTGTAAAGAGGGGGGGTGACATTAATCACAGAGAGGGCGAGTGGAGCAGCCTCCCCCGTCACACACTCTCGCTGATTTCTGCTAAATACCAGCTCAGGCTTGACTGCATAACTTTGCCATGAAGGTTGTGTAATACAGAGCAGAGCCTCAGAGTCCAGCAGGAAGGGCTGAGTGGAAGGAGGCAGTGGAGTTTAGGGTCAAACTGCACAGGAACAGTTTGTCGTGAATTATTGCCCAATGATAATTAACAGGCATACGTCAGCAGGCTAGGCAGTGCGGAAGTTCCTGGTAAGAATAAAAAAAAGAAGAATGGGGCACTGCAGACGGAGAAAAGCATCAAAGCTAGCAGGGATGTGAACACTGCGAGAGCCTTTATATGTGCCGGGCGGGAGAACCAGGCTGGGAATTCACTTTGTAGGGACCCTCTTGCATTGACAGGTTTTAGCTTGCAATGCTTCTTGCTGACTCTCAGGCCGATACGGTACTATTAGTTTCGGGGGGGTTGGACGCGCGTTTTCGACACACTAGCTTTACCCCTTTACCCGCGCGATTCACTAAGTAAAATGTGCAGCCAAGCCGCACATTTTACTTTCAGAAATTAGTGCCGACCCAAAGGTAGGCGTTAATTTCTTCCGGCACTGGGAAAGTGCACAGAAAAGCAGTAAAGACTGCTTTTCTGTGCACCCTCCGACTTAATATCATGGAGATATTAAGTCGGAGGTCCCAAAAGTAGAAAATAATTAAAAATTTAAAATCAGCTCGTGGGTTGAAAACCGGACGCTCAATTTTGCCGGTGTCCGGTTTCTGAACCCGTGG
This sequence comes from Rhinatrema bivittatum, assembly GCF_901001135.1. Classification (NCBI taxonomy): domain Eukaryota; kingdom Metazoa; phylum Chordata; class Amphibia; order Gymnophiona; family Rhinatrematidae; genus Rhinatrema; species Rhinatrema bivittatum. Next base: position 31,125,282 of record NC_042629.1, read on the forward strand.
CTGTCAGTGGGTCCGAGAACCGACGCCGGCAAAATTGAGTGTCAGCTGTCAAACACGCTGACAGCCGCCGCTCCTGTCAAAAAGGAGGTGCTAGGGACGCGCTAGTGTCCCTAGCGCCTCCTTTTACTGCAGGCCCTAATTAGCATATTTTTATTTACTGTATCGCGCGCACAGGGCACTGGCCTGTGCGCTCGCCCGTTCTCCCGCATTTCTTTCTGTATCGGCCTGCATGTTTCTATTTATACTGATGTATAATGTTGCCCCTGCACTCGCTGTTTTCTGTGGACAGCGTGGCCGGGGTCCTGATGCTTGCAACAAAGAGAGGGATCGGACTTTGGAGACGCACTGGGGGATGAAGAGAAAAGGGACAGGTGCTCCACAGTCGGACGGAAACTTTGCTACACCTAGATTTTTCCCACCATAGGCAGGCAGGGAGGGCTGTCGCAACGGATGGGCAAGAAGGGTGACTGCCCTGTGTGCCAAACCGGGGGGGGGGGGGGGCTTCTAGGCTCACAGACCTTCCTGTGTGAGCCTAGAAGCCCAGACAGGAAGGTGAGCACCAAAAGCAGCCCTTGCCCTGGGCGGCATTTTGTCCAGTGGCTGCCCTACTGGTAAGGCCTGTGCATAAATCCAGGCCTGCCCACTTGTTCATGCTGAGGGGGGGGGGGGGGGGGGGGTTTGAAGTGCTGTAGATAACTTTTACAAGTTTAATTTATGTCTGTGAGCAAATACATTTTTTTTTCCAAACACAACAATTCTCCCACTTTGGGTGCAGATTACACAACAGCTACTACATCTCCTTGTTTTGTTTTATATATATATATCATTTTTTGTATTAGTATCAACAGTCGAAACAGTTTGGAAGTTTCATTCCTCAGCTTTAAACTCCTTCCTGAAATGGAGGTCTCCGTCTGCTGGCATGCCCAGTGCCAGGACCTGAAAAGAGCCTGCAGGTAGGACGCATGCGGTGCCTTCCCCAGGCCTCACTTTCCTGCCTTACTGTAACTGTCCCCCAAGGGCCCTAGATCTCCACGTGGTAAGCAGCAGCAGCAGCATTCTTGCCAGGGCCCCATCGCTAGTAAGAGCCTGATGTAATAAGCTAGGTAATTAAAGGTTTCTGATCTCACATTACTAAAAGCTGAGCATTAAAACTGAGCCCCGAAACTCAGCGCATGGCTTCCTAACGCAGAAGCTAATCTTTCTAAAACCCCTGATGCCGTAAGCGACTGTCACGCTAATGCATCAAGCGTTTAAAAATGCAGAGAAACCAGAAAAAAAAAGGGCAGAAAGAGAAAGCTTAGCGCTCAGCACGAAAGGATTTATGCGCACAAGACGTGCTTTCTGCAGAGAATCGCGAAGGTCCTTGCTGCGCACTCACCCGGCTCTGACCCGAAAGAGCAGAGGCTGCCAGAACTGGTACCAGACAAGGAGAGAAAAATCCATCGTGACTTTATTAAGGTTGGAAGAAAAACAATTTTTATTTCGCACGCGTGGATGACAGAGCAAGATATTTTTTCCATGGCGTGTGGCCGCCTGGCACCATCTAGACTGCCCCCCCCATCCGTTTTAAAGTTTCTTCTAGAAAATTATCGGTGCAATTTATATACTTTCTACTCCCCAGTCTTTCTCATTGCATCAGCTGACTCAGACGTTATCCAGGTAACACTGGGGGAAGAAGGCAGGAAACTGATTAGGAAAAAAATCAATGAGTTCAATCAAAGGCACATGCTTAGGGCACCGCAAGGCTGAAAACGGTGAACACGGGAGGTGAATCTTTAGAAACCGGTTTTGTGAGAATTGGCGGCTACCCCTGAAGTCTGCCTGGCGTCTGAGCATCTGCCCAAGTGAAAGAAAACCAGAGGGAAGACATCTGGACACACTCGACGGCCTGTTTGGTCTTTTTCTGCTGTTATGTACTGGGACCTCCAGGCTGAGCCCCAGAGGCTTTACCTCTGCCCGGGGGTTAAATTCCCAGCACTAGGAAAACATGAGTTGGGCCTACAAATTTGTAACCAGAGCACATAAAATGAGAGCTCAACACCGGCCTCTCCTGTGTCCTCCGAAAACAGATGCTGCAATTGACTTGGCAGAGGGGCGAGGGTGGCATTTCTCAGGCTGGCCAGGGAAAGCACCACAGCACACATCTTGCCCCCGTGAGACTCCTCTTACTGCCCCCCTACCACTTCCCTGAACTGACAGATGCCTCTCTTGGATCCACACCTTTGGGATAAAGGCGGGTCTCGCACGCAAAAAAAACCTATTTTTAACAAAGCAAAACTTCCAGCAGTGGGAATCCACTGAACAATATTAGAATTCACTGCTTAATTCAGGGCTCACAGGCTCTTCCAGCCCTGAGGGTAGCAGCAACAACAGAAACACTCTTCCTCCAAATCTTCCCTAGCACGTCACAGCATAAGCATTATTTCCCACTCTTCCTCACATCCAGCACGGGATTCCCCTCACTCTGAGCCCCATCTCTGTACTTCTCTCATTTTCCAGGTCTCCATACGCCACAGCCGCAGGAAGCTCTTCCACTCCGAGTTCTGGTGCTTAAGCTACCCGGCAATCCAGCTTTTTCTCCCGCTCTCGTACCTTCACAGGATCCCACCCTACACCCTCGTCCCCGGTCCCATTGCCAACGACGACGCAATAGCAGTCTCCATAAAACTCTTTATTGTGTGGATAAAAGCAGCCATACAGGCAGGAACTTAAACATAAACACAGAGAAATCCTTTCTGCAAACTTCACATTAACCTCTGCCCTACATCCCCCCCCCCCCCCCCCACAGGCAAAGACTTCGTGCTGTTATCCCCCGCTTGCCACCGCTATCTCGCCGAGGAGGCAGCCCTCCAGCCTTCTGCTCCCCGAAGGTGGTACCCGCTGGCACCCCGCTCCATGAATGCCGCCGTGCCCACCGCCGCTCCGCCCACGTGCCGCCCCCCCCCCCCCCCCCAACCCCCTGGCCATCCTTGCAGGCCACGCCGATTTATTTACGCCACCCCCAGACTGGCCACCAGGGGCGGCTTGGCATATTAGGGGATCGGGCATCCCCCGGTGGGCCGGCCGCGCTAGTCACGTGGTGTCTCCCGATTCCCCATGCAGACCGGGCCCGGGGATTCCCCGGGCCCGGTCTGCATGGGGAATCCACCACTGCCGACCACCATCTCGGGTGTGCACCACGCACTGCACAGATCCATCACCCTCTGCCTATTAATAGGCTGACCAATAGCAACCCTGCTTCACGCGCGCCCCCCCCCCCCCCCCCCCCCTCACAAGCTTCCCCCTCTGCTGCCTGGAACCTGCTCCCTTCCCACAAACATCAAAGCTGGTGAGGGCCCTGCCCTAATAGGACCATTGACCCCTTACTGGGTCCCTACCCCAGCTGTGCGACCCCTTTCTTCTCTCCTTCCACTCCTGGAAAGAAAATGTCAGTTTCACGGGGGTGATCCCCCTCCCTCCATTCTTGGAAAGAAAACGCATTGCCAGGCACCTGCAGTCCACCTCTCTCCCTCCCGTCCACAGTTAGCCACAAAACCCCAGCCCAAATTTTGGTCAGCTAGGCTTAGGTGATGTAGTCCCTAAAATTAGCCGGTTTACCAGTCTTCGAGGTGGGAACAGTGTCAAAAGGTCCTGCTGAAGTCCAGATAGGCCACATCTATTCCTTTCCCCCACCTTCCCATCCCCATCCAGAACTTTCCTCACTTGAACTCCATCCAGCCTGTCTGACAGGATCTTCTCTGTGCAGCTCCAGATTGTCGGTGATCTCACAGGGGGGGGGGGGGGCTGCACTGTCTTATTTTATTATTTATTAGGAGGGTAAACCTTTCCATAGCTTTGTTCACTACCTCACAGGCGGGCCGATACAGAAAAACCCGCGGGAGAGCCAGCAAGCGCCCGCTCTCCCGACGCGTGCCCAGGCCATTCTTCTGGGCGCGCAATTCAGTAAAACAAAAATATGTAAATGAGGGCCCGCAGTAAAAGGAGCGGCGGCTGTCAGCGAGTTTGACAGCTGACACTCAATTTTCCCGGCATCGGTGCTCGAGCCCGCTGACAGCCACGGGTTCGGAAAACAGACGCCGGAAAAATTGAGCATCCGTCTTCCAACCCGCGGGCCGCAGGCAGATTTTAAATCTTTTTTATTTTATTTATTTATTTATTTTACTTTTGGGGCCTCCGACTTAATATCGCCATGATACTAAGTCGGAGGATGTACACTTCCCCGGTGGTGGCCAAAATGAATGCCTACCTTTGGCAGGTGTTAATTTCTGAAAGTAAAATGTACAGTTTGGCTGCACATTTTACTTTCTGTATCGCGCAGGACTAACTAATAGGCCCATCAACATGCATTTGCATGTTGCGGGCGCTATTAGTTTTTGGGGGGTTAGCCTCACATTTTCGACGCGCTATTACCCCTTACTGTATAAGGGGTAAAAATAGCGCGTCGAAAACGCACGGCCAAACGCGAGCTAACTTTACTGTATCGGCCCGTCAGGTAGGAGTGGTTACCTGCTTCCTTCCTACCTCCCTCCACTCTCCTGCAGTCTCTCAGAGCCTAAGACAAGTTAAATAGAGAGGAGGGAAGGGAAGCAGCACTGGGGGAGGGGAAGAAGGAGAGAGATACAAAAAAAGGACAGATATGAAAACAGAAGGGAGGGATGGGACAAAGGAGAGGCAAACGGAGGGGGAAGAGCCAGGAATCAGGAAAAGGCAGATAAGGTGAAAGTAGGGGAAGAAACTGCAGATTGCCATTTTTTTCCTAGTCATGCTAACAATTAGAAAGCACGTATTGAACGATGTGGCTTTCTGTTTTCCTGTCTATGCAGGTAATTTAAAGTGATGTCTGGGAACATCCAGTCCTATATCCTCTCAGCTTTCCAAAATGACTGAACGCCACCCAAAGAAAACGAGGGGAGGGTCATTTTTCGCTTGACCTTCTTTGGAGCTTCCATTGACTGGGATTACGTCCCTGTTGTCGGATAACAAACTGGCACTCTCCTGTTTGTTGAAAATAAACATTGCAATGCTATAAATGAGAAAGGAGGAAATGGCTTGCTGTAAATTCACGGATGGCTGGGTTTCTGGGTGGAGCGGGAGGTATTCCCACGGCTCTTCTGCAGCACCTTGAGGCCCTCCCCCCATCCCAAATCCGGCCCCCCAGCTCTGGCACCCCTTTCTTCTCTCCTGGAAAGAAAAGCAGTTGCTTACTTGTAACAGGTGTTCTCACAGGACAGCAGTTTGTTAGTCCTCACATATGGTTGACATCACAGGATGGAGTCCAATCACGGAACACTTTTGTCAAAGTTTCTAGAACTTTGACTGGCCTCTACTGGGCATGCCCAGCAATGCACTGACCCTGCAGCCAGTAGGGGTCCCCCTTCAGTCTCGTGTATAGCAAGAAATACGTGCGAAAAAATAAAATAAATCGCAAGCGAACCCAACTCCGCGGGGTGGCGGGTTTCGTGAGGACTAACATCCTGCTGTCCTGTGAGAACACCTGTTACAGGTAAGCAACTCTGCTTTCTCACAGGACAAGCAGGATGGTAGTCCTCACATATGGGTGAGTAGTGAGCTGAGGATGCCCGAGCAATGCACCGAATGCACCCAAAGACGTGCAACAGGCACAACAACAGGAGTGAATTTGGGTGGGAGAGCATCCTGAAAACTCTGAATGGGTCACTGGTAGGATTTTGGGTAGTTAAGCTGAGAATAAGTTTTGTAGGATAGACTGTCTGCCAGCCTTATCCAAGCAATAATGGGCTGCGAAGATATAGAGAGAGCTCCAGGTCGCAGCCTTACATATATCAACAAGTAGCACCGAATGAAGGTGTGCCACTGAGGTTGCCACGGCCCTGTGCTTTCACACGGTTTTGTAGCTGAATGCCTGCTTGCTGGTAGTAAAAGGAGATGCAGTCCGCCAACCAGGAGGAAAGGGTCTGTTTTCCCACTGGATTTCCCAATTTGATGTTATCGAAAAAACCAAATAATTGAGTGGACTTCCTGTGGGCTGAAGTGCGCTCTAGATAAAAGGCTAGGGCACATTTGCAGTCCAGGGAATGTAGAGCCTGTTCTCCTGGGTTTGAATGGGGCCTTGGAAAGAAAGTAAGTAAGATGATGGATTGATTAAGATGAAATTCCGACACCACCTTTGGTAAAAACACAAGATGTGTATGGAGGACCACTCTGTCATGCAGAATTTTTGTGTAAGGCGGGTAGGTGACTAATGCCTGTAACTCACTAACGGGCCGATACAGTACGGATGCGTAAGAAAAAGTGCCCGCTTGTTTGACACGCGCACATTTTGGTTCACAAACCGCTCGATTCAGTATTCAAATTAGGCTCAAATCCAAGCGGCGGCAAACGAGCGTCCAAAGCGCGTCAATGAAGCGGTAGGCGTTCGCAATCCATTTTACTGTATAGAGCAGTATACAGCGCCTATACAGTATCCAGGGTGCGCTGGTACCTGTCATTTCAAATGTCATTTCAAATGTCATTCCACCAGGTAAGTGGATGGTTCTTTTCTACAGACCCCGCATGGACACCGGGGCCACTGCCCTGAGCATCCGGACGCCCTCTTGTTCGGAGGCCACCCCCAACCCTCCACGTCCGGGCGCTTAAGGACGTGCAAGGACATTCGGGCGCCTGTGAAGGTCGGGGCCTCCGAGCATGGACGCCTGGAAAGAGGGGAACACTGCCTTCCAACGTCCATGGCCGCTGCCTTGAGCGCCCGTCCGGACGTCCAAAGTCGGGGCTTCCGTCCATGGACGTTCCCACCTCTATCTGGGTGTCCATGATCGGAGGCCCCACTGCCTTGAGCGCCCATCTGGACGTCCAAGGTTGGGGCTTCCGTTCATTTATTATTTATTTATTTATTTATTTATTTTTATATACCGATGTTCCTGTATAATATACATATCACACCGGTTTACAAGGAACTAAAACTGTCGCCTCGGGGGCAGAATACATTGAAACATAATAACAGTAAATGGATGTTTCATGGATGTTCCCGCCTGTATCCGGGCGGCCATGATTGGAGGCCCCGCTGCCTTGAGCGCCCGTCCGGACGTCCAAGGTAGGGGCTTCCGTTCATGGATGTTCCTGCCTCTCCGGGCGTCCATGATCAGAGACCCCACTGCCTTCCAACGTTCATGGCCGCTGCCTTCAGCGCCCGGCTGGATGCTCAAGGCAGCCAGACGTCCATCCGAATGGAAAAGATCGCCAGAGCCAATATATGCATATTGTCCATGATGCTGTCTGGTCCGAAGCTGACTGAACACCACACTAACACCAGGGTCAGGGTAGGCGGTAAATATAGAGGTTAAAGACGCGGTAAATAAGCTGGTTAAAAACGCGATAATTTGGGCGTGCGTTACTGTATCGGGGGGAATAGCTAATTCGATCATTAACATATCATATACATGCGGCGGGCGGAAAGGGATAAGCACTAAGGACGCGTAAAAGCCGATACTGAATCGTGCGTCTGTCTTGCGCGCTCAAAACGTGCATCCAAAGAAGGTTAAAAACCGGGCAACCGCAGCCGCGCTTTACTGTATCGGCCCGTAACTCTGCGAGCGGATGATATAGTGAGAAAAAAAAAGTACTTTCCAGGTGAGATAGCGGAGATTGCAGGAGTGGAGAGGCTCAGAGGTTTTATGAGCCACCCTAAGACCACGTTAAGGTCCCAAGCAGGGGCCGGAGGGCACAATGGAGGTTTCAGGTGGAGCAAACCTCTCATGAAGCGTGTGACTAAGGGTTGTGTCGAAATAGAGACATCTCCTACTTCATTGCGGAAAGCGGCTACCGCACTGATATGCACTCTTATAGAGGAAGTTTTCAGGCCTGATTCTGACAGATGACTAGTTATAGTTATAATCTTTGCTGCAAAAAATCACTATAAATGAGACCTTGCTGTAAATTTTAACTATTAACATTTTTTAACCTTTATTCATTATCACAATTGTTCGGAAAAATTTTTTTTGTTTTTTATAATAGAGAGAAGACTTCAGTATTGGCAAGAGATCCAAATTCTCAGAAACTTCCTATGAGCCAATTGTTACAGTCACTGGTCTTTTACTCTCTTAATTTCATTTTTTGTTTTTTGTAAAAATACTTGAAGTCATTTTCTATTGGTTACTGCTTCTGGTACTTCTGTGTTTCCAATTAAAGTTCTTATAATGTCTTTACTGATTTTTTCTTTCACACAGCCATTGTCTTTGATATCTGCAATTGAATTTTACTTCAACCCTTTTTAAGTTCTAGACGGGAAAACTTCACACTGTTTCAAATTGCTTTTCATTTAACAGAACATAATTCTATATGTCCTGTAACGGGTACTTTGTTCCCGACAAGATCACGACAAAATTTAACAGCAAGGCACTTATCTTTTTGCTTGTTTTAAATCGTTTTTTCTCATAACAGCATTGCCGTGCCTTTCGCCAATGTGAAGTACTAGTTGGCTGCCGCCAACGTGGCCAACGTTTCGCTTCAACGCTGCATCAGGGCGGACTAATTTTGTCGATACCCTTTCTGTTTGATTGTTGGCAATGCTGTTATGAGAAAAAACGATTTAAAACAAGCAAAAAGATAAGTGCCTTGCTGTTAAATTTTGTCGGGATCTTGTCAGGAACAAAGTACCCGTTACAGGACATATAGAATTATGTTCTGTTAAATGAAAAGCAGTTTGGAACAGTGTGAAGTTTTCCCATCTAGAACTCAAAAAGGGTTGAAGTAAAATTTATTACAGATGATTTGCTGTGGTGAAAGCTTATAATCATGGTAAAGGCTTGCAATAATTGAAGATATTACTACATGAAAGATTTACATCATTTGCAGATATCAAAATCAATGGCTGTGTGAAAGAAAAAATCAGTAAAGACATTATAAGAACTTTAATTGGAAACACAGCAGTACCAGAAGCAGTAACCAATAGAAAATGACTTCAAGTATTTTTACAAAAAACAAAACATGAAATTAAGAGAGTAAAAGACCAGTGACTGTAACAATTGGCTCATAAGAAGTTTCTGGGCTGAAGATGGCCGCACAGTGACTTTGGCCAGCGTGAGGCTATGTGGGTGAAACATTTTTCTCCTGCTAATTTTTTTCCTCTTGAATGGGAAGAAAGCAGAAGCCGAGGGGGGAGACCTACCCTGAGGCCCCCAAGACACCGCTACTTACCGGACCCATGGATGCCCACGTTGTCCGCGGAGAACATCTGCAAGCGGGAACACAGCCGCTGGAGAGTGGGGGAGGGGAAGATGAGCTCCCCTCTCTCCCTGGCTCATTATCACCTTTAAGTCCCGCCGAGGGTATACTGCCGAGGAATCCCGCAGCCGAGAGAAGCACCACCGGAACGGCAGGAAAAGCACCGGACCAAAGAGTCGAGGAACTGTTCCTGGCAGGGACCATAGGAGGTGTGGCAGCAGCGTTAAGCCCAGTTCTTCTGGGGCAACTCGACGAGGAGGAAAGACCAGTGCTGAGAGAGACGGGAAGAAGCGAAGATTCTCTTATGGCTTCTTTACTTGCGAGTGAGGTAAGAACTACCGTTTTTTTTCCTTGGAGATGATCTGGGAAACTATAACAGATATGAAAACTTCTATCTTGCATTTACTGCAACCGATAAATACTAGTCTACAATCTGTGGAAGAGAAAGTAGAAATACTGACTCAAGCAAATGTAAACTTGGAACAGCGAGTGAAAATAAATAGTGAACAGATTAAAGAACTTCAACAAGTACAGCCTGTGATGATAAAGGAAAAGAAGAATATGGCAGCAAAGATGGAAAATATTGAAAATCAATTAAAAAGTAGGAATTTAAGATTCATTAACTTTCCGCAAGTACCTCAGGTATCTCCTAGAGAGACTTTTAGGAGATACCTTCGGGAAGTGCTTCAAGTGGAAGAGTCAGCTATTCCACCCCTCTCGAGAATATTTTACCTGCCAAAATTTAAGAATCAATCTGAACAACGAGAACTAGTGCATCAAGAAAATCCAAGAGTTGATTACCAATAGATATTTCGGCATTATTAGAAGTATCAGATACTGAACAAGCTACTCCTGCCACTTTAATCATCACTCTGGCCTTAGAGCCAGACAAGAACTAGTTGCTAAGACTATGTTTAAGACAAAGGAATGTAGTCTTTTTAGGTTGTAGAATAAGGGTGTTCCCAGACATATGGAAAGATACTCAAAAGAGAAGGAAGGCGTTCCTTCTCTTGAAACCACAAGTGCTGTTAATAGGGGGGTCCTTTTTCCTCAAGTACCCGTGTAAATGTATTATAAAATATGCAAATAATACTTATACGTTTTTTGAACCCCCACAGCTTACACAATTTCTTATAGGGAAAACTCCGCCAACGCCCGTAGGTAACAATACTGTGTTAAGTCCCTCATAGAAACAATAGGTTCTCTGAAACTGTGTATGATTTCCTTAGTAAGTAAAATACATTTGAGGTTGTGAAATCCTCCCCTGAATTCTGAGGACTTAAGAGAATTTGCATATTATTATGTAGAAATATTGTTCTCCTTTATCTTTTACTTTTGTATTCTCTGTGTTTTCCTACAATTTATCTTGTGACTGCTTTGTTAAAATGCATAAAGAAAAAAAAAAAAAGAAGAAGAAGTTTCTGGGCTGACTCCACAACCACTGAATGATGATCCAGCTGTGGCTTTTGGAAGCCATGGGCTGTCTGTACCAGGTAGGTGGCATCCGTTTTTCAATTCACCGGTGGTACAGATCCTGGATGCTCCCAATTTCTCTTCAGAAGGTCCTGGAGAACTTCATGAACAGATATGGACATGATCTCCTTGGGTGCATCTACGAATTGGAGAACTTCCAGCATTTTATGTCTGGAATCCTCTTCTGTCTGAAGTTGGAAAGGTATGGCTTCAGACATTTCCTTTATAAACAGGCCGATACAGTACAGTGCGCTACGACGGAGAGCACTGTTAGCCTAGTCTTGGACACACGTTTTCCCTTACCCCTTATTCAGTAAGGGGAGGAAAACACGCGTCCAACCCGTGGCACCTAATAGCGCTGATGGCCCTATTAGGTATGCGCGCGGGATACAGAAAGTAAAATGTGCAGCCAAGCTGCACATTTTACTTTCAGAAATTAGTGCCGACCCAAAGGTCGGCGCTAATTTCTTCCGGCACCGGGAAAGTGCACAGAAAAGCAGTAAAAACTGCTTTTCTGTGCACCCTCCGACTTAATATCATGGCGATATTAAGTTGGAGGTCCGGAAGAGTAAAAAAAGGTTAAAAAAAAAAAAAAAATTTAATTCGGCCCACGGCTGTCAGGCCGAAAACCGGACACTCTTGCTGGCGTCCGGTTTCCGAGCCCATGGCTGTCAGCGGGCTCGAGAACCGACGCCGGCAAAATTGAGAGTCGGCTGTCAAACCCGTTGACAGCCGCCGCTCCTGTCAAAAAGGAGGCGCTAGGGACGCGCTAGTGTCCCTAGCGCCACCTTTTGCCCGGATCTACCACCGGACCTAATTTAAATACTACATCGCGCGCACCGGCGAGTGGCCGGTGCGCGCGCCGGGAGAGCAGGCATTCGCCCGCTCTCCCGCGGACTTTACTGTATCGGCCTGAAAATTAATAAAGGACAGGTCCTCTGGAGGAGAATGTCTTCTCTCCTCAGGGGGAGACAGCTCTGAAGGTAGATCCTCAGAATCCTGGGAAGAATCATCCGACCATGGATCATAAGGTAGATCACCGGCTCCCATAGGATCTCCAGAGGGGAGTAATGGTGCTATTCCTGAAGGACCAAGTCTAGGCACCAACAGCATTGATGGTGGCACTGAATGCATCAATGGAGGCACCAATTGAGGACGATGCGGCACCGATGGAACCGGTGACATCGGGTGAGTCGGTGGCAAAATCCCAGACGGAGGTATGGGTATCGGTGTTTCTTCGTCATCCGACGACAGAGGTATTGGCGTGGAAGGCGGTGGACATACCGGTGTCCTCGGTTCCAGCGGTGGAAGAGCGCCGATCAGCACATCCAGTCTGCCTAGAAGCGTTGCAAGCACAGTGGGCATCAGGTCGGTGACTGGGGCTGGCATTGGTGTCGGCGCCGATGGAGGCTGGAAGCCCTGCAGCACTTTACCGATGGCCTCTTGGATCATCCGATCCAATTCCTCGCAGAAGCCTGGGGCATGTAACCCCAGCTCTGGAGTGGGAGGCAATAATGGCGTGGCTGGAGGTTCCACCGGTGAAAGTGGAATCGCGGCTCCCTGTACCGATGAAGGTGGGGAACGCCTCTGTGACCTGGTCGCAAAGGAGGATGGGGCCTTCTCTGGATGGGATTTCTGTTGCGTCCATCAGTGCTAGATGGCTTCACCCTGTTTGCCTCACCTTGTTTACGGCTCCTCACACTTATCTAGGAAAGATGGCTACCACCGCACCTATAAGCCGACCTCTCCGGCATCCCCGGAATGGCTATGGTGCAGCCTCCCGCCATGCTCCTCCCAGGTACCTACTAGGGTGCGCGCACACGCACCACCCACGTCTTTATTCCAACCTTGGCGCGAACCTCGGGGGCATTCCCCTTTGCTGACATCATGCCATCCAGATATATAACCTATTCTATTTGCTAGCTCATTGAGTTAGCAAGGACTCAAATCTGTTCCTGTCTACACTACTCTGCCGCTTCCGTGCTGCCGCTGAAAGCTCTCTCTCTCTGCCCTTCGGGATAACTGCTAACCTGGGTACCCGCTCCTCGGAGGCCCTCTGCTTTATTTCAGGTGCCTTACAGGGAACAGGTACTCGCTCCTCGAGGGCCTGCTCTCCCTGCCTCGGTGCCTGCACTTTCTTCTTCAACCTGGTGGAATCGCATACCTACAGCAAACATCTAGTGAGTAACTCTCAGCCAATTTCATCCACAGTACTACCTTGCTGGGAAACCTGCTTCGGAACCTCCCTATACCAACAGGGTGAGAAGGGCTCCCTCTGCCGAGGTCCCTGATACTGCTACTACCAGACTGCCTCACTACTGCCATCTCTGGTGGTACTCTTCAAGCTGTATAATAAAGAACTAACTGTGTTTGTGCGTTCTGAATCTAGCCCAGTACTGTGGCTCCCCATGGGGCTCCTCCCCGTGGGCGTGGTCATCTGCCACAGTATCCAAGGATCTACCCAAACACCGCTTAACCATAACAATTTCTTTGCTGGTGGCTCTGTCAACGCCGATGCCAAGGGTTGCCTGGATCAGCGGACTGAGCCTTCCGTTGACGGTGTCAACGTTTCTTACGATGGTCTCCTCGGTTCTTCTCCTGAGGCGATGAGGAAGAAGTCGACACCTTCAGAGTAGTGGATGCTGGTTGGGCAGCACCAGTGTCCCGCTGCTGGCAAGAGGTCAATGGCACCGGCTCAGACGATGTCGAAGCGGTCGATGGAGTCAGGGGTTTTGACTGAAAAAGAAACTCCATCTTCTCTGAGTGGGCTTTATGGCCCTTCGGTGTCATTTGGGCACATTTGGTGCAAGTTAGAATGTCATGGTCTGACCCCAAACATAATACACAAACCCTATGCGGGTCTGTGATAGACATTGTCCGAGGACAGTCGGGGCACTGACAAAAACCCGATGCCATGGCTTCGACAAATATTTAGCCGCAGTGCGGTTGATGGCCGGTAGGCCCCGAAGGGAAAAACTTGACGGGAATCAACCGCAAATGAGGGTAAAGCCTTACCTTTCGACTGTGGAGTACGGTATCGATAGGGGGATCCCTATGGGGTAGAATTTTTTTGAAAATTTTGAAAGAAATTCCATGAGGAAAATTCCTGTCAGGAATCTCTGCAGAGCTCCTTATCCCGCGTGGCTACTGCTTCGCGGAAGAAAGAGACTGAAGGGGGACCCTTGCTGGATGCAGGGTTAGTGCCATGCTGGGCATGCCCAGTAGGCGCCAGTTAAAGTTCTAGAAACTTTGACAAAAGTGCTCCGTGATTGGGCTCCATCCTGATGATGTCACTCATATGTGAGGACTAACATCCTGCTTGTCCTGTGAGAATGTCAGTTTCATGGCAGCGATCCCCATCCCTTCCTCCATTCTTGGAAAGGAAACAAATGGCCAGGCAGCTGCCGTGCTCCTCTCTCCCTCCCTTCTGAGGTTAGCCACAAAACCCAGCCCAAATTTTGGTCGGCTAGATTTAGGTTAGATATTCAGCTAAAAACCTAGCGGGCTGGGTTCAGCTAAATGCTCCCTACCATTAGCCAGTTCTCTTATCTGCTAATCGGGTCTTAGATGATATTCAATCTCCATATTTACATGGAGAATGATTTTAATCCTTGGACTGTCTTTCAAGTTGCGCAAAGAACAGGTATTTCTGCTAGGTTAGTACATACATTTTTAAAATGATAATGTGTAGGAATCAACAGGTGGCCGTGGTCTGCTCCTGCCAGCTTTATGCTTTGGACTTATTATTTGTAACCCCATTCCTCTTTTCTCTCCCCATTCCCCATGTCGGTATTGCAACCATGGGGTGCCTGTGAATATTCCTATCTGAGCAAGGTCCAAAAGATCGGAATGAGGTGAGTCCTCCATGGCTCTTGGACCTGGTTCTGCTCCAGTTACCTAGACTTCGCCCTTTCCAGCCGTTGCCCTGCTCAGCTATAATCAGAACCAGTTCCCCCCATCACTCTTTATTATCCAGGCTGGGAAAGAGCCAGCGCCGCCAGGCTGGAGCAGAGTGGGACCGGTAGAACCAGCACTTTGCAGCACAGGACCCTAAGGGGTGCTGCAGTCTAGAGCGGGAAGCTCCTCTGGAGTTAAGATAATCACAAACCTTTCTGCTTACTCAGCCCTGCAGTTAACAGGCAGGCTAATTATAGCTTTTGTCTTCCTCTTTTTGGAATCTGTGTGTCAGTAATTGAGGAATGCAAACAAAGAAAAGAACAGAGTCACTCCCATGCAAGGCAGCAGTCTCCTCTTATGGATATTCTGCACTTCTCTCACCTGGGCAGAGCTTTCGCTGGGCCAGGCTTGTTCCACTTTTCTAGGAAAAAAAACATTCCTAGTGCAAGGGCATAAACCCAGGCATGACTGAGCCTGCTGCAGGTAAAATGGAATTAGCTGGTGGCCAGGAAGGCTCCCTGCCTGTCCCAGCAGGAGGCTGTGAGATGTTTGGTAGGGATCACGTGGACAGGCAAGTCAGGGGACAAAAAGAGAGTCCCGTTTTTCAATGGTAAACCTACCGGAAATCAGAGTGCCCGTAAAACCATTACCTGGGGTTCGGGTGAAATAGAGGGACTCTACGCCTTGCCCTGCCCCCACCCCAAGTACTGCAAGGACAGTGCATCTGTGCTCCTGGGGGCTGGGCTAGGCAGGAGAGAAACTCCCTGGAGGTTGTAAATGAAGACTCACAGTGCGGCTGCCCAGCAGGGGCTAGTTCCGACTGAGGGGGAAGCCCAAAAGGAGCAGAGGGAAACTGCTGGACTCGGGCACGAACCATTAGGAGGCACCGAAGAGCAGCCATGTGGGGCTGCGAGTGGAGCCCATCCCGGCTCGCGGCAAAGAGGAGCAGAGATTCGGCGGGTCAGTGCCCATCCTGCTCGCGGCCCAGAGAAGGACACGCGCGGCGGGCACGAATGAGGTCAGAGTCCGGTCTGAGACTGGGGGGGGGTCGGGCGCAAGGCAGAAGGTTCAACTAGGCCGCTTAATCCCCTTGCACCGCCCCGACTTCCCTCCCAAACGAGCCATATCCACCGAACAAAGAATGCTACAACAGACAGAATGGCAGGCAGGAGGAGGTGCCCTATTCTGCCTCCACCACTCGCTGTGAGATTTCAGCTTCCTATCATAAGCTCTTCGGAGCAGGGACCTCAGTGTGAGGTAACTTTCCAAAAAATGAGGTCAGGTCCTCTGGCAGCCTCCGCTTTCTACTTTTTCCTAATGGGGGAAAAGGAAGCAAGTTCCAAGAAGGTTCCAGGTTCTGACCTGACTGCAAATCTCCCTGGAAGAGCCTGTAGGTGACGAGCCAGGTAGCACACTAGGGGACACGTGCAGAGGACTGCATATTATCTCAAGCTGCAACATACAGAATGCACTGTTTATCCTGCAGCTGGACACGCGTGGCGTGGGTGCTACCTAATCGCCTCTACCACGCCGCAAAATTAATAGCCCCCTCTCACATGCCAATGCACGCTGATGATTAGCGATTCACTCGCAAAGCAGAAAAAAAATGTGCATCTAAAATGCACATATTTTATGCTCAAAAATTAACGCCTGCCTAGAGCAGGCGTTAGTTAATTGCTGAGCACTCCAAAACATGCTACAGAAAAGCAGAAAATACTAATGATGTGCAAAGCCTGAACCTTTTGGTTTGGGCTTCGTTTTCTACCCGCCGTGGGAAATATCGTATTTCCTGCAGTTTAGGCCTTTGAAATTCGGGGGGACCCGAATTTCCGGTTAGTGTGCACTATCTCCCGTTACTGCATGCTAACATTTTAACACTAGTGGGCACTATCGGGGAGTTAGCGTGCACTATGTCCAGTTAATGTGCACTAACATAAAAATGAATTTTTCCCGAAATTTCAGGAAAAAATTTTTCGGGATTCGTTGTCCCCGAAACAGGACGAATTAGGCAATTTCGTGAAATTTCCTAATTTGTCCCGAACGATTGCACATCCCTAGAAAATACTGCTTTTCTGTACATCCTCCTACTTAATATCGTTGCCAACACTCAGTGCCCGCTTTCAACGCGTTTGTTTTGCATCGGCTCCAGAGTAATTTGGGGAAATGTGCATGGAGCAGCAGTTACCACCTAAGCAACTTGCTGGGCCGACTGGATGGAGCATTTGGGTCTTTATCTGCTGTCATTTACCACCTTCCTATCAGGCTGATACAGTACAGTGCACTCCGGTGGAGCGCACTGTTAACCCGCGATTGGACGCGTGTTTTTGACGCGCTAGCTTTACCCCTTATTCAGTAAGGGGTAATAGCGCGTCGAAAACGCGCGTCCAACCTCCCCGAACCTAATAGCGCCCGCAACATGCAAATAGAAACATAGAAACATAGAAACATAGAAATGACGGCAGAAGAAGACCAAACGGCCCATCCAGTCTGCCCAGCAAGCTTCACACGTTTTTTTCTCTCATACTTATCTGTTTCTCTTAGCTCTTGGTTCTATTTCCCTTCCACCCCCACCATTGAAATATCTAGCTTGATTAGTTAGGGGTAGTAGGGGTAGTAACCGCCGCAATAAGCAAGCTACACCCATGCTTATTTGTTTTACCCAGACTATGTTATACAGTCCTTATTGGTTGTTTTTCTTCTCCCCTGCTGTTGAAGCAGGGAGCTATGCTGGAAATGCGTGATGTATCAGTCTTCTCCCATGCTGTTGAAGCAGAGAGCCATGTTGGATATGCATCGAAAGTGAAGTATCGGACACAATTGGTTTGGGGTAGTAACCGCCGTAACAAGCCAGCTACTCCCCACTTTGTGAGTGCGAACCCTTTTTTCTTCTCCCCTGCCGTTGAAGCAGAGAACTATGCTGTATATGCATTGAAGGTGAAGCATCAGGCTTATTTGGTTTGGGGTAGTAACCGCCGTAACAAGCCAGTTACTCCCCTCTTTGTGAGTGTAAATCCATTTTTCCACATTTCCTCTTGCTGTTGAAGCTTAGAGCGATGTTGGAGTCACAGTAAGCATGTGTATGTTTATTGAATAAGGGTATTGTCTCCAGGCAGTAGCCGTCATTCTGGCGAGTCACCCACTCTTCATTGGCGGCCTCTTGACTTTATGGATCCACAGTGTTTATCCCACGCCCCTTTGAAGTCCTTCACAGTTCTGGTCTTCACCACATCCTCCGGAAGGGCATTCCAGGCGTCCACCACCCTCTCCGTGAAGAAATACTTCCTGACATTGGTTCTGAATCTTCCTCCCTGGAGCTTCAAATCGTTACCCCTGGTTCTGCTGATTTTTTTCCTATGGAACAGGTTTGTCGTTGTCTTTGGATCATTAAAACCTTTCAAGTATCTGAAAGTCTGTATCATATCACCTCTGCTCCTCCTTTCCTCCAGGGTGTACATATTTAGATTCTTCAATCTCTCCTCGTACGTCATGCGATGAAGATCCTCCACCTTCTTGGTCGCCCTTCTCTGTACCGCTTCCATCTTGTCTTTGTCTTTTTGTAGATACGGTCTCCAGAACTGAACACAGTACTCCAGGTGAGGCCTCACCAAGGACCTGTACAAGGGAATAATCACTTCCCTTTTCTTACTCGATATTCCTCTCTCTATGCAGCCCAGCATTCGTCTGGCTTTTGCTATCGCCTTGTCGCATTGTTTCGCAGACTTCATATCATTAGACACTATCACCCCAAGGTCCCTCTCCTGCTCCGTGCACATCAGCTTTTCCCCCCCCATCGAATACATTTCATTCGGATTTCCACTCCCCATATGCATGACTTTGCACTTCTTGGCATTGAATCTGAGCTGCCATATCTTCGACCACTCTTCCAGTTTCCTTAGATCCCGTCTCATTCTCTCCACTCCTTCCGGCGTGTCCACTCTGTTGCTGATCTTTGTGTCATCCGCAAAAAGACAAACCTTACCTTCTATCCCGTCCGCAATGTCGCTCACAAAGATATTGAACAGGACCGGTCCCAACACCGATCCTTGCGGTACACCACTTAAAACCGCTCTCTCTTCAGAGAAGGTTCCATTTACCATCACACATTGTCTTCTGTCCGTCAGCCAATTTGCAATCCAGGTCACCACCTCGGCCCTCACTCCTAAGCTTCTCGTTTTATTCACCAGTCTCCTGTGCGGAACCGTATCAAAAGCTTTGCTGAAATCCAAGTATATGATATCAAGTGCTCTTCCTCGATCCAATTCCTTGGTTACCCAGTCAAAAAAGTTAATCAGATTTGTCTGACAGGATCTTCCCCTGGTGAATCCATGTTGCCTCTGGTCCATCAATTCTCCGGACTGTAGATAGTTCACTATTCTCTCTTTCAGCAGTGACTCCATTACTTTTCCCACCACCGAAGTGAGGCTAACCGGTCTGTAGTTGCCAGCTTCCTCCCTGTTCCCACTCTTGTGAAGCGGGACCACCACCGCTCTTCTCCAATCACTCGGCACCACTCCCGTTTCTAGGGATCTATTGAACAGGTCACACAGCGGAGCTGCCAGAACATCTCTGAGCTCCCTCAATATCCTTGGATGAATCCCATCAGGCCCCATGGCTTTGTCCACTTTCAGGTTCTTTAGCTCTTCCCACACATTTTCTACTGTAAAAGGATTTTCATCCATTCCACTTCCCTCCAGTTTCTTGTTGTGTAGAGATGGTCCTTCTCCAGGGTCTTCTTTAGTAAACACAGAGCTGAAGTATTCGTTTAATATTTCTGCCATTTCTTCGTCTGTCTCCACACATTGATCATTACCACCTTTCAATTTCACTATACCACTTTGGACCTTTCTCTTTTCGCTGATGTATCTGAAAAATGTTTTGTCACCATTTTTTATCTCCTTGGCAATCCTCTCTTCTGCTTGACTTTTTGCCAACTTGATTAATTTCTTTGTCTCCCTCAGTTGATACAAATATTCTTCTTTGTGCGCCTTCCTTTGGGATCTTTTATATTTCTTGAATGCTATTCTTTTAGCTTTAATTTTGTCAGCCACCTCCTTTGAGAACCAGATAGGTTTCAATTTTCTTTTGCTTTTCTTTACATTTCTAACATATAGAGCAGTTGCCTTGGTGATTGCTCCTTTTAGATTGGTCCACTGTTGATCCACATCTCTCTCGTTCTCCCATCCTTTAAGTTCTTCCTCCAGGTACTTCCCCATTTCCTCGAAGTCTGTGTTTTTGAACTGTAAAACTCGGGTCTTTGTGGTTCTTTTCCCTATTCTTTTAGTGATATTAAACCATACCGTTTGATGATCACTACTGCTGAGGTGGGCGCCCACCTGGACATCTGAGACATTATCTGCATTAGTGAGCACTAAGTCGAGTATAGCTCCTTCTCTCGTGGGTTCCAACACCATTTGTTTGAACAAAGATACTTGCATGGCATCCACTATCGCTCTACTATTTTTAGTTTCTGCAGATGGGATTTTCCAGTCTACATCTGGCATATTAAAGTCACCCACGATCACCACTTCTCCCTTCTTACCTATCTTATGGATGTCTTCAACCAGATCTCTGTCCAGCTCTTCCTTTTGGTTTGGAGGCCTGTAAACCACTCCAATATAAATGGACGCTCCGTCATCTTTTTTTAGGTCGAGCCATAGAGCTTCTTCCTTACCCCAACTTCCATGTTAATGGCCCTATTAGTTATTCCCACGCGATTCAGAAAGCAAAATGTGCAGCCAAGCCGCACATTTTACTTTCAGAAATTAGTGCCTACCCAAAGGTAGGCGTTAATTTCTCCAGGCACTGGGAAAGTGCACAGAAAAGCAGTAAAAAACTAAAAACTGCTTTTCTGGGCACCCTCCGACTTAATATCATGGCGATATTAATTAGGAGGTCCTGAAAGTAAAAAAAAAAAAAAAAAGTTTAAAAAAAAAAATTGAAATCGGCCCACGGCTCGAAAACCAGACGCTCAATTTTGCTGGCGTCCAGTTTCCGGCAAAATTGAGCGTCGGCAGTCAAACCCGGTGACAGCCGCCGCTCCTGTCCAAAAAGAGGCGCTAGGGATGCGCTAGTGTCCCTAGCGCCTCTTTTTGCCGTGGGCCCTCATTTAAATACAGAATTGCGCGCATAGGAGAGTGGTCTGTGCGCGCGCCGGGAGAGCTGGCGTTCGCCGGCTCTTCCGTGACTTTTACTGTATCGGCCCATATGTGTTTGGTACAACTGGGCCTATGCTAAAGATAAAAGCAAAGTTGGAATTAGAAACCAAACCAAGGGGGTAATTTACTAAGCATTTTTTCCATAGAAACAGAATGTGAGAAAAGCCTTAGTAATATGGCCCCAAGCGATTCCAGCAGAGAAGCACAAGCAATGGGCAGGGAGACCTGGCTTCAAATACCTCCCCCTTGTGACAAGTCATGCTCTGACCTAAACTCGTATTTATTTAACGCATATTCCACCTTTGGGGTACTGGAGGCATTTCCCCATCGCCAGAGGGCTAAGCATTTTGGCCTTAGCGAGTCAGCATGGGAGAAGTGGCTTTAGCATTTCAGGCCGTGAAGTGATTTACCCAGAGTGGCGGGCAGCACCCTCCAGGCTCGCCTGCCTCCAGCTCCTCGGCTCAGGGCTGCAAAACTCTCCGCACTGCTCTAATCAGCTCCAGCTATCAGGCAGCTTCCGAGTCGGAGCCCGGGCTCCCCTGGGGAGGGGGCGGGGAGGGGAGGAGTTGGGAGGGGGAAGGCGAGGGCAGGTGAAAAGAGGCAGGTGTGCGAGCGCCGGCGCCTTTGTGCTTCTGGCTGCCGGGCTGAGAGGTCGCCGTCCGGGAAGGCAGGAAGGAAGGTGCGTGGAGGCAGCGGCGGCGCGGGCTCTGCTCGGCTTCGCTCGTGGGATTTTCCAGGGCTGGAGGGGGGGTTTGTGACGGACGGAGCGGCTCGCAGATGAGGGGAGCCGGCAAGAAGGAAGGATAGGGCCCCCCCCCCTCTTGAGAAGAAGCTGGCAGCTCGTTGTAAAGCTGGGAAAGATCCTTGCTCTGATGTAGTGGAAACCGCGCTGGGCGGCTCGCGTATTCCCAAACGGGTAACGCATCCAAGCCAGAGCGGTGCTGCTTGCGGCGTGGCTGCTGCGCGTTATAAAGCCAGCGCAACTCGCTTACTCGGTGCTGTGTTTTTACACGCTCTTCACTTTATGATGAAAATCTCTGGGTAGGGAGATTTTTTTTTTTTTAAAGTAGCAGTGCTCCTTTAGAAAATACAATAGATGTTAAATCGATGCCAGAATATTACATGTTTACTGTTTGGTTTTATATGCCTGCAAATGTGTATTGTAATCCGCACTGAGCTGTCTGTGATTGGATTGGCGGACTATAACATTTATTTATTTATTTATAATCTTCTATATACCGTTTCTACAATAGAAGTTAGATCGAAGGGGTTTACAAAACTATACATTCATAATAAAAACATAATCACAAAAGGTAAAACTAAGCAAGTCATAAAAACAGAACAGTCAATCAAAAACAAAACAAGCCTCTGGATGGAAATAGTTAGGACTCCGATCCTTTTGGCCTGTTTAAGTGCAATGGAGCATAAGTAGGTTTATAAACTTTCTTCTTAAATCCTTTAATGTTTGTTAATTACCTGAGGGAATCAGGAATGGAATTCCAGAGGATAGGGCAGCGTTTATTTATTTAAAAATGCTAAGCGCAGACTTCCCCTTCCCCAAGTCCTCAAATTTGCTGTAAAGGTTGACACTCAGGACTCCTTGATATGGTCCAGGTAGCAGGAGCTCTCACTGAGGTTAGGGATATCTCTGACTACTTTTTCATACACTGCACTGTTACAAAGCTGAGCTGATCGTGCCATGTTCCCCAGACCAGAAGGCACAGAGATAAGAAGAGTAAATTATTTTCAATATTTTCATGAGTGACATAATGGAAGGATTGTGGGGCAAGATAGTCTTTTTGCTGATGATAACCAAAACCTGCAATGGGCTAGACAGCCAGGAAGATGTGGAAAACATGAGGAGGTATCTAGCAAGGAATGGTCTACAGACTGGCAGTTCAGATTTAATGCTAAAAATGCAAAAGTACAAAAGAAGAGCAGGATCTGGGTGTGATTGCATCTGATGATCTTAAGGTGGTCAAATAGGTGGATAAAGCGACGTAAGCATCAGAAAGATGGGAAGAGGAATGGTCAACAGAAGAAGGGAGGTGATATTGCCCCTGTATCGGTCCCTGGTGAGACCTCATGTGTGGAGTACTGTGTACAGTTCTGGAGACCGCACCTTGAAAAGGATGTAAACATGATATTGTTGGTCCAGTGGGTGGCTACTGTAATGATCTGTGGTGTTTGTTCTAAAGCAGTGATTCCCGACCTGTGGTCCATGAGCCAAGGTTTCCGCAAGAAGGGACACAAAGTTTCAGGCTGATGCGACGTAGTGCGCACGGCTTTACCTGTGCTTGGATGTATGTTTTGGGCACCTGTCCGAAACCCCTCACGCACTAAAGGGATTAGCGCATCCAAACCAGCATCGCTAATAACGCTCATCACATGTAAATTCATGTTGATGAGGCTATTACCCCCACCCCCACCCCCCCCCATGCAAAAAATTGCCACCCCCGCCCATTTTAATACTGCAAATTTAACATCTGCCCGGGAGCAGTGTCAGTGAAAATCACCAATCAGGAACAGCCCTGCTGGTGGTGAGGATGGAGCTCTGGCCAGGCTGTTCTAGACGTGCACCCGATGCACAGAGCACTAGGGATGCACAAATTACCCATCGCGCGCCCCTTTTAGCGCGGCAGCTCGTTTTCCTATTGCATCGAGCTCCCAGGACGGGTGGACGTGGTCGCACGTTTTTTACGCACTGATATTGCATCGGCCTGTTTATCTGGGAGGAAAAAGAGTGGGGCTGCTGCCCCAGGCCAGGCGAGTGAGACTGGAGCCTACTGCTGCCCCAGACTCTTCACCCCACATTGCTACAGAGAAGGGCCATCTTTACCCAGCCGCAGCCTCAGACCGCACTGCCGCATGCCTAGCGGAGGTAGGAAAGAGAGGGACCGACTGCAATGCTCCAGAATCATAAACCCCACTGCTGCACACTGAGGAAAGCAGGAAAGAGCAGGGCGATGACAGCCTGAGGAGCATTTCCCTCTCTTCACGACTGACCTGGGGATGGGGAGCAAGTAGATTGCAGCCTGTCAGGGGAGGTAAGACCACTAGAAACTTGGGGAAGGGGAGAGGACCCCCAGGAATCATGCTGGACCAGAGAGAGAGAGGGGGGGGTAGAGGACTACCATGGTTTAGAAGGGAAGTCCACCAGAGATTAGGGAGGAAGAGCCAGGTGTGGCTGTGACATTAAACCCGATTATTTAGTGGGACAACAGACAGACATGGAGATCTCAGAAGCCTTCTTCCCTTTGAAAAGCAGGCTATTGTTTTTGCTTTTTCTAAAATCTCTGTTAGTTTGAGATTATCATTTTCTGGATGCATTTGTAAGAATTATAAAAGAAAATAATAATAAAGTATAAAAGAAAAAGCAGGCTAAAAGGGAGGTCTATTTTGAAGGAGGGTAACATTTCATGCCACTGGGGGTTAAAGGACCTGCGCCGTGCACGGCAATAAGGAGCCAGGGAGGGAAGGGACATGCGCTACCTTTGAAATCCTCCTGCGTAATTTCATGCATGTACTCTGTATCTACTTCAAAGCAGGTGCAAAAGGACCGGCCGGCCGAGTTTTCCAAATCAGATAGCAGGTCTGCAGGTTCCGGCGCTGGTTTTCTGCCAGGGCACGCGGGGCTCCAAACTGCAGCGTTTTTTTCTGAACTTGCTTGCTTCTCCTCATTGCAGCTGGAATGGAAGGTGGAGGCCACTGTTTGCTTCAGCCTTCAGTTATCAGGGCAGTTTTTAAATAGCTTTGTCGGTTGCCCTCCCTACTTGTTCAGTTTAGATTAATAAGTATGATTTAATAGTAAGCTTCCTGCATATGAATGGTTCTGGCGTGCATGTCATTTCTTTTGTCATGGAAAAATTAAAGAGAAGTGTGTGTGTGTGTGTGTGTGTGTGTGAGAGGTCCACAAAAGTTTGAGGCTGAAAAGGGGTCTACGTTCTAAAGGTTGGAGCCCCTGCTCTAAAGCCTGTGGGGATAGACTTAAAGATCTAAATATGTAAGCTGCAGAGAGGAAAGGCAAGAGAGGGGCGAGACGAGAGACTCAAATATCTCAAAGTCTCCATGCCCAGGAAGAAAGGAGGCTCTAGAAGGAGGGCTCATGGGATGAGGCTGAAAGGGGGCAGACTCAGGAACAACCTTAGGAAATATTTCTTTACAGAGAGGGTGGTGGAGGCATGCAATAACTTCCTGGTGGAGGCAAAAAACCGGTATCTGAATCCAAGAAAGCATGGGGGTAAATACAGGGGCTCTCCGAGGGTGTGATGGGAGTTGTAAGGGCTACAGAAATTGGACGGATGGGCCATGTGACCTCTTTCTGCCACCCTGTTTCTACATTTCTTTGATTTATTCTTTCTAAATACAATTCTTGTCACAGAAGTGTTTAAGACAGAGCTGATGCAGTGCCCGTTCTCTGCTGCTGTGGGCCGCTCTAGTGTGTGGAAGCCCACGCCGGAGTGGCTGCTTTTGGGTATATACTTGGGTTTATAGGGATGGCTGACATTTATTTATTTATTTATTTATTTAGAATTCTTATATACCGACATTCTTGTAAAATTAACAAATCATATCGGTTTACAATATAACAGAACAATCGCGGCTAAGGCGTTACATTAAAACAAGGCTTCTAATAGAGTATATAGAACAACATAACAATAGCAGCTAAGGCATTACATTAAAACATAGGGTCTAATAAAGTATAAATATGAGATATAGGGTCAAGGGGGTGGGTGGGTTTATTTTTTGTATGTATTTTTTTGACATAGAAGGACCACCAAGACGTTCTTCTGTCCGCTATTGGACCATTGATTGCTGCAGTGACTAAGGTTTTTGTGAGCCGTTGGAGATATAGTAATTTGTTTAAAACCTTTTTTAATAATCTATAATAAGGCTATAATAGTTTTTTATCAATTTAGTATTGTGCTGTAGTATAAGAATAGTTTTGTAATTAAAAAAAAAAAAGCCTTTTGTTCGCTAGATTGAATGTTTAATTGAATCTGCTCCTATTTTAGTTTATACAAAGGTTCATGTTTTGCTTTTTTATGCAGCATGTTCCTATCTGAACACTTTTGACTGCCTCAGCTTATTTCTCATAGATATATAGATATATATATATTTTAAGGTTTTAGAAAGCCGTTTGGCTAGTGCACCCCTTGAGAAGTTTAGATGAAAACCCAGCTTGCACGCCTTAAGCTTCCCGTCCTTGTCCTCGTTTCTGCAATAGAGCTGGCAGGAGAGCAGCACGGACTGCGGTGTCCTGAGCCAGGAACAGAAATGGTTGGGAGGAATGGGACAGAGCTGCCTTGGAGGCTGTGAGCGTGTGCTGGCTCATGGCCCTGTGCTCCTGTGCGGTCTGCGTCAGTTGCCTGGGAGGGGCAGCTATGGCCCCCCCCCCCCCCCCCCCCCCGATCATATTTTGCAATCTTGCCAGTGAGATTCCCTGGGGTTGGTAACGTGACAGGGCTCAGGTTTAATCAAACACTGAAGTCAGCAGCTGTGTCATGAGAGCAAAAAATATCGATTGCAAAAAAAATCCTAGGGTGTGGGGAAACTGGTCTATTAATATTAACTCTTTCCTGTTATCTGTTGTGGAGCTGATTGCAGTGCACGTCTCAGAATAATCCACTATTATACTTATTATATCACAGCTACCGATCAGCGTGTTTCTTGCAGCGCCTGTGCTGTAGACTAGAATGGTGGATTATTGTAACTAGTCTGCTAGGCCCACCATGCTTTTTACATGCGTAATCTGTTGTTTCAATGGCCAGACCATCCCTTATTAAAACTGGCAGCTTTTCCAGTTTCCATCACATATAAAGAAACACTACCGTCCAGTCTCCAATCTGCCCTTTCTGGGGAAAGTAATGGCGAAAGTGGTTGATTAGCAATTACTGGAACTTTTGGAGGATAG
The DNA here is from genome assembly GCF_901001135.1 of Rhinatrema bivittatum. Taxonomy (NCBI): domain Eukaryota; kingdom Metazoa; phylum Chordata; class Amphibia; order Gymnophiona; family Rhinatrematidae; genus Rhinatrema; species Rhinatrema bivittatum. Next base: position 31,151,919 of record NC_042629.1, read on the forward strand.
TAATCTGCATCATGCATTTCAATCAGGCTTTGCTGGAGGCCATATTATTACGGGCTGAGTCCCTGTCCTGCCTGCTTCACTCACCAGCCCCACCCGGCTGGCTGTACCTTCCCTGGCTGGGTGAGGTAACTGACTGATAACCTCCTGACAGTGAGCTAATGAAGGAAGGGAAGGGAAAGAGATGTAGAATACCTTACCCTGCTTATCTGTACGTTGAGAAAACCCCAAAAAGGAGATCAGAATTGTATGCCAACTTGAAAGAGCGCGCGTTATGACTCCCAGCCCTGCATGTGTGTTAGGTGTATTTATCTCACGCCTTTTCATTGGTAGCTCAAGGCAGTTACTTTCAGGTACCGCAGATGCTTTCCTGTCTGCAGAGGGCTCACAGTCTGCTTGTATCTGAGGCAATGGAGGGTGAAGGGAATTGCCAAAGGTTCAAAGAGCAGCAGTGAGATTTAAACCCTTCCCTGGTTCTCAGCCCGGTGCGCTAACCTATTCCTCCACTTCAGGTATGGGGGGGGGGGGGGTTTGTAGTTGCTTTTGGGGGGGGAGGAATGGGGGTAGGCATGTATATATGGCTCAGTGGAGAAGGCCTCGTGGGGGGTGGGTTGTATGTGTAGGAAGAACGTAAGGGGTGTTTATCTGATGGTGGGGGCACTGTTTCCATTTTGTTTCGCTCCTCCCTTCTCCCCCCCCCTTGTCGGTGGGGGGTGGTGGTGTAGGGGGGTTGTGGGGATGTGTGTATTGGGAGTTGAGGGTGGTAGTGGGTTGGGAGGTTTGAAGTGTGTGTGTGTGCATTCTTTCCTCCTCCCCTCCCCTCCCTCACACTCTCCACTTCCCTCTCCCTTCTTCCACCCTGTATGTGTGATGGTAGTGGGAGGGAGTGGTGGTGTACAGTGTGTGTGTGTGTGGATGGTAGTGGTTAAGTGTGCGCACACTCCACTTCATCCTCCTTTGAATACCTTACGTCTTGCCCTGCTCTCCCCGGTGCAGATATGGGCCTGGGTGGGTGTGTGGGGGGGGGGGGGGGGGGGGGGGAGGGGAGAGATGGTGACGTGGTAGTGGCAGCAGTGGAGTGTGAGGGTGGGGGGGATGGTTTGTCTGAGAACATGTGTGAACATGCAGAACTTCCCCCTTACACACTTTGCTTGTCTTTCTGACACTGCTAGGACCTGGGAAACCCCGCCAGGTGGGGGAAGCGTTCTGCCTTTCCGTGCGTGCGTCTGGATTTTCCAAAGCGTGCATATCAAATTTCTCACATCGATGACTCTAAAATTTGGTGGGGGGGGTGTAAAAAAGGGTGTGGCTGCTTTTCCTGGGACAATTTTCAAAGTGAATCGGCGCACACAAGTTCATGTTGAAAATTTAGTGTAAAGCCTGTAAAAGTAACCACAGACGTTACACCAATGCAGGCAGGTACATAATCCATCCCTTGAATGTAGTAACAGGTAGAACTTATCGCATTGTAACGGGGACACTAACCTTTTAAATACAAATGCATTGTACATTAACTTATCAGTGTTTTCCTGGGACCCACAAACTGATTACGATGTGGGTTAGCACCTGAGCCCCACCCCAGGTTACTAAGAGCCTGAGAAATCCAAGGAAAAATGTCCCCCGTTTTATCATGCAGTCTATGTGAGAGCTCGCCCCCTCTCCTGAAGACCCCGGGAGAGAAAAGCTCTTTAGGGTGCAGCTGCTGTCTCGTTTTGTTGGGGGGGGGGGAGATAGATAAATGGGAGGAGTGCGGCACAAGTGGGAAAGAGGAGGGGACAGTAAAGGTGAGAGGGAGAAAGAGAATGCATGTGGAAGAGATGAGGAAGCATCGCAAGGAGGTGCCCTGTGAGAGGGGTTATAAAGGACAACGGAGCATTTTCTCCTCCCAGTCTGTTAGCCAGATGTCAGGAAATAATATTTAAATAACGTCCTCTCCGGGAAGAATTAGTGCAGGCCAGGGTGCACTGTGAGGCCCCTGTAACTTTGGTGCCAGAGGTTAATCGAGGGGGTCATTCTGGGCTGCATTTGGGGCATTTTTAATAAATGTTTTGAACCAAGGGGCATCGAGTGAAACAGTGACTCTCTCTGTTCTTTTGACCTTTTGAAGGAGGCAAAATAGTTACAAGACTTGTGTTTTTCTAAGGGAAACAAAAGGCTTATGGGAGCCTTAAAACCTGAGGGATGATATGAAGGGATTCGAGTCGAACAAGCTATAATCCCTGTGGAAGTAGTAATTGAGCCCTAAACACGAGCAGCAAATAATTGATCACGGACAACTTCAGTGTCTTGCACTGTAGAATAGGAGAGGGTTCAAGTCTACAGCATGGACGCCATGAGAAATTCTAATTGATGATTCTTTCCAACTCTTTTATTGAGTTGATTTTTTTTTAAGTAAATATGACGACCATGGAAGCATCTAGGAGAGAAGAGCAAGAGTCCACTAAGGAAGATGATACTGCAGTCAGTGCACAGGTAGAGCTCCGATTCGGGTATCACAAAAACCATGCTACCATACCAAGCCCATCTCCCACCAAACAGTCTTGTGGATAGATTGTATAGGAAAGGATCTTAGCTCGGATGAAGGAGGCTGGTGAAAGCAGCTTAGGAGCTTGTCGTCATAATGGGGAAGAGGGACCACCTCCCCTGAAATTCAAGAAGGGCGACCAAAATGATGAGATGGAACAGCTCCCTATGAGGAAAGACTAAAGAGGTTAGGACTTTTCAGCTTGGAGAAGAGGGACTGAGGGGGATATGATAGAGGTCTTCAGATCATGAGAGGTCTTGAACGAGTAGATGTGAATCAGTTATTTACACTTTTGGATAATAGAAAGACTAGGGGGCACTCCATGAAGTAGCATGTGGCACATTTAAAACTAATCAGAGAAAGTTCTTTTTTACTCAACGCACAATTAAACTCTGGAATGTGTTGCCAGAGGATGTGGTTAGTGCAGTAGTATAGCTGTTTTAAAAAATGATCGGATAAGTTCTTGGAGGGAGAAATCCATTACCTGCTATTAATTAAGTTGACTTTGAAAATAGTCACTGCTATTACTAGCAATGGTAAACATGGAATAGACTTAGTTTTTGGGTACTTGCCAGGTTCTTATGGCCTGGATTGGAAACAGGATGCTGGGTTTGATGGACCCTTGGTCTGACCCAGTATGGCAATTTCTTATGCTCTTAAGAGTTCTGTATCTCTGACTCTTAGGCTCTCACTGGCTGTGATCCTGCCATGACTAGCTGTACCAGCTGGTCAGGTCTTGAGATCTTTCATTCTGACCCTAGGGGTGAGTCTAGTGGCTCAAAGCAAGACCTATCTGTGCCAGCTCCCTTCTGGGTAGCACAGAAAAGGAAACGGAGGGGCTCCTGCAGACCGAGCACAGTATAGGACACCAGCCAGTCTCTCTCGGTGCTCCCCTTTACCCACATTGAAAGTGTCTTATCCAGTATCTGTGGGGTAAATACCAACCGTACTGGGGCTTGGGTATTTGCTATGCACTTTTCTATATCCACGTCTGGGGGTGGTAGCCACATCGTCATCTAAATGTCCATTTTCATGCTGCTCATGGGCCTGCAAACTGATTTTTAAAGGGAAAGGACCATGGAGTTTCCTTTTGAAAATTTGGTCCAGCAGGGGAACTCTGGCACTTTCCCTTTCCAGACCTAACTCCAATTAGTTTTACCCATAGTAAAGGGAAGGGGCGCAATATTTAAATTGTATTTTTACAAGAGTAAATGAACATTTACCGGCATAAAACCTTTTGAATATTGCCCCCCAATGGCAAAGAAGTAATTCCTGAAATGAGTGACTGCTAGTTACACATTTTATCACAGGCGCTGATCACCGTTTCTCATGGTATCTGCACTGTACAGTAGAATAGTGGATCACTATATTACAGACACACTTCAGCATGTTTCTTATTATGTCTGTGCTGTATAACAGATTTTCCCCCCCCCCCCCCGCCTCTGTTTCAGCCCAATATCAGGATGCACGTTATCCAATGGCTGTGATGATTTGGTAATTTAGGGATTCATAAAATTGAGACTGATTTGAAGGGGGTTTTTTCTCTTTAAAGTAAAGTAATAAACTTGATTAACTGACTTTTAAGAAAAAATCAAGACTGTTTATGGAACTAAATTATAAATAACATCCTAAAAAAAATCAATAATTTACAACAATTTACATAGAAGTAATCAAGTAAAAACAATAGAAATACAATGATCAGTTACTAAACAACACTATTATCCAAACTTAAAAACAGAAAGAAAGGAATCAAAAGATCTAAAGAGCCAAACGTTTATTCCTTTCTGAAATCTTAGATCGTCTTCCTGTTTGCAATTCATTGCCCTGAGAACTTAAAGGGAAGGGGGCCAGTTAACGAAATGCTGAATGCAGAGTAGTTGTGTTGTTTTGCAGAAGGCGCAGGAATAGCAAGTGGGTAAAAACGTTTTAAATATAATCGTTAGAGGTCGAATTTTACACTCTATAGGTTGGGAAAGCCGGTGAAGCTCAGCCAGCATTCTTGTTACTTTTCTAATTGTGTACGTTTGCCCGTTTTTATTGTAACCTGCAGAGAGCATGGGATTGTGCGGGCTAAAAATCCTTTAAATTTCTTTGACCCAAAGAGTAATTTGGCTGCTGTGTTTTGTGAAAGCTGCCCTGATATAATGCATTACAGTATTCCAGCCAACTTTAAAATTACAGCATGCACAATTATCTTGAGGTCCTTTTTCTCCAAAAAGGGCTGTAACTGAAAAACATAACGGAGAAAAATGAAAGAAGAGCAAAGAGCAGTAGAAATATGGTTACGGAAGTTTGAGTCCAACTTAATACTTAAACTAGAACCAGCTTCGTTCAGATGAATAATCTCCCCCCAAATTGAGGGAAGAATAGTGAGGGGCGGATTCCCTCTACTCACTCATAATGCCTCAGATTTTGGGGGTTCAGTTTGTTTATGAAAAACAAGCCAAGCAGAGACTAAATCAGCAACAAATTAAAATTAATCCTGTCATTGGTTTGTGCTGAGTCTATAAAAACCAGTAGCTGAATACACACCCAGCTAATCCCAGACCCTTGAAGATTTGCTAATGGGGCCAAATTAAAAGTGAAAGGGGCAGGAACAGAACCGGGAGGGATCCCGTATACTAAATCTTAATGGAGACAGCTTGAAATCCCAGTTCACCCAGTAAGTGTTAACATTCAAAGATTGAAAGCTCTCTCTGCTATCAAAACATATAATCACTGATTCAAAAGCATGCATTTGATTGAATCAAATGCTGCAGCCTTCCTCCATCAGCCTTAATCCTAATCTCATTCCATGCCGCAAGAGGGGCAGTTTCAGTGGCAGTGCCCTGCCCTGACTGCCTTGCATGGAAGCCATTTTGCTCCAGATCAGGGGTTCTCAACCCAGTCCTCGGGACACCCCTAGCCAGTCAGGGTTTCAGGAAATCCAACATGAATATGCATGAGATTGGAGACAGTGTATGCAAAGCTCTCTCATGCATATTCATTGTGGATAGCCTGAAACCTTGACTGACTAGAGAGTCCCTGCAACTGAGCTGAGAATCCTTAATCTAAATAATGATTGGATTTGATGATGGATTACTTCTTCCATCATCTTGACACCAAAGATAGGTTCAAGACAAACCTTCGCCCTCTTCCATCAGCAAGGGGGGCATTCAGTTTCTTTCAGACAGCAGAAGTAAGGGTAGGCAAGTCCTAGTCTTGGCGTGCACAAACAGGTTTTTCAGGATGTCCATAACGAATATGCATGCAGTAGAGCAGTGCATGCAGATCTATTAATTGTGGGCATCCTGAAAACCAGGCCTGTTTGTGGCACTCCTGGAGCCTGCCCTGGCTCAAGCTAGTGTTTTATAGTGGAGAAGAGGAATGGTACAATGCCAAGGTCCTGGAGAAGCAGTAGAACTGGCAGCCTGTAAAAGTTTTCTCCAGACCTATCTGAGAAGTTACTCATAGAATAAAAAGAAGGTAAATCCAGCACTTCAGAGGTGTCTGGAGATCAGCCGAACAAAAGATGAGAAGGGGTGTCTGGATACTTTGCTCAGCATTGTGGATAGCTCGTTGCATCCAAAGCTAGAGACTGTAATTTCAGATCACGCACCAGATAGTGGAGGCAAAAATTAGTTCTGAATCTCTATGATCTTCTTTTTTTTCCCCCCCCCCCCAGAATAATCAGTAAAGAGATCAGCCGTTAGCTCATCCTAAGCTCCTCTGTCTATGAACTTTCTGACCAGGATCATGCTAGAAAGAAGTCCCAGATGATTCTTTGGTTAGGGTACTTTTTTTTTTTTCTAGCAGCCCTGATTGTATCTCTAGATCTATTAATACTATTCTTACATTTTATTCTTCTACCATTTTCTTTGACAATGACACATTTTTTAAAGTAATAGAAGCCCAGCAAATACCTGTCACAATCAGGCAGGCTGGATTCAGGGATTCTCCCTACAGGAGTGGTACAGGACAGAGCAGGACAAGGCCTTCTGCCTGACCAGCCCCCCTTCCCCCCTTGGGTTGAACCCGCAGGTTCTGGGGGCTGGAAGGACTTTCCTGGCACGGTACATCATAGTGGATGGGCAGGGCTGGCGATATGGGCTGGAACAAGAGCCAAGGCCCAGAACTGGAGACAGGGTCTGGACCTGGAGGCAAGGCCTGGAGTCAGAAACATGGCAAGGGCTAATCAGACACAGGTTACCAGGAATCTAATGCAAAGCAAGGTCCATATAAGACCAGACAAGGAAAAATCAGATAAGGAGGCTTAGGTCGCAAGGCAGAGTGAGACTAGGAGTCTTGAAGGCCTTTAGGCTGGGTGAGAAGGCCCAAGGAGGCTGCAGGGCAGGATCAAGAAGGCAACAGGGGCCCTCCAGTAGCAAGGGAAAGCATGGCGGGCCAATGCAAGGAGCCGAGGTGACTTGATGAATAGGCACAGAGTGCAGGAGGGCTGGCCTTGCTGAGTTATGGATCATCACGGAGAGGGCTAGAGCATGTAAGAGCCTGGATTGTGACAATACCTTAGTAGACTCTTAATTGGATCAATTAAGCAATGTTGGAGAGGGCCAAACCTAGTCTAAAGTGGTCTTCAGAACATCATTCCTGGACTCAGTCTGAGAACTGAGTGAACCCTGTGCCAAATCCTTTGGGGAAATTCAGAAAATATGGCTGTCTTTCATGTTGATGTCATAAATAATATTCCTCTCGGAGCACACATCCATATTCATACAGAAGATAATTTTAAAAAAATGATCAGACCACAAAAGAGGAGTAAAAAAGATTGAATTTTAAGGGGAGCAAACTTTCCCACTGTTTTACATATATAAATAAAACCAATCTGTGCCTACTAGACGTGTAGATGATTTTCTTTATTGCTTGAAAATTCCTAGGAATTAATTCATCAAAGGTACAAAAAGCAGTCACTCCCTTCCCTCCTGAGAACTAATAGTTTATTTCATTAAATCCTTATTCCTTTGTATTAGAAAAAGTTAATGCAGTTTCTGGTTACATCTGCATGGTCTATCCATTCTCTACAAATTCCTACTCCTTAACGATCTCTCTTGCACCAAGCAATCCCCATTCTTTGTACTAGAGGAGTCTAGAGATTGTTTGCCTGAAATATAATCCCATTAGCCAGCCCTTGATCTGCACCCACATCCCTTCCCCACTTCCAGCTAGGGACAAGCCTGAGGGGAACCTAATACAAGGCACTCTTGCTTTAAAGCAGAAGTAGGCTTGTTCCAAATATTTCCTGGTTAGGCACTCTTGGTCTTATTCCTAATTCTCCTTTTTTTCTAATTTCTTAAAACTTTATACTTTTGTATTTAAGTACCAAGTTTTCACTTTCATTATGATGATCCAATATGTTTTGAAAAATTCCCTCCAAGGCCACCCTTTAGCAATTTGTGCTGTATTCATGCTTTCTCTATATCACTGACACACCTGCACGGGGCTCTGATGAAGATCTGCTCTTCAGCTGTTCGTGCTGTACTCATGCTTTCTCTATATCACTGTGACACCTGCACGAGGCTCTGATGAAGATCTGTTCTTCAGATGTTCGTGCTGTACTCATGCTTTCTCTATATCAGTGACACCTGCACGGGGCTCTGATGAAGATCTGCTCTTCAGATGTTTGTGCTGTATTTATGCTTTACATGTGTCAGTCTGACGCCTGCATGAGACCGTTATGGTGAGAAGCTGCATCCCCTGATTTGCTTAGAATAATGGGAGCAGTTTGGTAGGAGAGGTATTAGGAAAACATGAAACGCTAATATCTCAGGAATGAACTAGAAACCAGAAAGGTAGAAAGGTTGTTTTAATGACTCTAACAGCTTAGTTTACTAGTTTAGGAGCGTGGGAAAATAAAAGCATCCACCATTGGTGAAATCTAGGACTAATGCTAAGCAGTATATATTGTGTAATTTAGCATTTATTCAGTGCTCTGGCTGTGGTCATGGCCATTCTCTGCAGGTTAACCCTGTTCACCTCTGGCATTGAAGGCTTTCAAAGTTGCTAGGGACAAATTAAGTCTGTTCTGTTATTTTCCTGTTTATCTTCTGCTGCAATTTATTTTCTGTCTTTAGTGCTGTCCTGTCTCTCACCAAGGAGTCATTGACAGTCACAGGACTTAAAAGATAGCTGGGATGCCGACCTCTGGACTGAAGCTAAAAATAGAGCAAAATCACAGAAACGTAGCTTAACACAAATGTGCTTTTCTCCTCGCCCTTCTCCTCTTCCTCCTCCTCTCCTGTTTCCCCCATTGATATTTAAATTTCCAAACAAACTCCTTGGGGCCGATGCTATAAAAAATGCGGAAAGAGGGCACTGAAAAGTCAGCGCCCGCTTTCTTAATGTGCGCACGGCGCCCGCAAGGGGGGGGGGGAGGCGCCATGCTATACGCAAATTAGGGGGTCGTGCTAGCAAGGAGGTGCTAGGGTGGCTTGCGTGACCTTAGCGCGCCTCCTTGCTAACGCGACCCCGTGGTTACCGGCGGTCGCATTAGCAGATATTATGAACACAGACGCCGAGATGCTTCAATGCGGCGGCTGATGAGGTTTTTTTTTTTAACTTTTTAAAGCAGTTTTTTTTTTTTTTGCTTTTCTGTACTTCTTTTCAATGCGCTCAGCTAGCAAGGCCTGCTCCAGGCAGGCGTTAATATCTGAGCGATAAATGTGCGTCTGAGACGCACATTTATCTTTTTGCATCGGGAGTGAATGCCAAATAGCCTCGTTCACGTGCATTTGCATGCGATGAGCGCTATCTCATTCCCTCCGTGTCGGACGTGCGTTAAATAGGCACTAATCCCTATTGCATTAGGGGGTGGATTGGCGCCTATTTAACCCGCTTCAGACTGCAGGTTATACAGTGCGCTCAGCCCCCTTATGAGTTGCAGCCAGAAAGTCCGGCCTTTCCTGATTTAAGCCTGAGGTGAGTGAATGGGAGAAGTTTTTCTCTGTATTTTTTAAGATAATTTAAATCATGCGTGTATATGAGAGGTGCACGAATGAACAGCAGCCAGGGTTTGAAGCCTTGATGATTGCTGGTCGCAGGTTTTAAACTTGTTCATTTTGGTGCCGAGACTTTACTGAAATCCAGATAGATCCCATCCGTTGCTCTTTTTTCCTTTGGTCACTTCATCTAAGAATTCAGTCTGTTTCGTTTATCAGGATCATTTTGCTTGTGTGAAGCCGTGTTTCAAGGTATCACATTATTCTCTGCTCACCACTGAGGTCCAACTAATAGATCTGTGATTTCCCACAAAAAAATAAAAAGTATCCTGCCCTTGCAGAGCTCTAGGAATGAGATAAATTGAATAGAACCATAAGGGCGGGGTCGGCCCTTCCTTTAGCTCCTTCAGTCTTCTGGGTGGAGCCCATTGGCTTGTTTACTTTCGATTGTACCAGCCTTTTAGATTACACTAATGTAACGTCTCCATCAAACCAGAGGTTTGACCCCTAAGAAGTCAAAATAAAGAATTCAAACTAATAATATAATACAGCAGTAAATTCTACAGTAAAGCTGTAAAATAATCCCTAACACATACTAGTGAATATATGGAAAATAATTCATACATAGCATTATTATTATTACAATACAGCAATAAACTATAGCAACATCTAAAATACTTCCCCAACCTATAAATACATCCAGTATCTTAAAAACTATCTCCACAGCCTCTTAACTACTTGCCTTTTTCCTTTGCTCCATCACCCTTTCCTTTATGGTGTGAAACAAAATTATTTTTTTATAATATCTGCTTTCTTCTGATCCTCTTTATTTAAAACCCATCCTCCTTGTTGTAAGAATATCAGAATGCCATAAGGTCCATTGAGGCTGGCTTCCTGTTTCCAACAGTGGCCATTGCGGGATCCCAAAGAATAATCCCGGTTATTTAGACACCACATTTTACAATTCAATGCTTTAAAAAAAAAAAAAAAAAAAAGCAGAACTAGCAAATGATCCAGTTTCCTGAATGGCGATTCTTGGTTGTCACCGAGTCTTTCACACTTCCTTCTGGTGCATTCTGGTACTTGTAGTGCTGATGGGGAAGAAGCAGAATTACAAATACCACAATGCCCTGGGGGACGAGGGTTGAAAAACCAGGACTTGACCCAAAAGGTCCCCTCCAGAAGCTGGGTCACCAGTCGGCTCCGGAACTACCCGAGTGAGTGTTGGCTAGCTCAGTAAGCACGCTCCTGGTGCTTGGATCTTCAGAAGCTTCCCAGCGGGGGGCAACTCAGTATTGTTAGATGGTGACATGGGTAGATGAGTTCTCCACGCATGGTTAGAAGTGAAACTTGAGCTCCCATCTGAGGGTAGACTGCACCTTTGTCTGTGTATGGTGCTGGTGAATCTTATTGCTTAAGATCAGGTTGGATTTTGGATTGATTAATCCACAGTTTACGCACAGAGTGAAAAAAATACTTTCTCCAATCTTTGTCAGAAAAGTAAGAGGGAAAGGAAACTGGTATAGTATTTTCTGCTTTAGGCTTAAAAAAAAAAGAATAAACTGAACGTTCTTCCTTCACTGCAACCCAGATCTGATAGCTTCCTCCTGGTTCAGACTGCTGTTCCTCAGCCTTTGTAATCTGGAATCACCCTCACTCAGGTTACATCTCCGCATTTGTTAGACTTCTGCCCTTGTTGTTCTACCTTCACACCAGGGTTACCGGATCCCTTCATGGACCGTGGGGAGCCAGATGGGAGATCAAGAGTAAAGCAACTTTATCACAAAAAAACCCCTATCCGATTCCATGCTCAGAATTCAACAATTCTTCAGTAACAGCCAAGAGGCCTAACAGTTTGAAATGTTCCAGTAGGTTATTTAATAAAAGCAGCTCTTCATATGTCAACACCATAATATACTTGAAGAGAAAAAGGAAGTTACTTTAGCTGCCCATGCTGTATTCATGTTTTACATGTACAGTGCAACACCCGCATGGGACGCTGATGAAAATCTGCTCTTCTGTCCATGTCTGTGCAATGCCTGCATGGGTCTCTGATGAAGATGAGCACAGCAGCGCCCTGACTTATTACAGGTCATGGAAACAGCTCCAGCTTCTGCCCACAGACTGACATTAGCCCTGGAAACATAGAAATGATGGCAGAAAAGGACCAAATGATCCATTCAGTCTGCTCGGCAAGCCCATGGTAGCAGCATCTGCCGTGCTGTGCAGGCTTCCCCCATGCTTAACAGATTCCCAGTCCATAAAAGTGTGGCCCTCGTTGGTTGCTGTTTGAATCCAATTCCCCATTACCTCTTGTCGTTGAAGCAGAGAGCAATATTTGAGTTGCAACAAAAGTATCAGGCTTATTGGTTAAGGGTAGTAACTGCTGCATCAGCAAGTTATCCCCAGTTATCCCCATGCACTCCTTTTCTTTATTTCCATCCTCTAGCCTTAGGGATCCACAGTGTTTATCCCATGCCCCTTTGAATTTCTTCACTGTTTTCATCTTCACTACCTCATCCGGAACGGTATTCCAAGCATCCACCACCCTCTCCGTGAAGAAATATTTCCTGACGTTGGTTCCGAGTCGTCCTCCCTGGAATTTCATTTCATGACCCTCTAGTTCTATTGATTTCTTTCCATTGCAAAAAGGTTGGACGATTGTGCATTATTAAAATGTTTTAGGTATCTGAAGGTCTGTATCGTATCTCCCCCTGCACCTCCTCTCTTCAAGGGTGTACATATTCAGCCTCTCCTCATAAGTCTTCTGATGGAGATCCCACGCTATTTTAGTCGCTCTTCTCTGGATCACCTCCATCCTGTCTCTATCCTTTTTGAGGCATGGGCTCCAGTATTGAACGCAGTACTTCAGGTGAGGCCTCACCAAGGACCTGTACAAGGACATTATCACCTCCTTTTTCTTTCTGGTTATTCCTCTCTATACAGCCCAGCATTCTTCTGGCTTTAGCTATCGCCTTGTCACATTGCTTCGCCATCTTTAGATCTCCAGACACTATTACCCCAAGATCCTTCTCCCAGTCTGTGCACATTAGTCTTTCACCGCCCATCACATAGTGCACTTTTGAATTACCGCGCCCCAGATTCATGACTCTGCCCTTCTTGGCATTGAATCCCAGCTGCCAAGCCTTCGACCATTCTTCAAGTTTTCTTAAATCATTTTTCATTCTCTCTACTTCATTCGTTCTACTCCATTGCCGATCTCAGTATCATTTGCAAATAAGCATGTTTTACCTTCTCTCCCTTCCGCAATGTCACTCAAAGATATTGAACAGAACCAGTCCCAACACTGATCCCTGTGGTACTCCACTTAACACGGCTCTTTCTTCAGAGCAGATTCCATTTACCATTGCACTCTGTCTCCTATCAGTCAACCAGTTTGTAATCCACTCCACCACCTTGGCACTCACTCCCAAGCTCTATGCTCTATGACTAGGAATGCCTTATGACCACCGATTTATGCCTGATGCTTTATGACCTCTGATTATTGTATATTGTTACTCATGTTCATAGTTATTTATCTTTCTATTTATTGATTTATTAATTTGCGTTGCCTTTCAGTATTATCTACTCCCCCTGTTTATTGTTTATCTATCGGTTTTATGTAAGGGCCATGCCCAATAGTTCTTGTTTTTTGTAAACCGATGCGATGTGCGAACGGCCATCGGTATAAAAGAGACTTTAAATAAATAAATAAAATAAATAAGCTTTACTCCATCTCTGACTAGTGCTAAGAAAGCACTAGTTTAGCCAGTTTACTTCTCTGCATTGTGTGTGTGTGTGTGGGGGGGGGGGGGGGGGTGACCGCATGAGATTTTTGAGAGGACACTAACCTGTGCGCACATTTTGTGTGTAAATGTCTTGTTGCATCAGCAGTAAGTTTGCACACACAAACTGTGCTCTGCCAAAAGCACCTTCTTACATTGGTCCGATAGTGAGGAAACCCCCCAGGATGGGTACTCAAAGCAATGCCAAACTTTGAGCAGCTTGTTCAGAGGAGAAATACTCAGGAACCAGTGATTGATGGGGAATGGCTAGCTATAAAGACATATCCCACATAATCCCATAATACACAAACACAGCTGCTGCCTACTTGCAAGGTCAGAGTACATGAAGATAAGAGAACACAGTCACTGGGCTAAGTAACCTATGCCATTCTCAAGGACATTCTCGGATTCAGTTCCCCCATTACGTGCAAGGAGGCAAAACCATAATCAAATAGCCTGTCCGGGGAAAAAAGGGAGCCAGTTTGCATCCTTTGAGTGGACAAAAACACCTGATCTTATAGTGCATGGTTCACTGGCAGTGGCTTAGAAGTTAGAACAGTGGGCAGGGAAACAGGGATGCCAGGGTTCAAATTCCACTTCTCTCACAGTTTACTCATTGTGACCTTGGCCAAGTCACTTCACCCTCCATTGCCTCAGGCAAGCACTAGTTAAGCCTGGGACAGGGAGGGACTGACCTACTGTTCCTGAATTGTAGCCTTGCTTTAGAAAGGCAAGAAATTAAAGAGAGGATTTGTGGCAGGCAATATGTTGGTAGTGTAAATAAATAAATAAAAAAATTGCCAGAGGAAGTGATGAAAGCAGTTAGTGTAACTGGGTTTAAAATTGCTTAGACAAGTTTCTGGAGGAAGAGTCCATATACTGTTAGCCATGTAGACTTAGGAAAGTCACAAACTTAACATATAGAAACATAGACATGACGGCAGAAAGAGACCAGACGGCCCATCTAGTCTGCCCAGCAAGCTTTCGCACTTTTTTTTTTTTCTCATACTTATCTGTTACTGGATAACCTGAATCAATTGGCTTACATCTGCCACCTTCTTTCTTGGTTTAAACACATGACCTGAATTTCTCATTTAGGATAATTTTCCCTGTGACCAAAAGACGTGGGCCACTACTACATTCAGGGGCGTTGTTTGTCATGGGCACTCAGGGCTCGTGCCCCAAGGTCTATTGGCCAGTGCTCCACTCTCAGGCAGCCGAAAACAGCCGCTCTATTTACTACTCCAGCCCCCATCCCTTCATGCAGCCTGCAGGAGGAGAGAGGCTGAAGTAAGGAGCAGAGCAATTGTTTTTTGTTCCTGCCTAACCCCTTCCCCTTCCCATCCTGCAGGAGGGGAGGGGGTGAGACTGGCACAGACACTGCAGGGAGCAGGGGGGAGATACAGGAGGGGAGGGGCTGGAGAAAGGAGCAGAGCTGCTGTTTCCACTCTGTCCCCTTCTTTCAACAGGCAGTGTGAATGGAGAGGCTGGAGCCGGGGACACAGGCAGCCTGCGATCCCAGGACTCCCAGACTCGGCTGAGGGCAGAGTAAGGGAGAAGGCAGGAGGCGCCGGGGAGCGATACGTGATTTTATGGGGAGAGAGGGGAGGTAAATGCTGACAAAGGGGTAAGATGAAGAGGGGGGCGTATGCTGGTGTTATGAAAAGGGTGACAGAGTGAGAGGGATGGGTATTGGGGGACGTGAGGTGAATGCTTGAGGGGGCAGTATGAAAGGGTTGAATGTTATTTATTTATTTAACAGCTTTTAATATACCGGTGTTCGTGCGGGCACATCACGCCGGTTTACAATAAACTTGAGAAAGGAGGAAAATTACAAAAAACAGGGCGAGGGGGAGGGAGCAGGCGAGAAAAAGGGGGCAGGAGTGAGGGGTATAGATAGAGGAGGAAGGGGATAGCAGCTGAGAAAGTAGAGGAGCGTAACCATAATTATAGTGGAGGAGATTACAGGGAGAGGTATTTACCGCAGAGGACTGCAGAGGTGTGATAATTTAGAAAGGGTTATACATTATAACTTATTTACATTATACCGTGTTTCCCCGAATATAAGACAGCGTCTTACTTTCTTTTTACCCCCAAAAGTCCCACTATGTCTTACTTTCAGGGTATGTCTTATATTGGGAAAAAAACATGAGTGTTCAAAAAAAAATTATTTTTAAATACCTGTCGGAGGGCCGCGTGGGTCCAGGCGGCTGGCGGCGGGAGCCGGGTGGTCGCGTGTTAAATCTAGGCCGCGGGCGGGTGGGCGCTTGTTCCGGGGGGGGCGGGTGGACGCGCGTTAGTTCGAGATGGCCGGCGGGCGGCGGGTGGTCGCGTGTTAAATCTAGGCCGGGTCGCACAGGCGCGCATTCATTCACTGCCGGTGGGGGCTGCCGAGGCAGCCCCACCGGCAGTGAATGAATGCGCGCACAGGCCCACAGCGCCTGTGCGACCCCTGCGATTCGGCGCTGGGGGCTGCCGGTGGGGGCTGTGGCAGTGAATGAATTCATTCATCCAGGCGGAGGTGCCGGCTGCTTTCGCCGCTGCCGGCTGCTTTCGGCGCTCAAGGCAGTCACATGCCGTGACGTCACAGCATGTGACTGCCTTGAGCGCCGAAAGCAGCCGGCAGCCGAAAGCAGCCGGCAGAGGCGAAAGCAGCCGGCTCCTCCGCCTGGATGAATGAATTCATTCACTGCCGCAGCCCCCACCGGCAGCCCCCAGCGCCGAATCGCAGGGGTCGCACAGGCGCTGTGGGCCTGTGCGCGCATTCATTCACTGCCGGTGGGGGCTGCCGAGGCAGCCCCCACCGGCAGTGAATGAATGCGCGCCTGTGCGACCCGGCCTAGATTTAACACGCGACCACCCGCCGCCCGCCGGCCATCTCGAACTAACGCGCGCCCACCCGCCCGCGGCCTAGATTTAACACGCGACCACCCGGCTCCCGCCGCCAGCCGCCTGGACCCACGCGGCCCTCCGACAGGTATTTAAAAATAATTTTTTTTTTAAATGACAGGTACGTCTTACTTTCGGGGGATGTGTTACATTAGCCGACCCCCCTAAAATTCCCACTACGTCTTACTATCAGGGGTGTCTTACTATCGGGGGAACACGGTACATTCTATAAATTGTAACTTATTTACAGCAGAGTGTGAATACAATTAACTTACGTCAAGGCAATTTCAAGTGGCATGATAATGAGAGATCCAATGGGGTGTGCTGGATTTGTGGTGGGAGGGAGGAGTTGGCTTCAGAGGAGGGGATTGTCTATGGGGGGTTGGATTGAATGCTGGGGACACATGAGGAAGGGTAGTGGAGGGGGGGGAGGTGAATATGGTTTCCTCTCCTCTCCCTGAAAACAGCAATACAGACTTGGGCTGTCTGAGGTGATGGGAGGAGGGGGGATGGGAGGCCTGAGAGCTGTGTGGGAGGAGGGGGGGCGTGCAAGGCTGTGTCTGTGTTTTGTTTTAATCTTTGTTTTATTCCTTTGTTTTTCTTATATATATTTTTTATGTAATCGGCTTAACACAGCAGAATATAAATATTTTTTACATAAATAAGACCTAGGGAGGGGGGGGGGGGGTGCAGGTGTGAATGCCAGAAGAGGGAATCCCAAGGGGGTGGGACCAAAGGTGGTAATGGAGTGTGCGAGAGAGAACCATAGTGACCCTGGAATTGACGGCAGAAAAAAACCAAAAAGATCCATCCGGTGTTAAAACTGTCCCTCTGCTCATGCCGAAATGTTCCACTAAAATCACCACAGGTTACCTCAGTTCCTCATTCCTTTCCTCTTGTTCATGCCGCGCCTTTTTTAATTCGATTACCGTTCTTGTCCTCCCCGCCTCTTCCAGAGGGCACGCTGGGCATGTTCTGCGAGAGAGTATTTATTTCCTGACATTAATCCTCAATCCACCCCCTTGGCGCTCATATCATGACCTCAAGTCCCGCTCTTTCCTTTCCATTGGGAGAGGTTTGATTCCCGTGCAGCATTAAAACCTTTCAGGTATTTCTCCTGTCTGTCCCTCCTCTGTTTTTGGTTCTCAGGTTTCATCTCCTATGCCATTTGGTTGCGAGCCTGCACCATTTTGCTTGCCTTTCCCTGGACCTGACCTCTCTCACCTTTTGAGATACGGCCTCCACGCCGAACACCGTACTCCAGCGACCTGTACAGGGGCATTGTCGCCTCCTTTTTCCTGATGTGCATGCCTCAGCCTGTGCCGCCCAGCAACCCTCTGCCCTAGTTACTGTCTTATCACCTTGCTTTGCTACCTTCAGATCACCCCAGGGTTTCTCTACCAGTCTTTCAGCCCCTCAGGTACAGCATTGTTGGATATCTGCACCCAAAATGCATGAGACTGTACTTTTTGGTACTGAGTGCTAAACTTTTGATTATTCCTCAGACATTCTTAGGTCACTTCTTAATCTTTCTACTCCTTTAGGGGTGTCCACTATGTTGCAGATCTTAATGTCATCCACAAAAAGACAAACTGTTCCTTCTAACTCTGCCACAGTATCACTCACAAAGAAATTTAACAGAATCAGCCCCAGAATCAATCCCTGTGGCACTCCACTAACCATCCTTCTATGCTCAAAGTGAGTTCCATTTACCACTACCCACTGTCCTCTGTCAGTTAACGGGTTTCTAATTCATTCCAACCTCCTGAGAACCACTATTAGGCTTCTCATTTTCTTAATGATATGGGATAGGTGGTGATGTCCTTTATTGGATTACAAACTGATTAAAAAACAGGAAACAGAGAGTAGGATTAAATGGACAATTTTCTCAGTGGAAAAGGGTAAACAGTGGAGTGCCTCAGGGATCTGTACTAGGACCAGTGCTTTTCTATATATTTCAATATATTTATAAATGATCTGGAAAGGAATATGATGAGTGAGGTAATCAAATTTGCAGATACAAAATTATTCAGAGTAGTTAAATCACAAGCGGATTGTGATAATTACAGGAGGACCTTGTGAAACTGGAAGATTGGGCACCCAAATGGCAGATGAAATTTAATGTGGAAAAGTACAGGGTGATGCATATAGGGAAAAATAATCCTTGCTGTAGTTACACGATATTAGGTTCCGTATTAGGAGCTACCACCTAGGAAAGAGATCAAAGTAGATAATACTTTGAAATCGTCGGCTCAGTGTGCTGCAGCAGTCAAAAAAGCAAACAGAATATTAGGAATTATTAAGAAGGGAATGGCAAATAAAATGGAGGATGTCATAATGCCTCTGTATTGCTCCATGGTGAGACTGCACCTTGAGTACTGTATACAATTCTGGTTCTGCATCTCAAGAAAGATATAGTTGTGATGGAGAAGGTACAGAGAAGGGCGACCAAAATGATAAAGGGGATGGAACAGTTCCCCTATGAGGAAAGGCTGAAGAGGTTAGGGCTGTTCAGCTTGGAGAAGAGACGGCTGAGGGGGGATATGATAGAGGTCTTTAAAATCATGAGAGGTCTAGAACGGGTAGATGTGAATCAGTTATTTACTCTTTCGGATAATAGGACTAGGGTCACTCCATGAAGTTAGCATGTAGCACATTTAAACTAATTGGAGAAAATTCTTTTTCACTCAACGCACAATTAAACTCTGGAATTTGTTGCCAGGGGATGTGGTTAGTGAAGTTAGTGTAGCTGGGATTAAAAAAGGTTTGGATAAGTTCTTGGAGGAGAAGTCCATTACCTGCTATTAATAAAGTTGACTTAGAAAATAACCACTGCTACGGTATTACTGGCATCAGTAGCATGGGATCTTGTTGGTGTTTGGGTACTTGCCAGGTACTTGTAGCCTTGATTGACCACTGTTGGAAACAGGATGCTGGTCTTGCTGGACCCTTGGTCTGACCCAGTATGGCAATTTCTTAGTTTCTTATGTGGGACTGTATCAAAATTTGTTTTCTGAAATCCAAGCAAATCACATGAGGTGCTTGTCCTTGATCTAATTGTGTAGTCACGCAATAAAAAAAAAAAAGAAAACTCAATTAGATTCATTTGATATGACCTTCCTCAGGTAAAACCAGATTGCTTCAGATCCTGCAAACCACTGGCTCGTAGATAGCAAAGTATCCATTTCTTCGGCAGAGCATCCGTTTAATTTTCCTGTCACTGAGGTAAGGTTAATCATCTTTTTCCAATCCTGTGGCACCACTCCTGTCTCGTCAGAGTAGTGAAGGGGGGAGGGAGACTAACAGAACCGAGGTTGTGAAGTGGAAGATGGTGAGAGAAAACTAGATTTGGAGGAGAGGGAGATAGCCATAGATATTGAATGGGTGGGGGAGAGAGGGGTGAAGAGGGGTGAGTATGTGACTCAGAAGGGTTGATGGAGGGTGCATGATGTAGAACCAGAGAATATATGTGGGAGAGGGATATTATTCAAGGGGATGACTGGAGACAAGAGTCAATCAGAGAGAGAGAGAAAGAAGGGGGAAGTATGAGAGAAGATAATTGGAGACGAGGGCGTGAGGGTGGGTATAGTGGGGTGTAGAAGCCAAACTGGAGGGGATGGGAAAACATTAAAAGCTGAGTTAATTAGATGAGAGAATAAGAAGGTCAATGTGGGAAGGATGGGGAATGGTGAGAGAGATGGGAGTGGCTATTAGGGGAGAGGGTAGCTAGATAGGAGATTTATTGGGGGCGGGGCAACCTAGTGAGATATGGAGGACTGAGATGGGCAATGGTGGGAGACGAGAAAGTGAAGAGATGGAGTGAACTAGAGGGGAGAGATTGCAAAGGATAAGAGTGAGGGAGAAGGCGGTATAAGATCAAGAGTGTGAAGTGATAGTGATGTAAGCGAGAGATTTGGAGGAGAAATGAGACATGAAGAAAACATTAGATCAAAGGGGAAGATAGTGATTTAAGACGGGGGGGGGGGGGGGGGGGGGAAATAATGGAAAGGGGACCCTGAAAAGGATTTAGAAAAAGTGACCCTCAATCAGATGACAAAGATAGGAAAATCATTTTTTTTTCAGTTTACTGATTTAAAATATGTAATCCAGTGAAACTAGATTTTTTTATGATTTATAATGTATTCTATTTGTATTTTAATTGTGTATTTGACTTATATTGTAAATCGATGTGATGTTTCCTACAAATGTCGGTATATAAAAAAAAATAAATACATACATATAAGTATTATGGCTTTTATTGAAACAATATAAGTATTATACGAAAATGTTGTACATGAGCTATTGATACCACATAGGTCCTTTTCTCAGATGTGAATGTCTCGGATATGAAATGAGAGACAGGAAACAGAGAGTAGGATTAAATGGTCAGTTTTCACAGAGGAAAAAGGTAAACAGTGGTGTGCCTCAGGGATCTGTGCTTGAACTGGTGCTTTTTAATATATTTATGAATGATCTGGAAAGGGGTACAATGTGTGAGGTGATCAAATTTGCATATGACACAGTCAGTGTGCTGTGACGGTCAAAAAAGGAAACAGAATGGTAGGAATTATTAGGAAAGAAATGGTGACTAAAATGGAGAATGTCATAATAGCTCTGTATCACTCCATGGTGAGACCACACCTTCAAAACTGTGTGCAAATCTAATCACCGCATCTCAAAATGATATAGTTGCACTGAAGAAAGTACATAGAAGGGAGACCAAAATAATAAAAACATGGAATGGCTCCACTATTAGGAAAGGCTAAAGAAGTTAGGGCTGTTCAGTTTGGAGAAGAGACGACTGAGGAGGGGGGGTGGGGATATGAAAGACTTGAACAGGTAAATGTGAATCGGTTATTTACTCTTTCAGATAATACAAGAACTAAGGGGCACTCCATGAAGTTAGCAAGTAGCACATTTAAAACTAATCGGAAATTTCTTTTCACTCAATACACAATTAAACTCTGGAATTCATTGTCAGATGATATGGTTACAGCAGTTAGTGTAGCTGGGTTTAAAAAAGGATTGGATAAGTTCCTGGATGAGAAGTTCATAAACTATTAACAGGGAATAGCCACTGCTTGTTGCTGGCATTAGTAGCATGGGATCTATTTAATGTTTGGATACTTGCCAGGTACTTGTGACTTGGATTGGCTGCTGTTGGAGACAGGATACTGGGCTTAATTGATTCTTGGTATGACCCAGTATGGCATATCTTATGTTCTATGTTCTTATGTAAGAAGGGATCTCTGTAGTTTCACAAGCCTATGTACGATATTTCCATGTCCTTTATCATTTTGGTCTCCCTTCTCTGTACTTTCTCCAGTGCAACTATATCTTTTTTTTGAGATGCGGTGATTAGATTTGCACACGGTTTTGAAGGTGTGGTCTCACCATGGAGTGATACAGAGCTATTATGACATTCTCCATTTTAGTCCCCATTTCTTTCCTAATAATTCCTACCATTCTGTTTCCTTTTTTGACCGGTTTGCTGAACCATTAAGAGGTCTCACAATATCAAGCACACATATATTCAGTATTAAACTGTAGAGAGAACATATAACTTATTTTTTGCTATATAGAGAGAAGTGGTGGAGGGTTAAAATTTTGTGAAAAGGAGTGTGTCATCAAGTATAACAAAATTGGTGAGAGCTTCTTGGTAAGAAGCTGGCGGCACATCACAGACTGTGTAAGTATCAAACAGTAGATGTAAAGGGGGATCCAAGATGGCGACTTGGTAGGACGCTTGTGAGCGTCTCTGTTCCACCTGGAGAAAAAAATCTTGCAAATGCCGCACTCTGCTTGCAAGAGGAGAGCGAGGGAGCGTATAGCTTCGGAGCCTCCCTCGACTCAACCTGTTGTGGGCCCCATGGACGCCCACAAATGTCGGGAAGCAGAAAAAACTCCAGCAAAGGATTTGTTGTCCGGGTCTCGGGGGGGGGGGGGTTAAGAAGAGCCCGAGCCCAATCTAGAATTATTAACATTGCTGTCACCAGAGGAAAGATCTCCCCCTGAAAATCCCGCGCGGAGACGCACCCAGAAGCAGCAGAGAGAACCACAAGAGCTGGAAGTCTGCTTACCAGATGATTCTCCTCCGGAGGCCTAAGCACTCGGGGGAAGGAGACTCTGAACTAATTCAAGCTGTGCCTGGGTATCAGGAGGGGTTACAGCGGGAGAAGAAAGGCGGCGGCAGCAGCCAGGAAGAATGTTATTTGAACAGTTATCGGTTACACATCAGAATCCGGTAAGGCTCCCCCCAAGTCTTTTCATTGGAGACAATATGGGAGGCTATCCAGATTCTGAACACAAACAGTGCCTCTCAAAGGTTGTAAATTCGATGGATGATCATTTGCGGGTTGCTGAAGAGGGATTAATGGAAAGCAAATCAAAACAACTTATCGAGACAAAAACAGAGAGTAACATCAATGTTCAGCATGAACTAATTTAAAGAACATCAGACTTTACACTTTAAAGTTGAAAATCTTGAAAACCAGCTTCGGGCTAGGAATTTAAGGTGTATAAACTTTCCAAAGTTATCATATATTGCTCCTAAAGAGCTCTGGAAGAGGTATATGTCAGAGGTTTTGAACTTCAAAGATGAAGTGTTGCTATAATATCTAAGGCATATTATATACCTCCAAAAAAGAGAACACAACCAGACTCGAAGACTTTTTCAAATTTTGCAACCTAAGGCTCCACCTAAAATTGATTTTATCAGTCTGCAGTATTGGAGCAGTCCGAGGAAGAATTGGTTGAGACATCAACGCTTGTGGTAACTTTTCTGTTGGAGGCAGATAGAGAGTGGATTTTCAAAATATATTTCCTATAAAAGAAGGAGACATTCCTGAAACACAAGATACAAATCTTTCCTGATTTATTCATGCAGACTCAGAAAAGAAGACAATTTCTATTGTTGAAATCACAAGTTCTTCAATTGGGAGTTTTAGTTTTTTTTAATATCCCTGTAAATGTTTGGTTAAATGTCATGGTTTTTCCTATATATTCTACCAGCCTTCTCAATTAACTTCCTTTCTATCCAATAAAAAGCAGAATATACTTAGTTCATCTCTGACTTCTAGCCCAGTAACTCCATAAACGCTGTACCTGAAGATCTAGTTACAATATAGCTGTTTTCCCATTGTCAAATTACCCCTATTGTTTTTGTAATTATAATTTAATGAGATTGTGATGATCTTGGATCTATTGAGGGCTATTGCATGATGTTCGTTATAAGCTGCATATTGTATAATTTTATTTTTAGTAGTTTAAAAAAGAGCAAATTACTTAATTACCTTTGCTATATATTTGACTTGACTGGTATGCATTGTAATTCAAGTTTTGGTGCTTGAAAAATTTGTAAAAATGAATAAATAGTATGGTACCATCCCCCTTAGCCCTTCCAGTGTGATTGGTGCACACTGGAAGGGCTAAGTCTCGCTAGTGTCCTGTGATTTTACAGAATCGTTTTCAGAGGGGGAAGGGGGGACTATCTGTGATTGTTAAATTTAATGAACAGAGTCTGGGAGGAGACAGGAAGCTAACCAGATCCCAAACTCTAAATTACATTGCAGTCCTTTACCACACAAGGGAAAAGCAGGGTCACTAATAACAGATTACAAGGCAAAAACCCAGCAGATTCCAAGACACAAACAGGTTAAAATGTTTATTAAAGGTTTGTGAGTCGCAAATACCGAGGCCCAAGGTGACATTACAATAAAATGTTAACATAAAATAAAACAAAATCACAGACTAAAATGAAATAAAAATAACTGGAATGAAATAAGAACTTCAGTCCACAAAATAACCAGCAATCATAATCTAGCTGAATAAGTGAATGTCTAAATAAGCAATAGTCTTTCCAAATCTTATCCATACTGCAGATCCTGGTGGGTCTCAGGAGACCAAATAAATCCTGCTAATCTGGTTTCATCGGGCTAAAAGCAGTTTGTTTTCTGTAACCAGGGAACCCGTGTAGAGAGACTTCAGTCAATCTGTCCCTGAACTCTAATTTAGGGCTTCATTTACCACACAGTAAATGGCCTAACGCAGTGATAGTGCGCTGGCAACCGTGTGTATGATAATGAACTGATTATTCATACCCTAATAATACGGCTTGCCTCAAAAATCACAAACTGCACTGAGTTGAAATTAGCTACAAATCAAGAGCCATAGCTAACCCCCCCGCCCGCCAGAAGCATTGGGATGCTAAGGTGTGTCTTAATGCTCCAGGGCTTTGTCTTAACCAAAATGCCCACTGGCATTATTAGGAAGGGAATGGTGAATAAAACGGAAAATGTCATAATGCCTCTGTATCGCTCCACGGTGAGACCGCACCTTGAATACTGTGTACAATTCTGGTCGCCGCATCTCAAAAAAGATATAATTGCGATGGAGAAGGTACAGAGAAGGGCAACCAAAATGATAAGGGGAATGGAACAGCTCCCCTATGAGTTAAAGGTTAAAGAGGTTAGGGCTGTTCAGCTTGGAGAAGAGACGGCTAAGGGGGGATATGATAGAGGTCTTTAAGATCATGAGAGGTCTTGAACGAGTAGATGTGACTCAGTTATTTACTCTTTCGGATAATAGAAAGACTAGGGGGCACTCCATGAAGTTAGCAAGTAGCACATTTAAAACTAATCAGAGAAAGTTCTTTTTCACTCTGCACAATTAAGCTCTGGAATTTGTTGCCAGAGGATGTGATTAGTGCAGTTAGTGTAGCTGGGTTCAAAAAAGGTTTGGATAAGTTCTTGGAGAAGTCCATTACCTGCTGTTAGTTAAGTTGACTTAGGCAATGTGCTTTGCTATTACTGTCATCAATAGCATGAGATCTTCTTGGTGTTTGGGTACTTGCCAGGTTCTTGTGGCCTGGTTTGGCCTCTGTTGGAAACAGGATGCTGGGCTTGATGGACCCTTGGTCTGACCCAGCATGGCAATTTCTTATGTTCTTATACAAAAACTGGAGAAAAATGTTACTCCATGCATAATTAAGCTCCGAAATTCATTGCCAGAGGATGTGGCGAAAGCTATTGGTGTAATTACATTTAAAACAGGTTTGGATAAGTTCCTGGAGGAAAAGTCCATAAATCATTGTTAAGGTAGAGTTGCAGAAATCCCCTGCACATCCCTGGGATAAGCAGCATGGAATATCTACCTCTTGGGATCCTGCCAGGTACTTGTGACTTGGATTGGCCTCTGTTGGGAACAGGATACTGGGCTTGATGGACCATTGGTCTGACCCAGTATAGCAAGTCTTAAGTACTTATCTAATTGTTGGTTCCATGACTTTGATATAGGTCAGTTGATGCTGTCAGTTCACCATGTTTCTGTGTGTTTTATACTGCAGCATTCTGGTAGCTGTGTATAATGAGCCAGTCAGATTGAAGCACTATCATTGGGCTTGAATGGGAACACTTCCAAGCAGCCCCTCTGTACCAGTGCTTAAGGGAGCCTAGGACAGGACAGAACAGAAATGAGGCAGATCTGCTTGTCAGTAAGGAGAGACTGTTCCAGTTCTGGTTTTACCCCTATTGCATGTAGGGACTTGTAGTTCCAGTTTCTCAGGCAACAGAAACTTTTGTCCATGCATGGAAAGGGTGAAAACCAAGCTCAGCTCCTCCCCGCTAACATGGGGGCTATACAGTCACCGTATGGATTTGTGTGGCTATCATCATGTGCTCCACACTGGCTGCAAACCAAGACTTTGAAATCTTGTCAGAATTTACAGTTAGTATGGGGGTCAAAAGTGAGATTGGTTTATCCTAACTGGCTGTGGCTTGTTCTACTCTCAACCCTCGGCAGAGGCTGGCAGGTCATAGGTGACGTCTGCTGCTGCTTTTGTAGCATGCATTGCTCGTCACATCACGTGTAGTTGTACAAAGTACAGGAAAAACAGGTCAGGCTGCAAAGGGAAGGTTATTTATAGTAATATAGATAATGACAGCAGAAAAAAACCAAAACAGTCTACCCGGTCTGTTTAGGGTTGTAACTGCCGCTCTGAACAGATTACCCCATACAGAAATATTATGCCAAAACTTACCATAGACTACTCCTCCGTTTTCTTCCTTTCCATCCTCTAGCTGTCAGGGATCCTCTGTGCTTACCCCATGACTTTTTCAATTCCGTTTCCGTTCTTACTTTCACTACCTCTTCCAGGGTATGTATCCATCATGTTTTCTGTGAAGAAGTATTTCCTGTTGTCGTTCCGGAGTCTACCCCTTGGAGTTCCAGATCATGACCACCTAGTTCTACAGATTTCACAGGGAAGTTGGACTGCTCGAGAGTTTGTAGGGAATCTTTCCAGGTTTATTGATCTCGATTTTGCAGATGGGGCAAGTGGCGATGACTCAGCTACAGAGCTCTCGCCATTTCCAGCAGATATCTTGCTCCTCAATTACACTGGCTGCAAAAGCCAGAAGTATTGATGTAAACAAAGGGTTCTTATAAAGCAAATAAGGAAGGAGTTTAATATTTCCCATAATCACTTCTGTCATGCCTCTACAATTATTTGTAATAGAAGTTAGTGTGTGTTGGCACAGCCACATTGCATTCTTATAGGTCTTAGATTCTTCTAAAGGGCTTCTCCTGCCTTTACCATTGGCCTTGAGAGATTGAAGACTGAGAGACTTATAAAGTAGCTGCCAAGCCTTCCATTTAGGATGCTATCCCCTAACCTAGGGAATGGTACAGTCCAGTGTCCTATGTGTCCTCTGCAAGCAGGGCTTTCTGGGAGTATTCTAGACACTTCTTCTCCAGGAGAGTAGGAGAGAGGGCTGGATGTTGTAAGGCATAGGGGTAAATTTTTATTTTTTTTTTTACTGATGTCATGTCCGTTCTATTCTGTCTTGCCTTTGGAGCCTTTTCTGCCACATGCCCTATTGCCACTGCCAAATCATCTTGAGCTCTCTTACCTCTTTGAGCTCCAAGTGTTGGGGGATTGACGTGGGGACAGGAGGGAAGGGACTGAAGAGCCAGCATCCAATGTTCTCCTGGGACCTTGTCTGCTCTTCGGAGCCGCCTTCTCCATCTGCCCTACTGCCTCTGCTGGACCATCTTGAGCTCCAACTGCTGGGGAGAGATTGGGACCTGCGCAGGCATTCCTGGTCTAACTCCATCTCCTCCCTAATGACATCTGAGCCGAGGGGGGACTGAAGAATCCATGTCAGATGCCAGAGGGCTGCAAGCACGAACAAGCTCCTTAGAACGCTCCTTTGTGTGTACTGAGTGTCTTGCTGGTGTTTGTCACACAAAACATTGTAGTAAAACACAATTTTCACCTCATGTCTTAACCTCTTGCCACTGCTATTAATTGCATCAGTAGCATGGGATCTTCTTGGTGTTTGGGTAACTGCCAGGTTCTTGTGGCCTGGTTTGGCCTCTGTTGGAAACAGGATGCTGGGCTTGATGGACCCTTGGTCTGACCCAGCATGGCAAGTTCTTATGTTCTTAAAGTCACAGCATTATCAGAATGTTATCTGTTTAATATTCATTTGATAAAGAAAAGGCTCGAGTTAATTTTTGATCTGTTAATAGATGAGCAACCCAATGTCTCTAGTGCCACTGACTCTTGGCTGCTTGGTAATGCCTTAGTCTTCTTAAATCAGTTGTGGCCATCTTCTTACCTGATTTTTTTTTCTCAGCCTTAAGTTTATAAGTGAGGAAGTGGTTTACTGACTGCAGTTAAGAAATCACTTGACCCTGTCCAAGTTTAGTGGATCTTCAGCTGGGTCCTAAATATGTTAGCAATAACTGCATTTGGATTTACTCCTCATCTGTTATTGGCCCACTTCTATTATGAAAATCCAATTATTCTCTCATCATTGATGCTTTAGTAGCTTGTGAAATCTGAATTTTGAGAAGAACATTGTATTGGACGATTTTCAACTTATGGGTAGATCAGATTCTCCTTTCTAAAACATGTGGTTATTTTCTGATTGCATTGTCTGATCTTGCTTGGCGTCAGATTGTTCAGTAGGCCAACCACCACCATGACCATACACTTGATTTGTTTTTTTATTAACTAAAACCTGATTTCAATTGATTTGTTATATTATATAGTGTCCCAAATTCCATGGTTGGATCACAATCTTCAGATCTGTTCTCAAATCATCCTCTTTTTCACCCTTATCTCTGTTGTCAGGCTGACCTATAATCCTATTACTCTGCCCTACCTTATTCAGTTCCTTCTCTTTACTCTGCATTCTCCCCCTCCCCTCCCCGTGTATATTTTACCCATCTCCTGTACTCAGCTTCATTCATCTGATGGTGTGGACTCTGTCCTTGAAAGCTCATGCCTCAATAAATTGACAGTCTATAAGGTGCCACTTGCCTCTTGTCATTTTTATAAAAGATCAAAGTACCTAGTCAGATACTAGCTCATAAGTCCCAGTTTGTTTTACCTGTGCAACAATCCAGAAGTGCCCATTCATTGATCCTTCTCAGCTATCTAAAACTTGGCTGCCTATGCTTCAGTCACAGCTAACTGATGTTAACAGCATTGACACGGCATTTGGCATGAATCCCAACGCTGCACTCCAAATTTGGTTGCATCTATCAAACATTTTACTCCCTATAGACCGAAAAATGCTCCTTGGTTCAGTCCTGAACTTCAGTCTCAGATACAAAAACACAGGATTGAAAGGCACTGGCGTAAGACAAAAACTATAGAGGACAAAGCTATTTATTTTCAACAACTAAAACTGCATAGATGTCAGATAAAGCGAAAAGTTTGTTTCCTACAAGGATTCGGGCTACTAACTGTAGACTGGAGGAGCTTTTTAAGATTGTTAATCAACTGATACAATAGCCTAAACATAATGAGAGACAGTGTGAGTGTTTGGAATGCCGTTTTGGGAGTAGAGATTTGAATATCTACCAGTGATACTCACATCTTCAAAGCCACTTAGGGAGCAACCTTTGCTTTCTGAGATAATTACTCCATTGAGGGAATTGCTATATTAAACTTCTCATTTTTACTGTTGGACTATTTGAACATGTGGCAGTGGTTTGAGAATTTATGCAGAACACAGGATGGAAAATTTAAAACCAGCGCACAGGTGCATGCAAATGTGTGCGCAAGATTTAAAATATACCCATCACATGTATATGTGCTCCTAAATATAAGCAGGTGCATGAGCAAGTGTAGTTTGCATTTCTTCCTTAGAACCTTGACTGCTTTAATGCTTGCAGAGTGGTGGATTTTAAAACCTGCTCGTGTGAAGGACATTCCCAGTTTTACCAATTAGTCCACCAGTTTGCCCAGTCCATCTCAAAATCATTCAGACCCCTCTGGTTCTTCAGCCTGCACTCCCCTCAGTTTACCCAGAACCATCACCCATGCATGCATTTTAGACCTAAAAAGAAATGTATGCAGACTTGCAGCTCATGAAGAGCAGAATTAAATATGCGCGGCTAACAAGCCACCATGCACTGCGGCCGCCAGATTTAAAATAGATTTACGTGCATAAATGTTGGCCCCGCCCTGGAATGCCTGTGACATACCCTGCCTCTGCCTCTTTTTTTTTTTTTTTCCACACATGGGCTTGCTCGCACACGTGCATATGTGTGTGTAATCGGTCTGTTTTTAAATTCAAGTTGCTCACGCTAGACCCACATAATTGCACATATGTGCCTTTTAACGCTAACAAATCTTAAAGTTCACCCCAAAGAATTGAACATTGGGTGTCTAAAGGGGGTTCACCCTATTGAGAAGAGGTTTCCTTTTCTTTTTGTAAGGCGTCTTTTATTTCAAGCCTGATTTATGGCTGTTTGTTTTGTTCATACTCCTGCACTCACAAGTGTGTTTGTATGTGATGGTTAGAAATGGCATCTCTGGCTATCTGGTTCCATTATGAGAGTCAGATGAACTGCAAACACTTGTCAGTCAAGAGACAACACTATTTTAAATTTAGACTTCTCAGGATATTACAGCTGAATAATTTGCTATAGTTTGTTTTTTTTCAAATAAGGTTGCAAATATATATGTGTAAAACTTTGTGACAACTATAGTATCACTTGGATGGTAACAAGATATTAGATCAGCATCCATATAGTTTCAGAAAGGGTTATAAATCTGAAATTCTCTTTATTTGCTCTTGATTTTCACAGAGGTTTTGACAGTGGAAAAAAATACATCTTGGTAGTGTTAGATATCTCTGCTGCATTGGACACTCTCAACCCTTCTATTTTAATATCTTGGCTGAGGAAAATGAGTGTAGTTGGGCATGTGCTAATTTGGTTTATCTTGTATATCAAATAGTCTTCAGCAGATCAGGTACGGGCAAACAGTATTTTGATGGCACCCACTGACAACAGGCAAACCATAAGGATCTGCATTTTTGGCTGTGCTTTTCAATATGTACTTGCAGCATATTGGTAGATTGTTGTCAGGTTTAGGTGTTGAATATCGAATTTATGCAGATGATGATCAGTATTGTACTCCAGTTATATCCACTATTTCCCATGCTTTTTCTGAGAGCACTATTTATATTTCTGTAATTAAACACTCAATGGCAAATAAATGCTTATTAAATATTAAAAAAAACCCTGAAATTATGGTTTTATCAAAAAACATTCATAATGCCATCCCAATGTCCTCAAACAGGGAACATGAATATGCCATTTTCTTTCTTTTTTTAATGTTAAAAGATTATTACAGTGGCAAATGGGAAAAAATACTAACAAGATACAGAGTTAAAAAAAAAAAAAAAAGTCACTATACATAATACACTGTTTTCAATATAAACGCATCCAGTAACCCACTTCATCCCTAACCCCTCCCCCCCACAGTAAACATCCATCCCAGTACCAGGCATTCATCACAGCACAACCTCGCTCACACTGATGTCTAGAGAGGTTATCCCACTTTGTACATCCCCAGACAGAGTGCTCTTAAACTCGTGCCAGAGTCAGATGAATGCTTGCCTCTTAACAGAAGGTTCAAACTTGGAATGTAAAACATTATTTCATAAATAGACATGAACTGTTCCCACGTAGCCACTCTCAAGGCTTGCACCACTCCCCAGATCTTAAGAATCGCCTTCTTAGGGGAACAGCAATAAACCCAAATTTCCTTTCTGCTAATTGTGAAGCTTGCAGATGAAGTCCCTAAACAGAATATGGAATGGAAGAGGGATCCTGAAACCCGCAATCAATTCAGACCTATCCAGCACCTTCAATCTAAAAGGTTTCAGTTTAACACACCATAAAAAGGAATGCAAAATACTCCCTGCCATCATGAGACAAGTAAAACAGTGAAACCTAAATCCTTTAAATCTGTCTAAATAAGCTCTATGCAGTAGTCTAACTTGTTTCCTTGGAGTAAGAATCGGTAACCAATGTAAACAGGGAGAGGAAACCAGTCTTCAAATGCTTAGTAAAGAAATCTACCCCGCTGTGTGCCGACCATGTAAAATAATCCAACTAACATTTATCCCTAAAACTTTTTTACCATGATACTATTTTATTAAAAGACACTGGGAGATTAAGCAAGTAGTAATCAAGGTTCTGATTCCAATTCTTAGTCCTCTTGAGGAGAAAGCGACAGAATAGAATATCGAACCTGCAGGTAACCAAGTAAATGAGCATTAGGGATATTCTTTATAGCCTTCAAATCCTGAAATGAGACAATAGATGTCAGATCCTTAGACAGAAAAGGCCACACATTGGTCAATCACCTCATCTTCCAAATGTGAAACCAATCCTGCTCCAACCCTAGGGGAAAGTTAACATTGTTGTCTGAAGAAAAGGGGTGCGAAAGGGATACAATTGAAGAAAAGCTCTTTCCCCCATCGTCATGCCAAAATCATAGACCCAAAGCTAGAGGGAATCTGCATCTCTTTATAATGCAGCATAATGACTATGAAAACTGATGACCCTCCACAAACAACAGGGAAACAAAGTTAAATTTGTCCACAGTACACAGTAAGATATCAAACAAAACTGACAGGCAGCATTGTATCATCGCAAACTGGGCATATTTAACCCACCTCTACCCTTGTCTGAGGTCAATTTAGAATAAGAGATTCTTTACCCTTCCATATAAAGTGAACCATAGCAGATCTAAAATCCGTAATGTCAACAAGTTTTACCCATCAAGGTATCCTCTGCGAAGGGTACAGACTCTTTGGCAGAATAACCATCCTGATGAGAGCACATAAAGGTATATTTCGCCGTTTAGCCAATAAAAGGGGCTGATGCAATACAGTGAACTCAGCCGAGCACACTGTATAACCTGCAGTAGGACGTGGGTTAAATAGGCACTAATCAATCCCCTAGTGCAATAAGGGGATTATCGCCTATTCAACGTGCGTCCGACACGGAGTGAATCTAATAGCGCTCATCACATGCAAATGCATGTGAATGAGGCTATTTGGCATTCACTCTGATGTAAAAATAAACTGCTTTTCTGTACTTCCTCCTACTTAATATCATTGTGATATTAAGTAGGAGGAAAACCTTTAAGAAACAAGTTTAAAAAAAAACACACTTGACCATCTGATGCAGGAAACAGACGTTCAACTAACAAGTGTCCATTTCCTGAACCCCAGGCATCTGTTTTCCTAACCGGCAAGAGATGGATCTGTGTGCACTGCCTATTTTGTATGCAAATCTATCTCATGCATATTCATTGTGGATTTCCTGAAAACCTGACTGGCTAGATGTGCTCCAAGGACTGAGTTGAGAAGCACTGATTTAGACATCTGCGTAGAGAAAAAATGATTATTTACAAATAATCTGTTTGTGCCAATTCACCTATAAACACCAAAGACCACACCTGCCGATCCACCTCTTGCCTCTGCACTACTAAAGGGAAAGATTTATCAACTAAAATAGCAACCTCCTATTGATGCCTAGAGAAAGAAACAGAAAATCATTGCCCCATTCAATCACCACAAAGTTTAAGGTATTCTCCCATGTCTAGATGGCCCTTGTGTTTAAAAAAGAAAAAAAGTCAGCATTTCTTTCCCCCTCAGAGAATGATTCCCATCAACATTTAAAAAAGACGTTAACCACAGCCATAAAACTCAAAATATAAAAATCACAGGAGAACAAAACATCTTAAACTACCCCAGAAGACTTACCAGCCAAATCCCCATGTAGGAAACACATGATCCTCGCATGGCAACCTACTCCAAGCCTGTAATAGATATCCAGCAACATTCACAAAAGCACACCCATGCCTCGGCACTGGCTCGCATCATGCACTTTATTACCCCTCAAAAAAAAATACCCTTTTTAAACTGGCAAGTACATCCTCCATACACACCCTCCCCAGCAGACTGTCAAACATGAGAAATATAGCATGAAATCTAAACCTTTCCAGTTGGAAAAGGAAGTAGAAGAAAATGTTCTGTAATAGTGTCTACTCATCCCTTTCTCCAGCAAAAGGGAAACAAAAGCATTGCAGCCCTGGAGCGATAGTTACAATGTATCAACCTCCAACACACACACAAAAATAAATTAGCAAAAATAGGTTGAGTCAAAGACTGTGCCAGTGTCAGACAGAGCGTATAGAACTGCACCCATTTGTCACAAACTGTGCCATCTTCCAATTCCAAGGTGCCATCTTGAAATCCAAAAGCTAGCAAAAGGGGATCACCAAACCATTAGACATGTAAACACTATGCAAGAGGAAACTTAGGTAGGAGCCATCATGATAAATAAATAAAATAAATAAATTCGGAAACCTTTGCAGAAATTTCTTTAACCATCTCCTCAAGATACAGCAAAATCAGGCAAAAGACTCGGGAGACGTCTGGGCCTTGTCTGTCAATGCTTTCTTAGCATCCGTGGCCATCTCGGAGTCCTTCCGAATTACAAATTTGTCCATGAACGGCAACACTACCGAGCACAAAAACCTAAAAAGGGGAAAATATAGAAAGCAAACTCTTGACCCAAGGGTTCCAGCAAAAATGGGAGAGAGAAGAGATGACAAATACTTTTAAGGATGAGAGCCTCTGCCAGAGCTCAGCTCAGGAGCTGGTCCTCAAGTGACTCTGCAAACCTGATTGGCATGTTCAAGCTTGGTATTGTTTTGGATCCTGCACTTTACCATGGCTTTGACATGTGGTAAAAATGTTAAGAGCTCATGTTATAAATGAAATGGGCTTCAAAGGTTAAAGCCTTTTCCAGAGCCGGCTGACTTTTGTTCAGTATTACAGGCCCAGGTTCTGTCTGGGTTAGATTATTGTAATAGCATTCATGTTGGATTGCCAGCCTCAACCATCTCTGCATTGCAATCTGTTCAGGTGCAAGGAGATATGAACACTCATCCCCAGGCCTCTTCTCATTGCATTGGCTACCGAGAACATGGAGAATTCAATTTTAAAATTCCGACTAGGATATTCCAAACTTTATCGATCAATGGGTCATACTCAGTTGTCATTGTTAAAACTCTCTGGACCTCCAGATGACGATCTGCTGCCCAATTGTTAGAGGTTCCATGTTTTCAGTTATTTTGCCTGTGGGATACTAGGTAAAGAACCTTTGCAGAGCCTTTTGGAAAAATGGAAGGGATATTTGTTTTGACAGGCATGAAGTTTCTGAATCTTTTTCATGCAGTCTATTTAAAAGTAGACAGATCTGTTGCTCTAATTTATTATCTGAGCGTAATTGTGTATTTTCTATTCTTGTTTGTGTCAATTTTAGTTTTATTTTCTATTGAATATTATGGTTTTATCTGTTTATTGGTTTGATTGTATCTTGTTTTCACAGTTGATGATCTTTGGTTCATTTTATGAATTTTTTTGTTATGGTTTGATTTTCTGTTTTTTATGACTCTCTTGTTTTCCTAGAATGGTAGATAGGAATATAAATATTCTAAATAAAAATACGGCACAGGTGTGAAATCATTGCCCCCATCAGTCAGAAAACCACTTTGCAGGTTTCATTTGTTCTGATTTGAAGACCATATTACGTTTCATAATTAGTCGCCTCTCTTTCTGTCAGAAGAACCCTGTCGAGAAGAACCCGATTAATTCAGTCCTGGCTTTTTCTCAGTCTGTGCATGGATATATAGTTCTGATTATCTTAGGGGAAATCTGAATTCTAAGCCCGGGCACAGACTGGATTAGCCTGTTCTAATGACAGAGTCAGTTGGCAGCCCTGTCCTGGAGGGGAGGTGAGGGCCAAAAACAAAGTTAAGGGTTCCTACCCCTTCATTAATAACCGTGAATACTCAACCTTAGAGTTCAACTTATTATAATTCCAAACCTCCCACTGCAAAGTTTACATTAAAATAAAGCTAAACAAATGTTTATCTTTAAGGCTAGTTTGATGTTACCTTGGTTAAAAACTGTTGACTTACAGATTCCCTCCCAGCGATAAAAGGGAGTGCTGGGGTGAAGGGAATGTTTTGGTATCTTTGAATCAAAATTCAGGTTTGCTATCTTGTCTTTCTAAGCCCTGCCCTGCAGGTTTATATTTAGGTGATAACATATATAACAGGATGTGAGGCTGCAAGGGTATGCTGGTGCAGTACAAAGCTCAGAAGTGTGCATATACTTATCATGACCACCCAACCTGGGGTGGTGTTCCACTTATGAAATATGTAAACATTAAAAAAAAAACAAAACCCACAAACATTTTACTACACATCTTATTTTGATTAAAAACAAGTCTGATAATTTAGGAAGAGCTTCCAGACCCCATGTTCCTAGAATTTAGTGAACATTCTACTAACACTATATTAAAATAATAAATAAATAGCGAGGGATTCTAGGTCTTTACTAATGATCCGTGTAAAGTAATCCATCCATGTGGAAGGCATCTTTCTTGAGTCGTCTATAGAGGGGCTTCAACACTTACACTGTACAAGGGAGAGTGTAATAGTAACAGAGCAGCCCATGTCTGATTCTGGGAAAAGTCTTCGAGACGTGGAAGGCTGCAGACACACCTGGGATCGTATTGTGTATTTTTGGGAGACTGTAATTCCGGAAGAGTAGTTGGATTTCCTACCACTTTGCATTTTGCTTTAGTAAACTTTTTTTTCTTTGCAGATTAGAATAAATTTGGGTGTTCAGGGCATTTTTTTTGAGTGACTGTGAAATTGATCCCTTTGGGTCTAGAAGCAAGTTGCTTCTTCCCTATCTGAAGAGCCCCTGGGGCTGCACAGAGTTTTCCAGGCCTCTGCAGGTGTGTGCCCCTTTTCCTGAGGGGAAGACCCAAGCAAGGGATTACACAATACATTTATTCATTAAATTTAAAAAAATGAATAACATTTTAAGGTTTAAGATTTGTATCTGAACCACAGTGTGGTATTTACATGCTCCCTTGACGGCAAAATACCATTCAAATTATTAGTCATGAACGAATCCTGACTCCCAGAATCCCGTCTCGTGCTGCTGTGGCATTGGCCCATCTGCACCAGAGAAGACAGGATGTAGAGCATGGTCACTGCAACAGTGGCCATGATTTATAGCCAGAGGCTCAGGTGGAGAGTCTTTTTTTTTTTTTTTTTTTTTTATCGCCCAAGAGAAGACTCTATGGTATATCCGTCATTCAATTATTGTGTAAAGACTACGTCTGTCCCCCTGAACCCGGTCTGTGTTTTGGAAAGACGTTGAGCTTTTCTGATACCACAGATCAGAATACTGTAGGACTGCACTCTCCTGTGCTGTGCTTTATAGCCACCACCAGCCCTACAACAGTCATCTCTTGATGTGTTCGGAAGGAGCTTGTCACCATCCTTATCCGTTCCATTGCTGGTCTGTGGCCGGCTATGATCCCATCATTGATTAAAGGTTTGCTGGTTTCAGGTATTTAAAAGCTGGAATTCAAATGCTACTCTGGCAGCTGCTGTTTGACCTTGTAACAAGCCACCCTGTGAGAGTGTAACCAACTACAATGGTTTCAGCAGGGATATTTCTCACAGTCTCTCTCCACTATATCGCAAAAGTCTACTTTTTTTTTTTTTTAACTTTGTTTTTTAGTCAATACAAGATTGAGAAAAACAAGGATTGGCCAACAAATAAGGAAAACATAGAAAATACATAATAAATGACAATGTTGGTAAACGCCATTAGTCCCCCATCTAGGAGGGATAAAGGACATTAACTTAATCATGAAAAAGAAATAATACATAGAGCCGATTGCCAGTGACTTCTGCCAAATAATCTTAACTATACCCCTAACCCTGAAATGCCATTACCCAGACTTGTCAACAAAAGAGGTTTTCAAATATTCAGGATCTTAAAAAAACAAAAAACAAACAAACTCCTATTCCCTTGAAAATAGACTTCACATTTACATGGGAACTTTAAGAAAAATGTAGCTCCCAAGCCAATAGTGCGTTGTTTTTATTGAAAAAAAGCCTTTCCTTCTGACTTGTCTCTTTGGCCACATCAGGAAAAATAAGACTACTTCTGAATGTCACAAAAACCAGGGTATGATACTTGACAGATTTCACAGCAGATAAGTCTTCAAAATTTTGTTTTTGATAAATGTGAAATTTCTCTCGCCACATTAAGAGTCTTGGCATCCTTTTAGATTCCGATTTAAGGAAGCATCCTCAGGTAAACACAGATGCAAGGTCCACCTTTGACATGATGAGGGTAATGCTTAATATTACTTGAGCCACAGACATTCGGACAGTCTTACAAGCCCTAGTTTTTACTGGATTGGATTACTGCTACTCTATATCGTTACCAACCTACCACTTGAGTTCTCCAGGTAGCGCAGAATGCAGCTGTGCACACCGTGGCAGGGGCAAGCTTTAGGATTCATATCTCTCCTGTTTTGGGTCAGCTATACTGGCTTCCTATTGATGCCAGAGTGAAATATAAAGGTGGGTTGTTTTTTGTTTTTTTAAAACTTAGCAGTTTACAACACTTATTTAAAAGTCCTGAAATGGAAGAATTTGTTTGGTGAGAAGACTCAAATGGTTAAAAGTCGAGTTAAGGGGAACTACTTTCTAATCAGTTCTTGAACCAATGCTTTTTAACGTTATTTATAAATGACCAGGCAATAGGAACAAAGATAAAAAATGTATTCAAAGTTGTTAAATCGCAAGAGCATTATGAGAAATTGCAAGAGGACCATGCAAAACTGGGAGACTGGGCATGCAAATGGCAAGCAAATGAAATTTAATGTGCACAAGTGCAAAGTGATGCATTTAGGGAAGAGTAACCCAAATTATAGCTACACAATGCAAGGCTCCACATTAGGACTCACCATTCAGGAAAAGGATCTCAGTATCATTGTTGCTAATGTCACTTTACCCTCCATTGCCTCAGGTACAAAACTTGGATTGTAAGCCCTCTGGGGATAGGGAAATACCTACAGTACCTGAATGTAAACTGATGTGATATCTCAGATCGAATGCCGGTATATAAAAATAATAATAAATAAATAATGTTTGAAATCTTCTGCTCAGTGTGCAGCAGCAGCCAAGAAAGCAAATAGACTGCTAGGGATTATTAGGAAAGGAATGGAGACTAGAACAGAGAATATCATAATGTTCTGTATCACTCCATGGTGCGACCTCATCTTGAGTATTGCAAGCAGTTCTGGTCTCCACATCTCAATAAAGATACAGCAGAATTAGGAAAGGTACAGAGAAGGGTGACGAAAATGATAAAGGGAGTGGAATGCTTCCCCTAAGAAAGGCTTAAGAGGTTAGGACTCTTCAGCTTGGAGAAGAGACGGCTGAGGGGAGATATGATAGAGGTCTATAAAATAATGAGTGGAATGGAATGAGTAAACGTTAATCAGTTGTTTACTTCTTCAAAAATTACAAAAGACCAGGGGATTCACAACAAAGTTACTAGGTGATACATTTAAAACTAATAATTTTTTACACAGCGTATAATTAAGCTCTGGAATTAGTTGCCAGAGGATATGGTGAAAGCAATTAGTATAGCTGCATTTCAAAAGGTTTTGGCAAGATCCTGGAGGAAAAGTCCATAAACCATTATTAAGGTAGAGTTGCAGAAATCCCCTGCTTATTCTTGGGATAAGCATCTTGGTATCTATCTACCACATGGGATCCTGCCAGGTACTTGTGACTTGGATTGGCCACTGTTGGAAACAGGATACTGGTCTGACCCAGTATGGCAAGTATGGTTGTATTTCATTGAAGTTCAGTTCCTGAGCCCAGCTTCTGTTTCTTAGATTAGGGTTGCTACTGGGTCAGAATAGAGGGTGATGGGGTGGGGGAAGGCAGGATTTGTGGTTTGGGAGTAATCACTTAACATTGCCATTTACTGGTCAGACATCGGTGCCTGCACATTGGATTCCTGAGAGAGTGGCTGACGGTGTCCTCTGTCTGTGAATGTGATGCTTAGACTAGACAGGAGTAAGGATTACAATGGGCCACAAATACCAGGCCCTTCAGAAAACTGGTGGTTTATAACACTAGTGGCTCATTAGAGCCTGGTTCCAGTTGAGCTGGAGGAAGCCATTGTATTATGAAGGTGTGGAGCCTCCACCTAGTGGGCTTAGTGCACAACGGAATGTACAGTCTGTGCTCTGCAATTCTAGAATAAGAACATAAGAAATTGCCATGCTGGGACAGAGACCAAGGGTCCATCAAGCCCAGCATCCTGTTTCCAACAGAGGCCAAAAACCAGGCCACAAGAACCTGGCAATTACCCAAACACTAAGAAGAACCCATGCTACTGATGCAATTAATAGCAGTGGCTATTCCCTAAGTATAATTGATTAATAGCCATTAATGGACTTCTCCTCCAAGAACTTCCCCAAACCTTTTTTGAACCCAGCTACACTAACTGCACTAACTACATCCTCTGGCAACAAATTCCAGAGCTTTATTGTGCGTTGAGTGAAAAAGAATTTTCTCCGATTAGTCTTAAATGTGTTACTTGCTAACTTCATGGAATGCCCCCTAGTCCTTCTATTATTCGAAATGGTTAGTATGATTACTTAGTTGTTAGTCCAACTAAGTATTGTTATTTCCAATACATTTCTTGACTAGCTTTCAGGAGCTACAAACAAATAGTCAAGAAATGTATTAGTTGTATGCAAAGGTTTAGGCACCCTGGTCAAATTTTATATGAACAAAATCGTCTACACTATACAAAGATTAAACATGATATTTTTCTACAGTTTTTAATGCAAAATTATTTTTGAATAGTAGCAGTTTGAAAAAAATAAAATAGTGAATATGGCATGTACAAAAGTTTGGATACCATTCCAGTTGATTCAGTGTTTTGTTTTTTTTTTAAGTTTTTAAGATTAAAAAGATGATTGACTCATTAGGCCTTCAATTAGCCTTGTAAAGACAATCCCATGGTTGTACAAATACTTAAACTCTTCTAATCTCTCAGGCTGTGATTGTTCTGGACTACATTCAACAACCATGGGCTCCTAGTATTTCAGATAGAAACATAGAAATGATGGCAGAAAAGGACCAACCAGTCCATCCGGTCTTCCCAGCAAGCTTGTGGTAGCATCAAAGGTATCAGGCTTATTGGTTAAGGGGCGGATTTTAAAAGCCCTGCTCGCGTAAATCCGCCCGGATTTACGCGAGCAGGGCCTTGCGCGCCTATTTTCCATAGGCCTGCCGGCGCGCGCAGAGCCCCGGGACTCGCGTAAGTCCCGGGGTTTTTTGTCGGGGGCGTTTCGGGAGCGGGGCCGATCGATGCGGCGTTTTGGGGGCGGGACGTGGCGTTTCGGGGGCGGGCCCGGGGGTGTGGTTTCAGCCCGGGGCGGTCCGGGGGCGTGGCCGTGCCCTCCGGAACCGCTCCTGGGTCGCGTCTCGGCGCGCCAGCAGCCCGCTGGCGC
The DNA here is from genome assembly GCF_901001135.1 of Rhinatrema bivittatum. Taxonomy (NCBI): domain Eukaryota; kingdom Metazoa; phylum Chordata; class Amphibia; order Gymnophiona; family Rhinatrematidae; genus Rhinatrema; species Rhinatrema bivittatum. The sequence continues at coordinate 31,192,784 of NC_042629.1, forward strand.
GCATGGATTTACTTCTCCCTCCAGGAGGCGTAAATCCGCGGACAAAGGTAGGGGGGGTTTAGATAGGGCCGGGGGGGTGGGTTAGGTAGAGGAAGGGAGGGGAAGGTGAGGGGAGGGAACGGAGGCAGGCTGCGCAGCTCGGCGCGCGCCGGCTGCCCAAAATTGGCAGCCTTGCGTGCGCCGATCCTGGATTTTAGCAGATACGCGCGGCTACGCACGTATCTACTAAAATCCAGCATACTTTTGTTTGCGACTGATGCGCCAACAAAAGTACGCGAATGCGCATTTTTTAAAAATCTATCCCTAAGGGTAGTAACAGCCGCATCAGCAAGTTACCCCTATGCTTATTTGTTTTCCCAGACCTTAAAATTTAGTGTCCTTGTTGGTTGCTGTCTGTGTCTGATTTTCCTTTTTTTTTTTTTTCCTTTTTCCTCCCTACAATTAAAGCAAAGAGTAATATTGGAGCAGAGAGCAATATTGGAGTTGTATCAACAGTATGAAGGCTTATTGGTTAAGGGTAGAAAACGCCACACAGCAAGTTACCCCATGCACTTCTTTCTTCATTTCCAACCTCTAGTCCTTAGAGATCCACAGTGTTTATCCCAGGCCCCTTTGAAATCTTTCACTTTTTTGTCCTCACCACCTCCTCCAGAAGGGCATTCCAGAAATCCACCACCCTCTCTGTGAAGAAATATTTCCTGATGTTGGTTCTGAGTCTTCCCTGGAGTTTCATTTTGTGACCCCTAGTTCTAATAATTTATTTCCAATGAAAAAGGTTTGATTAAAACCTTTCAGGTATCTGAAGATCTGCATCATCTCTCCCCTGCACCTTCTTTCCTCCAGGGTATACATATTTAGGTTCTTCAACTGCTCCTTGTAAGTCATTTGATGGAGAACCCCCACCATTTGTCGCCCTTCTCTGGTCCGCCTCCATCCTGTTTCTGTCCCTTTTGAGATACAGTCAAACACTGAACACAATACTCCAGGTGAGGCCTCACCAAGGACCTGTACAAGGGCATTATCACCTCTTTTTTCTTACTAGTTATTCCTCTCTCTATGCAGCCCAGCGTTCTTCTAGCTTTAGCTTTTGCCTTGTCATATTGCTTCGCCATTTTCAGATCACTCAGCACTATTACCCCAAGGTCCCTCTCTTACTCCATGCACAGAAGCCCTTCACCCCCCATCACATACATCTATTTTGGATTACCACACCCCAGATGCATAACTCTGCACTTCTTGGCATTGAATCCCAGCTGCCATGTCTTCAACCACCGTTCAAGCTTCCTTAAATCACGTCTCATTCTCTCTACTCCTTCCAGCATTTCCACTCTATTGCAGATCTTAGTATCATCAGAACCATTCCCAATACTGATCCTTGTGGCACTCCACCACAAGGCGGGTTATAGATTTTATAAATAAATAAATAAACCATGGGCTCCTCAAAGAAGCTGTCTGAATATTTGAAAATGAAGATAATTCATTCTTACAAAGTAGGGGAAGGCTGTAAAAAAACAAATCTCCCAACACTTCCAGCTAGCAATTTCACTGTCAGAACCATTGTTAAAAAATAGAAGTTACATGGAACTGTTGACGGTAAGGCAAGATCTGGAAGACCAAGACAAATCTCTGATGGGACTGCTGAACAACTGGTCAGATCTGTAAAACTGAGTCCACAAATCCCTGCTGATGACTTGAAAAATGTAGCTGACATTTGAAGTAGTTGTCTTAAGGTGCAGAGAACAGCATTGCTTACACAAGTGTTTTGCATGGGAGACTTATCAGAAGAAAATCCTTTTCTATGACCCCATCACAAAAATCATCATCTAAACTATGCAAAACAAAACCTTGATAAGCCCGTGTCAGTGAAGAAGCTGAAAAGAGGTGGGATATTTCAGCAAGACAATGATCTGAAACGTAACCTCAAAATCAACGATGGAATGGAATTCACAGTCCTCAGACTTGAATATTATTGAAATTCTGTGGGGACCCAAGAATATTCTGAGCTAGAAGAGCTCTGTAAGGAAGAGTGGGGGGGAATAGAGACTCTTATCTGGCATCAGGAAACATTTGGAAACTTTTACTTCTGCCAAAAGAGGTGTTGCAACATAATGACTGAAAGGGTGTTCACATTTTTGCACATGTCATATTCATTTTTTTTTATTTTTCATTCTGTTAAAATCAACAAATAATCATTTTGTATTAAAAACTGCAGAAAGATGTCATGTTTAACTCTGTATAATGGTTGTTTGCCTCAGATTCATTGAAACATACAATTTGACCAGGGGTGCCTAAACTTTTGTACACAACTATAAATTAGTCCAATAAAAAGATATTGCCTTATATATTTTTTTTGGTTAACCTTTACTTCAGAAATTCTTGAAACTTTGTTCTTTTGTGGGAGTCAAAGATCATGCCTGCACTATAAAACAATGTTTTTTGTTTTGTTTTGTTTTTTTAACATTTAGGTAGGGGGAGAAGATTGATATAAGTTTATAGAAATGGTAAAAACATGCAACATAATTTCAAAGTTAGACTACTAAATATAGGTAGAGAAATCATAAGGAAGAGGAAATAAGGCTGGCTGCATTGTGTTTGGTGTATTGTTTTTATTTGTTTACTTTGTTTTTGGATTTTGTTTTATTTTGTGATTATGTACATTGCTTTGAAAGATTTTATTGTAAAAACTGGGAAACAATACAGTTTACAAATTAATATAGAATATTGAAGGCATGCTATAGAATTGCAATGTATGGGTTGATAGGGAGGCTACTGAGAGCTTAAGAGCTTAGTTGCTGTGAAAAGGGCAATTGTGAGATCATTTTTGAAGAAAACCTTATAACATCCAAAGGATTAAAATAATTTTTGACCAGTGTGAAATTTGCCTTTCCTTTCAGAATTAATTGTTCATTTGGGTGGGCTGGGCTTTTGGGAAGTCTACAGCACAGAAATGGCCCATGCTCCCCCGATTAATGAGCTATTGATGGGGGACAGATGAAGGGTCGGCTGCAGTTCTTATCCTCTTGGACTTCTTGGTGGCTTTTGATGCCATTGATCCTAACCTCTCCGAGAGCTCTTTGATAGCCATAGGGATAAGATGGCCAGCTTTGCCTGAAATGAGACTTTTTGCAGGGATGGTTTTCAGCAGGTAGCAGTGAGGAAGTCTTATCTTCCAGCCTCACTTAATGATGACCTGTGGGATATTCCGGGGTTCTATACTAATACCCCTCCTTTTCAACAGTTAGGTAACAATGATGCACAAGTCTTTAGCACACCAGAAGGTTGCTGAGCTGCATGAGGAGGCATAAGCAGCAGAAAAAAGAGAGGTGATAATACCCCATACAGATCTTTGGTGTTCAGTTCTGGGGACCTTTTCCCAAAATGGATAAAGCTAGGTTGGAAGAGGTCCAGAGAAAGATGACTAAAATGGTGTGGGATCTCCATGGAAAGACTGAGTTATTTCAGTCTACACTCAGTTGCCACCCATTGATGCTTGACTGCTTATCCTAGTCCATGTTTGCTGTCTTTCACATTGGTTCTCTACCATTTTGGGCAGATGAGTATAATGTTTCCAGCCCTTTCCCCCTCCCTTGCCCATGTGTTACCATCAAGGTTTGCAACAATTTAAACAGTTACTAAAAATAAAGAGGCTGATGCCTGAGTATCCAGCATTACCAACACTGATCCAGTTGGTTTTTGAGGAATTCCAAACATGTTCCCCCTTGATCTGTGGTGTTGCTAGGTCATTGTTCCTTTATGGGTAGGGTCCTTAGTTTTAAACTGATTTTCACCCTCATTTTAGGCAGATTGAAGAACAGTTCCAGAACTTCAGGTGCAGTGTCTCAAGGCCTTCAGCAACCGCTGGAAACCAGTATAGGGCAAAGCACGTGCAATGTTTCAAGTCACCCACCAGCCCTGCTAATATGGTGTTTCAAGTCCCTCCTCCCCCTCCCCCCAGGCAGCTAAGGTGCCTGCTGCATGGTGCCGCCAATGCAGCATTTGAAGCGGGCCAGGTGTACTAGAAGCACTTCCCAGCTCCCACTTCCCACTGGCTCCGCACAAAAGCAGAAATTCTGCAGAGCACGGGAGCCTCAGTAAGCTGCTGCTGAAGGAGAGAGACGCCTGGAGCCACCACTACTAAGGAGGAAGGCTGTTGCGGGGGGGGGGGGGAGGGAGAGAAAGGGACATGCTTTAGGGATGCTGCTGAGTGGGCAAGTGGGAGAATCTGCTTAATATTTTCTTGTCCAGGCTTTTGTCCACCAAAATAAATTTCGGTATTTATCCAGGAAGATGTGTCCCATTTTCCCACTGACTTTCTCCTGTTTCTATGCTTGTCATAATAAACCCTGATAAATTCCCAAGAAAAATTTAAAAAATAAAAAAACAGAAAATGAAGGTCCTAGTTATGGGGGATGGCTTCCCAAATCTGTCCTGGTAACCAGCAAGCCAGGTTTCCCGTCATGAATATGCATGAGATGATTTCCATGAACTGGGTCTCTAATGAATGCCAATTTTATCTCATGCATAGTCCCTGACTGGGGGATCCCAGGATAGGATTGAGAAGCCTTTCTTCATAGTGAATACATTAAGTAGAGGTAGGGGCATACATTTTTGTCCTATTCACAGCTGTTCTTTGCACCAAGCAAAGTGCTGGGCGAGTAGGAGGACCATAGGGGAGGTCAGGGCCTGGGTTTTTTTTTTTTTAGGGTCCTCCACTGAACTTTCTGTACCTTTTTTATAATTTTATTTTAATTAGATTTTTTTTTTTTTGACCTGGCAGTTTCCTCTTGCTCCTTTGTACTTCCAGCTCTACTGGAACCAGAGCTGGGGGCTAGAACCATTAGCCTTTATTGGCAACTACAAGGGTATCTTTTTCTCTCCCATTTTTTTTTTTTGTAATAAACCCCTGCCCTCCCGCACTGCAACAGCCTTCTGCCTTACTAGAGGTGGCTCCAGGCTTTTCTCTCCTTCAGCAGCAGTTTACTGAAGCTCCCGTGCTCTGTGAAACTTCTGCTTTCTGTGGAGCCAGAGAACATGCTGGGAAGTGCTTCTAGTACACATGGTGGACCCCTTCAAATGTTGCATTGGCGGCACCAAGCAGCAGGCACCTTAGCTGCCGAGGGGGAGGTGGGACTTGAAACACCACAGCATCCCACAGCATACGTACTTTTTGCTGAACTCAGGGGGAGTTGTTCCCTGGGGCATCTTTAGTCGAGGTTGGAAAACAGCATGCATCAATTGAATTTTCCAATCTACCTATGCTCTTTTCCAGCAAAAGTCTGCTCACAGAAAATGCAGACCACATTTTCCACAGGCCCTTTGTACCCAAGGCAGTTTTCAAAGGGGAAGTACATGTGCGCTTTCCCTGTGAAAATTAGGTTCAAGGTCCACCGGTGCAAGGGACCCGTGAACTCTGCAGCTTTTGAAGAAAGCCCCTTGCGTATTATTTTGGCAATGTGCACAAACCATTGGGCCAATGAAGTTTCTAGAATCTGAATCTGTTCAACACCGTTATCCACTTTCTCCCACTCTTTCTCTCTCTCTCTGTCCAGGCTGCCTGGTCACTAGATACCCGAGAGTTTCCAAGCCGCTCCGCAACTGCCAGAGAACAGAGGATGCCCCTGACCCCTGTAAGTATGAACCCAGCGTTGGAAAGTTTAGTTATTAATCATGCCATGACTCGCTCGCTTTTACTGAGTGCACACACAGTAGTTGGTGACCCGGCTCATCTTACTGCTTAAAAGGATTCATTGCTTTTCTATTCAGTTGCCTTTCATGCCGCCACTTTCGTCACCTGAGACTAAAGCACATAGCGTGCATACAGAGCTAACAAGTACTGCAAAATCTTTTGTTGGAAAGAAATCAAAACTCGCGTGCAAGGATTAATTAGAGAAAAGAAAATTGGAGAAAAAAATATTTTCTGCTTTCTTCTTGGTTTATTTATTTAAAAAGTATTTATATACCGTTTTTTTAAAAAGAAATTTTATCAAAAACGGTTCACAGATTTAAAACCAAAAATAAAATAATCAAAATAAAATGGAATTTTTAAACTTTACATAAAAATTGGTAATAACTAGACAGAATGCTAGTATATAAGGTTATTAAAAATATAAAAAGTTTGGAACCATGGGCTTATTGTTTTGGGGGAAAAGGGGGGGAAGGGGAACGGGAGGAGGAAGGGGAAGTGGGAGAAATAGAGCGTAAAAATTATGAGATAAAGGGAAGAAGGGAGAAGGGTATGATAGTTGGAAACGTGTGAATGAGCAGGTATGTTGTAGTTATGTGTAGTATAAATGGGATTGTAATGGGTGTAACTATGTTTAAGAGGGTAATTTCGGTATTGATGATTAAGTTTAATTAGAAGACGTGTTGAATGCAAGTTGAAAAAGATATGTTTTGAGAGATTTTTTGAAATGTGCAGGGTTGGATATCGAGCGAAGATGGTTTGGTAAAGTGTTCCAAAGTGTTGGACCGGCTATTGAAAAGGCTTTTTTTCTAGTGAGGTCTAATCTGGCTTGTTTAGGAGAAGGGATATCTAGTAAATTTTGGTTAAGTGATCTTAAGTGTCGCGTCGGTTTGTATATGCGCAGTATTGAACAAAGCCAGGTAGAAGTATGATTATGGTTATGAATTAAACTATGGATAATAGAGAGAATTTTGTATTTTATTCTGAACTTTATGGGTAACCAGTGTAATGATTGTAGAATAGGGGTGATATGATGACGTAAAGATGTTCTGGTTAGTATCCGGGCTGCAGAGTTTTGGATCAGTTGAAGGGGGTATAGTGAAGAGTCTGACAATCCTAGGAAGAGAGCATTACAATAGTCTAAGCCAGAGAAGATTAAGGATTGAAGAATGGTTCTGTAATCTCAGTAAAATAGTAGAGGACGAAGATGTTTTAACAGACGTAGTTTGAAAAACGATTTTTTTTGTAAGTGAGGATATGTGTTGTTTTAGAGAAAGATCTGAATTAATGTTTACACCTAGGCTTATAGCAGAGCGTGTTATGGGGATAGTAACATTATTGATTGTAAGATGTGATGGTGGACCTAATGAAGAATCAGAGATGGAAGTTAAGTATACGAGCTCAGTTTTTGCTGGATTCAGTTTTAATCGATTGTGGGAGAGCCAAGAGTTGATTGTAGATAAGTATAGAGAAACTAAAGATAGAGTGTCTGACCAGGATGATTTATATGGGACAAAAAATTGGATGTCGTCTGCATAGATTTTGAACTGAAGATTAAGAGAGGATAGAATGTAGCATAAAGGAAGTAGATATATGTTGAACAGAATAGGAGAAAGAGATGAGCCCTGAGGAACGCCGGAATTAATGATATATGGGGAAGAGCAGTGCTGATTATAATTGACTTGTTGAGGTCAGTTACGTTGCAAGCAGAGATTCAACTTTGCTCCTCTAGCATTATCAATGGGTCATATCTAATTATTGGTCCAAAACCAATCCTTTACTCACCCTTCATTTTTTTTTTAAACTTTTAATATGCAATTCAAATATTTCATTGCTCTTAAAAACAAATCTCCGAAGAGGGAAACCCAAGATGTAATTTCCGAAGAAGGAAACCCAACATAGTACTGTTTCAAATCAATTCTGCTTCTGGGGAGCAAAAAAAGATTTTCAAACAAGAAACACCCCCCCCCCCTCCCAAAAAAACAACCCAAAGGGATGAGTGACTGTTTTTGGACCAATGATTAAATGCTATGGGAGCAAAAATTGAATCTTCCAGCTCATGGACGTTATGAGGGTCACCTGTACCATATTGTATGATTTATAGAAGCAATAAGGACGTTGCATGCTTGTATTTTGTTGTTTATAATTTATGATTCAGGTTTTGACTCTTTATTTCTTGGTGACTTAAGTTGAAAGCAGACCAGAAGTTGATCATTCATCCACCTTCTGACCATACGCATTTCCTCTTAAATAGGGTCCGATGTAATAAAACTAGAGTAAAAAAACCAAATGTGCACTGAATTTCAGCTTACGTTTTCTTTACTGGCGCTAAAAAGAGTGAACTCCTAATGCAGTAAGTTAATGGTATGCTAATGCATCGGGAGCTAAAATGTGCTTAGCACACACAAAACCTGCCTGTATGCATTGTTGTGGCAGAAAACCAGAGGGGTGTGTGTGTAAACGGCGTGCTCTGGGCACAAAATGAGTTAGAAGCACAGAAGTTGTGTGCTGAAAAGCTGAATTTCAGCGCAAGTTGAGCTCCTAAGTTGATGCCAGCTTTGTTGAGAAGAGACAATCAAGCAGCCACCTTCTCACTGCTAGCTCCACCACCCCCCCAGTGTCCCAGAGACTCGATTTGAATCCTCCAGCATCTGCCACAGTTAAATGCCAGTTGGAAAAGAGGCTGGACTGTCATAGGGACATCTAAATCCAGCATTTGTTGTAAAAGTTGAACTTTTGTGACATTGGGCGTGCGCAAGACATGTCAAGTTCTTGAAAGGGCTACAGTAGTCATGAAAGATGGAGAACCACTGGAGGGAACAGTTGGTGTTTGGGACTGGGAGCCAAGGGCATTAGAGTTTTTGCAGAAACGGGGGGTGGGGGTGTTGGGATTGCCGACTGGCTCCATTTCTGCCGGTCAGTTTGATCCAGTCCTGGGTTTTCCCCGTTTGCATGCATGGAGAGAGAGCACCAGAGCTGGCTCATCCAGACCTGCAGCAGTGGAGCGAGCCGGCATTCCTAGGTCCAGGCAGATATTCTGGGCGGGGGATGGAGACAGGAGCTGCATTTTACCTGCTAGGTGAGATTCAAGAGTACGGTTTCTGCTGACAGATTATAAACAGCCCCACAGACTGTATTCCTCAAACAGCTGCCGGCAGGGACCCTAAAGGAGGAGACATGTTGACTTCTTTCTCCCTTGTTGCTCGGCACGATCCCTGTGTATGTGTAGAAGGGTATCTGGGCACTGCTGCTGTGCAGGCGATGCAGACTGCCAGTGAGAGAACGTGTGGCCTGCACATGCCCGTAGGCAAGGTTGAACATTAGCCAAGCACAACAAGCCACTGGGGAAATATCACATTAGATCAATGCCTTAATAGTGGAAGAAATAGTAAATAAATGGCAGAGAATAATTGCAGGAAGCAGAGAAGGAAAATATATATACAGCACAGAATGAAATGCCAAAGTCAGCTCCAGACTGAGCAGTGAAGAACCTCTGAGCAAATCCGTCAGACATCTCATCCAACAGGGAAACCATCCACATTGCAGAATTAAAGAATTTGTATTAATAATCATTAATTCTGTAATGAGGAGGAATCCCTGCCGTGGGCACTTAGACCTCCCTCTGTTTATGGTGGCAGAGCAATGATCACTTGGGCCCTGTGTTGGGCTTCACCAATTCTCCCTTCCACATTGCTGTCCCCTTTTTTCCAGCCACTCTGCAGACAATGCTAGAATATCCCCCAGTTCCACCACCACTCAGCACTACTGCTGCTCATCCATCCATCCCTCTTGATGCTTCCAGAACCTCCTGCACCCACCGCCCCAGCACACTGCACCTCCCTTTCTCTCTGCCCCTCTGGCATCACAGTTCTAACTGCAGCCTTAGTCTACTGTTAACGATGCCGACCAGAACAATTACTGATGGCAGCACTCGGTAGGAGTGCTCAGGGGCAGAATTCAGTGACTGGCCTGGCAGGGCTGGGGAAGGAGCCGGAGAGAAGTGCTGTGAGCCTACGTGAAGGATTGGGACTGTGGATGGATTGGTCCAATGGGAAGGTGACAGAAGGAGATATGGAAGTGCATTGAATCATTGTCAAGGCAACCCAAGACTGTGTATTTTCCCAGGAGGGGATGGTGAGAGTAGTGGATGGTGAAGTGCATCAAGCCACTGATAGCAGAGGGATAATGGGGAGAGTGGGTGAAAGGAGTGGCCAGAGGAGCATATCAGGCCACTGACGTTGGAGGGAATCGGTGCACTGGTCCTGGGCTAAGTGCAGGTGCATCTGTCAGGACTGCCCAACAGGTAGGGGAAAAGGCAGGGACAGTGTCCTGCATGGGTGCATACGGCAGGTGGAGGTGAGCATCACAGATCCCTGCTGAGACTTGGCAGCGTATATTTCTTTTATTTAAAATGTGTGTGGGTAGGTAGGGCAGGGAGAGGGAGGACCATGGTCCCCTTAGTTTCGGCACTAGTGACAGTCTCCTAAGTCAACCCCCCCGGTCAGATTTGCATGTGCTGATCAGCAGTGCCTTTAACAATACTGTGTCCCTCTGTATCCCTCTCTTCTCAGGGCTATGATAATCGTGGTTTCCAGCCGGAGTACACAAATAGATATGGACAGCCAGGGAATGGCAACTACTATGTGAACTATCCAGCACCATCGTACCCTTCTGCAGTGCCAGCCTACCTCCCTAGGGTGTCTGATCACCATGCCGTGCCTGCATCTGAGCCAGTCACCTCCAAGTCTCTCTGCACTCCAAGTAAGATTCTACCACCCTATTTTCTAAACGACTTGTCCCGTCTCTCAAGGTTTCTGGCTTGCTTACTGACTTGTGCTTTCCTTGGGGGTCTGTTTTCCCTTAGCTGCGTTCTATTGTCATGCTTGCTTGCCGCGCCTACCTTGCTCTAAGGAATAATCACACTCGCTGGCTACCATCCCTAAACTGTCATGGTGTTTTTCGTTTCCAAATAATGTTAAAACTAACCCAGCATGGTGTGCACACCTGAAAGCAATAAGTTACTCTTTCACGACCATGCCATTCCTACTATCTGAGGCCAGGGCAGTGTATCTGAGCATAGGGCTGTCGCAAGAGGAGGGTTCGCCACAATGCCACTGCCACCGGCATCAGACCAACATCGGGTGTATTGTTCCGTGCAGCCATTGTCTGCAGCAAGCCAGCTGAGTGAACAAAGTGGCGGGACCCCTCTCCCCCTGAGTCGGCCACATCATCTGAGGGGAGTCCCCCCTTCCTTCCCTGGCTGCCTGGGGACAGTTATGGTCCTGTGTGCACACCTCAGAAGAAGGGGCTTCTCTCTCGCTGGCAGTCACTCACACTGACCTGCAGTCGGTGGGCAAAGGCTGATGCAGCTGGCATTCTTAAAGGGCCAGTCACAGAGACAACCTCAAGAGGGCACTTCCTTCCTTCTGAAACAGCTGTGAGATGTGATTGTAGTCATGCCTGCAAACTTCTGGATTTCCAGTTAACTAGAGGGGGTCTGGCAGGAGGGTGATTTGTGCACAGACTTTCTCCCCTCTCGTATATACACAAACACTCGCATGTTCATTCTCGCGCACTTTCTTGCACGCGTGCATGCTCGTTCTCACACACACACACTCTCTCACGCGCGCCAATGCCCACTCGCAGTCTCACATCTCTCCTTCACACGCACGCGCCTGCTCAGGCGCTCTTTCCTCCTCCTAAACTCTGCAGTGGAAGTAGCCCCCTCTTTCCAGCCGCCCAGGCCCCTGCCTCTCCTTTTGGTCCCCACACTGGCCGATGGACCTCCTTCCCTCCTCCACAGGCCCCTGCGACTTCTTCTTCCAGGGCCCGCGCAGGCGCAACCCCAGCACCCAGGGACCTAGCAAGTTGTTTAGGGTTCTGCAGTCTCTGGGTCAAATTCAGAGAGTTCCCAGGCATGACTGTAGTCCCCTCAGCACCTAAAATCTGGCAGAAAAATCAGTCCAACAAGGGTTCTTTTTTTTTTTTTTTTTGATCAATATCAAGCTTAATTGGCAAATGAATTACAGTTGTGAGGTTTTTCTTTTCCTTTTTGAGCAGAGTACTGTGGTTTCCATGTTAGTCCAACTGAATATGTAAAGCTAAGGGTCAACAAACAAGTTACAGGTGAGACTGTTTTATCGGACTAACTCAGTACATCTGTGATGAGCTTTCTAGCGGTCTGCTGACCTGATGAAGGGAGGATAGCTCTGGAAGGCTAGACATGCATTTCTTTGAACAATAGAAATATATACAATTAGCATGTATAGTCATTTACTCGTTTCTCCCTGTTAACATGTTACAAATTGTTATCTTATTACATTCTGTTATCTTGTTACAAACTTTTATCTTGTTATAATGTACAATAAACATGGTTATGTCTCATTTGTTCTAGTTATCTGTAAACCGTATGATATCTCGATCGAATGTCGGTATATAAAAACAATAAATAAATAAAAAATAAAATATAAATGGAAAACCTGACAAGGGCAAGGTGATTTTGCACAGCCGTACTGGATTTTTAACCCATGGACAGGGAGGCAGCGCTCTGCGTGGGATAAAGATGTGCCCTCGCGGGCAGCCTTGGCGCTAGGCTTACCCCTTTCTGTACCTGCTGTTCAGCTGCTAATGTGTAATTAATAAGGAAACCTTTGGCCCTTGGCTTGCAGAGACTAAGAAGACTGTCTGCATTGTGATGGCGATCGTGCTTTTGCTCGCTGCTGCCATTGTTGCTGCTGTGCTCATTTGGTATTTCGGTAAGGATTTTGGCATTTTTAATCGGGGGGGGGGGGGGGGGGGCTTGTTTGTGATATTCTTGTTTAAGAACCATACTTCTGCAGCATTTTTTGGCCCAAGTGGTAACCCTCAACATCTCCTGAAGAGATCTTGGTGTGCCGGGCAAGGAGCCTCCACTCATTATCCTAAGTTCCCCTGATGTAATCGTGGCTGGGAGGAGCGATTTTCCCCCCCAACAATCTAAATCCTATGTGATGGGGCCCAAGCCAGTCTAGCCTCCTACGATCTCCCTTCAAACACATACCCCATTGGTGGGCCTCTAAGCCTCCTCTCTCCAAGTCTCCCATGCTTCCTGTAAAGCCTCGTGGGGAGTGGTGGCATCACAAACCCCGTGCCCTTAACCTGTGAGCACATGCTGGCTCACTTCCTGATCTCGCCACTGCAGTTGGGTATGAGGGAAGAGATTGAGGGATGGCCGGCAGGGGGAATTCGAGGATCATGCCAGCATCTCTGCCAGTTTCCTCTAGTATGCCTGGGAGTGGTATGCATTCATGCCAGGCATTGCCAGCCCCATGATCTACACCGTCTACCTATGGTACATATAAGATATATTTGTCTGTAGTATATATGTACAGTACCTATAGAGTACTATATACAGTTTTTGTCAGTGTCTATAGTTTTTGTCAGTTGCTCTCCATGATGTCTGTAAACAGATCTGGTTCACAGGATATCCACAATGAATATGAATGAGAAATATTTCCATACATGTGGTGTGAGAAACAGGTTACTTTGAATATTTTGCATACCACGAAAACTTTACCTGATGTGTTTTCTCAGGAACTAGGAGATAGTGTACTAGGTAAATAAGTTGTAGGTGATACTTTTTCGCTGGACTGGATTTCAGTAGTTCTGTGAATACCGAGGAAATTACCAAGTCATGGGATAGGAGGCAGTGTCCTATTATGGACTGGTGTCTGGTTAAAGTATAGGAAATGGACTAAATGATCAGTTTTCCCAAAGGAGAGAGGTGGAAAGTGGAGTGCCCTAATGATCTGTGCTAGGGGCCAGAGTACATTCAGAAATGATCTGGAAGGGGGGAATAAAAAGCGAGACAACTAGATTTGCAGATGATACAAAATAATTCAAAGCAGTTAAAGCGTGAGTGGGTTGGGAGGAATTGTAGGACTGGGGACCAAAAACCTAAATAAAATTAGAGGGTAATTGTCAGCAGTGCACATAAGTCAGTGCAGCTAAAGTTACAGCAGTTTTATATAAACTCTTTGGCAGTAGCTGCATGAATCTCTGCCTACGCACGCGTATTTTTGTGATACAGCTAGCCACATGCGCTCTCTATTTTATAAAAGCACACATATATAAAGTCAACTTGTGTGTAAATTCCCTTATTCAACACCAATTTCCCCACTCCTACTGCCCTCCATATCAGTCCCAAGCGAGCCCAGAATCTGTTAACGCACTGGCGGGGCCATTTCAAGCCTTGTCATCTTTCACTATGATCATTGCAAGACCTACACTAAATCCGTGATCCAGCCCTCTTCCCTGTCTTTATTACCAAGTCTTCTAATAATCCTCTCAGCTGTCCAAAACATCTCTGGCCTCCCCAAAGCCCTTTTGAAATTTTGTTTTATTTAAGTAACTCTGTCATTCGATGCAAGTTATCCCGATGCAGGCATGTCACTGCTGTTTTGGGTCATAACCACCACTCTGCGCAGGTTCCCCCGGGGCATAGACTGCTAGGGTTATATTCAAATTGGAAATATGGAGAAGTTCATGCAGAACAGCAAAGTGTAAGAGCTTGTTTCTGCTTTTGGGAACCAGGATACCCTCTACTTCTTTCCAAGACGCAAGCATCATTTCACGCCTCTGTTGGGATGGAGGGGAACTAATGTTAGGTACTTGCAGCTGGAAGAAATTCTTTGAATTAATTTGGATCCCAGGTGATAAGGTGGGTTTTAATGATTTGGATTTAATTACTCGTCTTTCCAAACCCAAGGCAAGTTATATTCAGGTACTGTAGGTATTTCCCAGCCCCAAAGATCTTAGTCAAAGGAGCCTATCTACTAAAACTTTTCTCCCGATTTCTGCCTAGTAAACAGGTACCTGAGGCAATGGAGGGCAGAAGTGACTTGCTCAAGGTCACAAGGAGCAGAAGTGGGGAAAAGCTGGATTTTGAACCCTGGCTTCCCTGGATCTCAGCCCACTGCTTCTAACCACGAACGTATCCCCCAATTCCTTATAGGCATGACATGAATCTGCAGGGTTGAAGGAAATACAACCTGAGGATCACAGATTTCATGTGAACTGCAGACCAGAGGGTGGTCCTCTTCTGCCACAGGCACATTACAAGAAACTAAGAAAATAGTGGTAGAAATACAGATAGGTGTATTTTTAGCCTTTGTTCAATAGAACTGAGAAGATTATCAGATGGTAAAATGTGTTGTGTTGAAATTTTGTATTATTTGTGTTTCTCCTTATAACTTTGTAATGGTTGGACCCAACTCCACCAAACATTTGCCCAAATGTTTGGTGGAGTTCATCTGACTCTTCCTCATTGCAAAGTTGGTGAGTGATTGGGGGGGGGGGGAGAGCATAGAGGGGGCAAAGCTGGCCTCTTTCAAAAAGAAATGCATGCGAGGTTGAACAAAGTCTATCTAGAAGTCATACTTTCTCCTTTAAATTTCTGGGCTTTCCAGTTAGCTATTGCCTAGGACATAGTGATCCAATTTTGGTTTTGCCTTATGGAATATATGTAGATAAAGTTCTCATTTCCCTAGGATGAATACGCTGCCATACATGTCATGGGGTAAAACCAAGAGAGACTCACCTAGGTGACATGGAATCTCTTCTGTCGATAAGCAGGGCTGAATTAGCCATTACAATATGGGGTGACATTATCTGGTGACATAAAATTGACTTCTC
The DNA here is from genome assembly GCF_901001135.1 of Rhinatrema bivittatum. NCBI lineage: Eukaryota > Metazoa > Chordata > Amphibia > Gymnophiona > Rhinatrematidae > Rhinatrema > Rhinatrema bivittatum. The sequence goes on from NC_042629.1 coordinate 31,208,139, forward strand.
TCCAAGCTCTCTACTGAGCATGTGTGGGAGTTGCCTTGTGAGTTTCCTCAGTCAATTTTTGACCGAGCACAGCAGGGATGTGAACGGTTTGTTTCTCCTAAATTTTTTATCTGTAAAAATCCTTAAAACCTTTTTCAAGTCTATTTTGTTTTCATTTTCTACTTAAGTTACCTCACTGCCTCTGCAGCCTCAACAGCACTTTTCGGTGCTACAAAAAAAACAAAAACATGCCACTAGAATGTGACCTTCACTTCCACCATATCTCGATGGAAGAAGAAATCAGCTATGATTAGTGATTTCAAAAATTTGTATCTGGCAAGATTGTGTCCCTTACTGATGGGCACAAATTGTTACCAATGCTTTGGCCTGGAACATGACCAGAACTACTACTATGACTTTAGATGGATGTCCCCTGTGTTTGCAGAGGTCCACAGTGCTATGCATCGAGGAACTGCATAAATCTCTTCTGAGTCGCAGTAGGCTCTTGTCCTGCAGAGCAGCCTCATCTGCCTCACTGGGAAAGGAGTTAAGCAGAAACTCCACAAACCTCCTCATCCCTTCAGGCCGAAGTCACATGGCCAAGTTCCAGAAGCCACTCTGCTTGAAGACTAAGTGGCATCAATTACTGGATCTGTTGCAGCATGAGTCAAAGAAGCAGAAACATTTTAATCGGGGTGCGTTGGCACAGCTAATGTGACTATCATCTGTACCAAAGCATCAGCGAAACGTGGTACATCAACTCACCTGATGCATCTTCTACTGATGTAATCAGTGCACTCAATGTTGATGATCTGAAGCCACGGAAGCCATCCTGCCTCAATGCATACCAGCGTACATGGTGCTCAGAAACTTATGTCACATGATCCTGCGATGCACAGTGTAAGGACTTATGTTGCAACTCCAATGTTGTCAACCTGTGCTGGATTCCTCAAAGTGCATCTCAATGGACCCATCGAATCATCCAAGGTGTCCAAACACTACCCTATGGAAGCCACTGCCATATCTACTTTTGATTTTTCAGGCTGCTTTGCCAACATGACTGTATAGAGCCTATTCAAGATCTGTGGGAGAAGGTGTTGGGTTGCCCCTACCACGCTAATAACCAGGGTACTCACTGCATCTAGATTAGTGGAAAGACTTTGCCTGGAGAGTATAGAACCAGTGGCCTCCATGGTGCCACTTACTTCTAACAGGCTGACCATTCTCATGCGAGAGCCTATCTCAGTGTCAGAAGAGGATGTCCCACCACTTATACCAGGCCAGAGGAGGCATCAATCGCAGATTTGGTGAGGAATTTCTTTACCTCTCTGACCAAGGAGACAGAAGGAATATTCCAGCCTCTCCTTTCTATTATTGCTATGGTGATCCACAGACCAGAGACCTAATATCACCTACAGGGAGTGAACTCATCAGTACCCCTTATTCAGGGGTTATTCATTATCCATTGTAGCAGATTCTAGTAGGTCAGAACAGGCTGATTCTCCTCAGTTAACTAGAAGCCCCTTCCAGCTCACCCTCTTCATCACTGGAGTCCTGAGTAAGTGACCAAATACCTTTTAGGCTCAGGTGAAAACTCTACTAGCATACCCTCTTCCAGATCCTCCAAACCACACCTTGCTACTAGAGGATCTTACCTATTTTGTGGGAAAAATGGGTACAGCATTGGGTATCAGTGTCCTCAAAGACAAGAACCTTGCTCTGAGCTTCCAATACTGGACTTTCTAGTCAAACAAGTGGCCCTTCCAATTCACAACATCCTCTTATTCTACAAATGGGAATGTGGGAAACCCCCATTTCGGTCATTCCCATAAACTGGGAAGTTGGACTTCAAATTTGGAGTGCAGCACTCGCTGGGCTTTGGTATCATCCAGCTGCTTCACCAGTCCGTAGTGGTTGAATTTGCTATGAAACAAGTGAAGAAAACACAAATTTTCCTCCAGGAAAATACCACAGACTTCTAGATAACTTTGGCAAGAAGATTTTTCAAAGCACAATACTATTTGCACACATTACCAGCCACATGGTGCAGTATATTTGTTTGCAACATAAAGTAGTCTCCATTTGTCAATGTATACTAAGATATTTTTGGATTTTTTTATTTGAATATTGTATGTCTCTTATTTCTTACTACATTATGCATGTGGACTTGTACCCCACCCTGAACTATTTGGAGGGTGCAAGCTATAAATAATTTTAAATAAATAATGGAGCAAGGCAATTACTATCCACAACCATTCGGAAGAGGGTGTCTCCCATCTACTCCAATCAGTTTATGAATTCTTTGATGCCATTTTAATTCTCTCTTCCACATCTATTGGGGCAAGATGTATGGCATGGCTTCAAGCAAGCAGCATCAGAGAGAACATCCATGGAAAAGTGGCAGATCTCCCCTGATTAGGGAACAGTCTTTTCTGTGAAAAACTCTGGGAAATGATCACTCAGATAAAGGACCAGAATGTGGCAGTACAGTCATTCTTGACTGCTCCTGAACAGCCATCCATGGTGTAACATCACCACAGAAAGCCTTACTGGTCTTTTCAGAAATATCGTCTGCTGCCCAGCATCAACTGCCACTTCCACCTAGGCCTCAACAAAGAAAACTATACAACGGGTCCAGCCAAAACAGGATCTAGTTTTTGATCCCTCTGAGCAATCAATTTCTGATTCTCCTAGTAGAGGGAAGAATACATTTTGTGGAGGAATGGCGTCAGATTACCAAGGATACCTGGGTCTTCCAAATTGTGCAGTTTGGGTACCAGTTAAATTTCTCCTGGCCTCCATTCCTCCCACATTGTTTGGCCGTCCATCCGGATCCATCTCATTTACCGCAGCTTCAACTGGCAGTCCAATTGCTTCTCCAGCAATAAGTGATAGAACCAAGCCCAGTGTTTCAACATGCTCTGGGTTTCTATTCCCGATACTTCCTTATCCCCAAGAAAACTGGAGGATTGTGGCCCATTCTTAATTTGAGATGCCTGAAAAAACCTATACTCTGAGAAATTCAAAATGAACTCCTTCAGCATGATCTTGCGTTAGATACAGAAGGATGACTAAATGTGTGCCTTAGATCTAAAGGATGCATATGCTCACATATCCATCCTATTGGCACTATATTTGCTTCCAAGTGGATTCTTCCCACTACCAGTACAAAATATTTGTTTGGCCTCTCATCAGCCCTAAGGGTTTTACGAAATGCCTTGTGGTAGTGGCAACTCCTCTCCGTTGCCAGGGAATATATGATGTCTTGTGATTGGCTTATTGGGGACTCCAGAAATGAAGTTCTCTGCACTCTGAGCTCAACTGTCTCTTTTGCATTGCTTAGGTTTCCTGATCAACCAAGACATTGATCATGGAGCCCACTCAGACACTGAGATTCATCGGGGCCTGGATCAACTTGATAAAGGAAAGATTAATCCTGCCTCCTGATGAAGAAAACACCATGGCGTCACTCATCTGTAGCCTTCTCTTCTCCATGCTTGTCAACCTTGTAGAACTAGGTCACATGGCAGCAGCCAGTTATGTTGTTCTTTTGATCCATCTTCACATCCACTACCTCCAATGGGTTCTATGTACCCAGTGGAATCAAATAACTTGACCACTATCGTCTCAAGTGCAAATCACAGCGACCATGAAGTAGGAGTTACGTTGATGGCTGCATTCACAAGATGTCAAAGAAAGAGCCCCTTCTTCACTTGCTCGCTCCCTTATCAAGTGGTTCTGGCAATAGATGCCTCCACCAAAGGGTGGGGCATGCACATCGCAACTTTTCAAACACAAAGCATCAAGACTCTTCAAGAGAGCGCTATCAAATCAATCTAGAGTTAAGAGGAATCACACTTTATCAAACTGCACATCTTCAAGTGAAGAGCATCCTGATTCAAATAACCAAGTTGCAATGTTTTATGTTAACAAGCCAAGGAGGAACAGGATAATGGCTTCTCTGTCCGGAAACCCTAAAGATCTGGAATTGGATGAAAAAACTGAGCAGTTCTACAGGCCAGCTATCTGCAGGGCATATCCAATACACTGGCAGATCATCTCAGCAGAGAGTTTCAACCACCCAAGGTGGTCTCTACAGCAGTCAGTGGCCAAAGAACTCTTAACTTAAAGGGCGTACCATTTGTGGATCTGTCTTCATCACAACAGAACACAAAACTAAATCATTTTTTGCTTAGTTCTACCAAGCAATCACAGACTATCACAAGATGCTGTCCTCCTCGATTGAGGACACTCATGTACACTTTTCCACTGTTACCACTTATTGCCAGAACAGTGCAGAAGGCTCTTCAGGAGTGCTGTCATCTGATTCTTGTAGCCCTGGTGTGACCCAGATAGATCTGGTATGCATATCTTGTACAACTTTCCAGCAGTAGTTCTATACATCTGGGAATGGATCTTGGGGCGTTAACTCAGGAAGATGGAACATTGTGCCACCCCAACCTTTCACTCCTCAATCTCACAATTTAGATGCTGAGTGCTCAGTGATCACTTATCTCCACTTATCTATAGAGATTGTGTAAATACTAGTTTCATCTAGAAAACCTCCAAATAGAGAAACTATGCCTTCAAGTACAAAATGAGTTGGACCCATTTTCTAGTGGCCCTAAGCATTTGCTGAAACACTTGCTCCACTTGTCTGACTCAGACTTTACCATTTCTTTGGTACAAGTGCACATCCATGCTACAGCAGCTTATCATACTCAAGTAGATAGTAAACCAGTATCTACTTATCAGCGGATATCTTGTTTCATGAAAGGCCTATGACACGTCAAACCCCCAGTACAAAATCCACCTGTTTCATGGGACCTAAATGTGGTCTTTTCCCAACCGATGAAGCCTCCCTTTAAGTCACTGGAGTCAGCTTCTCTAAAGTACTTGACATGGAAAGTAGTGTTCCTTGTCTCAATGAATTCAGCTAGCTTTTGTTCACTATCCTCTGCACATGCAATTTTTCCACAACAGGGTGGTTCTCTGTACTCAACCAAATTTTCTGCCAAAGGTTGTCTCTGCTTTCCATATCAATCAATCCATTATACTGCCTACCTTCCTTCCTAGACCTCATGCGCACGAAGGCAAAGAAGCCCTTTCTCAGCCTCATCGTAAAACCTCCCAACATTTGTCTCATATGATCCTAACATACTAAGAGTAGAAGTCATCAACCGTACCTTATCTAACCGGCTGGCGTTCACCAGTGCTACACCTTAGCAGAACTGCAAGTCACAGATTCTGTAAAGGTTCATCAAGTGAGAACTATAGCTGCTTCTATTGCTCATCTTCGAGAAGTACCTATTGAAGATATCTGCAAAGCTGCAATTTGTTCTTCAGTTCATACTTTAACATCCCACTACTGTCTTGATAACCTCCCAGACTGACAGTAAATTTGGACAAGCAATCTTGCAAAATAAGGTCTTGCTATAGTCCACAATATAGGCTAGTTGCTTACCCCATAAACATTCTGTTGCAACCCTCAGCGTGGGACTCCCCACATGTAATGACTAATTCACTCTGCTTATTGGCAAATAAATGTAAGTTTGCTTATTGTAAAAGGATGTTTTCTGTAGATAGCAGGATGAATTAGCCATGGAACACCCATCTGCCTTCCGGAGAGCCAACTACATAGCTAAGTTAACTCTGCTATAGATAGAGAAGATCCACGAGGCAATGCCCACACAGAAGCTCCTGCACATGGTCAGTAGAGCTCAAAGTTCTATTAGCTTGGAGAGACAAGTCTGTTTGGTGCCACCGGATGTCGTCACCCCACATGTAATGGCTAATTCATCCTGCTAACTACGGAAAACACTTTTCACGGTAAGCAGACTTGCAATCTGAGAAGTCTACTTATTTACAGGCTGGTGGAGAAGCATCTCTCTTGACACTTCTTTCTCTCAGTTACAAACAGCCGCATCACCTACATGACCTGCTCATCTTCAGGGACACGCATCCCAGCGTCTCAGTGGTGTGACGGGGTTCCTCAGTGTCTCAACGGGGAGGATGAGAGACAGTGCGGTAAGCAGAGCAGCAATTTCATCTTGAGGTGTAATTTGAGCTCCAGTGGAGCTGTTTTTTTATTAATTCATGTGAGGAAAGTCTTATTTTTGCTCTTGTAATTAATTTTACAAGCATGTACTGCTTTTAGTGAAAATATCTGCTTGTTGCTTTAGCAGCAAAGTTTCCTGTGAAAAATGGCGAGATCTTACAGAATTTAATGTGAAATCCTATTGTCTAAATTGCATGAAAATCTTGTGAAAATACAACTTTACATGCAAATTTAGTCAGTGACTGAAAATGCATTTCTGTGAGTGTGCAGAAAGTAGAGACTTTGTTTCTTTTTTTAAATGAAATGGCAAAGGCAAAAGGTTCTCTTTCTACCTTTGGTGTGAAAATGTTTGCTTGCATTTAGTTCAGCCTTTGTACGCCATCGTGATGAGCAGTTGGTCACCTGTGCTGTCTTTGACTGTATGTCCTGAACGACTTGGGATTCTTTAGTCAGGTGATCGATCAATGGCGGGATGGGCCAGGGGTGAAATGGCGTCAACCACCAATGAGGACCAGTCTTCTCTGTAGCAGCAAGTAACATCCCTTAGACAAAATAAATAACTTCAGACCATGCTTCCAATGCCGTTCCCAACTGAGCTGACTTTCAGGCCGATACAGTACAGTGCGCACTGTTAACCCGCGATTGGTTGCGCGTTTTTGACGCGCTAGCGTTACCCCTTATTCAGTAAGGGGTAATAAAACTGCTTTTCTGTGCACCCTCCGACTTAATATCATGGCGATATTAAGTTGGAGGTCCCGAAAGTTTAAAAAAAAAAAATTGAAATCGGCTCGCGGGTTGAAAACCGGATGCTCAATTTTGCTCGTGTCCGGTTTCCGAACCCGTGGCTGTCAGCGAGTTTGAGAACAGACGCCGGCAAGATTGAGGGTCGGCTGTCAAACCCGCTGACAGCCACCGCTCCTGTCCAAAAAGAGGTGCTAGTGTCCCTAGCGCCTCTTTTTGCCGCGGGCCCTCATTTGAATACAGAATCGCGTGCACAGGAGAGCGGGTGTTCGCCTGCTCTCCCGCGACTTTTACTGTATCGGCCCATTTATGAGCAAGCTGCACTTCAGAAGGAAATATTCACTAATTAAGTTTCTCAACGCAGTAATTTCCAAAGTCACTAGGGCACTCTTGGGCATAGACTATAACCACTCCCAATTTCCCTCACCGGAACATAAAGGGAATTACAATATTTAGCTGCGTCCCTGTCCCCATGAGTTTACGCTTTTTCTATCTCCTTGAGATTAAACTGCTGCTTCCCTCTGTTAGGGAAAACAATAATTTATTCTCACCTCCAGAAACTGATCCAGGAGAAATCCTCTAGGAGAGAAGATACATTTTATTTGTTCTCCAAGAGCCTCCCTAAGGGCAAATAGAATTTACTCATCTACAAGCGAATTCAGTAAGTCCACAGGAGAGCGGATGAACGCCCGCTTTCCCGGCGTGCGCACCGGCAAAGGGCTGGTGCGCGCGATTCTGTATTTAAATTAGGTGACGCGGTAAAAACAGGGAAAAGGAGGCGCTAGGGACGCGCTAGCGTCCCTAGCCCCTCCTTTTTGACAGGAGCGGCGGCTGTCAGCAGGTTTGACAGCCGACGCTCAATTTTGCCGGCGTCTGTTCTCGAGCCCGCTGACAGCCACGGGCTCGGAAACCGGATGCCATCAAAATTGAGCGTCCGGTTTTCGGCCCGACAGCCGCGGGCCAAATTCAAAATGTTGGGTTTTTTTTTTTACTTTTTGGGACCTCCGACTTAATATCGCTATGATATTAAGTCGGAGGGTGCACAGAAAAGCAGTTTTTACTGCTTTTCTGTGCACTTTCTCTGCGCCAGAAGAAATTAGCGCCGACCTTTGGGTCGGCGCTAATTTCTGAAAGTAAAATGTGTGGCTTGGCTGCACATTTTACTTTCTGTATCCCGCGCGCATACCTAATAGGGCCATCAACATGCATTTGCATGCTGAGGGCGCTATTATGTGCCGCGGGTTGGACGCGCGTTTCCTCCCCTTACTGAATAAGGGGTAAGGGAAAACGCGTGTCCTAGAGCAGGCTAACAGTGCGCTCCATCTGAGCGCACTGTACTGTATCGGCCTGCTAGGAAGCTGGATGGTGACTCGCCTACTCTCTGCTAGTTTGACTTTCGGGTACAGCACCTCCTCTGTCTCCTACAGACTCCTCTCTGAACGCCTACTTAGAGCATGCCCAGATCTGCTCTGGAAGTCTCCACGAGGGGGTCTCAAACACAAGGCACACAGTTCACAGGGACATGCTGTGTTGCTATGTGCTAGAGAGCAGACTATTTAAATAATTTGTGTCTCCAAAGTGACCATCATAAAGCACTGGGTCGATCTTGTAAATCTTATCAGTCGACCCAAAAAGACTATTTTCTGTGCTTAAAACGAGTTAATCATCAGTCACTTAGAGATATCACTCTTTAAACAGTCATTTCACAATATTTTTATAGAGAAACTTGTTCAGAAAAATTCACTTATCCTCCTACTGAATAATCATTCCATCAAAGAGATCCTTAGAAGGCACTTGCTCGATAGCCTTTGCATGTAAAATCTTTAAATGCCCACAAGGGGCTATCGAGCAAGTGCCTTCTAAGGATCTCTTTGATGGAATGATTATTCAGTAGGAGGATAAGTGAATTTTTCTGAACAAGTTTCTCTATAAAAATATTGTGACATGACTGTTTAAAGAGTGATATCTCTAAGTGACTGATGATTAACTCGTTTTAAGCACAGAAAAAAGTCTTTTTGGGTCGACTGTTAAGATTTACAAGATCGACCCAGTGCTTTATGATGGTCACTTTGGAGACACAAATGATTTAAATAGTCCGCTCTCTAGCAATAAGTAAGAAATACTTTAATTTTTTTGTTACTATTTTTCCTTGCATTTTTCAGGGTTCTTTTTTGATTTAGTGTTGCTATGTGCTACATATAGATAACCAGCTACTTGTAATAATGATTACCTGGCAACGTTTAACAGGTAACTTCTCCAAGCCACTCAGCGGTACATGCAGGATTGCTAAAGCAGAGGCAGACAGGGCTGGATGCCAGACATTACATTTTACACATCTATACCACCTTACTTTACAAATATGAACCCAAAGCGGTTTATATTGCAGACAAAAAATAGCCACTACAAAGTAATCTCTAATATACAAAAGAGCCCAGTGCTCTCCCTTTTACACAGGAAACAGGCCAACTCTCAAATACATGAAAACATAGTCATTCCAAATAAACCCAGTAAATTCCATCCTACACTTGCCTATCTAAATACCAAAGTACAATATACTAAACCAGAGTCTGAATTATCCCTACAGTTCACCAAACTATGGCCAGATTCAGCCCCTAGCAGCAGCAGCAGAAGGAGCTTGATCTGGCCTGCAGTGGCGGTGGAGGGTGTGCGTTCTGCCACTGCCACCCGCTCAAACACTTGTAGTCAGAGGTGCTAGTGCTAGCACATCGGAGCAGCACGTGCGGGGCGCACCGCTGCAAAGCCTCCACTGATTGGCTGCAGTAATCTGCATTCAGCTGGCATTAGCTCTGCTTGTGCAGGTAGAGCCGCTTGGACCAAGGACAGAGAGAGAGAGGCTGCTGCATAAGCCGTAAAGAGTTTTCCGCCACTGTGGAGGGTGGTGCGGGAGGACATGGGGAGAAAGAGACACAGGCGTTACTGAGCTGTGAGACTTGTAGAGCTGCCAGGGAAAGGCAGGTAAGGCTGATGGTTTCTGGAGGTCCCAACCGTGCCACCTTCTCTTCGGAACAGACGGGGGAGGGAGCATGGACATTATCCCCTCTGGATAATGCAGAAATCCTCATTATTACACTCGGTATCTGAGTGTTATCTCCCTGGATTAGGGCCTCCAGAGAGAGTTGCTTTTCTCATACACTAATCTAGTATATTGCAAGGGAGGAGTGGGGGAAACACACCATCCTGCCAACTATCCACCCTCCCTGCCCCCTGCTTCCTTAGGTGGGCAGATATTAGGGGAGGGGGAGGCAGCAAGCAGACCTGATTTCCCCCTCCTGCCCTTCCAACCCTACCCAATAAACAGCTTTGAGGGCTCTCCCTCCGAGTCCCTGGCCCTCTCGGTGGTTTGCAATATCCTATGTGGCCCTTCTCTTGAAACGTTTGGGGACCCCCTGTACTAAACTACCAAAACCCCAGCAAACCTAACCCCTCCCCCCCCCACCTCACCCACACTCGCTTATTCAGCATGTGATGATGCCTGTCCCCAGGGGGGGGGGGAGGGGGTGCAGTCACCTGATGATGACATCATGAAAGGGGGAGCGCAACCAGCAAGGCCCGGGTCTTAGGAAGGCATCGTGACGGGCGGGCGTGCAGGGTAATAGCATCTCCCCCCCTCCACAGCCACAGCAGATGGGATTAGCTCTCCTCTCTCCTCCCGATGGCAGACCAGCAGCGTTCAGGAGGTCGGTCCTGATGCCCTTAAAAAAGCCACTGTTGTAGCTGTAATAAATGCACCGTTTACAGTCTGTTCTGCGGCTTCCCTCAGTTCAAACTAGTCAGGGCAGCTAAATACGGACCGCACTCTTACGATGAGGAGTGAGATCTGCTCAGTGTTTTGAATTTCTCTTGTGCCAGGAGTGAGAGGAGTATGTCTGAGTGGTGTATAAGAAGGGCTCTCACCCAGCAAGGGTGGACAGGAAGTGACTTTTTTATTTTTTTTTAAATGCCGGCATTTTATTGTGTATTGTTTGATCGTGATGAGCAAGACCGCGAGTATTTTAAGATACTTGTACAAAGAGAAACATTCTTATTCTGTATTGCCCTAAAAAAAGAAGTTTCGTGGGTGCTGGATGAAAGTGACAGCCGAGGAGTATAAGAGCAAGGCAGTTTTATCGTAGCAGTTTTGTTCGCGACACTCCAAAAGGAGGATGAACCTAAAGAATCCCATTTCCCAAGGGGAAGAATAATGTTGTGACGATTTGTCCGCATTAGTAAGCCTCTGACGCAGCCCTTTTCGGAGGGCGAAGCTCGGCCAGAGTCGGGCACTCTTGTTGACACAATCTTGACCCCCAATTGTATTTTTTAATCCAGTGGACATTTTAATAAACTATTTTAAAGTTGATTAGTCATTTTCATCATTTGTTGGCCTCCTGGCTTCAACTGACCATCTTCCGTGTTGTTTTCTTGGACCACCGTCATCTAGACCAGGGATGGCCAACTCCCAGTCCTTAAGTCACAAACAGGTTGGATTTTCAGGATATCCACAATGAATATGTATGAGAGATATTTGTATACAGTGGCGGCAGTGCATGCAGATCTTTCATGCATATTCATTGTGAATATCCTGAAAACCTGGCCTGTTCTAGACTATCAATTGGATCTGAGAGACATCCTTGTGATCATAGGCATGCTGTATGCCCTGACTTTTCAGGCACATGAGAATTAGTTGGTGATCTGGTTCTCATGTCTAGAAAATGTATCTAGGACCATGATTCTAAGTATAAGGGAATGAATGTTCAGTGTGTGTCCAAAAACATGTGACATTTTACAAAAGTCTGACCAGGACCAGGACATTTTAGGAGAAGTCTGTGACCCTGGCTAGGATTATTAGAGAAGTCTGCAAAATTTCTATGTATTTTGATTTTATTATACAATGTGTAGCCTGTACTATACAAAAATTCCTATTTTCACTTGATGTTAACCTCTTTTCTTTGTTGTGGATCTCTTCATTAATTAAAATATTAAAATTGGAGAAAATGTCACAAGAAGAGATTGTAATGCTGATATGTACTTGCAAATCACTTTTCTGCAAGTGATCAGGATCACTGCAATACAGGATCAGGGAACTGCAGGCCTGTGGCCTGCAGTTCCCTGATCCTGTATTGCATTTCGTTCTGTGTGAACCCTGCTCAGAAAACAACTAAATGCACTTAGCCTGGATTGCTCCCGTGCCAAAGTATGCGATGCATTTACTGTGTGCAACTCCTGGATTTCTGCAGCCATTGTATGCAAACTGTGCAGCCCAGAGGTCCTCAACCCAACAAATCCTAATGCTAGGCTTGCCCTTCCTCTCCACCCCCCCTGAGCTTTGTCAGTACATGCTGCACGAGCAGCTTCACAAATAGCTCTTTGTTCATTGCAGTGCGACTGTACGGCCCACGGTTTATCCTTCAGGCGTACTCCTCTGAGAAGACAGATTGGCTGCCTGTGTGCCAGGATAACTGGAATGACGACTACGGGAAGACAGCATGCAATGACATTGGATACAGCAAGTAAGCGAGGAGCTGATGATTATGTACCGAGGGAGCCAGGACTCTGGGAAAGGATGGCTGTGAGAAACAAGGAGTTAAAGTTCCTGTATAACGTTTGGAGGTGTTTGTCCTCCTGTTCCATTATTAGATCCTGCCCCATGGCTACAGTACCATGAGCCTTCATTCACAGCTATCTGAGGGCGTTGCCTTCCTTCCCTCTCTCCTTGGATGACTAACACAGACTCTAGAACTTGACACGCCCGTGATCATAAACCAGCCCCTGGGTGGTGATGTGCAATGGTTGTCTCTCCCACGCCACAGCATCCCCAGGACTGGGGTTCTGGTCTGGGGATTTGGACTGGATCTCCCACATGCTGACACTGCTTATTGAGCCTTTATAAATTATAAATAATTTGTCTGTTTACATTTTTATGATATTCTCTATCATGCTCATCTTTTTCAGATTAGGCAAGCATGCCTGTTCTGGCTTCATTAGATCTGCTTCCATCCATCTTTTCTTGGCTCTACCTGGATCTCCTGTTAATCCAGTGGACCTTTTTTAGTTTATTTGTATTTTGAAATGAGTAAATGAAATTTTATGTGAGGTTATCATCCTGTAGCACCACCTCTGACTTTGGGGTCCTATGGGCTTCTCTTGACTCTTTCGGCAAGTCTTTCCCTACCTGGCGCCTATGATCTGTCTCTCTAGCTCTCAGGCTTATCAGAGCACACGAGCCTTCTCCCTAACATCAAGATGATGGTCCCAAATATAGAGGAGGGTGGGGGGTAGGGGGGGGAGCCAGTGCTGTGCACTGCTCTGGGGGAGACCTGGGTTTGATGCCCAGGCCCGGCTTCTGCTTCTTGGACTGGCCCAGGCTGGGAATGCTATGGGGGTGGAGATAGGCAGTCCAAGCCATTGCTTAGTGGCGACATCTAGTGGTCAGACTTGAGGTTCTTGCCATGGTCTGGCCAAAGGACTGATGCTTCAATGACTGAGCTAGACGAGATTTGGGAGATGTTTTATAAAGTAGGAAAAACCCCATGTATACCATGCGTGAAACCAGAAGCCTGTGGAGGAGGAGGAAACTGCCAGGGAAAAAAGAACAAGAGGAGGAAAGGTGACCCTGTTCTTTCTGCTCTGGGTGGTGTTGGCTCATACTGCTCTTTGTGAAGGAATGATGACTGAATGGACGGGAATGTGGCAGCACCCTCACCACTGTTGCTTTGTGTCTGGTTTTTATTACAGAAGTACGTTCTATAAGCGTGAAGGGATCGCTGCTCCTGCTTCTGCAAGCTTCATGCTGCTGAACACAAGCAGTGGAAATTCAGATTTATACCAGAAGCTGTACAGCAGGTAAGGGACACATTTGCTGCTTTCATTTGTAGGCAGCGTTTCTTATACAAAAGTACAGCAAGAACCCCTTTAAGGGCAGCACCTACCCGATTAAGTTGAAGCCCTTCTCCTGCATCATCCCACACTGCTTTTTTCTTTTTTTAAATCTGGCTATGTTTTAGTCGGGAAATGACTTGGCCACTTAGTAGGGAGATGCCTTTAAGTTCTAGGGGGTTTTTTTTCTAGCTAAGTCAAATCTTTTTGAATGTTGACCACCTTAATTAGAAAAGCGATGTATATATTGCCCCCAGGAAGGCTAATTTTTGAAAGGACTTCTGAGATCAGCCCTTTAGGAACTTGTGCCGCAGAGATTCACATGCCCTGCATGCGCTTACCTGTACTTGCAGGTAAGTAGCGCCGGCGCCATTTTGCCCTCACTATGTTGACATAGTGAGGGCAAAAGTAGAGCCGGCGCCATTTTGCCCTCACTATGTTGACATAGTGAGGGCAAAAGTAGCGCCGGCGCCATTTTGCCCTCACTATGTTGACATAGTGAGGGCAAAAGTAGCGCCGGCGCCATTTTGAATACTGGCAATACGGCCCGTGTGCAGGAGGTCGCTCCCGGACCCCCGCTGGACATTTGGCAAGTCTTGTGGGGGTCAGGAGGCCCCCCCAAGCTGGCCAAAAGTCCCTGGGGGTCCAGCAGGGGTCCGGGAGCGATCTCCTGCACTCGTGACGGGTGACAGGAACCAAAATGGCGCCGGCGCTACCTTTGCCCTGTCAATGGTAAGGGCAAAGGGCCACCGGTGCCATTTCTATTAACGCAGCCGTGGCCCGAGAGCGGGAGATCGCGCTGGGCCCCCCCCCCCCCCCACTGGACTCCAGGTAATTTAAAACATTTTGGGGGGCTTCGGTGGGGTGGGGGAGGGTTTTAGGGTTGTTTTGGTGTGCCGGTTTTCCCGCCCTCCCCCGATTTACAATTTTTTACCACAAAAAACCATGACGATCAGATTTCCCTCCCCCCCAGCCAAAATCGATCATTAAGACGATCGATCACCCGATTCACATCCCTACTGTAAGGCGCACCAAACCCCAGCCTTGGCTCACCCCTAGAATTTGCTTCCTATGCAGAACATCTTTGACTAAAATCTTGTGCCCATGTAGACTTCAAACGTGTCAAATTTATGCTGTGACCTCCTTCCAATCTGTTATTGCCCTTATCAAGCAAGACTACTACATTCATCTGACAAAACACTCTTGCATCCAAACCTCACTGTCCCTTTAACACACTCCATTCCCTCCTCAAATTTCCCTCGCCTCCCTTACCTCCTTCACTCTCTGCCCAGACTATGGTTGACTATTTCATGACAAGATTCTCAAAATTAGTCTTAGTAGCAGGGCTGGTGCAAGGGGATTTGGGTGCCCTAGGCACCTTCAGCCTTGCGTCGCTCCCCCCCCCCCCCCCACCCCCTGGTCGTGCCGTCCCCGGTTGCAGCCCCCGAATCCAGGGGCAGGGACCACATGCCGCCACTCCCCCTCCATCCCCCCAAAAACCCTCCCAAAACACCTGGTCCAGCGGAGAGCCCGGGAGCGATCTGCCGCTTCCAGGTCATCAGCTGCCACTAATCAAAATGGCGCCGGTGGCCTTCAGCCCCTACCATGTGATAGGGCCTACCGGTGCCATTGGTTGGCCCCTGTCACATGCTAGGGGCTAAAGGTCACCGGCGCCATTTTGGTTAGTAGCAGCCGAGGCCTTGGGAGTGGCAGATTGCTCCTGGGCCCTCCGCTGGACCACCAGGGGGGCGTGGGGGGGGGGGGGCAGGGTGAGGTGGGGGCTGGGCAGAATTTTGAAGGGGCACTTTTTGCCCTTTCAAAATTCTGCCGCCTGAAGTGGCCGTGAGCGGCGGCAGTGCCACCTAAATCTCAGTGCCCTAGGCACAGGCCTAGCTTGCCTAGTGGTTCCTCCGGCTCTGCTTAATAGTCACTTTCCACTGCTACTGTTCCTGCTGCCTTCAAACATGCTGTGATCCCACCACTCCTCAAAAACCCTCACCAGACCCTACTTGCCAAGTATTCTCATCTCCCTCCTCCCTTTTGCTTCCAAACTACTCAAACGTGCTGTTCACCGACACTTTCTCGACTTTCTTTCATCTCAAGCCATTCTTGATCCACTCGTGTGGATTTTGTACCCTATATTCCCCAGAACCAGCTCTTGCCAAAGTCTCCAGTGACTAAAACTAAAAAAACAAAACTTTTACTCAGTCCTTGTTCTTCTTGATAATCTGCTGCTTTTGCACTATTGATCACCACCTACTCCTTGATATTCTGTCCTCACTTGGATCTCATGCCTCTGTCCTGGTTTTCTTCTTCCCTCTCCCATCACACTTTTAGCGTTTCCTCTGGTGGATCCTCCTCTACTGTAATCCCATTATCAATTGGTGTGCCTCAGGGCTCTGTCCTGGGCCTCTTCTCTTCCCTCTGTATGCTAATTCCCTTGGTGCTCTTAATTCCTCTCATGGCTTTCAGTACTATCTTTATGCTGATAATTCCCAGATTTACCTCCCTACACCAGCAATTTCATCAGGACCCCGGTCCCAGATCTCAGCTTGCTGGGCTAAAATTGCTGCCTGGATGTCCCACTGCCACCTTAAATTCAATGTGGCCAAGGCACAGCTCCTTATCTTCCCTCCAAGTCTATTTCCCCCTCTTCCTCCTCTCTCTATTTCTGTGGATAACACAGTAAATCCTCCCCAGTCCCCTTGGACTCATCTTCGACTCCTCTCTCTCCTTCTTCACACACATCCAAAACACTGCTAAAATGTGACATTTCTTTCTCTATAACATCGCCAAAATCCATCCCTTCCTTTCTGAACAGAAGCCTTACCCACTCTCTCATCACCTCCCGCTTTGACTATTGCAACCTGCTCCTGACAGCTCTCCCGGCGAGCCATCTCTCTCTACTGCAATCTGTCCTAACTTCAACTGCATGACTTATCTTTCACCAAACTCACTACACCCAACTAACTCAAGCCACTATGCTGGCTCCTTATCCATTCTTGCATGTAGTTCAAGCTCTTCTTACTCGCCTGGAAGAGCTTTCTCTCTGCAGCTCCTCAGTACCTTTGGGCGGGGACTGGACTTGTGCGCATGTATGTATCTAACTATATATATATATATATTTAATTTTAAAGAAATCCACCGGTGGGGGAGGAGTTACCTGCCTGAATTAGCAGGTTGTAATATAGTCTTAGCATTAGGCTCCATATATCAAGGTGTAAATGCGCCCAGGCAGTTTTCCCAGGATAACCTTCAAAGTAAAAGGATGCGTGTACATTTGTTTTGAAAATTAGCATAGTCTGTTGGAGGGGGGGGGGGGGGGGAACTCCCCTCTGGCTGAAAATTTCTCCCACAGCCTGCACGCAATTTTTGAAGATTGTATTTATTTATTTATTTTTAAAGAGGCAGTTCAAAATGAAATTGGGATTTTATTTACCTCGCTGATAAATTGGCCTCGCTGCCAGTGCTGTTTAAAGTTCTGTGGCTTTAATATTAGAAATCTTTTACCAAGCAGAAAGCTAAACCTGTTCCTGCACCCCATCAAGTCTCACGTGTGGGCCCGCAAGGCTTGAGCAGCAGAACGTCGCCGCTTCCTCCCCCTCGCTCCACGCACGGTTGTGCTCTTAGCAAACGCCTGCCACTTGCGGCCCCGTTCCAACCCCCCCAGCTGCTTATCTCCCCCTGAACAGCTACTAAATACTCCTTCCAGGAGAGGCTGCTGGGCTTCATCTATTCTTGCGTCAGCCCGACATGATTTAATTAAGGCCGAGTGTGCATTATCACCAGGTGACAAAATTAATTTTCATGGTAAGACAAACGAATGTTCCACTTAACTTTTTTTTTTTTCCTCTAATAGTAAATCCTGTGCCTCTGGAGCTGTAGTTGCACTGCGCTGCATAGGTGAGTGGGCAGAGAAGGAAGGTCGGGTGTTGGAGGAAGAGAGGCAGGGAATGAATCCCTCTGACTGCCTAGGGGACGTGGCTGCTCTTCTAAGAAATTCTTAATACAAAATCAGTAAGATGCTCCCCCACTTTTTTTTAGGAGGATGTCTGCTCCTGAAAGAATCATCCTACCAGAACCAGTTCTTCATCACCCATCACTGATGGGATTTTGTTTTATTTTTAATCCCTTATCCGAGCGGCTGAGATAAGCCTCTAGCTGGCGCTTTTTTTTTTTTTTTTATTAAACAAAGCAACTTTAATTGTTAAAAGCTTCCTTTAATAATATGAGGCCCTTATTGACTTGGGGTTTATCTGGCAGAGTTTTCAATGTCCTGCCCTTGCAATTGTTGGGTAAATCATTACCCAGGTAAAAGAGGCAGTGATGGGGGTTAGCGCTGATGTTCAGTGCTATCTGGGTAAGTCTGGCTATGCCAGAGGGCTGCCCTAAGGTTATCCAGGTAACTTTGCCTTTAGCCAGATATGTTCAGAGGAATAAGTAACTGGGTATGTTCCACTGTTAATCAGTGTAAAATTATCCAGGTGACTTTAAGCCAGGTAATCAGTATGCACCTGTGTGTTCTGAAGGTAAAACCCTTCCTATGTATCTGATTTGCTAGAAAATCTTCCTCTATCTATATGTTATGGTAGGAAAGCTATGTTGAAGCACTGTTTTGCCGTTGTAGGGCAGTATAATAGCTGCTGAGGACAGAGGCAGACGTAATATAACGGGCTGATACAGTCAAAGTCGCGGGAGAGCGACTTTGGGTAGGCGCTAATTTCTGAAAGTAAAATGTGCGGCTTGGCTGCACATTTTACTTACTGAATTGCGCGGGAATAACTAATAGGGCCATTAACATGCATTTGCATGTTGCGGGCGCTATTAGTTTCGGGGGGGGGGGGGTGTTTGGCCGCGCGTTTTTGACGCGCTATTACCCCTTACTGAATAAGGGCTAAAGCTAGCGCGTCGAAAACGCGCGGCCAAACGCACTGTACTGTATCGGCCCGATACTGCAGGACATCTTGCTGTCTGGGTGCGGTTTGGGACACCCTCTAAATATCAGGACAGCTGGCACTCTGCTGCCCTACTGACCCACGGTTACCCTCTCTTGCTGATCACAGATTGCGGCGTGTCGTCCAAGGCTGCGAGCAGTAGAATCGTGGGAGGATCGCCGGCCTCTCTAGGGCAGTATCCATGGCAGGTCAGCCTCCAGTTCAGGGGGAAGCACTACTGCGGCGGCTCCATCATTACCCCCTACTGGATAGTAACAGCGGCTCACTGCGTGGAAGGGTAAGAGAGGAAAGAACCGCCGGCAGTGTCCCTGGTGCCAAGCCGGGGGGGGGGGGTGGGTGGGGATCTTTCGGGAGTGTTTGGGTTCTGTCACTTTTACCTGACCGTGAGCTATGGCGGATCGAGGACATGTTCTCCCACTCTGCTTGCAGGTGCCATCAATTTTATTTCAGAGGTGGGAGGATGCAGATTTATCACAACATAACCAGGATGACCCCCAAATGAATTTCAGAGAGAACTGAATAAAGGTGGCTCCTGCCAAAGCAATGGTCCCCCCACCCAACACTGCATAAAATCCTTTTCCCAACCCTTAGCATCCTCTCTGCCTGTCCCATGCCTGGATCATCCCCCACACACACACACACACTGTTTTCAGTAAGAGGTTGTCCCACCCATCCAGCATGGGACAGTGTAACAGTTTCAAACAATAGGGCTGGAGGCTTTAAGCAGGCAGCTGAGCAGTGGGGGATAAGTCAGGAGGCTATGCAAAGAGACGGCAGACAATGGAAGTTAATGGCCTGTTAATGGCTTCATTCAGGCTGCTTGCTAGAATGAATCATTTATTTAAACTGGTTTATCTGTTCAATTAAGCAAGCTATTTATCCTGTAAGAGAGGGAACAGGACTAAGGATTATCCACTTCTGGAAAGGAACAAAGTGACAAATCAGCTATCACTAGCGTGTGAGTGTTGGGGTCCCTGATTTAAGCAGAAGTCACTAAGGGCCCCGATGGAATAAGATAGGAGTAACAACAAAAAAAAAAAATAGTACACCATATTTCAGTGAGCATTTGTATAACGTGCTCACTATGAAAAAAAGTTAATTCTCAATGCAAATACATCAGGAGTTTAGTGTTTTAAACCTAAACATGTGCACAAAAAATTACTCGTGCACATAACCAAGATTTAGGGACACAACCTATGTTTTGTACTCATAAATCTTGGTTAATGTGCACAAAAAGTGTCCAGGCTGTAGCCATGGTTGGTGCTCATTGTGCAGAAACCAGGATTTGTGTGCTTAGAAGTTCTGCTTATAAAATGAATGCACACAAAACAAGCTTGGAGCACACTTTTATGCGTCTAATCTGTACGCACAAAACATGAGTTATGCTCCTAAAAGTTGTGTTGCAGAAAATTTGTGCTCTTAAGTTGCGCACAGAAAACCCACATAAATCCATGTTTTCTGCACATAGATTGCGAGTACAGGAAGAACTCCAGGCTCAGCCCCATGGATCAACACTAACCCCAGAAACTTTACTCCAGCTCTCGCCAGGAGTTGTTTTCTTAATGCTGAAAAGCTAGCGCACCTCTCCGTTGCTAGGAGTAAATAATACCTAATGATTAGCATGGGATTTGCAGGGAGGAGCATTCATTTGTGCATGCAGCATTATTCGGGTTTGTACGCCAAACTTTTTGTTACATCAGGCGTGCAGATCTGCACACAAATGTGCGTAGAACCACATTCTGGTGAGTGTGCACAGCCAAACACACCTTATTGCATCTGGGCCTAGGGAAGGAATCCACAAAGCAATAACACGCCTGCACAGTAGAATGAATAAGGGGAATGACCAAATGTACAGGGGGAAGGACTCGAGAGTGACAAAAGCGAACAAAATAAATGGATTTCTCAGGAGGCAGCCTGCTGGCTTGACTGCACAGCTGTGGCACAGGGTTTGCATCTTATCAGCTGGGGGGGGGGGGGGTGTCACAGGTCTTGGGATAATTGTGGAGGTGATGGGTGGCAAGGTGCGGTCTCCGTTAGAATAGCTGCAATGTGGAGCTGAGTCTTGTTGTATGCTTCCCTCTTCTACCCTCATCCAGCAGGGACATTTGTTTCAGGAGGAAGGGAAAATGAAATTCTGAATGAGAAAAAAAAAAAGTGAACGAAGAGCTGAAATGGATGCACTCTATTCTAGAAAGAATGATCAGTCCAAATCATTGCTCAGTCAATCCAGAATCATAAACTCCAGGTTAGATTCCCATGGATGAAGCTCATCTCCTCTGCTGGGAAGTCTCCCTAATCTGCAAAGCAGTAGGAGAGGCCTAGTCCTAGTCCTCGTGCAATCCTGCCCAGATATGCATGTTCCTTAAATATTACAGCCAGGAGGGACATTTTGATGATGCGGCCTTCGTATTCCGTGCTGCAGGGAATGTGCTGCTTGATATGTCCTGTCCCACGGCGAGGATGCATGGGCACGCTGCCAGGGTTGCAGGGTCCCTGGCACCTAACGTTTCCCACAAAGAAGCGTTCCACTGCTTGCATTTCACTACATGGAAATCTACAAAGGGCACCCCTGTTTAGAAAACTGTTGGTGCACTGCCATACAGGAGAGCGAGTCGGGCTTCTGCTGCTGCGGGGAGGGGGGGGGGGGCGGCAGTCACAGTCCCTGGGCAAAGGGACTCCCAGCACAACTGGCAGCTCCACATGGATAGGTGTTATTACGTTCTGCTCGGAGGCCCCTGCTGAGCATTGCCTTTGTGATCACTGGGTTAGATGGACTGAGGAAACCTTCGCCCCCCCTCTCAAGGTTGGGGTCAGAGTCCAATGTCAGTTGTACCATAAATCCCCTAAAAGAGCAGGAGAGAACTCCTGGGCTAAAAACATAATTAAAATAACTCTTCCCCCCCCCCCCCAAGAAACTCCTAGTAAATGCGCATCGGATGCGGTCTCCTTGCACTATAAACTGCAGCATATCCCAATGTCCATTATCATTGGATTAATCTCCTGGGGTGGGGGAAGGAGGTACATGATCTTTTGACAAGAGAAATTCATCCACGCTCCCGAGTCACAAGGTTTCAAATGGCCAGACTCCATAGACTGGCAGAGATTCAGATTTGGCATCCAGAACCAGCTGGCTGAGAAAGCTGGGCTGGGCATCAGCAGAGCCGGCTCTGGCGCAGGACACCCCAGGAAAAGAAACACCGCCTCCTGACTCCCACAGCTGTTGCAATGCTGCTGAAGGGGAGGGGGAGGACAAAGCAGGAATGACAGCCAGGGGGGAGGTTCAGAGGCAGGAGAGCATGGGTGATGGGGAGAGAGCTGAGAGACATTCCTGTTGATGTACTGAAACGAATGGCACTACATTTCATTTCTGCACTAACACTCCAGCCTAAAGACACGGAGGGTGTGGGGATTTTAGCTGGCTAAATTTTCCTTTATGATTTGTAAATGTCACTTATCAGTTGAGGCTGTAAAGTAAAATCCTACATGTGTGTGGATATGTGTGGACATGCCGATATTTCTGTACTTTTGGAGTGTGTACATGTTTGTGTTTCTGTGTATGAAACATGAAAGTGTGTATGTTTTGTGTGTGTGCAAGTCTGTGAACCATTCTGTGATAGATTTTTGTTTGTTTTTTGGTTGTCTAATGCCTGTGCATCACTATGTGTGTGTATGTTGTGTGTGTGCAAGTCTGTGAACCATTCTGTGATAGATTTTTGTTTTTTGGTTGTCTAATGCCTGTGCATCACTATGTGTGTGTGTGTATGTGCACGCACACATGTCCCCTTCTTGTTAAATACTAATTTTGTATGCTATTAAAGCTGCAGACTGACTTTTCTCTTTTCCTTGCAGAAACCTTGGCACTGCATCCTCCTGGATGGTTTACCCGGGCTTCCTGTACATTTCTCAGATGACCAGCAACAATGGTTATGCAGTGGATAAAATCATCTCCCGTGCGGATTATGATTCAGATACCAAGAACAATGACATCGCCCTCATGAAGCTCCGCTCTCCACTTGCATTCACCGGTGAGTACCATGTCCAGGTCACTATATGCACCTGGGTTAGATGTTCCCCCTACTCACTAGTGCTTCTGTAAACATGGTGCCGACCGTTCCAAAATGCAGACTGTGGCATCCTACTGTGATTGGCATCCTCCAGATCAGCTCCATCAAGGTCAACATTCAATGGCCAGCACAGTCCTTATCATCCAGTCTTCTCTTACAGTTAATATCCGACCTGTTTGCTTACCCAACTTCGAGATGCTATGGGAAGCACCGAAAGTGTGTTGGATATCTGGATGGGGAGCTACCTATGACGGAGGTAAGAGCAAGATTCCACCAGTAAAAATCTTCCTTCATGAGGCCAGTAGAGAGATTTTAGAGCAAGTGCCTCAACTTAATTTTTAAAAATAAAT
This sequence comes from Rhinatrema bivittatum, assembly GCF_901001135.1. Classification (NCBI taxonomy): domain Eukaryota; kingdom Metazoa; phylum Chordata; class Amphibia; order Gymnophiona; family Rhinatrematidae; genus Rhinatrema; species Rhinatrema bivittatum. The sequence goes on from NC_042629.1 coordinate 31,231,159, forward strand.
AATGACTGAACTGGTTAAACTGGACTCGTTCTGCACTAGTGTGAAGGATGCTTTGCTTTCAATAGGTTTAAATCCTTCTCCTTTCTAATCTCAGGGGGTGACTCAAGATTCAGTGATGGTCTAGCCCCTCTGATAAGGTCCTGGAATAAGTTTGAGCTGCCTTGGGCATGTAAAAAGATCAATAAGGTCCTTAAAGAAGAATTATTTTAATGCTGCAAACACTTATTACACCTCCTAGAAATCCTTCTGGCTGTTATAAACCACCTGCTAGGATTTTTGAAGTGTCTTCAGCTGCTGAGCACAAGATGGATCCACACAGAGCTTCAGAGCTGCAGTTTAGAAGTCGATTTACTAGCAAACTTTCTTTTTTTCTTTTTTTTTTAAATAGAGTAGTATCCAGCTAGTAAGGTTGTCTCCACTGAGTGGAAGCTAAGATCTCTGATGCAAGTGCATTGCAGTCAGGAAAGTTTTAGGTGGGAGGCAGTGGGAAAAGTAGTTTTAATGGCTCAATAAAAGTGAGTCTCTCTCGCTCTTTAAGCCCGGGAATTAGCAGACTGATTCTAAATGATGAAAAATAATGGACTTTTGTTCACTTTCATGCATTTACTGAGAGAGGCTTGGCTGGTTTGGTGGATTGTTTGGGTAAATGAGGCACAATCAGATGGTTCTGAATTTATCCCCACAGGTTCTTCTTCTTCTACCTTGATGGCAATCTCTGTGCCATTGATCAGCCCGTCACAGTGTAACGCACGAAGCGTGTACGATGGCTCCATCACTGACTCCATGGTCTGTGCCGGCTACCTCCAGGGAGGGAAGGACTCCTGCCAGGTAAGGGAACCGCGTCTGGCGCCGCGGCTCATCTTAATTTTGTGCCGACCTGGCGATTCTGCAGCTGATGAATGCAGGCGTGGGGCTGTGGTGTTACCGGTGCTCGGGCGTTATGTACCTCTTCGTTCTTGTGCAAAGGAGAAGTATTGAGGGGGAAGCCCATTTTCTCTATTCGCTGCAAATTTCGCAGACCCCTCTCAGTCTCTGGTTTTGCCTTGGCCTTTCCCACCAGTAAAAGACTCTATGTACTTATCCCATGCTTCCTTGAATTGTTATTTCTGTACCCTCCACCGAGAGGCTGTGCCATGCATCCACCACCCTTTCTTTCAAGACGTATTTGCTGATGTCTATTCTTTTTAACCTCACACTGTGACCTCTTGTTCTACAATTTCCTTTCCACTGAAAAATGTTTGCTGCTTGTGCATTATTTATGCCTTTTGAGGAATCTGAATGACTCTCTCTTGTTCCCTTCTCTTGGGCATACACTTTTAGGTCTTTAAGTCTCACCTCGTAGGCTTTATGGTGCAGACTTCAACCCATTTAGCTAACTCTCCTCTGGGTTGCCGCTAATATTTTAATAATAATTATACCTCCCGCACACACGCACAAATAATTCTCAGGGGTTAAATGTAGTATTGCAGCTCCGTAAAAATGAAATGAGATTTTACACAGCACGGTGTTTCCACTGACGTGGGGGCTACAGTCCCTCTAGTACTTGAGACTGGACTAGGCCTACGTCTCTTACCCTCTGTTGCCAGGTTACCTCCTGTTGCTGTAGTGATGTCTCCTCTTGGCTTTGGTTTGCGACTCCAAGAGAAGCTGCAGAGTCTCCTGGGAGGGTAGTTCTTCAGCTGAGAAACACACAGGCGAGGTGTGGAAGCAGAGAGTCTGTATAGTGCTTGCCTTGTACACGGTCCTTGCAGCCTCCTGACAGGCTGGAGCAGGAATATCTGAACGCCTCAGATGTGTGCAGTAAATACCCAGAGCAAACCAGGTTCCTCCTGCATGGTGTCCTGGCAGGACGTCAATATATATTTTCAAAATGCAGGCATCCTGTTACAGAAAACAGCCTTCATTTTGTTTATTCATTTGCTCAGTTGTCTTTTTACCAGGGCCCTCCCTGTTCTGGAAAAGATCACTGCTTGCTCCAGTAGTTGTTTTGCAGGGGCCTTCTGTGAAGGAATTGGGCTAGGAATGGGGTTATGAGGTTAGAACAGAATGGACAGTTTAAACGCTAGGTTACAAGAACCACTTTTAATAAGGGTGTCCCTTTTATGTATGAATTGTTTATATTTTTTCTTTGTTGCCTCTTGACACCAGTTATCTGTGGAGAGTTAGTAACTGCTATCCACTGTAACTCGCTTTTACTGTCACGGGTATAAGCCTTGTGCGCATATGTCCATGTGTGTATTCCACAGACTTGTGCACATAATTCCACTTGGAAAATTTGGACTGTATGCAGGGTTATAAAATTATCTTCGCTACGTCCAAGTGAAAAACAGCCAGGGGAGTGGGTGAGGGTGCAGGAGTTTTCGTATGAAAACATCAAGGAACGATATAGGCAAACTAATGCACATCCCTACCTTTTAAAGGATGGCTAGGGGTCATAGTCACCAGTAGTTCCACAATCTCCCCTCCCGCCATGCTGGGACATTGGGTCAATACTGGCTGAAAGGGAAGAGTATCTATACAACTTGTCCACATCATCCTTCACAGATCGTCCAACAAAGCCCTGACCAGAACTCCCTCTCCCTGTTTTTTTTCTGTGCTTTCCCAAGCATGGGAGTTCAGGGCAGTGTGACACGGAGTTTGCTGAATCTTGCAGGCCAGAGAAATTAGTTTGTTGCATCCTGTCCATGATGGTTGAAGAAGGAGTTTGCAGCCTGTGTGTCTTGTGCACTCTCTGACACACAGTAAGTCTGTAGGTAGATGAGGAGCTTTGTGAACATGGAGTACGCTCTCACGTGATGCAAAGGCGTGCACTGAGCTCCATGAGACTTAAGGAATAGTAAAGGAACTGATGCCTCTGTTTTTTTGCCTTTTTATAGAGGGCAATTTTCAAAAAGCCATTTACATGGGTAGGTTCCAATTTATCCTGGTAAAACTGTCTGTCCTTAACCTGACTAAAAGGATGCACTGGGTTCCAAAATGGGCCTACTTTTAGCTGCATTAGGACTGGGTGGAAAATGAATGCACAGAGAATGCGTTTTCAGATCTGCATAGATTTTATTTTCCTTGCGGAAAGCACCCAAAGGAAAAAGCAGGGGCAAATATCCGTGGGTTCATTGCACTCTCGGCAGCTTTCAAAGTGAAAGTGTGCAGCTGTGTTCCCTTTGAAAATTGGCACAAAGACTGCAGATAAAATGTTCCCCCAGACTTTAGCAGCTTTGTCCCCATAATATCAGCTCTAGGTATATTTGACAGAATCACTCTGGTACTGGTGATGCCATTAATCCCCCTCTGGTGCTTTCCTCAGGGAGACAGTGGAGGCCCCCTGGTGACTGATCTGAACTCCTTGTGGTGGCTGGTGGGCGATACCAGCTGGGGCTCTGGCTGTGCCAACGTCAACAAGCCGGGCGTTTATGGAAATGTCACCTACTTTTTGGGCTGGATTTATCAACAGATGCAGGTAAGCTTAGATCTTTACCACCCTTCTCGCTAGAAGCTGGGCCTCTAAAGATTTGTGGGTTCTCAGTACAATCTGAAGTCTTCTTTTACTATTGCTGAGAGGAAAATCTCATTCTTTGGGGTAATTTTAAAATGAATTTTTTTGCAAAATTCCAAACCTTTGTGTTGGCAAAATGTAATATATTTAACCAATAAAATATCAAAACAAGAATGACGAGGGATCTACAGAAAAGATCAAAAGCTATAGTTGAAAACCCACCCTTTCAATATATATAACCCCCGCAAACACACCTAAAATGTTTAAAATGATGAATTCAAAAGGGCAGTTAGGACATATTATTGGGCCCAGTATTCAAAGAGATCCAGTTGTCTAAGTTATCCGGATAACTTAGAAGGGGTGTTCAGCTATGCTGTTGAACATAACTGGATAAGTTTTACTTACCCGGATAAGTATAGCTATTGAGCAGTGATGACTCATGTAAATCCATGTACACAAATCTATATTTGTGTTTCAAATATAATTTCATAAAATTTTCTACTCAACTTGTGATCACCTCACAGCTTAACCTGTCCCGCCATTGATGTTTCTAGGAGTTCTGCATCATGGGATTTAAAAAGGCCAAAGCTTGTGTGTTGGAGTTTTCTTAAATATAAACAAAATTCACTTTCCGGAGGGGGAATAGGTGAGGGAAGGGGGGGGGGGGGGAACAATATAGAAAATTGTACTGAACTACTGCAGTATGATTATAGCTGGTGGCTGGGTGCAGAGTTGTTCCTTCAATGATATTGAGATTTATGAAGTTGAAATTAAGTGATGCAGTCTGTATTTGTGTTGCTGTTTCAATATATATATTTTTTTAAATCCCCTTTCCACCAATTACACTCCAAAGACAATCACATGATCAAATGATGTCACTCATTCTCTTTTATCACAGTTCCCAAACAATTCAAAACATTGACCAATCAGTTTCAGTGTCTAAACCATGGGGAATTTCCGAACGTGTAGCCAAATGGACTCAGGACCAATGGGCTATGGTCCCCTGCCAACAGATGGAGATGGAGTCAGATTTCAAAGCTGACATCACCCTACATACATCCCTGCAGTGACCTCAGCCCTTCAGTATTCTCTGTCTCTCCAGCAGATGGTGGACGTACCTCTCCCTCTGGGGATTGCTGTATTTTTTGGAAGGAGAAATTCTACATTTAAATTGGAGAAAAAAATTGAGCCCCGCTCTCCTGCAGTGATACCTCAGAGGTGCGCCTTGGACTTGGAAGCCAGCATGGACTTTGCTGCTTAAGCAGCTGAAAGGCAGCAGGTGCAGGAAGCCGAGTGCGGCGGTGATGGCCAAAGCGTTCTCCCCCTGTAGCCGGAGACCATCTCTATACTCAGCTGGTAAGCGCTGGGCCCCAAATCAGAGACGTTTGGAGGGGTTTTGGTAAGACTTCTCCAGTCTCCTTGCCCGGCGCACTGTACAGATGTCTTTCCCCCATCCCATTGGGATAAGGGGAAGTGTGATTCCGAGTGGGTTGAGCGGCCCCCCGGCGGGCTAGGCCCATCTTTAGGCTTAGTCTGCACACTGTGTGGTAGGCCACGGCAGCGCCATCTTGCATGTGTCTTTGTGCATGCCGTATTGCCCTCCATAGAATGTCTGTATGCGCAGTGCATCAGCTCTCCACAGGCATACGTATGCGCACAACCTACTAAGAACAGAATACAGGTAAAGTTCGGCACACGGACTGTGCGTGCGCCTCGCTGCATCCCACCTAGGTGCCCGAAATCTGTGCGCATAAAATCTTACGCACAAGCAGACAGAACACACAGTTACCACCACCAATGGCTCCGCAGCCAAGAAACATAAGCGCTTTTCTCTCTGCGCTGTCATATTAGGGCTTCAGTCTGACCTGGATTCCAACTTATGTCAGCACTGTGAGGAAGCCCAGGGTGAGTTGGTCTCCCCGGACTTTGCTAGGCCTGGCTCCTCCCATTCAGAGGATGGATTAGCCACAGCCTTAACTGGAAGTACCCCGGATCTGAGAACCCCTGGGACTTGGTCATCCATGGGAGAAGGAAATTCAGTGGCACCTACCCCAGTACCTCCTGGGCTAGGCATGGACCCAGCTGCCTTCTCTTGGGTGGAATTTTTCCAAGCCTTCATACAGGCGCAGTCTGCTACCTCACTTGCCCCTGTCCAGACAGAACCTCAGCCAGTAAGCCCTCCCTCTCCCAGTCCTATAGGCAGACCTCGAGCATGCCTTGCCTCACCAAGGGTATCCTTGGCAGAGACCCGGATGGCACAGATGAAGAGGAGGATACAGATTCCTTGGAAGATGGGGAAACTCCCCCTGGTTTAAATCCATATTGGACCATGTTACGGTTTTTCCATAGAGACGGATTGCTGGCCCTGGTTTCCCAGACCCTGAAGATGCTGGGAGTTCCTGAGGCAGACTCTATGCCGGAACCAAAGAAGAATCCCATTCTGATTTCCCTACGGGAAAGCCTCTTGCTTCTTTCCAGTACTGGAAGCCATCCAGGACTTGACTGACCTGGAATGGGATGCCCCAGAAGCAAGTTTTAAAGAGGGACGAGCATTAGAAGCTCTCTACCCACTGGATCCGGCAAGGAGAGAACGTTTGCGTTTCCCTAAAGTGGATGCGCTGGTCTGTGCCATCTCTAAGCGAACAACTATCCCAGTGGAGGGAGGAGCAGCCTTAAAGGATGGCGCACAATAGATGGATAGAGTCCATCCTTAAACAGGCCTTTGACGCAGTAGCAATGACCTTACAGATTGTACCCTGGTAGCTAGTTCATGCCTACTCCTCTCTCAGGTGGTGGATGACTTTGGGATGTATTCCAGAGTGGTTATGGAACCTGCCACTGCCTTTTTAGCTGAAACAGGCTCAGATCAAGTCTGTACTTCGACCAGAGTTGTGGCCTCAGTGGTGGTGGTCAGACAGCTATGGCTGCAGAATTGGTCAGCGGATGTAACCTCCAAGGCAAATCTTACAAAGATACCCTTTAAAGGATCACTTCTTTTTGTGTTGCGTCCATCGGTCTCAAGACATCTTCGCCCCGTATGCCTCACCTTGTTCTCGGCTCCTCCCGCTTACCTTGGGAAAATGGCTACTGCCGCGTCTGCAAGCCGTCCCCGGAACGACTATGGTGTTGCCTCCCGCCATGTTCCTTCCAAGGGCCTACTAGGGCACGTGCGCTACCCACGTCTTTATTCCAGCATTGGCGTGAACCTCGGGGGCGTCCCCCTCAAGTGACATCTCGCCATCCGGGTATATAGCCTGTACTTGTTTGCTAGCTCATTGAGTTAGCAACAGATTGGTCTCGGTAGGTCTAAGCTACTCTGCCGCTTCCATATTGCCACTGGAAGCTCTCTCTCTGCCCTTCGGGGTATTGACTAACCTGGGTACCTGCTCCTCAGGGGCCCTCTGCTTTATTTCAGGTGCCTTACTGGGATCAGGTACTCGCTCCTTGAGGGCCTGCTCTCCCAGCCTTGGTGCCAGTACCATCTACTTCAGCCTGGTGGAATCGCCAACTTACAGCTACCATCTAGTGAGTAATCTAACTCTGTCTCATCTACAGCATTGCCTTGCCTGGGAAACCTACACTGGAATTCCCTATTCCAACGTGGTGAGACGGGTTCCGTCTGCTGAGGGTCCCGGGACTGTTACCTCTGGATCACCTCACTACTGCAACCTCTGGTGGTACACATCAAGCTGTATAATAAAAGAGCTAAAATCTGTGCATCCTGAGTCTAGCCCAGTACTGTGGCTCCCCATGGGGCCCCTCCCTGTGGACGTGGTCATCTGCCACAGTACCCAAGAATCCACCCAAACACCGCTAAACATAACATTTTGGAAGCGAATTGGAAAAGCTGGCCAGTAAATGGGGTGAATCTCCAGTTCCCCGGCTACTAGAAGATAAGAGAAAGCAGTTACAGCTCCCCTTGCTATGAGGGGGTCGATCCAGGGGCTTCCGTCTTCGCCCCTACAGAAACTCGACATTTCAGAGGTCTCAACCCTTTAGGTGGTCTCAGTCCTTTTGTAGTCGAAAGCCCAAGAGAGGGGTAGGCTCTGTTTCAGGTTCGTCCCGAACCCCCCAATGAAAATTTGCCAAGCCACCCTTGAAACATGGAACTAGGAGGCTGACTGTCCATCTTCTACTAGCAGTGGGTCAAGATCACTTCGGATATATAGGTACTGGAGGTGATACGAGAAGGATAAGTGCTGGAATTTCACAGCACTCCTCGGGACATATTTCTGATGTCTCCTTGCCACTCCCAGCACAAGAAGAAGGCAGTGGAGACTCCTCTTTTAAGACTCCTCAGGATGAGGGCTATAATCCCAGTACTTTGGCCACAGGACAATATGGGGTATTATTCCATCTATTTCATCGTACCCAAGAAGGAAGGTTCCTTTTGCCCCATCTTGGACCTCAAGAGCATCAACCAACATCTACGAGTGAATCATTTCCACATGGAAACCCTATGCTCCGTGATAATGGCCATACAATCGGGAGAATTCTTAACATCCCTGGACCTATCCGAGGCCTACCTACATATTCCAATCAGTCAAGAACACAGTTTCCTACACTTTGCGGTACTGGGTAGCCATTATCAGTTCCGGGCATTGCCCTTTGGCCCAGCCACCATGTCCAGAACATTCTCCAAGATTATGGTGGTCATAGTGGTAGCATTGAGAAAAGAGGGAATCCTGGTGCACCCGTACTTGGACGACTGGTTGATCCGAACCAAGTCTGTGGAAGATAGTTTCTGGGTGACCAACAGGGTGACTTCCTTGCTTCAGGAACTTGGTTGGGTCGTAAACCTGGACAAAAGCAGTCTCAAGCCCTCCCTATCCTTGGAATATCTGGGAGTCTGGTTCTACACCAAGCAGGACATGGTCTTCCTTCCGACCACGTGGATGAGGAATTTGATGTCCCAAGTGAGTCAGTTGATGAGCACGATATGCCTGACTGTGTATAGCTATTTACAAGTTCTCTGTTTGATGGCGGCATCCCTGGAAGTAGTGCTGTGGGCAAGGGCACACATGTGACCAGTTCAGTGCTCATTACTGCCAAGTTGAAAACCGCAGTCTCAAGACGATTCGTTTTGCCTCCACTTAACAATGGGAGTATGCTCTTGGCTCCAGTGGTGGTTGCAGAAGCTCATCTGAGCAGGGGTTTACCCTTGACCTCCCCGAACTGGCTGGTCCTCACAACAGATGCAAGCCTCCAGGGCCAGGGAGCTCACTGTCGAGAACTGATGGCCCAGGGACGTTGGACAGAGGAAGAGACTCTCTGGAACATCAACTGCCTGGAAGCCCAGGCAGTCAGATTGGCGTGTCTACAATTCAGGCACAGACTCCAGGGTCAAGCATTCCGTGTAATGTTGGACAAAGCAACAACGGTAGCCTACATCGACCGCCAGGGAGAAACCAAGAGCCAGCAAGTGTCACAGGAGATATATTTCCACCCATTCCATTAGGAGATTTATCTATAGATGATCTCAGTATCCTACATCGTAGGAAAAGACAACATCAAAGCAGACTTCCTTCGCAGGGAGAGACTAGATCCAGGAGAGTGAGTGTTGTCAACCAAAGCCTTTCAGCTGATAGTAGATCCGCTGGGGTCTCCCGTCCATCGACCTGCTGGCTGCATCTCACAATGCAAAGGTTCTTTGATTCTTCAGTCGCAGAAGATATCGGTGGTCCCTGGGGATTGACACTTTCTTTCAGACCTGGCCAGAAGAATAGTTGCTATATGCCTTCCCTCTGTGGCCCCTGCTGGGCAGAGTCATTCACAGAATCGAGCACCACAGGGGATTAGTCCTATTAGTAGCGCCAGATTTGCCCAGGCTTCCGTGGTATGCAGACATGCGAAGACCCTTGGTGGAGACCCCCCTGTACCTGCTACAGCAGGGACCGGTCCTTCACAAGGATCTGACTCTATTCTGTCTTACAGTCTGGCCCTAGAGAGGGCTCGCCTGATTAAGAGAGGATATTGCCACCTTACTCCATGCTTGGAAGTTCTCTATGTCCCTAGCGTATGTACGGGTCTGGAGAGTACTTGAGGCATGGTGCGGGTGGTCAAAATCCCACTAATTCTAGAATTTTTGTAGAATGGCTTGAATAAAGGTTTGACCCTTAACTCTTTGAAGGTCCAGGTAGTGGTGCTCTCCTGTTTCAGGGGTGAGGTGAACGGAACCCGCCTGTTGGCTCATCTGGACGTGGTCCGTTTTCTGAAAAGGATGAAGCACCTCCGGCCACCCCTACAGTGGCCAGTTCCCTTGTGGAATCTTAATCTAGTATTGGATGTTTTGGAAGAGCCCTCCTTTTGGCCACTGCGCAGTCTTTCCTTGTGCTTATTAACCTTGAAAATGGTGTTTCTTATGGCTATAATACTTGGCATGTCGCATCTCTGAACTGCAGGCATTGTCATGTCAGGAACAGTTCCTCCGGATGACTCCAGGAGCGATACAGCTTCGTAACATTCCATCCTTCTTGCCCAAGGTAGTCTCGGTTTCATTTGAATTAGGCCATTTCATTGCACATGGACACGGAAGAATACCACCTCCTCCATCATTTGAATGTCAGTAGACTTTTGGTATGTTATCTGGAAGTTTCAGAACTGGTCCGAAAGACAGACTGCCTGTTTATCCTTCACGATGGAAGGAAGCAGGGTGAACTAGCTTCGCGGGCTGCCATAATTCGCTGGATTAAGGAGGTGGTCATGGGAGCCTATGTGGAGGCAGGAAAGCCATTATCTTCTCAGGTTAAAGCTCATTCCACTAGAGCTCAGGCGGTCTCATGGGTGGAAGCTAGACTGCTGTCTCCTGTCTATATCTGTCGAGCAGCAATATGGTCCTCCTTGAACACCTTCTCCAGGTTCTATTGCCTAGACATACAGGACTGACGATGCAGCCTTTGCAAGGGCAGTGTTAACCGGACTGCAGGCAGCCTCTCGCCCCAATCAGGAGTAGCTTTTGTACATATCATTGGTCCTGAGTCCATCTGGCTACACTCTAGGAAATGGAGAAACTACTTACCTGATAATTTCATTTTCCTTAGTGTAGACAGATGGGACTCAGCATCCCACCCACGGCTGCCCAAGAATGGTGCCAAGGATTCGCCCATGGAGTGGATATCGATTCAAAGAGATTATGGGTAAGCAGTCATCCAGTCCCCAGATCAGGGCATCTATATTCTTGCTGGGGTTCAGTGCTTATGATTGGTTGAGTGCGGTTATGATTATCCATTTTTAATATTTTTAATCATATTTTAATCAAGTTTTTTCAATAGTATGTCCGCAGTGGCTTTTGAAGAGAATACTGAAGGACTGAGGTCACTGCAGGGGTGTATGTAGGCTGACAGCTTTGAAATCTGACTCTAACTCCATCTGCTGGCAGGGGAGCATAAACCCACTGGTCCTAAGTCCATCTGTCTACACTAAGGAAAATGAAATTATCAAGAAAGTAAATTATCCATTATAGTATGCAATCTAAAAATGTATTGTTTGCATCAGACACCTTCATTTTTCAATCTGTATCTCCCATTATTATATTTATAATTATCGCCAGTTAACCTTTTCCAGCTATTTAAGCTTCCAAGTTCATACCCCTTGTTTGAATGTAACTTTGCCTTTTTCCACTTCATTGCTTATTCTATTTATTTATTCTAGTTGTCTCTCTAGTTTTACCCTTGTTCGATGTAAACCGATCCGATATGGTTCCTTACTATGAGGGTCGGTATAGAAAAGTGTTAAATAAATAAATAAATGTGAATCTAGGGCTTTACACAATCCAAAATGCTCCATCATATATCTTCACATGTTGCTTTTCAGTACAATGGCTCAAAATCACAGCTTTGCTTTTCTTTGTGGAGATACAGCTATGGTGCTCAGTTATCCTCTTGTGAAAACGTCTTGTTTTGCCAATATAAAGTAAATCACATAGGCAAACAATCGCATGTGCCACATGGGTCATATTACAGAGAGTTTCCATCTGTGCTTTCACTGGTGGCCATTCCTTAAAATACAACCCTGCCCCCTCTATAGCTTATGGACATTCTGTGCATCGAGTGCACCGTATATAACCATTCTGTTAAGAATGTTTCCCACTCACGGACACCTCTACAGGTAGATAAGAATGTACAAATAGATCATGCAAATCTCAGCCCTGTGTAAATGCAAACCGTGGTGTTCTTGAAACACCAGATGAGTTTATAGCACCGACCAGCATTGACGCACAGCTTGGTGCCTGCTCTGAAAAAGACAAAACACTTACCAATGACATCCCTTCCGATTTCTTTCTTCTTCATACGCATTCATCTATCTCGATCACTAATAACGGCCGTTTAAATGCATGCTTTACGCATTTTACCAGGTTACCCTCGTTCAAGGAAACATTGAGCCACGTCTTGCCGGTCTTTGAAATTCCTGGCATTGCTATTCAGCTAAGTTAGCCAGATAACTTGAGGCCTGCCTCAGAGCAGGTCTAAAGGTGTCCAGATAACTGGCTATCTTCAAAAGATATCTGGTTAAGTGGCATAATTTGGAGGAAAAAAAAAGTGTAATGTGGGCCTACAGCCAGATTCGCCTCCACCCAACTTTCACAAACGGCTCTGCCAGGCTGTGCAACCCCCAAACGCCTTATAATTGTAAAAAATATATTTTTTTTAAAGTAGGGTTTGCAGGTTGAGTCCCACATCCCCTTCCCCAATTTGTCATAATTTTTAATGTGGTTCCTTCCTGCCGCCCCCTCCCCACACACAGTGCAAATCCCAGCCAGGAGCACTGTAACTCTGGAAGCTACGTCCGGCTGCGAGCCTTGGGTGAGTACATGCAGCAGGACGTTTGTCCCACTGAGAATATTCGGGACTTTAGCTGGATAACTTGTCCGCTCGCCGAATTATTTTCTCCTCGTTTGTGCCTGTAACACCGAGCTCTGCATTTTCTCCCATTTAACAGGCAAACAGATGAAGCTGAGGATGGAGGATTCTTGACGCCATTTTCCTTTCCACATTGCCTTTCCAAAGACTCTCAACCACGAATGCAGACTTTCTGATTAATTTTACAAATCACAGTGACTGCTTTTTCTGACTTTAAAATTTTTGGATCTTTACTACCACCGACCTGCTCTTGGCACAGGACTCCCCGCTCCATCAAGGCTTTCTCTTGGGAGGGTGCTGAAAGCTTTTTGTAATATTTGTTTTAAGTACTGTATCAGGAAACCAGAAACCCTCAGTGTAAATGCTGTATAAGATGAAATTGTGCACAGAATCCTACGGCTGCCAAAAATGACCGCAAGCGTCCCCAGTGGTGGAATATTCGGAGAAGAGGGACTGGCTAACTGAATGCAGCTTGTATATGAGGTACAATTCCAGGTGTGGGATGGCATCCAGCTACTGGAGAGGAGACTGGGTCAGTCCTCTGGTGTTTTATTATTATTTTTTATATAGACAACAAATCCCACAATGCACTGAGCTGGAGTTTGACTAGCCTGAGGTCCACCTCAATCACACTGCTGCAGGTTTCATAAAATGGGTTTACAGGAGGCCATTGGCCGGGGATAAGCTGCCAGCTTCTGCTTTGGGCCCCAGTGCATGCTGGAACATGTAGTTTCTGTAGAAAAAGCAGGGCTATGATTCCAGAGATACAATTAGGTAAATTCAAGACATTTCCTGATTCCAGCAATCATTTCTTAATCCTGCTGGAAGTGTCCTGGGGTTGAGGTTGGTAGGATGGTGGGGGAGGGCAGCTCAATTGATCACCTCATTGGATTGAGCAGCACGCACAAGTGATTCCTTGCTTTGAAAACCGGCAGAAAAACAGAAATTGTGCAAGGTGGGGTAGCTTCCACCTCTTCAAATTGTTTGCATTTAAAGCTGTTTATTTTAGTCAAATACTTTTTAACTAACATGGTCAGGGCTGTAAAATGTTCTTAGCATCTCCCTGCACACAGTGTCCTTCGCCCTAGCTGACTAAGAGTGGACAGCAAAGCACAAGACACATCCCTTTTATAGTTTTTAATTGTTTCTCTTTTCTTCATTGCTTTCTATTCAAAATGAATTTTTTAAAAATTTCACAAGAGGTTTCATCCTGCTGCTTTGGCAATGGTTGGACCGTTGCACTCAGGAGGCAAGGAGTTAACTTCTTCCCCCCCCCCCCCTTTCAAACTTTCTCCCCTTCCCACATAGTACAGGTTCTCAGTCTTAGCCAAAAGCCCAAGGCGGGACCATCCTCTGGTCAGGGCTCAGACTCCGTGTTTTGGATCGTGCGTTGAGCGGAAGAGTGCTTTGTGTATGCCTCCATTGTGAATTGGGGAGGGGAAGCTCCTTGCACCTCTGAGATGTCCATGTGATTCAGGACAGGCAGGAGGAAGAGGCTGAGACATTGCAGCTAGTGCTGTGCATTTCACTAAGCCGACTAGCAGTTTTGTCCTTGCGCCATGTGCAGATGGAAGTGAGGCTCTGTCCCTTCTACGGGTTTAGACTGAGAGTTCCGGAAACCCTCTCTTTGACCCTGTATGCAAATGGAAACCTTCTCCCTTGCACTTAAAATCCAGGGGGTGCTGCTCTACCCCCAGCACCCCAAGTTCCACCACCTGGTGCTCTGGCCCAACCTGGTACTGTTTTATCAGTCCTGTTTTAAAAAGGTTTTTCTCCTGTGCATCTATATAGCAAATAAAGACCTTTCCTTCCCACTGTATCTCTCACAAGCTTTGCTTGATATAAACTGGGCATAGGTGAGAGGTTCTTTGTACCCTGGCACAGTTAGGCCTGTTCCATGCCACTGTACTGCCTTCTGTATCTGTATTACCAGAAAGAGGCAAAAGAAACCCCTCCAAACCCTGTGGAATTTGCCATTTATTCCACAAGCTAATACAAAATCTTTTTGACCCCATTAAGTCTGTAGTCTAGGGGCTTGCTTAGGGCTTAGCTACTGTAGCAAACGTCTCTAGCAGGATGGCAATATGATAAGAGGGCTGCACTCTGTAGGAGGAATGACTCGACTTGCTCCTGTTTACTTAGATGTGCCATGCTGAGCTCCAATTATTAGGGAGCACCTGGCAGACCTCGCAGTGTGCTTGGACACACGTGACTTTGTGAGAGGACAGGTGGATTAGGAATGACGAGGACTGCCCCCTAAGGGCATGACCTAAAATCTTTGCAAGTGTGTTCCCTTTGCTCCGATTGCCCCTGACTTAAGTTTAAGACCAGAATAAAAATATAAAGGTGATTCGGGGGGGGGGGGGGGTGTCTGTAGCCACAGTAGTAGAGCAGAGACTGCAGTCTCTCTTAGTGTCCTCTTCCCCCAAATATGTGTCTGGTCAGAAGTGAAAGGAAAAGCTGGTTTTCAACTTCATACAGAGACTCTTTACTTTTTTTTTTTTTTTTTAAAGAAAGCATGTCAAAAAATCTGTAGGATGAGACCTTCAGTGATCCTGAAGATTCCTATCTTTAAAATCTCCGTTAGACTTGCATTGCTAGTTTGGAGCCAACCCTGCCCCTACCCCCAAAAGAGATAGGACCAGGAGCTGCCTGGTCTACTCACAGGCTGCTTTTGTATTGGAAAGCAACCTTTTACTGTTAAAATCCCACTATCCAATACTACACCCATCTGTTAAGTGTGTTAGCCTGTGTAGGAGATTTGCGCCTTTACACACACACACAGCTGAAGTTACTGTGCATCTGAGGATAGCTGATCATGCTCAGTTACCCAGGACAGTAGGGCAGCCGCCCAGTACTTGTCGTGGCGCTGGAGAAAACTGGAATCCTAGGAGGTCGTGATAGCCATTTATTGGCCCAGCATAAAACAATTCTGTAAGATGTGAGCCTTAGAGACCACATGGGCCTGTCTTCAGACTGATACACTGACACCCTCGAAAGCCCATGCGCTAGAATACGTTTACCTGCAGTAAAAGAAAACTATATCACAAACCCTGCTAGGCCACCTGGACAGAAAACGAATAGTCAGTGTTCTTTGTTACCCAAAGCAGTAAGGGGTACCGTGTACCTAATCTTAGTACGCAGTGTGTACACACCATCAGGAAGAGACTTGGAGACTGGAGACCTAGCGGTGACTCCTGAAGATTGATGCTCACGTTGGTTTGAGCCTTGAGGGATCCTCGACCATCGTTGTATTATTTCCAGGAAGAGCGTTTTGCTATACAACTACCTCACAATAGATGATGTCATGCTTTTACAACATTTCCTAACACCTTCAAATCTCTCCACACATCTGGCACTGTTTCTTGTTGTTTTAGCTGTTTAAGAGTTGTCTATTTACCAGAACTATTTAATATCGTATGCTTTACATTCTACTGTGATTTTAAAAACACTTGCACATTTTTATTATCATTATAATAGTCTAGTTTATAACCACTCCTTTCCTGAAGTTGAACTTCAGATGTGGCCATTTGATGTTTTAACTGTCTGTAGTGTTTGCTGTGGAGAGCTGATGTCTTAGAATCAGGGTATTTTTAAGAATAAGGTTCATGCTTGGGATATTTCAGGGTGGGAGTAATACGGGTTTCTGATGATAAACTGCGCAGTGATGCGACAGTTTTCCTAAAGCCATAATGCAGAAGTGGATAGGGAGGGGTTTTCACCTTATTATTCCTCAGGGGTGATCTGGATGACTGCTAGAAAAGGGTGTATGCTGATGTTTGTAGATTGCTCCAACTGCTGCTGGTTAAATTTATTTTAAAATTGACCTTGGTAGCTCTGTTACTTTTAGAAGACATTCATTGTTAACACGCAGCATTTGGTTAACCATCAGAAAACCGATGCAGATGTAACTGGCTCTGAATCACTGGCTCTTTGTCACTGAAAGTAGTTCAAAAAGAGGGTTGATGTCGTCAACTTCCAAAAATTGTCCTGTTTAATATATTTTTAATGGGATTTTCTCATTTTCAGCTTTCATATGTGGAAATCCTTTCAAATTTAGTTCTTTGGGTCAACTGAACCCCTTGAATTACAGTCCATGGGAGATGTACTCTTGCAGTTTACACAGTGGCCAAAAGGTGTCAGTATTGCCCCACAAGCTGCATGTACAGAACACGTAAAGAAATGGTGAATATGGAGTCTATCTGTCCTTAGCAATTGAAGCTTTTTTTTTTTTTATATGCACAGTATCATTCCACATACTTTTTGTGGTTATATTTAACCAGAGCTAGAGATGGAAATAAATGTAATATCCTAACTAAGAAAGTGGAGGAGGGGGATAGGAAAGCGGTATTGCCGCATCACTGTATGTTTTGTACCAGGATCTTTTTCTATTACCAGATTAAACATATAAATATATAAAATGTACTTGTCTGCTTTCTTTCATGTGCTTTGTGTGTGTAATTTTATTTAAAAAAAAAAAAATTGTATGTAGCATAATCCCAAGTACTTGGGGCCCTTTTGGGGATAAAGGGCCATCAAGAGACTCAAATATCCAAAGCCCCAGTGACAACGCTGCAACGTGTGACACCTGGTTTGGTTCCAGCTTTGCAGGAAAAAGGGAGTCCCACATCGCCCAACAGCGACCTCTACTGGTAGGCACAGGAGTGCATTTGACCTGCATTCCAGAAAGCACCTCAGTCCATGCCTCCAAGGGGGAGAACAGTCAGCTGCAAGGGCAGGGTTTAGGGGCAAGTGACGGGGAGAGAAGGAATACAAATAGAGCGAAAAAAAAAAAGCAAACATCTGAGATGAAGGCCTAAGTTGGGACAGATTCCAACTGAACTTACTGCGAAAAAATGTGAGAGGGATGGATGGGTCCTCAAGAGGTCGCATGGTTCCTCCCCTACCTCCAGGTAGGTTTCACTGTTTCTAATAATCCCACAGATGTGCATATGATCTGTTCTTAAAAACCTCCAGTGATGGAAAGTCTGCTGCCTCTGTATGGGAAGATCCTTCAGCTCACGCTGATCCAATTGCAAATTTCTCACTCCCTTTCAGAAGGCAGGTACCTTGCATGCACTTGGGAGACACAAGCAGGATTACCAGCTAGCCCAATTTGTTCCAGAGCTTGCTTGGACGTGTACTTCCATGTTTCCTAAGTAAAGTGAGTCTAAAAGTTCCCACAAGCCAATGGGGGTAAAATCAGGACTGGTCTTGAAAAAATGGAGCCTATTGGAAACTCTTAAGTGCAAGCAAATGACCGAGGGGTTAAAGGGGCACTTAGAGAAGAGAAGGCCATTGCGGCAAGATTAAACTATTTTTTGCTTCAGTGTTTAATGAAGAGGATGTTGGGGAGATACCCGTTCCAGAGATGGTTTTCAAGGGTGATGAATGAGATGAGCTGAACCAAATCACAGTGAGCTTGGAAGATGTGGTAGGCCAGACTGACAAACTGAAAAGTAGTAATCATCTGGACCGGATGGTATACACCCCAGGGTTCTGAAGGAACTCAAAAATGAAATTTCAGACCTATCATTAAAATCATCCATTGTCCCTGAAGACTGGAAGGTGGCCAATATAACCCCGCTTATTTAAAAAGGGCTCCAGGGGCGATCTGGGAAACTATAGACTGGTGAGCTGACTTCAGTGCCAGGAAAAATCATGGAAACTGTTGTAAAGAATAAAATTATAAAACATTTAGATTGACATGGTTTAATGGGATACAGCTAACATGGATTTACCCAAGAGAAGTCTTGCCTCACAAATCTCCTACATTTTTTTTTGAAGGGGTGAACAAACATGTAGATAAAGGAAAACCGGTAGATATGGTCTATTTGGATTTTCAAAAGGTGTTTGACAAAGTCACTCATGAGAGGCTTCTAAGAAAACTAAAAAGTCATGGGATAAGAGGCGATGTCCTTTTGTGGATTACAAACTGGTTAAAAGACAGGAAACAGAGAGTAGGATTAAATGGTCAATTTTCTCAGTGGAAAAGGGTAAACAGTGGAGTGCCTCAGGGATCTGTACTTGGATTGGTGCTTTTTAATATATTTATAAATGATCTGGAAAGGGCTATGACGAGCAAGGTGATCAAATTTGCAGATGACACAATTATGCAGAGTAGTTAAAGCTCAAGCAGATTGTGAGAAATTGTAGGAGGATCTTGCGAGACTGGAAAACTGGACTTTGAAATGGCAGATGAAATTTAATGAAATTTAACGTGGACAAGTGCAAAGTGATGCATATAGGGAAAATTAATCCTTGCTGTAGTTCCACAATATTAGGCTCTATCTTAGGAGGAAAGAGATCTAGGCGTCATGGATAATACATTGAAATCGTTGGGTCAGTGTGTTGCGGCAATAAAAAAAACAAACAATGTTAGGAATTATCAGGAAGGGAATGGTGAATAAAACAGTGGATGTCATAAAAGACTAGGGGGCACTCCATGAAGTTAGCATGGGGCACATTTAAAACTAATCGGAGAAAGTTCTTTTTTACTCAACGCACAATTAAACTCTGGAATTTGTTGCCAGAGGATGTGGTTAGTGCAGTTAGTATAGCTGTGTTTAAAAAAGGATTGGATAAGTTCTTGGAGGAGAAGTCCATTACCTGCTATTAATTAAGTTCACTTAGAAAATAGCCACTGCCATTAGCAATGGTAACATGGAATAGACTTAGTTTTTGGGTACTTGCCAGGTTCTTATGGCCTGGATTGGCCACTGTTGGAAACAGGATGCTGGGCTTGATGGACCCTTGGTCTGACCCAGCATGGCATTTTCTTATGTTCTTATAATGCCTCTGTATCGCTTCATGGTGAGACCACGCCTCGAATACTGTGTGCAATTCTGGTCACCATACCTCAAAAGAAGATATAGCTGCACTGGAGAAAGTGCAGAGAAGGGTGAACAAAATAAGGGGCATGGAATTGCTCCATTATGAGGAAAGGCTAAGGAAGTTAGGGCTGTTCAGTTTGGAGAAAAGATGACTGAGGGGGGATATGATAGAGGTCTACGAAACCATGAAAGAACTTTAACAAGTTCATGTAAATCAGCTATTTACTCTCTCAGATAATAGGACTAGGGGGCATTCCATGAAGTTAGCAAGTAGCTCATTTAAACCAAATCGAAGATAATATTTTTTCACTCAGCGCATAGTTAAGCTCTGGAATTCATTGCCAGAGGATCTGGTTACAACAATTAGTGTAACTGAGTTTTAAAAAGTTTTGGATAAGTTCCATGAGGAAGCAGCCATAAACTGCTATTAATTAATAAGCAATAGTAGCTTGAGATTTATTTAATATTTGGGTACTTGCCAGGTACTTGTGACTTGGATTGGCCACTGTTGGAAACAGGATACTGAGCTTGATAGACCCTTGGTCTGACCCAGTATGGCATATCTTATATTCTTATGCAAATCCATAAGAAACAAAGCAGATGTTGGAAGTTAAGGACCATTTGGTCCACCCATTCTCCCCAAAAGAAACCCACCTATGGGTTAGAAGAGGCTGGGTAATTCATTTCTAACACTTCACCCATAGTGCTGCAGGAAGTGCCACAAAATCCAGCGTCTGCTGCGGCATCCCCCATTCCCTGTGGAGATGGCACAGGTTGAACTAGAAGTAGTGGCAACCTATGCATCTCTCCTCCCAAGGCTGACTGAGGGAGAGGGGCACAGGGCAAATCAACTGGGGTGAGGCCTACCTGAGGCAGATGGGGGGGGGGGGGGAGAGGTGATCCCTCCTAAGGAGGAGGAGGGGCTGCCATTATCTCTACACCGTGCTGCTGCCCTGTTGGCACTCAAGCACACTTCTGAGGTAGCAACCGAGGAGAGACAGGACATGATGGTTCTGTGACTACCAGCGCAGTGTAACAAAGCTAAAAAAAAATAATTGTCTGGAGAGAGAGACTCACTGGCTTGGCTCTAACAGAGTTTGTGTGTGGGATTTTTTTGGGGGAGGGGGTTAATGTCTGACCCATAGTCTCATCAGCAGGAAGGAAATGTAAACATGGAGGAACCCAGTCAGAACAAAAGAAAACAGATGTGAAACCCCGCTCAGAGCTTTCAGCACGCAACCATTTAAGTAAACTGCAGCAGAGAAAAAAAATGATAATGCAATGCAACTATGTAACTTGTGCCGCCAGCCCAGGAAACACAGAATGAAATTGAAAAGGTTGTCAGACCCCTTAGTGTGACGGTACTTAACTGACCATTGAATAGATTAGTCAGTTATTCAGGTAGGGGATTTGTATGTCACAGCCCCCTAAACTTCTGCTGGTAATTTTGTAAGAAATATCACAAAATATTAGAGGATTCACACTGCTAAATTATAGAGCTATGACTGACTGGTATTGGGATTTATGAGAGAAATGAAGTAGAGAACAGCCCTAGGAAGCAAACAGCTTTTCATCCTGACTAACAGACCCGGCGGCGGACAGGAGGGCGTGGACTTCATTGGCAGACTGGGAGGTGGAGACTGTTTAGATACGCCACCCCCCCACTGCTAACTCTGCCCATCAGCCCAATTGCATCTTTTCACATGGGTGAGACTTGGGATAAAGGGGGGAGGATAATAATAATACTTGAGTAAGCAGGAACATAAGAGGTCCCTTCTGTTCTATAGAGTGTTATACTGTGGGGGTCAACAACCCCAAATCGCCAAATATTAAATGTTCTTGCTACCTTGTAGAAATGTATATAGCTGTGTAGACTGAGACTATTAACCATGAGTAGATAAGTGAGCTGCTTGACATCCTATTAGCAATGTACATAGTCATGTAGAAATGTATATAATAAACCTGTATATATTTGTACATACTGCCAGCCTTGTTCACGGTCCCATTTGTTCTCCTGGGGTGAAGGGAGGGAAATCCCACCCACTAATACCTTCTTCCCCAGGTGGAGGCACCAGGCGCCAAGAATGTGAGGACCGACGGAGTCTGCCCTAGGGGGGCTTTCGCTAGGTCGCTCCTGGACCCCGTGAGCAGGGGCGGATTGGCCTATCTGGGGATTGGGCATCCCCCGTGGGCCGATCGCTCCAGTTATGTGGTCTGCCGTGCGCGGCCGTGACAGAGCCGGGCTCGGCAGACCTCATCATGTGTCCTGGGCGGCGAATACCCGGGCCGGTCCAACATCGTGAGTCTGCCGCTGCCCGCGAGGTAAGCGGTCAAAGGGAGGGTTACAGGTGGACAAAGCCCAAAGACTGGGGAGAAAAGTAACAAGCAGTTAAGCTGGAGATAGCCCGGTAAAAATGCATCCAGAACAGGAAGGAGCAGAAAGCCTTAGGATGGGGGTGGCCAACTGACATCTTGTGAATCACATGCAGCTCTGCTGCGCTTCTGTCTCTTCCCTGCAGCAAGCCTGAGGGCGGAAGTTCTAAGTTTACAACGTCTGCCATGAATTGGCTACTGAGAAGGGGAGGACTGCGGCATGCAGGAGCTGCCTGCCTTTCATGTCCACTTCCCCTCCCCAAGCTGACCATGGATTGCGCAAAAGAAAGAGAGGACCCGGCAGGCTGTCTCTGACCCCATCCCAGGGTGGCTGAAGGAGAGACCAGGTGGTTGGTGTGTGTGTGTGAGAGAGAGAGAGAGAGCCTACTTGTGTGTGAGAGAGAGAGAGAGCCTACTTATGTGTGAGAGAATGAATGTGTTTGTGTGAGGTGTTAAAGTTTGTGTGGGTGGCCCCCTCACCTCCAATTCACAGCAATCTCAGGGTGACTGGAAATCAAAAGATCCGTAGCTATGGGGAAAGGAAGATTTTTTTTTAATCCTTATTAGTTTTAATTATTGGGTGTTTGTTTCTGCTGTTTTGAAATATTTGATTGGTGTTTGGAAAATATCAAAACTATGAGTTTTTAATTATTGGATATGTTCTATTTGTTGGCAGTTTAGACATTTTTTCTTTTAATATGGTTGATATTTTATATTTCTTGTTTGCATTGTTTGATGTTTTATGAGAAATGGTGATTTTTCCATTGTTGGACTGCATAATACATTTGGGCATGTTGCGGTTTCCCGTTCAGTTTTTGTTTGCACATTTCTGTTTGTTTCATGGTCCCTTTATTCTGTTTTGGATGAGGATCTGTCTGTATTCTGCCAGCACAGTGGTGACCATCCAGCATCTCTACAGCTGCGTGCACTGGCCGAGGCCCCAGTGAGCCTTCTGGAGAGTGTGGTGCCCTGAAGGGGTGAGAAAGGGGAAGAGAGCTGCAGAAGGGTTTGCATAAAGTAAGAACTTTACATAATGCAACAAAGCTGAGGCAGGGGCCACGCACCGAGTGAGCAGTAGCACAACAGCATAATGTGTCTGTGTCAGAGTACGCGAGAGAGTATGTGTATGTGTGTCTGTCTTTGTGTGTGAGAGAGAGAGAGCTGAAGTTATCTGGATAAGTGGGCTGCTGAATATCTGGATAACTTGAGGCCAGCTGTGTTGATTGATATCTGCACAAATTTAGCAGGATAGCACTCAGTAGCTCTCTGGCTAAATGTTAGACCGTTCCTGCCATTCCTTCAGCCCCACCACTTTTTTATCTTGGTAATTTCATCTGCACAATTTTGTGCATTTACCCAGATGAAGGGGAGGGGGGGGGGATATTTTCAAAGGGGAAGAGTTATGCAGCTGTCTTCTACCTGCATTAGTCTTTTGAATATTGTCCTGGATCATCCTAAAGCTGCAATATATTCCACAGGAAGAAATCCTAGGAAAAACATGAGAAGCACCTTTGATCTATTGCCCAAACCTTAACCTTTATAAGCAAAAGACCCACATCCCTGCAGAATGGTTGCACTTTTTCTGGGCCTAGTTTTGGACTCTTCAGTTTGGTCCTAAATATTTCGCTTTGGACTCATGCGAGTGTGTGTTATACAGGGCTGACCTTAGGTGGCGCTCTGGAGCGCTGATGTGCAGCCAAGCTGACAGGAGCTTAGTGTTGGGGGTGAGAGACTCCCATGGTGGTACAGAGCCCATGGCAGATGCTCCTTTTTCCACCTCCATTCCTGGTGTTCCATCCATAAAAGAGGTGTCCCGTTACATTTTATCACATGGCCCTTTGTTTGTTTTTTTTGAGTCTCATAATTTAAGCAGCAGAATCCTGTGTCGAAATGTATCATTGGAAAGGACTTGGAGGAGGAAGTGAGAAATGGTCTTTATTTTTAATTTAAGAAGCTGCCTTCTGCCATGCAAAGCAAGTGTTACAGCTCCAGTCAAGAGGACATGGAAGAAGAATGGAATGAGAAGTTGGTTTTCTTAAAGTCTAGATTTAAAAGAAGTTCCCTGCAAAATTAATAGAGCTTACTTTCCGGGATGCACCCATGGGTCGGGAGCCTCATGAATTCCTTCACCTTCTGAAAAGTTTGTGTGACTAGGTCATCAAACCCAAACGGCAGGGGGACCTAGAGACATAGACACACATACTTAGTGCAACAGCGCCACCTAGTGAGCTACTCTAAAAATTTGTACTACAGCAATAGCACTATGCAATTGGAAGTCAGGCTTAGCAAGAGAAATTTTTATTGAAATAGATATTTACTTAGGTCCCTCTTCTTTTATTTTTTATACCCAATTTGACAACAGTATTGCGGCAGGCAGAGTCTGCTTACAGCTTTTTGGTCTCACAGTTCCCCAGACAAGAAGTGTTTTTAGCTCTGTGCATTGCAATCACTGCAACTCTGGGGATGCTTGCTCATCCCAGACAATGGTGACTGCTGCGCAGCCCGCTGGCTTAACTTATGGCAGTGCTCAGGCAGTCAGATACCACAGGCCTTACCTGGGCACAGCTGCCCTTTCTGCTCCTGTTACTGGCTGGGCCTCCCAAACTCTTCACCAATTTTTTTAATGGTTTTTCATGAGCCCTTGACTGCAAGTTGATTTGACTCTACCTCCGAGACTGGAGTTAAATTTTCTGCATTAAAAAGTACGCATCGGAGGGGCGCTGTTCGCCACGAAATGGAATGGCTGCTTGAATCCTCAGCTCCCGTTCCCCCTCACGATAAAACACTCGAAATAGTGAATTATCCGCGGTCCAGTGAGTTAAAAGTTTGAACATATTACTAGCTACAGCGGGTGGATGGCCTCTAACAAAAGAAGTGATCTCCGGAAATTTTCTTTTACGCGAACAACGATGGAGATGAAAAAATCTGGCCTTGACCCGACAGGCTGCGAAGAGGGAACTGAGCAGGAGATAGAAATGGAGGCTCCTTTACTCTCCCCACAGGCAAGCATAGGCTCAGCGTCTTCGTTGGCCGATTTACCGACTAAGGCAATCATGCGGGAATGGTTCATAGACCTACGGTCTGAACTTAAAGCCCAAAAAGAAGAGCTGTTGGCCTCTTTCTCCGAACTTCGTGAAGATTTTCTTTCGCTCGGCCACAGAGTAGATGAAATAGATTTGAGAGTTGACGAGCAGGACTCCTCGATAAAAGAACTTGTTCTTCAAGCCACATACACCAAAGCGGAGATAGCGTCGATAGCCGACAAGATCGAAGACCTAGAGAATAGGTCGCGATGCTATAACATTCGGCTTAGAGGAATCCCTGTGCCTCCTGCATATGCAGACAGTATGGCCACGGCGCGCGATTTTTGCTCTTACCTGCTTCTACAGTCTTCAACGAGCTCCGGGCCTATTGAAAACGCGGATGCAGAGATGGGCCGGCATCGATCGTCTCTTACGATCGAAAGAGCGCACCGTGCTTTAGGGAGCAGAAGAGATAAAGCAAGAGGTATTGTCTTAAATTTCTCACAAATTTCTCACAAAAAGAGCAAATTCTGGCCATAGCCCGCAAAAAGCGCTTTTGGGCTTGGAATGACGCCGAGGTCGCGGTGTTTCAAGATTTGGCGGCTATTACCCTCAAAAAGAGGTACGACCTAAGGTCAGCAACGGATGCACTTCGACAAGCTGAAATAAGATATCGTTGGAATTTTCCATTTGCCTTAACTTTTCAGCACGAAGGCAAAACGCATCGAATAAAAAACATGGCGGACGCTGCGGTATCATTTCAGGAAGCTGGGCTAAAATTGACATTACCGGAGCAATCCGTCTCAACGGCAAAGCCTCGACTCACCTCCTCTATGAAATGGCAGAAGATTGACGGAAGTAGGAGACGTCCCAAAAATCGATTGGGCCTCAACCAAGGAGATTCGGCAGAGCAGGGCTGAGCGAAGAGACTTTGCAGCGCAATGAGGAATTGCCACGTGGTTTGTCTTCTGAACTTCAGTTTAATAAGAGTTATTTGTTTGTAGTGGTTGGACTTTTACTAGAAGGGGGGTCAAATTGACATGATAATGTATTCCCTTTTGTTTTAGTGTATGCTCTATGGTTTGAGTGTTATTATTGCAATAATCTTATATAATCGTTTTGATCAGGAGGGGGGGGGGGGAAATTTTGTTTTGTTGGTGTGCTCTCCATATGTTGATCCGAAGTCAGAGAGAGACGGATCGGATCGGGAACTTGGGTTGGATTTACCTTCTTGGATGTGGGGAGATGTGGGTAGGGAATTTTCAAGGTAATATATATGTTAGGGCTGGTCCTTTTAGGCAAAGGAATCTTTCATTTAGGTGCATAATACTTTTTCTCACCACAGTTGCTGGCTCAAGGTTATTACTTCTTAGCTGCTCAATAAGTCCTACAACAGGGAAAAATGTCTATTAAAATTGCTTCTTTAAATGTTAAAGGGCTAAATTGTTATAGAAAGCGCTACTTGCTCCAGAAAGACTTAGGCAGGATGCATATAAGCATTGCATTTTTGCAAGAGACACACATAAAGAGAAAACATGAGCGGTTGGTGAATCTGAGGGGGTACCCTCACAAATTCCTAGCAGCAGCGAGTAAACATTGTAAATATGCAGGAACAGGGATCTTAATCTCTTCTCTATTAACATTTGATGTCATTGAGATTCTTAAGGATGAGCACGGTCGATATGTTTTTCTTAAAATCAGAATGGGTGGAGCTATATATTCTTTCATGTCCATTTATGCCCCTAATCATGATCAGTCTTCCTTTTTCAGCAAAATCCATAATATATTAGAAGAACATGGAGAAGGGTTTATTATTTGGGGGGGGATTTTAACATTATTCTTAACAATGACAGACACATCCCGCATACGGTCACAAAGCTTGCCTCCTTTGAATCATAAGGTCAGACGGGTGTTGTCATCTATTATGCGGAAAAGTCATTTGTCGGATGTGTGGCACCACCATAATCCTACCTCTAGGTCCTATACGTTTTATTCTAAACCTCATAACTCGTACTCCCGTATTGATTTTATTTTGGCTGATGTTTGTATGCTGATGAAAACAACTCGGAGCGAGATTGAACCTATAACATGGTCCGACCATGGTATGGTATGGATGACTTTTGCATTAAAATCAGGTCAGGGGGGTCAAACCTTCTGGAGACTTAACACGTCCTTGCTGCAGAAGGCAAGCTTTGTGCATAGTCTATCCAAAGGTTTAAAAGAATACTATCAACACAATCGCCAACCAGAGACCACAGTCAGTTGCTTGTGGGAGTGCTCTAAAGCTGTGGTACGTGGGCTCTGTGTAGCGCGTGCAGCGGCTCTAAAAAGGGAAAGGGAGCGGGAGAGGCATACCTTATTACTCAGCATAGATAAGTTAGCAAAACAACACTTCCTCTCTCAATCTGATCAGGTTTACCGACAACTCTCTGAGGCTCGCTTGAAGCTTAAAGTATTGGATGATGCCCAATTGGCTTACAATTTAGAGAGATCTAAACAAAAATACTATGAGGGCACTAACAAAGTGGGCAAGTTATTGGCAAAGCAGTTGAAGGAACAAACCGTTCAGAGTATAATTTCCAAAATCAAAGACTCCAATGATAAGATTACATTGGACCCTAAAGAAATTAGGAAATGTTTCTCAGACTTTTATGCCAACCTGTATAAAACTGATGCCCAAATTGAAGATCAAGATATTATTGATTATTTACATACAGTGGAAATCCCTCAGTTATCGGCACTACAGCAAAAGGCTCTGGACGAACCTATATCAGAGGAGGAGGTATCTTTAGTGATACAATCCTTAAAAAATAACAAGTCCCCAGGTTTGGATGGGCTGGCAGGCGAATATTATAAGAAACTTTCTGACAGCGTAGTTCCACTATTGACAGAATTTTTCAATGCTATAAGAGAGGGAGAACAGTTGGTAGCTCAGTCCAATACTGCAGGCATCACTATCTTACCAAAACCAGGTAGAGATCCTTCACTTTGCAGCTCTTATCGACCAATCTCCTTAATAAACCAGGATTTAAAAATACTGGCTCGTATTTTGGCGTTGAGACTTAATAAGCATTTGCCAGGCCTGGTGCATTCAGACCAAGTGGGTTTTGTACCTCAGCGTATGGCTGCGGACAATGTGAGGAAGATACTAGACCTCATATGGTGGGTAAAGAGGGAAAATATTCCAAATGTTCTCCTCTCAATTGACGCCGAAAAGGCATTTGACATGGTCCACTGGTCTTTTTTGTTTCATACGCTGTCTAAAATGAATTTTGGCCCATTCTTTATACAATGGCTTACTCAATTATATAATAATCCACAGGCAATGGTAAAGGTGAATGGAGGTTATGGAGAATGCTTTACTATAGGGAGGGGCACCCGGCAGGGTTGCCCCCTTTCGCCACTTTTTGCTTTGTTTTTAGAGCCTCTTACCACCAGTATTCGCAAGTCAGACACTATTAAAGGGGTAACAATGCAGGACAGTAGTTTTAAGCTTTCGTTGTTTGCGGACGATATTACGCTCACCCTAACATATCCCATGCAATCGCTCACAGGAGTAGAAAGTGAAATTGCAAATTTCAGTAGAGTAACGGGTTTTAAAGTTAACCTGGAAAAATCGGAACTACTTAATGTTAACTTATCCCCAACCGAGACTCAGCAGATCTCCGCTCGATTTCCTTTCCGATGGGCAAAGAAGGCCTTAAAATACTTGGGGGTGTATATAAATGCCAATCTTAAGGAGCTTTTTGCACTGAATTACATTCCTTTGTCTCAAAAAATAGATAGAGATCTGGATAAGTGGCATAAGGGTTATTTCTCTTGGTTTGGACGAATTGCGATCATAAAGATGAACGTTTTGCCCAGATTTCTGTACCTATTTACTACTTTACCTATTTTGTTATCGCCAGCTTACATACGTAAAACTAAAAAAAAAATATTTGACTTCATCTGGCGACGAAGGCCTCCTAGAGTGGCACGAAACGTCTTGTACCAGAGTAAAAGACTGGGTGGATTGGGCGAACCAGACTTGAATGCCTATTATGTGGCCACCCAACTGAAGGCAATTATTGATTTGGATCGTGACACCCATCTGAAACAATGGGTTGTGGCAGCTCAGATTATGATTGGTAAGATGCCAATCAGCGCTTTACCTTGGCAGCCTAGAAATACGTGGTCGTATGTAAAGTGTCTACCCTGGTCTTTAAGCACTACTCTCAAGATATGGGCTAAGTGGAAAAAGAAGATAGTTGGGGATCATCAGTACTTCTATCACTCAGCTCTTTATCATACCACAGACTTTGAGATTGGTCATACGTCCACGGCATTTAAAAAATGGCAATCCTGGGGAATATCTAATATTGGGCATCTTATGCAGGGAGGAGAAATTATGTCGTCACAAGTGACAGATAAGTACTCTCTGCCTCCAAGTGTTTACCTACAGTATGCTCAGGTACGACACTTCATTCGGGCCTTGAGTAAAACACAGAAACTTAGATTGTCTCGATCGCTATTTGAACATTATTGTGCACAAGCTGATTCACTGTCAAAGGTTGTCTCGAAGTTGTATGCGCTGATTATTTATGAGGGAGGTAGAGATCTACCTCATTTCAGGCAATGGGAAGTAGATTTGGGGGAGACTCTTAATGAATCGCAAAGAATCATTATTTATCAGAGAGCCACCAAGGGTCTCCTTTCAGCCACATTGCAGGAACACAATTATAAAATGATCTATCGTTGGCATTTGAGCCCAGACAAATTGCACAAAATGTACCCTTCCATTTCAGATCAATGTTGGAGACAGTGTGGTAAGGTAGGATCTTACCTTCATATTTGGTGGGAATGCCAATATATACAACCATTTTGGAAGTCAATCATGGACTGGCTTAGCCAAGTGTTGAAGAGGCAGATTTCACTATCCCCTGCTTCAGCACTGTTAAATGGGCCTATAGACGGTATTGACAAATTCCAACAGCGATTTAGTTTATATGTGCTGATGGCAACTCGTTTAACTATTGCACAACATTGGAAATCCGCTGTTATACCGACTCTGGGGGAGGCTCTAGTTCGGTTGCAAACACACCGCAGATTAGACTTTCTGACTGCAGTGATACATCAAAAGTTACCAGCTCACTTACAAATTTGGAAACCACTGAAGGGACACAACTGAGGTCGTCCAGATAGGAAGTCTTAGATAGTAGTATCTTTCTTTTGACCCATTGGACCCTTGGGGTTTGTGGCATTCTGTTTTGCATATTAGAATGCATGAGCTTTCTAGGCATATCTGATTTATTGATATTTTGCATAGATTTATATGTATTTCTATCCTAATGATTATCTTTTATAACCTCTGAGTACTGAGATTTATTTTGCTTAACTATATCAAAGAGCGTATATAACAACATACGTAATATGTAATCTGTCATTATGACAGCAGTGGGGGGCGAAAGTGGCCCTATGGGGATCGTAACTTTCCTTATCAATGTCAACCAGTTTCTATTAATTGGTCATCACATCTTCACCATATCTAAGCCTAAGTATAGTTAGGTTGGAAGGAATAGGGGAGGGGAGGGGGGTATTGGGAATTTGGATGAATGCCTGTAAGTTATGGCAGTGATCTGGATGTTATTTTGATATTATGGCGATGTTTGGTGTTACTACACAAAGTGCACTTATTGTAAGATGTATAGATTTCGTTTATATCACTGTAACTGTTCCATTGCTTTGTATATGAAAACTCTGTTATTGGCATTTGAAAACTAATAAAAAGTAAATTACAAATGCTTTACTGCATTGGGGGTAATAGCTAATGTCCTCATCTACACGCAATTACCATTTGACGGGCACTATCGGGTTTGCCTTTGTTAGGGCACATGTTTTGGATGCGCTGATCTTAACTGTATCCGGTGGTAGTCTAGCACATCCAAAATGTGCATCCAACCACATGTAAAGCTGTGCGCTAGGCTGGGCACACTTTATTGCATGGGCCCCTAGAGAAGCTAGGAGCCTGTGTCTGTGCCTGCAGCACGAGAAGCAACAGGAAGCAGAGGAGGGGCAGAACAGCACAGCAGCAGTGGCTGCAGTGGCTGCAAAGTGGAAGGGGCATATGTGCTCCTGCCCAGGTTTACAAAATAGCCACTGAGGTTTGGTCAGGGCTGCCAGAGGCAGAGTCTTTCCGAGAATAACAGAGCAGCAAACCACAGGCTGCTACATGGGGTTAGAAAGGAATGCACAGGAACAAGAGAGCAGGAAATGTGAGCATAACAGACTATCCTAGCAGGAGTGTGGGAGACCCGCAAAAGCAGGCGTCTCCCTCTGAATGCAAGAGACTTGACAGGTCTGAAAACCTGATATTATACTTTCCCGAACTTGTAACTGTGATTGACTGTTATTTGCAGTTTTTGCCTTCTTTTCTTCCCCTTTTATTTTAACTAATGTGTATATTATTTTGGCAACGCATGCAAAATCGTCATGACAAGGAAGTTCTCTGAATCTGAGAAGCACCAGATCTTATTCAAACAGGAAGCTCCCCTCCCTTATTGAGGCAGATTGCAGGCCATGGACTAGGCTGACTGACTGCAGGCAGGGGTCCAAGGGGTGAGTGGGGAGAGGAAATCACTCGTAGGCTGATACAGAAAGGTGCTTTCAGCCGAACACCCCTTTCTGCCTGCACTTCGACGCACATTTTCTGCGTGAAAGACTTACTGCCAATGCAGCAAGGAGTTTTGTGAGCAGAAAATGTGTGTTTCTAAATCAGAGTACTGAAGTGCTTAGAACATTGGCATGGAAATCCCATGGTAATGAAGACATTAAGCAGTACCCCCTCAGTGCAGAGAGGTGTGCTGGCCCTAACCCAGGTCCTGTTAATGCTGGAAACTTTACTCCTGGTCAGAAGTGAAGTCATGTTTCCAGGGCTGCTGTGCTGGCCTCAGATAGCAAGGACAAGTCAAATGTTTTTTCTGCTGGCCAAAAGCAAACAGAAAAAAAAAAATCGTATCCAGCTATCTGGCTAATACGAAAAACTTCTTTTCCCAGTAATTTCAGGAATACCCCTCTCCCCTTCCTGAGTTAAAATGTGCATTTAGCCTCTGATGAACACATTTTGTAGTCAGCATGCTGCTTTTTTTTTTTAAACTCCCAATGCATTAGCATAGCATTAGCTTACTGCATGGGAGAGTTTTAAAAAAAATGTAATTTGTGTGTTAAAACTGCGCTGGAATCCAGCGCACAGTTTCTTAGTGCGCAGATCATTGCATAGGCCTATCAGGAAGTGGGCAGATGAGCAGGGTTGTTAATTCAAAACTCACAATTAAGTTCTTCCTTTGTCTGTGCTGCTGCTGCATATAAGGTGAATCAGTGATGTAAGATATCATAGTGTTGCATTTCATGGATTTATTGATTGTATATTGTACTGTAAGATTACTAGCTATTTCTAGCAGCGGTAACATGGGATAGTACTTTAGGTACTTCCCAGGTTCTTATGACCTGGATTGGCCTCTGTTGGAAACAGGATGCTGGGCTTGATGGACCCTTGATCTGACCCAGTATGGCATGTTCTTATGTTCTTACTGTAAAAAGACTAAAAGTATATATCTGGCAACACTGCTGGCCTGTAAAGGGAAGGGGCAAGTGCAGCTTCTGGGGTGGTCACGTTATTGCAGCACTGCTGACATTTGCATACCCATAATGCTTTGCAAAAAAAGTGCTTTATTATACACTTATTAAATGCCTGTGGTGATTTATAATTGATCCATTATAGTTTTTACTTGAATATACAATGTTAAATTATGGTTTTGATTTTATCCTAAAGTACATGGTTGTATATTGTCTTTTTATATTACTTGCTGTAATATGTCTGGACATTGCTTTTTATGTCATGCACTGTCTGCGATGT
The DNA here is from genome assembly GCF_901001135.1 of Rhinatrema bivittatum. Taxonomy (NCBI): domain Eukaryota; kingdom Metazoa; phylum Chordata; class Amphibia; order Gymnophiona; family Rhinatrematidae; genus Rhinatrema; species Rhinatrema bivittatum. Next base: position 31,263,630 of record NC_042629.1, read on the forward strand.
TGTAAGTTATCTCTGGTTTCTCTTCAAATCGAACAAATCTTTCGCCTTTTACTAAAGATTTCCGTGGAGAGGAACATTAACGAGTTTCACTCAATTTTTGAAAGTCCTACTTATAGTGGGACTAATAAATGTGTTTAAAAAATAGAGCTTACTTTTCACTGAACTGTTATCATTACATCTTAGGTGTTTTGATAATTAAAGTCTCTTATTTTGTCTATGGTGTAGGATGACTTTGATTGTAAACTCAGCACCCCTTGTTTATTATCAGGCCGATACAGTAAAGTCCGCGGATGCGGTGCGATTCTGTATTTAAGCCGCGTCCCTATTGCCGGCGTCTGTTCTTGAGCCCACTGACAGCCACGGGCTCGGAAACCGGATGCCGGCAAAATTGAGTGTCTGGTTTTCGGCCTGACAGCCGCGGGCCGAATTCAGATTTTTTTTTTTTTTCTCTCTTCGGGACCTCCGACTTAATATCGCCATGATATTAAGTCGGAGGGTGCACAGAAAAGCAGTAAACTTTCCCGGTGCCGGAAGAAATTAGTGCCGACCGGTCGGCGCTAATTTCTGAAAGTAAAATGTGCGGCTTGGCTGCACATTTTACTTTCTGTATCCCGCGCGCGCATTTGCATGTTAAGGGCGCTATTAGGTGCCGCGGGTTGGACGCGCGTTTTCCTCCCCTTACTGAATAAGGGGTAAGGAAAAACGCGCGTCGAAGAGGAGGCACTGTACTGTATCGGCCTGACAGTAATAAAATATAACCTGAGCCTGAACAACCAATTAACATGTATAGCACCCTCCCCTCCCATGCCACCACATCCCAGTGGCAGACAGAGTTAAACTGTCCTCCAATATTTCTTACCCCACCTGCTCATGGCTGATTACACAAGTCCCACCCCCACTTGCCCCCCTTTACATCACAATTATTAACAATTGATAATTTTGGACTCTGGTTTCTGCCACAAACAAGGACAACCTTGTTCCCCCTCCCCCCCCCCCCCCCACTGCGGCCCAATTAACTCTCACCAATCAATTTCTCAAAAGCTTCCAAAACCGCATTATTAAACAAGTCCAACCCCACCTCCGACAAATGAACACCATCTGCCCGCACTCATGTCTTGCCCAAAAAACGCCTTCACCTGTAACCCATCTCCCAATTTGCCTGTTCACTTTAACAACTCGCTTCTATAAAGACTCATTCTTCAATTTAAATCTAACCATTATAATCAGACCAACCCACCCTTGTATAAGGCATTCCATTTATGATGTAAGCAAAATCTTTTCTAAGCATGGCTACAAACCCTTTGCAGGAACAAGCCCATATGTCATTGCCCCCATGATGAACCAAAATAATTTCTGAAACCTCCCACGTCAAAACCAGCCCCTGCACAAATGACAACTGTCACCACTTCATTCCTCGATTAACAAACCAGCAAATCTGCCACTTCTTCAAACTGCTGTGCTGAGCCCAGTGAACAAAAGAGTAACCCACAATCCAGGCACACCTGTGACCCCCCCTGCAACTCTGAAAGAAATAACACATGAAAATATTAAATTGCTCCCCAACACGCCCGACAGTCTGCCAGACCCCCCTCCCCCTGTATTACATTCGTACGTATGATGCACAATCCAGTGGGAGCACTGAGAGGAGAGGATCACCTTGCTGGTGGTTGAAAGGAATCAGTAAGTTCTGCTTAGGAAATTTTTTTTAAAAGTGTTGGGGCTAAGTAAACTATTGGGGTATATTATTTAGTGTGTTTGTTTTTTAAATAGTAAGGCAGCTAATCAACAGAAGTTAGTGTGTTTGTTTTCCTAATCCTCCCACCTCTCTCCCACCCACCCCTAGCTCATCCTTTAATTTATAGACAGGTGCCAATTTTACAAATAAATAAATAAATAAAATTGGCTCTATAACTTCTCTTCATGAATTCCCCACACCTTATTGAGAGTTTGATCATTCCCTTGTAGGCCACTACCAGACACTTGGGGGTAGATTTTTAAAAATGGCGCGTTGCGTACTTTTGTTCGCGCTCCAGGCGCAAACAAAAGTACGCTGGATTTTAGTAGATACGCGCGTAGCCGCTAAAATCCAGGATCGGCGCGCGCAAGGCTGCCGATTTTAGGCAGCCGGCGCGCGCCGAGCCGCGCAGCCTGCCTCCGTTCCCTCTGAGGCCGCTCCGAAATCGGAGCAGCCTCGGAGGGAACTCTCTTTCGCCCTCCCCTCACCTTCCCCTCCCTTACCCACCCCCCCGGCCCTATCTAAACCCCCCCCCCCTACCTTTGTCCGGGGATTTATGCCTCCCGGAGGGAGAAGTAAATCCCTGCGCGCCAGCAGGCCACTGGCGCGCCGAGACGCGACCCGGGGGCGGTTCCGGAGGGCGCAGCCACGCCCCTGGACCGCCCCGGGCCGAAACCACGAGTCCCGCCCCCAAAATGCCGCATCGTTCGGCCCCGCCCCCGACAAAAAACCCCGGGGCCTTACGCGAGTCCCGGGGCTCTTCGTGCGCCGGCAGGCCTATGGAAAATAGGCGTGCCGGTGCACAAGGCCCTGCTCGCGTAAATCCGGGCGGATTTACGCGAGCAGGGCTTTTAAAATCCGCCCCATAGTGAATACACTAATAAAAACAGACCCTAATTAGACACATTCCTACTCCAATAGCAACCTAAAACTTAATTTGAGATGAAGGCAGCAGTCCAGAAGTAAGAGGGGGCCTCCAGGTCTTTTGCATAGAGTGTCACATGTATGTTTTTTTTACCCGCTGGTGAGAAATTGTACGTGTGCATGCGATGCAAAGAGCTCCTGGCTCTGAGAACGAGTCCAATCTCTGGAGGCTAGAGTGGCAGACCTGGAGGAGCTGAGGCAGACAGAGAGGTATATAGATGAGACCTTCAGGGACATAGTAGCCAAGTCCCAACTTCAGACTGGCAGCCCTGGTGCTGCCTTGGAGGAAGGTGGTTTCATGATTGGAGAGCATCAACCTGGTGCAGCAGGAAAGGATCCTGTAGCAAGGACCTGCTCTCCAGGTGGTGCATTGTCCTCTCACACTGAGGATGGGTCTTGCAGGGATACTGCCTAGGAGGGAAAGGTTAGGTCGGCCATCATAGTTGGTGATTCGATTATTAAGAATGTAGACAGCTGGGTGGTTCTGGGCGTGAGGATCCCTGGTAACATGCCTACCTGGTGCTAAGGTGGCGGACCTCACGCATCACCTAGATAGGATTTTAGACAGTGCTGGGAAGGAGCCGGCTGTCGTGGTACATGTGGGCACCAACGACATAAGAAATTGTAGGAGGGAGGTTCTGGAACCCAAATTTAGGCTCTTAGATAGAAAGCTGAAATCCAGAACCTCCAGGGTAGCATTCTCTAAAATGCTACCTGTTCCATGTGCAGGCACAGTCTGGAAGCTCAATGCATGGATGAGCAATGGTACAAGGAAGAGGGATTCAGTTTTGTAAGAAACTGGGGAACCTTTTGGGGAAGGGGGGAGTCTTTTCCGAAGGGTTGGGCTCCACTTTAATCAGGGTGGAACCAGGCTGCTGGCGCTAACCTTTAAAAAAAGGAGATAGAGCAGCTTTTAAACTAGAACAAAGGGGAAAGCTGACAGTCACTCAGCAGCGCATTGATCAGAGGGAGGTATCTGCTTAGGGCATCCCAACAGTGATGTTCCAATAATAAGAAAAGTAGTCCAAGTGCCTGTAATTAAAACTCAACTGAGCTAAAAGATTCCAATTTATCCCTATCAATTAAAAAGAAGATTGAAAATACAAACAAAAAACACACTTTGAAATGTTTGTATGCTAATGCCAGAAGTCTAAGAAGTAAGATGGGAGAATTAGAATGTATAGCAGTGACTGATGACATAGCATTAGCATCTCAGAGAAATAGTGGAAAGAGGATAACCAATGGGTCAGTGCCATCTATACCAGGGTACAAATTATTTCGCAATGATAGAGAGGAGCATCTGGGAGGCAGGGTGGCACTTTTGGTCCGGAATGGCATAGAGTCCAACGGGAAAAACATCCTGCATGAGACTAAATGCACAATTGAATCTTTATAGGTAGAAATCCCTTGTGTATACTACCATCCACCTGGTCAAGATGGTGAGACGGACAGTGAAATGCTAAGAGAAATTAGGGAAGCTAACCAAACTGGTAGTGCAGTAATAATGGGAGATTTCAATTACCTTAAAAAAAAAGACGTTGTATCATAGAATTTAATTAAGTAGGTATCAATGCTTAAACTGTAGTGTTCACACATACATATCACATTTGTAGCTTTGAGACCTTCATTACATCCACAGTACTGAAAGTTAATACTTGTATTTTGCACTTGTGTGGATCATTTTTAATCATTGGTCCAATAGTCCATTATGTAGACACAGAGTTATATGCTTTTTGAAACGTCGGACCTCTGACTCCGGTTGAGCTGAGCACAAACAGGGAAGTAACCCCTTGATTTTTATACAAACAAAAAATTGAAAAATATAAGACAAACATTTCAAAAAGCTACAAATGTGATATGTATGTGTGAACACTACAATTTAAGCATTGATACCTACTTAATTAAATTCTGATACGTCTTTTTTCAATGTCATATAATTCGTTGTACAGTTGTTAGAAGAATATTGTACACTTTAGATTTCAATTACCCCAATACTGACTGGGTAAATGAAACATCAGGACATGCTAGAGAGATAAAGTTCCTGGATGGAATAAATGACAGTTTTATGGAGCAATTGGTTCAGGAACTGACGAGAGAAGGAGCAATGTTAGATCTAATTCTTAGTGGAGCACAGGATTTGGTGAGAGAAGTAACAGTGGTGGGGCTGCTTGGTAATAGTGATCATAATATGAACAAATTTAAAATTAATGTCTGGAAGGGGGACAGTAAGTAAATCCATGGCTCTCATGCTAAACTTTCAAAAGGGAAACTTTGATAAAATGAGAAAAATAGATAGTAAAATACTGAAAGGAGCAGCTACAAAGGTAAAAAGTGTGCAACAGGCGTGGGCATTGTTAAAAAAAATATCATCCTAGAAGCACAGTCCAGATGTATTCCACACATTAAGAAAATGATTACTGGCATGGTTAAAAGGTGAGGTGAAAGAGGCTATTTTAGCCAAAAGATCTTAATTCAAAAATTGAAGAAAGGATCCAACAGAAGAAAATAGGATACAGCATAAGCGTTGGCAAGTTAAATGTAAGACATTGATAAGATAGGCTAAGAAAGAACAGTAAAAACTTTAAAAAATATATCCAAAGCAGAAAGCCTGCAGGAAGTCCACTGGACTGTTACATGATCGAGAGGTTAAAGGGGCACTTAGAGAAGATAAGGCCATAGCAGAAAGATTAAACGATTTCTTTGCTTCAGTGTTTACTGAAGAGGATGTTGGAGAGACACCTGTTCCGAAGAAGGTTTTCATGGGTAATGAATCAGATGAACTGAACCAAATCACCTTCAACCTAGAAGATGTGGTAGGCCTGATTGACAAATTGAAGAGTAGTAAATCACCTGGACCAGATGGTATACAACCCAGATTTCTGAAAGTACTCAAAAATGAAATTTCAGATCTATTAGTTAAAATTTGCAACCTATCATTAAAATCATCCATTGTACCTGAAGAATAGAGGGTGGATAATGTAACCCCAATATTTAAAAAGGCCTGCAGGGACAATACGGGAAACTACAGACCAGTTAACCTGACTTCAGTGCCGGGAAAAATAGTGAAAGTGTTCTAAAGATGAAAATCACAGAACATATAGTTCTGTGATTTTTTATAGTATAAAAACATATAGTATAAGAACATATAGTTCTGTGATTTTTTATAGTATTTAACGTGTATATTGTTTAACCATTTCTATTCTTTCCTCTCTCTTCCTTCTTTCTCCAAGTTCTGCTACCCTTGTTAAATGTAACTGCATCTTCGGTCACCATAGTTCTAGTTTGATGTATATACTGCACTCCCGTTTTATGTAAACCAGCAAGATATGTTTTCATGATTGCCGGTATATAAAAACCTATAAATAAATAAATAAATAAATAGATAGTAGTCCTGGGGGAATTCTGCGCTACTGCAGAGCGCAGAATTTGCGCAGAATTCCCTCCCTGTACAGAAAATAGCAGAGGAGACCCTGGCATGCCGCAAATGGAGCGTGTCCCACTGTGCCGCGGGACGCGCTCCGTTCACAGCGAAGATGAAGACCCCGGCGTGCCATTTGCGGCGAAATGGAACGCTCCCATATGCCGTGAACGAAGTGTGCTCCGCTTGCGGCGAAGAAGGAAGGCCCCAGTGAGAGAGAAAATGTGTGTGTGAGAGGGGGGGGGGAGGGTAGGGTGAGAGAGAGCAGGAGGGTGTGTGTGAGAGAGAGCATGGGGAGGAAGGGGGGGGGATGCTGGAGTGTGGGTTTCAGAGAGAGGTTAGCAGGGCGTGTGCCCTACCTTCCGGGAGGAATGCAGTGTGCAACTTCGTACTGATAAAGGCCCCAATGAACTGCAGGGTCTGAGTCAGCTGCAGATTGGATTTCGCATAATTGATGAGCAAGCCCAGTCTTTCTAGGCACTGAATCGTGGTCTGCAGGTTGTCGTGCAGGGCAGGGGGATCCAAAGCTACTAGCAGCCAATCGTTGAGGTAAGGGAACAGCTGGATTCCCTGTTTTCTTAGGTAGGCCACAGCTACTGATAGATACTTGGTGAAAGCTCTCAGGGCTGACGAGAGTCCAAAGGGGAGCACCTTGTACTGGAAATGGTGTCCACTGACCTGAAAGCACAGGTACCGCCAGGATGCATGGTGCATAGGGAAATGGGAGTATGCATCCTTGAGGTCTAGCGAACACATCCAATCATTGGGCTGTAGGAAGGGAAGTACGGATTTGAGAAAAGTCATCTTGAACTTTTGCCTGGAGAGAAGCTTGTTGACAGCCCTTAGGTTCAGGATCGGACGTAGGCTCCCGATCTTTTGGGGATGAGGAAGTACTGGGAGTAAAAGCCTCGATTCCACTGAGAGATAGGAACTCGGCGGATGGAACATTGGAGAAGCAACCAGGTGATCTCTTCCCCGAGGCAGCGGCTGCTCTGAGTCGATCCGCTGCGTCCATACTCAGTGAGGGAGAGTCGGGGTGGACTTGAAATTCAAAGCATAGCCTTCCTTTATGATCTTGAGTACCCAACGGTTAGAGTTGATCGATTCCCAAGAGTGGAAGAAATGGGAAAGCTTCCCACCCACTGGTAGCAGTAGAGGTGGCCCAGACGCTTCTAAAAACCCTGCTGTGTTTTGGGGGTGTTGCCGTCTGAAGGAGGGCGCGGTTACCACGGATGATGCTGTCTGGGATGGTTCTTCGACTGCTAGGGAGCCTGCATCCGGGTCTGCGGGTAAGGTTGCAGACGGAAGGGCATGTATGGTCTGTATGGACATCTCTGGAAGTATGGTTTCCGGTAGGGCGAGTAATATTTCTTCGAGGATAAATGATCCATTGGCGACATTAGAAACATAACCACCACATTTTGTTCTTTTAATTGGGCCACCATCTCATGCAACTTTTCTCCAAAAAGGTTGTCTGGGAGACAGGGAAGATCAGCTAGTTTCTCGTGCATGTCTTCCCTGATGGCGCTGGCATGAAGCCACACCAATCGTCTGGGAGAAATGGTTCCTGCTGTGGTCCAAGCAGACGTACCAAACGCTTCGTAGATGGTATGCAGCAAATGCCAAAGCCCTTCTTCCAGATCATGGAATTGCTCAGGCGGGTTGCTATCCGGTGCAGCCGCAGTGACCAGTGGCTTAAAAGACTGGAGACACTTGTGTAAATATTGAGTGATATAAAATTGATGTTGGATGTTCGCGTTAAGCATACCCATGCTTGCCGAAATCATCCAGGTATTTGCAATCTCGCCCTGGAGGGGAGTTAGAATGCAGCTGTGTTTTCTTTGCCTTCTTCATGGCCGATTCGACCACTATGGACACATGAGGGAGCCGTACCTCACTATAAAACGGGGACTGCCACATTCGAAACTTGAGATTGGTTTTTCGAGATGTTGCTGGTCCGCAGAAGGGAGACTCCCAAGTACTGGTCATTACCGAGTTCAACACGGATTGAGAAGGCAAGGTGGTGGGCTTGGACGGCACCTCAAAGATCTTTAATATGCTGAGAACCTCTGCTTGGGGTCCAGCACCTTTCTGGTCTCCAAGCTGAGCCTGTTTCCCACCTTCTCCATGATTTTAGAATAGGAGAGTTCTTCTGGGGGATAAATCGGTTCAGGCTATTCTTCCGGGGGATCAGAACAGTAACTCATTGAAGAGCCTGGAGACGTGGACAGGAGAAACATCCCTAGGTGGAGAGCCCTTCGGAAGTGGACTGACTGAACGTGGTTCAAGGCCGACTCCCTTGTTGGAGTGAGAGCAGGGCCTCGCGGGGAAAAGCCTCACGTGCTCTGGTGTTCCACTTGTCACCTCCCTGCTTCTCCACAGACAAGAGAAATTGCATCAATATTTTTTAAATCTGTGACATCGCCTGGGAGGCTAAGGTCTCACATGCTGCATCAGGAAATGGTTCCCTGGGCATTCCTTTAAGGGGCAGCGCAGCGAGAAGAATGTCTGAGTCTGGTCCTCTGGGATGAGTACCGGCTCACTCCACCACAGAAGTCTTTTTTTGACGCTTTGCCAGGGGCTCCTGCAAATGGGTTCCAGACTGCCTGTGCTGAGACACCGTTGACAGGTCCGAATAAACACGCAAGGACTACGAAGACCCCGTGGATCCATAATCATAATCTGGTTCCACATCCAAGAAGAACAGTTCAAGGTCTGGAACATATGCTCCTTGTAGCCCCTCCAATGGTATGGGCAGCTGCGGAGGTCTTAACAGAAGGAACAGGAGCGCATGGGACCCTATGCTTGGAGGGCCGTTTGTTTGTCGAGACATGCGGTGGTGCACGTTTCTGTGTTGAGATCTTAGCTGATGACGCGCAGTGCGTTGATCCCAATGATGCCTTGCATCAGTGCATCAAGGCGTCGACCGCTGATGCCTCCCTGTGCTTCGATATGGAAGCATGCATCAGTGGCAGCCCATGCGCACGATGCTTCGATGCATGTGCGTTGGCGTGGCGAGGTGCGTCAGCAGAATGCATCGGGGCACCAGAGCTGACCAGAGGCCATGTCCTCAGAAGGGGAGGCAGTGCATCTCCCGATGCTCTTTGTGCTGGGGCGGCGTGGGGGCACTTTAGTTGGACCCAAGGGTCGCCCGAAGGTCCAACCCAGGAAACCCTTTTGGATTTTGATTTCAGACAATCCCGACTGGACCCGGGGATGACTGGACCGATTCTGTGGTAGGGGCGTAAGAACCTGAAGCTGCCTCCCAGACCTTGTGATTTTTGCGGCCCGCTGGCATTGGGCCCTGGGGGACATGTGGCCGCAGTCCCTGCACGCCACTTGATCGTGGTCCGGACTGAGGCACAGGTAGCAAAGGAGATGGCCATTGGTTGCAGACATGATTTTGCCGCATTGGCAAAGCCAAGCGACCTCGGCATCTTCTTCTTCTTGTCTTCTTTTTTTTTTTTTGAGAAGCACTCCGAGTGCGACCTGCAGCGCAGAAGGACTGAAGTAAGATGGAGCCGGGTGGGAAAGCACATGCAGGTGCACACAGACCAAAGCTCTGTGTGCTTGGAGAAGCTCCGCCACCTGGCCACCCGAAGGACATCCCACACAGCAGGGCTAATTCAGCCCGCTTATCTATGGGAAAATTGTTTCCTGTTACAAATATCAGAAAGATAATTGTAGGAAAATTAATATTTGGAATCATTTAATGAATATGATTTAATGTTACTTTCATTATTAAGGGAAAACAATGTATCCAGATTTAAGTTTGAAGACTAATTTAAATATAATTTTAAGAAATAATTCTCTCCCATCAAGTTGGCTTTTCCTGATTAAGTAGTTACCAAAGTGAAAGTGAATGCATCCAGACTCTGAATTGAACTCAGAGCACACATTTATAAGGGCAGGCTCGTAAAGTTCACAATTAAGATCTCCTGTTGCTAATGTGTGTGCAACATCGCACAATATTCAGAGTGAATTGGTGAGAAAATATTGTACTTTTTTGTAGTTTAGCATTATTTATTTCCAGAGATTGTAAAGCAGGGATCCTCTACCTAAAGTAACCTTTTTCAACCTTCATCTGAAAGAAAGTAATCCCTCAGACAGGCTCATTTCTCATGGTAACAAGTTCCACCAACTCAGAATGGCACACAAGCTTTCTTTTGATCTCATTTTCCCCAATATAGAGACATCCAAGAGGTTTTCAGTTTGTGAAGAATGTCATTGTTCATATTTCCTTAGATTATATCAAAAGAATTGGGGAACAATTCCATTTAACATTTTGACAGTCAAAATAAATACTTTAATTATGATTCTGGACTCAGCTGGTAGCCAATGCAATTTGTATCTTTGGAGTTTCTTCAGATTTTTTTTTTTTTTTAAATATAGACCCAGGCATAAACGATTCAATAATGTAGGTGGGCAGTCAATGTTGCATGGATAAATCTTGCAAAACTTCCTTGATCAAAAGTGGATGTAATAAGCAAAGCTGCCTAAGCTGAAAATAGCAGCATCGCATCAAAGAAACAACCTGTGGCTCTGTGCTCAGGCCACTATGAATTTTTATCCTCAGGCAGGATATGTACTTAAAGGGAGTAACCTGTTCACTCCCTTTAAGTACATACCCTCCAAATTTGAAAAATGGCTTGTGGAACCACATAGGTTTTCACAGTCCCATAGGGCCTTAGTATTTAATGGATTCAGTTTCAACTTGTTAAATATCCATTGCAAACAAACTGTATAAGATTATTATAGGAAAAAATATATCATATGTCTGGCAGAAATGTACCTCAGTAATGAAAGGGAGAGGGGTAGGGGGAGAGGAAGTGGTCACTTGACTGCTGCACTGCTATTTGCATACCCACAATGCTTTGAAAACTAGTGATGTATTATATACCTATTAAATGCTTGTGGAGATTATAATTGATCCATTATAGTTTTTACTTGATTATATAGTTTTAGATAAGTTGAGTTTTATCCTAAATTATATGGTTATACATTTTCCTTCATCATAAGTTACGCCACATAAACCTATTAAGGGTTGCTTTTTGTGTCATGCACAGCCTATGTAATGTTGTTATAATCTCTGGTTTCTCTTCAAATCGAACAAATCTTTTGCCTTTTACTAAAGATTTCCGTGGAGAGTAATATCAATGAGTTTTACTTAATTTTTGATGGTCCCACTTTTCGTGGGGCTAGTAAGTGTATCTAAAAATAGATTTGTATATCTTATGTAAATTGATCATAATGGTGCTGATATGCTTTAGAATTCAATATAGTTTTCTAGCTAGTGTTTAAAATTAAAAGTTGCTTTTGGTGTAATATGTTAATTGGAAAAAACATACCAAATAGCTACCATAACAAAATCAATCCTAAACTTAGTTTCAGTGCAACAGAATTGGAAGTTAAAAAAAAAAACAACTCTATTAAGAAGCTCCCTCTGTCTGGTACATTACCTTCTTTTGGCTGGAAAAAAAGTTAACGAAAAGCAAAATGGACAGGGATTGGTTTGTTTCTGGACATTGAGACACATTGCTGGGTAGTGAAGGACGGCTCTGAATTGGGCATTGGAGGTTGCTTTGTGAGAGCAGAAGAGGATTGATTTTTCTAGTACAATTTCTGTTTCCACTAACAGTCTGTCCTACCACCAGAGCTACTACACAGCTGTCAGTCTGAAGTGGCCACATGACGCAAAATCAAGGGCGATCACCCTCTTCAACTCACAATCTCATAGGAGACACTCCCCTTCATTTGTGTTTGCAGGGAGGCAGCCAGTTCTCCCAATGCCTAGTGGCAGCCAGAGGATTAAATTTGCCACTGAGTGGGGGTTTGATTCAACAGTAGGAGAGAAGGCAGGAGTGTGGAGGAGCAGGCTTGTGGGAAGAATGAGGAACAGGAGGATGTTGGAGGGCAATAGAAGGAGGGGGGACAAAAAGCTGGGAGTGTGAAGAGGAGATTTGTCAGGGAGGGATTTAATGTACCAGACCAAGGTAGTGACAAGCAGCCAGCAGAAAAGCAGCAGATCCATAATGTGCACTAGCACAGGAGACGAATTTGCTGATCTAGTGAGTTTGAGCAAAGTGCCACCAGCCATATAGGAAGAACTCAACTATGGTGAAGGCTAAGACTGGGAGAGTATATGGATGGATATTAGCAAACACTAAAGTGCTACTGTGGGGCTCCAACAACAGGGGGCCCATGCTTGAATTGGCACACCCCAATCTTCTTGTAGCCAGACTGACAGATCTTTATGGATTCCTCCATAGAAACAATATAGTAAAAGAAAGCAGAGGTGCTTACCTGTAAAAGACATTCTCCTAGGACAGCAGGATGTTAGTCCTCACAGATGGGTGACATCATCAGATGGAGCCCAGCACAGGAAACTTTGACTAGCACACTGAATATACCCAGAATGCCACTATCCGCACGTCCATGCGGAGGTCCCCCTTCAGTCTCGTAACATAGAATTCATGAGCAGAAAATAAAATAAAATGCAGGAGAACCCAACTCCACGGGGAGGCGGGTGGGTTTCCTGAGGTCTAACATTTAAACTCTGGAATTTGTTGCCAGAGGATGTGGTTAGTGCAGTTAGTGTAGCTGTGTTTAAAAAAGGATTGGATAATTTCTTGGAGGAGAAGTCCATTACCTGCTATTAATTAAGTTGACTTAGAAAATAGCCACTGCTATTACTAACAACAGTAACATGGAATAGACTTAGTTTTTGGGTTCTTGCCAGGTTCTTATGGCCTGGATTGGCCACTGTTAGAAACAGGATGCTGGACTTGATGGAACCTTGGTCTGACCTAGTATGGCATGTTCTTATGTTCTTATCCTGCTGTCCTAGGAGAACGTCTGTTATAGGTAAGCAACTCTGCTTTCTCCTAGGACAAACAGGATGGTAGTCCTCACAGATGGGTGAATACCAAGCTTCAGGCTGTTTTCAGAAACATATATGTCCAACCTGCACTGAAAAACAGGTGTCAACGGGCACCAAAACAACTGCGGTGCTGTTGGGAAGACCGGGGTACAGCCTGGTCCCAAACTAAGGGCCTCAGGTTGGAAGAGTTGGGTTTAAGCCTGAAAGAGGTTGCTAAGGACAGATTGGCCAAAGCTACTATCTTGCCGACCATCCATGTCCAAGCAGTAGTGGGCCACGAACATCTGCAGAAAACTTCACGTCGTAGCCCTGAAGATTTCGGTGACGGGAACTGCCCGTAAATGGACCACCAATGTCGCCATAGCCCTCACAGAGTGAGCTTTGACCCAGCATCCCAGCTGAAGGCCCGCTTGGGCATAGCAAAAGGAGACAGAATCTGCTAGCCAATTGAACAGAGTCTGTTTGCCCACTGCAACTCGCAATCTATTCTTATCGAAAGAGATGAAGTGCTGAATAGATTGCCAGTGGTCTGCTGTGCATTCTAAAGAGAAGGCTAAGGCCCTCTTGCAATCCATGTGTTGAGCCCATTCACCCTGATGTGAATGGCGCCTCAGGAAGAAGGTGGGCAGAACAATGGACTGATTGAGGTGGAAATTGGTCACCACCTTGGGCAGGAACTTGGGATGTGTACGATCACCCAGTCATAAAAGAATTTGGTGTAGGGCAGGGACGTAACCAAGGCCTGAAGCTCACTAACCCTGCAAGCTGAGGTGATCACCACCAGGAATAGAACTTTCCAAGTGAGATACTTCAGATCGCAGGAGTACATAAGCTCAAAGGGAGGGCACATGAGCTACACCAACAACGCTGAGGTCCCAGGACACAACAGGAAGCCGGAGGGGGGATTCAATTGAAGCAGGCCCTACATAAAATGACCTACTATGGGCTGAACAGAGATGAGCGTGCCAGCAACACCTTGATGGCAAGCACTGAGGGCACTCAGATGGACCCTGACCGAAGTGGTTTTAAGCCCAACCTCGGAGAGGTGCCACAAATAGTCCAAGAACCTCGGAATGGGGTAGGTGAATTTATTTATTTAGGTTTATATTCCGCTTTTCGCACTAGCGCTTCAAATGGATCTAAGCCATGCCCCTCGCACTAGAGGGAAAACGTTCTCCATTTCAATCGGTAAGACTTTCTTGTGAAAGGCTTCCTGGACACAACTAGCACCTGAGACATGTTGTCAGACAGGGCCAGGGACTGAAGGACTAGGCGCTCAACTTCCAGGCCATTAAGGCTAAAACCCGGAGGTTCGGATGGTGCAGCCTGCTCCGATCCTGCGTTATCAGATCTGGCACAGTCCCCAGACTGATAGCATCTCTGACAGGTCTTAAGGAGTGGGAACCAGACTTGTCTGGGCCAGTACAGGGCCATGAGGATCATGGGCCCTCGGTCTTGCTGGAACTTCAAGAGAGTCCTCATGATTAGTGGAAGAGGAGGATACACGTACACGAGACCTGTGCCCCAATGACGGGCAAAGGCGTCCATCACTGGAAGTCCATCTGTCCTGAACAGGGAACAGAAATTGCTCATCTTGCAGTTACATGGGGAGGCAAAGAGATCCACATCCAGAGTTCCCCACTGGTGGAAAATTTGGGCTGCCACTGGCAGATCCAGGGACCACTCGTGCAGTTGAAATGCACGGCTCAGGCGCTCCACCACCACATTCAGTGATCCGGCTAGATACTTCGCTCGCAGGGACATTCCCTGCACCAGAGCCCAAGACCAAACCTGCACAGCCTCTTGACAGAGGTAGAATGACCCTGTTCCTCCCTGCTTGTTGATGTACCACATTGCTACCTGATTGTCTGTCTGAATAAGGACTGCTAAATTGGACAAGCGGTCTCAAAACTTCCAAAGAGTGTAATGAATCACCTAAGGCTCCAGAAAGTTTATCTGGCATAGAGATTTCTGAGCTGTCCACTATCCCTGCATGTGGAGGTTGTCCACATGGGCCCCCCACCCGTGGGTGGAGGCATCAATGGTAAGAACTACCTGAGGTGGGGCAGCCTGAAATGGGATCCCCTGTTCCAGATTGGAGAGGTTCTCCCACCAGGACAGGGAGACCTGCAAAGGTGGCGTGATGGAGACACATGCCTTGAGGTCCTGGGACACTTGCTGCCATTGCGACCGTAATGTCCATTGCACCCTGCACATGCAAAGGCAGGCCAACGGAGTGACATGGATAGAGGCAGCCATGTGGTCCAACAGATGAAGCAGCAGGCGAGCAGGAACCTGCTACCACGCACTGCGCTCGCCAGCGAGGACAGGGCAAGAGCCTGATCGCGGGACAAGAACGCTTTGGCAGTCTGGCTCCTAGAAAGTCCAATTACACAAAGTCACACCTCTGTCTGTCTCCCCAGCTGGTCAAATTCAGGGCATGCAGCACTCCCTGCTGGGAGGCGCTTTTGACCAGACAGTCATCCAAGTAGGGGAACACATATAACCCCTGACATCTGAGGTATGCCGCCATCGCCAACACTGCCAGGCACTTGTTAAAGACCCGAGGGGCTGAGGCCAAACCAAACGGCAGTTCTCGATATTGGTAATGAGCTGGTTTGTGAAAATCACAATGTGGACATAGGCATTCTTGAGACTGAGGGAGCAAAGCCAATCTCCTCTTCTGAGGAGAGGGATCAGCGTTCCCAGAGAGACCATTTTTAACTTTTTCCTCTGAAGGAATTTGTTCAAGGCTCTGAGATCGAGAATGGGGCATAATCCCCCGTTACCTTTGGTATCAGGAAATACCTCAAGTAGAGCCCTCAGCCCTATTGGCAAAGGGGAACGGGTTCCACTGTTCCTGCCATTAGAAGGATGAAGAGCTCTGTCCGAAGGATTTCCGGCGGAGCAGACAAACCCCACATTGGACTTGGGGGAAAGTCTGTAGGGACATCCCTGTAATTCAGCTGATACCCCTGGCAAATGTTTGCGAGAAAACACTGGGTGAAGTGAAGCAGCCTGCCTCCTACAAGGAAGCATAATGCCAGACCCCTCGCCTCCAGTCAAAACCCTGTGGCGGGGATCTGCTGGGGGACTGGCAAGGGTCTGGGGGCCCATGGCTGGCGAGAATGACCCCTAGAACCAGCGCGGGGGGGGGGGGGGGGGTCAGAGTCCAGGAGGTGGGAGGGTAATACTTCTTTTGCCAATAGAAGGATTTTCTCGAGCTTTGTCGAGTGGCCTTCCTGACAGAGGATGTCGGTTCGGAGCACTAGCAGATAGCTGTTGAAGGGTCTCATGATGACCATTCTACTGGGATATCACATTCCTGACCTTGTCCCCAAAGAGATTCTCTCCTGTACAGGGCAGATCAGCTAGCTTCTCCTAGACCTCTGGAAGAAGGTCTGAAGCCCATAGCCAGGCCATCCTACGGGTGCCATTGCCCACTGCAGCCACCCTAGCTGCTGTTTCAAAAACATCGTAAGTAGATCTCACCTACTGTTTTCTCGCCTCCAGACCCTGTTGTACTACAGCAAAGAACGCCTCCTGCTGCAGCTGCGGCAGGCGTTCCACCAGTTCCTGTACCTGTTTCCACAGGTTCCAATTGCATAAGGTCACATACAATTGGTAGGAGGCAATGGGAGCGATAAGTATAGTGCCCTGAAACACCTTCCTACTGAGGGCATCCAGCTCCCTGTGATCTCAGCCCAGAGGGACGGAGACATAAGTGCGGGAGCGCTTGGCTTTGAGAGCGGACGCCACCACCACCTGTTGATGAGGGAGGTGGTGCCTCTCAAATCCCAATAACTGTTGAACCAAATAGATGGCATCCACCTTTCTATTGAATGGAGGAACTGACACCGGATGTTCCCAAATCCTCAGACGTTCCTTGAGGAACTCATGGACTGGGACAGCCACCACCTCCTTTGGCGCATCGACAAACTGGAGAACTTCCAACATCTTGTGTCGAGCATCCTCCTCTGTGAGGAGTTGGAAGGGAATGACCCAGACGAATCCTGCAAAGGAGAGGTCCTCTGGTGGAGACCTGCATATCTCATCCAGTGGCAAATGCTCCGAGAGGTCATCAACGGAGTCCTCAAAAGAGGAGTCCGAAGTATGATCTCCCCATGGGTCATAGGGGCTTTCCTCCTCCCTGAGGTCCCTAGGGGGCCTGCTCAGGTGCACCAATGGTAGAGAGGTTCCCAACGCCCCAGGCATGGGCTTGGGGAACCTTGGCCAAGGGACAAAAGAACCTGAGGGTGCTGGTGGCTGTAGCATATCTTCCTCCTCGGAGGACCCGAAAATGGAAATCACTCTGTAAGAGGGCATTGGTGGCCGCTGGGGAACCAAGGGTCCCCCAGGCACCGGTTGCATTGGAAGGACACAGAGGATGACATCCGGACGCTCTAGCAGGGGCGCCAACAGAGAAGGCACAGGCTCCAGCACTGGAATGGGGGCTGGTGCCAGGGGCTCCGCACTCTGTACCCTGTGATCCAACTCCTCCTGGAAGTCCAGGGAAGCCAGGAGGGGGACGAGGCGTCACCGGAGCCACCTCAGAGACCAGAGGTGGCTCGGTGCCTGGCACCGATATCGGTGGGGAATGCCTGGGACTCCTGGGTTTATCGGAGGATGGGACCTCCTCACCACGGGGTCACTTTGGCAGCACAGTAGCCACCAATGCCACACCGGATCCAAAGTTGTGTGCCGACAGCAATTGGTGATGGTGCTTTCGGGATTTGGCCCAGTCCTTCCCCAGCGTCAAGGATGCTGAAGAATCTGAAGCCTTTGAGAGCATCGTCATCAGAGAGGGCCTATCACCAGCTCATCTTTCTGAAGATGATCCTGCTGGGGGTGTAGAGAGAGACAAGTTATCTAAGAGCTCCCCTTGGTCCCCAGGGGTCGACGACCCTGATGCAGGCATGGATGGATTAGACTTTTTAGAACCAAAAAGCATCTCCATTTTGTCTAGCCAAGCATGAAGGCCTTTGGGGGTCATCTGATCGCACAGCTGACACCCTTGGATGTTATGCAATGCCCCCAGGCAGAGGATGCACACCTCATGCAGATCAGTAATCAACATGGTCCAAGGGCACTGGTGGCACCGCTGAAAACCAAACGCCAGGAAAAATAACCAGCGAGCAGTCAATGGCCAGCAGCCACCAAGAAGCAACACTTCGGGAATTAACCGCAAAGAGGCAAAAAGAAAAAACCTACCATGCCATCGAGGGGCACCGATCACAGAAGGGGGACCCGACACTGAAAAAACAAGAAATTCTGAATGAAAAAAGCTTTGAAGAGCAGAGCTCCAAAACCGCGAGGCAATTAACACCGTGGAAAAAAAAGAGACTGACGGGAGATCCCGCATGGACGCGCGGATAATGGGCGTGCTCAGTGTGCTAGTCAAAGTTATCTGCTAACTACTTACTGAGGTGTCATCATCATCATTCCAACAACTGAGTTCAGGGCAGATTACAGATAGATGCAGATAGAAGCAGAATATAAAAATTGGTGAAACAAGATGACCGGTAGGTCAGTAGGCCGCGAGGGCCAAACTCGACGGTCGACAAAAGACGGTCAAAAACTTACCGGAGGACCGCAGCCTGAGAAAAGTTAGAGGAGGGACCCCTGGGGCAATTTAAGTTTAATTAACTCCGTGAGGAAAATTCCTGTCAGGAATCTCTTCAGAGCTCCTAAACTGCGAGGCTACTGTTGCATGGAAAAAAGAAGACTGAAGGGGGACCCCTGCTGGCTGCAGGGTTAGTGCCATGCTGGGCATGCCCAGTAGGGGCCAGTCAAAGTTCTGGAAATTTTGACAGAGGTTTTCCGTGATTGTGCTCCATCCTGATGATGTCACCCATATGTGAGGACTACCATCCTGCTTGTCCTGCGAGAACACCGTTTACGGTAAGCAAACTTGCTTTTTTCCATAGATAAGCAGGCTGAATTAGCCATGCTTTCTGGGAGTTCCCAGCTCAAGGATTTGGAGCAGAGAGGATAGCGACTTGTTTCTTTTTCCACCAATCTCTTTCTCTTTTAAAAATGTATTTTTGTGAAGAAACCTAGATCGGTGGACAGTTCTATGGATTAGCAGCATGACTTAAAATCTGGTAGCCCATTATGGCGTCTGACTTGGCATGCCGTTGCAGGCAATAATGGGAGGTGAAAGTGTGTAAAGACGACCAGGTCGCTGCCTTGCCAAATGTCTTGAAGAGGAACCTGTCGCAAGTGGGCTATGGAAGCAGATACTGCCCTTAACTAGTGGGCCTTTACCTTCAATGACAGAGTTTCTGATCGACTTTGATAGCAGAAGTAGATACATTGGGTTAACCAGCTGGCTAGCGTGTGTTTAGACACGGGAAATCCCTGGGAATTCGGGTTGTAGGAAAGGAAAAGTTGTGAAGGCCTGCAAGAGGATTGAGTCCTCTGTTTGTAGTAAGCCAGGACTCTTTTGCAATCCAGCATATAAGAACATAAGAAATCCTTAAACTACATATTACAGTATCGATCATAGGAACATAAGAAATTGCCATGCTGGGTCAGACCAAGGGTCCATCAAGCCCAGCATCCTGTTTCCAACAGAGGTCAAACCAGGCCACAAGAACCTGGCAATTACCCAAACACTAAGATCATCCCATGTTACTGATGCAATTAATAGCAGTGGCTATTCCCTATGTAATAGTGCTTCCCCTTCTGAGGCATGAGACTTTGGAAAAAAGGTTGGCAGTGGAAGACTGAAACTACCTTGGGAACAAAGGACGCGGGTATTCACAGGTGACTGAGTCATAATAGAATTGAAGAAAGGGGGGGGGGGGGGGGTAATGCACCAGTGCTTGCAATTCTCCCACCCGTCGGGCTAACATGATGGCAATGAGAGAGAGCACTTTCCAAGTTAGAAACTTAAACTCGACAGTCTCCAGAGATTCAAAGGGGGGGAGCATCAGTGTTTCAAGGACAACATTCAAGTCCCAAGGACTGGCAGGTGGCATCACAGTGGGTCTGAGCCATACGGCACTTCTCATGAAGAGGGATATTAAGGAATGCATAGAGGACGTCATGCAGTAAAGGGAGAGGATGCTAGTTCCCCTTCACCGTTCCCCACCTCCCATCCGAACCCATCCTTTGTCGGCCAAGGGACTTAATTGCCAGATTTAACTATCTCAGCGGCTCTCCATCACCTAGCGGCTACCAGCAGCCCGCAAATCCGAGATGGCGACGTTAACAACAAAGAGAGAAAAAGAAAAAGACAAGACCAGGCCTCCGGAATCGCCGGCAGAGGACAACCCTAACTCCTCTGACATGCCGCAAGCTGCAGCAATTGCCGACATTAAGGCAGCAATACAAGAAGCTCTCAGACCAGATTTACAAGCCATTTTGAAGAAACTCATCGACCTTTCCGCCTCCATAGCGGGGTTTGAAACCCGCGTTGCAGAGGTGGAACAACGTGTGTCCAAAATTCAAGATGGCCACTGCGATCACGGCCCTTAAAGCTATGCTGGCCAAGCATGAAGAACGCATAGATGACCTGGAAAACAGGTCACACCACTCAAACCTCCGTTTTGTGGAGCTGCTGGAGGCACTTGCAGAGAGAGATCTTGCGGCGTGGCTGGAGTCCTGGCTCACACGTGAGCTGGAGCTCCCCACAGCCAGAGGATGTGGTTAGTGCAGTTAGTATAGCTGTGTTTAAAAAAGGATTGGATAAGTTCTTGGAGGAGAAGTCCATTACCTGCTATTAAGTTCACTTAGAGAATAGCCACTGCCATTAGCAATGGTAACATGGAATAGACTTAGTTTTTGGTTACTTGCCAGGTTACTTGGGTACTTGCCAGGTTACAATAGATGGTTTTTCTTTTTCCCTTCTTAACCCCATTAAGAGTTTGGGCATTCTGCTCAACTCTACTTTGTCATTCAAACCTCAGATAAGATCACTCATCAGATCAGGTTTTTTTAAGCTTCGTCTTTTGTTAGGTTTACGACATCTGTTGTATGATTCCGATTTTTTGATGGTTGTATGGGCCATCATATTTCCACATATTGATTATTGCAATGGTCTATACATTGGCCTACCTAAGACTGTTCTTCATTCGATTCAACTGATTTTGAATTCAGCTGCTAGAGTTGTTTCCTTTTCTAAACGCTTTGACAGGATTTCTCCTGTATTATCTAAACTTAATTGGCTACCTGTTCATGAGCGTATTATATTCAAGATAGGTATGATAGTATTTAAACTGCGTGTCTCTGAGTCAACTGTTTGGTTTAATGCGCTCTTACGTATTCATAATCCTGTCAGATCTTTAAGATCTTCACAATTAAACTTAGAGATTCCTTCAGTTCGACAGGCAAGACTCTTTAATACTAGGGAAACCTCTTTTTCTATAGCGGCTCCAGTTCAATGGAACCTTATCCCTTTTGAAATCCGTGCGCTGGAAGATGTGAAAAAATTTAAGATGGCATTCAAGAGTTATTTGCTTACCCATGCATTTAATATTGTATAAATATAATATGAATGTTTCCAACATGCTAAAGTGAGCTCACGGAGTGTTTTTTGTTGAATCTCTCTGTTACTTCCACCATAAGGTATGTCATTTAGTGAACCTTCTTGTACGGACAAGTTTCTAATGTTAGATCTGTGCAATATGACATGGTTTCTATGAAACCTGATTTAAATGAGTGTATTATTTATGTTTTGTTTTATTATTATTATGTATGTTTTTATGTATATCGCCTAGGCCTTGCAGTGTTAGGTGATTAATAAATTTATTAAATGTAAAATGTAGGTTCTTATGGCCTGGATTGGCCACTGTTGGAAAGAGGATGCTGGGCTTGATGGACCCTTGGTCTGACCCAGTATGGCATTTTCTTATGTTCTTATGGCCCTCTAAGGATTGAGCACGCCCACCGCCTCGGGCCTAAAAGAGACTGTACCGCCCGGCCCAGAGTAGTAATTGTCAAGATCCTTAACTTTGTGCATAAGAGCAACATCCTTTGGGCACTGCGAGTGGGTAAGTCTCTTAACTATGACAATCAAATGATCCTAGTCTTTCAAGACTTTTCGGCCTCTCTCAGTGCACAGCGCAGAATCATGGCTCCCTTCTGTGCTAAGCTGCATGCCCTAGGTCTGAAGGCCACATTAATCTATCCGGCCCACTTGTGAGTATCTACGGCGCAGGGCATCCGCTGGTTTTCCGTGCCCAAGGAGGCCCAAACATTTCTTCGTTCAGCGGAAGCTCATCCCACAGAGCCTAACAGCGGCATCAGTCTCTAAAACATGGTGCGCGGCTTGCAGCCCTGCGACACTTGCCATGCGGCATTCGCCATGAAGGAGTGGAGTTGGCATAACTTGCCCCTGCAGCTATTCTATTTGGAGTTTCAATGGATAAGTTGGCGGGCACCTGCCCCTGCAGATAGCAGTTTATTCCTGATGAGGCATTTGGAGGAGATGCCCTTAATTTTTTGCTTGCATTACCAGTTTCCTTCCTTGTTTATTCCACTGAGACATTAATGCACAGTGCCCTACTATCTGGTGTTATTATCTTTGTTATGTCAATCTTACTATTTGCAAATCCCCTTTCAGGGGTTTGTTTGAGGTCCCTAAATGTGTGATACATTGTACGTTGGAGGGGAGGGGGGGTGAGGAACGAAATGCATACTTGTGATCTCACCAGTTTGCGGGTTTGTGTGTGATGGGGAGGGGAATGGGAAATCCAGAGGGGAATACACCAATTACAATTTCCAAACTGTATTTCAAGACCACGATGGCACTCTGTTAATCACTCACTTTGATTGTGGGGCGATAGTTTGAAGATGGGGGGGCCTTAGCTGGGAGGGTCCCCATTGTGCAAAATGTTTCACACTTTTTCATAGAATATGTTGCTGCACTCCCAGATGGCTAGCAGTAGAACTAGAATTTTCTCCTGGAATGTATATGGCATTAACTCTCCCAATTAAACATTCAAAAATTTTGACGACCCTAAGGAGAAAGTCAGTGGAGAAACACATTTGAACGACTTGGAACATACAAAATTGTGTAAGAGCTGGGTGGGTGCTGTTCACTTCGCCTCCGCTATAACCAGGTTGGCAGGGATCGTGATCTTAATTGGGAAACATGTCCCTATCAAGGTTCAAACAGAAATTAAAGATCCTAGAGGTAGATATAATTTTAGTTACTGAGTTCCAGCAATAACATATGTTTTTTGCAACTTAAATGCTCCCAATAACCCCAGTCCCGATTTTTTGAGAAATCTATAGCCATTTACTCTCTTATGCGGAACATGTGCTCATAGTAGGCAGGGATTTTAACTCTGTACGAGACCCACAGCTGGATAAAAACACAACCCACAAAGTTGTCCCAAATTCTGGCAATTGGATCCTCTTCCTTGAAAGATCTTTGCAGTTAGTGGACACCTGGCGGACTCTGCATCCCATGGAAAAGGATTTTACCCATGTTTTGCAGGCGCACCCCACGCCATCTAGATTAGATTATATTCTTGTAAGTAACCATATTTTCTCCAAATTGCAAGAGGCCCACATAGATGATAAAGTAATTTCAAATCATGCACCGGTGTGGGTATCACTAGTAGGACCTCACAAACTTCCACAGGCTTTTCTTTGGAAATTCCCGTATTACCTGGCTGATAGCACCCATTTTGTGGAATATCTCCGGGAAAAGTGGAAGGATTATCTGCAACTTAAGACCACTTGGCAGACCCAATCCTCTTTTGGTACACAGCGAAGGCAGTGCTGCAAGGGGTTATCATTTCATACACAGTGAGAAGGAGAAAAATGTTAGACAAACAGCTACTGTCCCTGAGTGCTTACCAACTGGTGAAGCATGCCCTGACCAACACCAACACTCGCGTCAATAAAGACAGTTTTCTCACTTTGCAGGGCACCATTAATTCCTTGTTGCATCAAAGGGCAAAGAAAAGCCTAGTCTATTACCAACATAAACTATTCCAATTTAGTAATAAATCTGGCAAGCTACTGTCTAATCTAATTCAAACTCAAAGGAGCTCCCGCTTTATAACACCATTCGAACCCCTTCTGGCAGAATGGCTTTCGACACCCCTACACTTTTGAAAACATTTTGAAATTATTGCACTGGCCTTTATCGGTCAGAATCCTGGAACCCAGCGGGCTGTGAACGCTTCCTTTCCTCGCTTAAACTGCCGTGACTGACTCCGGCACAACAACACTGGTTAAACCAACCTGTTTTGGAGGAGGAAGTTCGGCACACCATTAGGCAAGAAAAGCGCTTTAAGGCTCCCGGCCCTGATGGTTACACAGCGGAATTTTACAAGCCGCTGATGGACTTGTTAGTCTCTCCGCTCACTCAAAATTGTAATGCTCTCATTTCTGCTGGTTCATATCCCACACTAGCTAACTTGGCACATATCACCCTCATTCCCAAATCAGGGAAGGATCACCTGTTTACTACCTCATATCGGCCCATCTCTTTGTTAAATCAAGATCAAAACTTCCTGACTACGATTTTGGCTGACAAATTGGCGACTCTACTTCTTTCCTTAATAGACCCCTGCCAGGTGGGTTTCGTGTGGAAATATATGCCCTTACTAACATTAGGAAAGTATTGACGGTAACGGCCCTTTGTGCTCAGGCAGAAGAGTCCTATCTAGCAGTAAGATTTGACGCCGAAAAAGCAACTGACAGAGTCGAATGGGATTATTTATTTTATATTCTCTAATATATGGGGTTCGAGGGATCTTTTACGGCTGCCATTCACTTTTATGAAAACCCGACTGCGGCGATAGTAGCCAATGGCTTGAGGTCAGAGGAATTTCCAATCGGTAGAGGCACGAGGCAAGGTTGCCCTCTGTCTCCCTTACTATTTCTTCTTCAACTTGAACCTCTCCTGCATACGATTCAGCTGACCCGGGATGTGCGGGGAGTCCGTTTTCATACAGAAACATTTAAGTATGCTGCGTTTGCAGATGATATATTAGTGTTCTTAACTAACCCTCAGGCATCCCTCCCACCCCTTTTACAGGTATTTAAAGAGTTTGGCTCTTTCTCTGGCTTCAAACTTAGCACAGACAAGTCAGAAGCTTTAGCATCCCCCCCTACAGTGCAGGAGACCTAGGAGGGTACATTTCCATTGATGTGGCACAGGGAAAGCTTAAATATCTGGGAGTATGGCTATCTAAAACATGGCTGTTCATGAAAGCATTTCCGGACCCTTAATGATTCACTTCCATCAAATGCAGCAACACTGAGCATCTTCTATTAAACTGAAACAGACAATACCAACCAATCACTACAATGTTTTACTTCTTGTTAAACTTTTTATCTCTCCTCTAACTCTAATCCCAGTTAGAATAACCCCTGTTTTATTGTAACTTTTTCTTCTATGCACTTGTTATACTTTTGTAATGTATACTCTTACGTTTTAGCTATGTACGTTATAATGTATTGCTCACCCCTTGTTTTATGTAAACCGACATGATACGAACTTCCGTGAATGCCGGTATAGAAAAACACAAATAAAAATAAAATCTACCCAACTGTCTCAACTTTACTCCTTAAACATAGCTCGCTTGCTAGTTGACTCCCAAGCACGACTACAGGCCTGGCAGTCCCTCCCTTTGTCGTTGGGGGGCCGAATTAACCTGTTCAAAATGATGCTTCTCCCCCAGTGGCTCTACGTATTCCAGAACTTACCTTTGACGCTAAAACGCCAGGATCTGTTGTGCATGGAGAAAGCGGTGCGGGCCTATATCTGGCATGGTAAAAAGGCATGCATCCCGCTTAGCCGCTTGAAGGCCCAATGGGGGAAGGGAGATATGGGGGTCCCAGACTTGGGGCTCTACAATTTAGCCAGTAATTTAAGAGTGGCATGGGACTGGTTACTCGATGTGAACCTACAAGCAGAGAAAACCCTTATTGCTCCCCTAGATTTGAGATATGTGATCCAAGCTGCGCAGAGGGAACTGCCTTTCTTGCCCCCCCCCCCCCCCCCCTGTTCCTTGTTTTCATAGCCCCAGTTCGACATGCCTGGCTAACCTTTACTAAATTATTTCCGCTGCCTTCGCTGTGTGCTATGGCAGTTGAGGTGTACCCGGATGGATGAGATAGCCAGACCAGAATGAAATAGTAGATGAAGGTTTATAAGTAGCTGTTCTGGTGAAGCACGGAAGGGGTCCAAGGAAGCGATTATGCACCAGCAGCGGTATCGTGACCATTTGGCTGCATAATTCCTCCTTGTGGAGGGTCATATGGAATTTCAGTGGAAGAGCTGGGCGATGGCGGACACAGTCTGACATGGACATAATTTTGCCGCATTGCCAAAATTGCCGCAAAATTGCCACATTGGCAAAATTTAAATCCAGGGGCTTTTGGAGCCATGGTTAACACTGAAAAGTGCTGTTGGGCTTCACAGTTAGTGAGAATAATAGAAAAGAGAAGGAGAATAACCCGTGTCCGATCACTGCGCAGGGAAAAGCGAAAACTGAGGGGAGACCGTTGACCGTGCAGAAAGGCACCGCGCAGGCATGCAGGAACAAAACTTTCTGCTGCTAGAAGTTCCTGCCGAGAGTCGCCAGGGGGTGTTCCCAGAAAGCATGGCTAATTCAGCCTGCTTATCTAATCACTGATTTCCTCACAAACCATCTTCCAGGGCCTAGTCCAGGAGCTGCCCTCTGCCACACAGCACTGATGAATCTTTCCTGCAGGAAGCATTGCATCTATACTGCCCTCGGAAGGCAATATCCCAAAACCAGGCCTGGAGGAGAGAAACCGACCCCTGCATTTTGTTTCTTCTTAACTTCTTCCAGCCAACAGAAGGCAATGTATCATTGAGAGAGCTTTTTAACTTTTGTAGAAAAATTGAAAGTGAAAAATATATCTGAGCAGAATGGAAACTACCATTGGTGTACTTCCTCCTCCCCCCATGATACAAAGAACACATTTTTAAAAAAATTATAGTTCTACCTTCTCAAAGTAACATTTTATTCTTTTCTTAAAGAATCAGCACTAACCCTCTACTAGGTAAGTAACCAAAATAATTAGCTTTATATATTTTGTGACCAATAGTGCATAAGTCTGTTTTTAAACACATTTATTAGCCCCACTAAGTGGGACCTTCAAAAATTGAGTGAAACTCATTAATGTTCCTCTCCACGGAAATCTTTAGTAAAAGGCGAAAGATTTGTTCGATTTGAAGAGAAACCAGAGATTATGACTTTAAGATCTCTGTCTGTGCATGACACAAACAGTAACACTTAAACATATTGTAGGGAGTGATTTATGATGAAGAGAAATATATAACTATATACTTTAGGATAAAACCATAGCATTTTTAATATTATATATTCAAGTGAATACCATAATGGATCAGTTATAGTAGCCACAAGCATTTGAAATGTGTACAACACATCAATATTTTACAAAGCATTATGGGTATGCAAATGTCAGCAGTGCTGCAAGCAAGGAACCATCCAAGGAGCTACCCTTACCCCTTCCCTTTACAGCACAGCAGTGCTGCCAGATTCATAATTTATCATCTTTGTATAATCTCACACATTCTATGATTTACAATCAAATCCATGAACTGCAAAATGCAGGATCATATTTTTTTCACCAATTTGCTTTGACATTGTGCAGCAATGTCCTGTCTGCCCACTTTCCAGTCCCACTTCCTGGTTTCCTGTAGCAAATCAGCTCAAGCTGAGTGATTCCCTTGCTGGCTTTTCTACAGTCCTACACTGAGGCAGGACACTGAGCAAAGGCGGAGATTACTCTCCTGCCTGCAGCCAGTCAGACCTGTCCTTCCACTTGTTGGGGGTGGGAAGAATGTCACTAGTTGCTTGAATTACAACAGCTAGACTCTGCATGCAGTGCAACACTAGAGTTAAAGAAACGGAAATGAATTTCCTCCTGTGCTGTGCAAAATACCAAGATATCAGTGCTGCACACTTCCCAAAGCTGACAGAGAAAATCAAAGAGACTTCCCACACATTTATCTTTATCACAAAAGAATGAGCAGGAAAAAAAAACCCCACTCTTTATAATCGTGGAGGAAAGTGGAGCAACAGCCGCCATAACCTGTAACCCTACTTAACTTATTTCATGATTTGTTCCCTTTTATGTTAATCATTTTACAATTTCAAAGCAATTTATGCAGATAAAAAGCATTTTTACTCACATTAGTTGGCAGTCTGAAAACTGCCCTGCCTCAATGTAGCTGGGTTGCATAAAGCACAAGCTTTTAGCTGCATTTTGAGGAGGTATTCCAGGGACATGTGTAAATCAGGGAACGGCATTTTCAAATCTCTGCACATGCCTTTCTAGCAAAAATCCACCTGCAAAAAAAGTAGATGCAAGTGGCCACAGATAAAATGTCTGCACCATCTGTCTCAATTCGCAGTTTGAAGATTGCCTCTTGGATGTCTCTCATACCCCCAGTCCTGCATGTCTCATCTCTCCTCTCCCCTAGAGTATCCAAATTTTGGTTCTCAATTCTATAAGAAAGAAATGTGGTCAAAATGAATGTCCTGCTCAGTGAGTACCTACTGACAGCTTCATATTTATTTAATGTTTTTTTATACTGGTATTCGTCGTAACATCATATCGGTTTACATGTTACTTGTAACAATAAGGAAATACATTAAACAGGGCGAATGCTGAACTTGGATGGGTATACAGATGATAGTTATCAAACTTTGGTAGAGTCAAACATTGCAAATATAAACAGAACGAGTCATTGCAGTTAATATTTACAAATAGTGTAGGCAGATAAGATTGCTGGGAGGAAAGGGGGCAGGAGGGGGAGGGAGAATATCACATCATGGCTCAGAAGAATACAGGTTATTGCCCAATAGAGACCACTTGGGTTTACAGTTTTCCTCTCCCTTCTCCCAATTTTGTGCAATGAGTGCCTGCAGCTATTGCTCTGGGCCAAGAAGCTCAAAACCCCACAAGGTGCAAAGTCACCAAAATTAATGCAAATTAAAAAGAAAAAAAAAAATGCAGGCTCAATTCCATTAGATGACCAGAAATAAAAGGGCCACTAAGGCAAAATAAAGGTTCTAGCAGAGAAACTGAATTACACTGGAGGATGTTGGGAATATATTCTTTGTTGGTGATGTTTCAGAGGTACTAAAACAAAATGTGTGGATTTTGAAAAGGTGCTAGAACAAATTGACAAACTAAATAGTAGCAAATCATCACGACCAGATGATATTCAAACCAGGTTTCTAAAAGAACTCAAAAACAAAATAGTAAACCTGCTACTGGAAACCTGTTTTATCATTCTACTACTACTTAACATTTCTATAGTGCCTCACGACTTATGCAGCACCTCTGTGCCTGAGGGATGGAGGGTAGCCAATATGATGACAATTTTTCAAATTAGGATAACTCAAGTAAATACAGACTGATGAAAGGATAAACCACAGTGGGCCAAACTAAAAGGACAAACAAGAGCAACAAATCTATATGTTAGAAAAGTAAACAAAAGTAAGAGAAATAAGAAAACGATCTGGTTCTCAAAGGAGGTGGCTGATAAAAATAAAGCAAAAAGAACAGCATTCAAGAAATAAAAAGGATCCCAAAAAGAGGAACACAGGGAAGAATATCTGGTGAAAGTGAGAGATATGAAGAAAGAAATCAAGAAAGCAAAAAGTCAAGTGGAAGAAAGGATTGCCAAAGAGGTAAAGCAAGGTGCCAAAACATTTTTCAGATATATCAGAGAAAGGAGAAACGTCCGAAGTGGCATAGTGAAATTAAAAGGAGACAAAGAGACTTCCAGTGATGCAGTGAGCTGAGCAGACGTGCACTATTGGAGCTCCAGCAGCCACCCCCCTCTCCGAGCTAAAAACCCTAAAATTCTCTCACTATCTCCGGGAAGAAGCATACCATAACGGAGCAAGAACTCCACGGAAAGGAACTGTGGCCTATTATGTCCACTAGGGCGACCAAAAAAGACAAAGACAAGCTTAAGACGATGGAGCCCAAAAGTGAAATGGCAGCTGCTACAACTTCAGATTAGGCCGGATGGGATGCTGCAGCTATTATCCATGAAATCTCCACAGGGGAATTAGCAGCCGTGGAAGGCAAACTAGACAAACAATTCCGCTGTCACAGCCATCGACTCTAAACTCTCGCACTTTACCAAACGCTTCAGATACTGAAGCCAGAATGCATGACAACACTGTTAACTACAAGCACTAGATTGGCAAATGGTGGACTTTGAACGAACGGTCCAAACAACACAAGAAAGACTTGACGACCATAAAACTGCAGCCACCACAACAACTTAAAGATTTTGGGAATTACAGAAAACATACCAGAACAGCAACTAATGGACTTAATGTACTCCTGGTTTCTTAAAGAATTTAAGCTAGACTCCGCATTCCTGATGATTTGCTTTGAAAGGGTCCACAAGGTCAGCGCCTGAGGAGACCTACCCGATAAACCTCGCCCGATAATGGTCAGAGTGCTTGATTTCACTGACAAACAAAAAATCTTAAATTCCTACTGCACGAGGCAAGAACTGATCTTTAATGACTACTCCGCAAGGGTGGTAGCCAAAAAATGACTACGCCGCAAGGGTGGTGGCCAAAAGGTACAAAATGGCACCATATGACAGATACCTGATCAAGAAGAAAATACGATTCGCCCTGGCCTTCCCTGCCACGCTACGCTTCTCCTGGGATGGACAACCTCAAATTCGAGACTGCTGAAGCCATCAAATGATTCCTTGACACAAATGACCTGCGTGGTCGAACACTTAACATGGATGAAATACCAAGGAGAACTCTCACAACGAACTCAGCTGAGGAACTGAATTTAACGACACGTCACAGATACCTCTGGTCAACCACAGGGGAGCGAAACCTCAGCTGAACTATGTGGTACAGGTAAACATACCAGGAATCCGCTGGCATCTGATCATCTCTCTGCCAATAATCGATTTCTGCATCGCACCACAGATATCTTTCGACAACCTTGCTACAATAAGACCTCGGCTAAACTCTATCATATATGTAACTATATCAGAAATCCTCCAGCATTTAAGATTTACCAGTATCTATATTCATACCTCTCACTGACATATTTTTTACAATATGTGCAGTTTATGAAACTTAGCAAGCTCAGTTTTCTACCTCACTTTCCTTCCCTTTATCTACCCTTTTTAAATTTTCTTCATCCTCCATCTTCTTTCTTTTTCTTCCTCCTCCTTCTTCCCTAATCCTATACCTTTTGAACGGCAAGACTTTTCTACGAGGTAATAGCTTTGGACAAACTAATCTATTGAAACAAGGTAATAGCTTAGGACAAACGAATCTATCAAAACCTCAACCTAATTTAGATATCTTTGATAACATCATATGTGAAATCACCTTACAGATATTATGAATGAATGCTGGGTATGCATGAATGGAAGAAATGCTTAGGGGGTGGCTCCCAAATGCATCTGTATGAGAATGAATGAATGAGATGAATGGTTGGAATGTACAAGTCAACCTCAAGAGAGAGGGAGAAACCTGATGTTCTGCAACCAAGTTTCACTTGAGGATTGGGGGAGAGACAGGGAGGGGTCGATTGGAGAGGGGGACAGGATGCTACAGCTGAATGAGGAATACGAGCTCTATGCAACAACAATGGAGAGTGTTTAAGCTGGAGAGCACTCCTCCTCTGAAGGTACTATCTCTTTTGGAACAAGTGGCCCTTCTTTCTACACCCTGGCTAACACTATAATATAGTGGAATATTGCAGGAATCAGTTCCCCTATCAAAAGAAAGAAAATCCTTCGTGCATTGCAGCAACAAAACACCTCTATAGCCTTAATAAAGGAAATGCATTTGTCACCTGAAAAACATACGGGTCGCGCGATACAGTAAATTCATTTATTTAAATTAGGGTCCACGGCAAAAAGGGGTGCTAGGGACACTAGCGCGTCCCTAGCGCCTCTTTTTGGACAGGAGTGGCGGCTGTCAGCGAGTTTGACAGCCGATGCTCAATTTTGCCGGCGTTTGTTCTCAAGTCCGCTGACAGCCACGGGTTCGGAAACTGGACGCCAGCAAAATTGAGCATCTGGTTTTCAACCCGCGAGCCACGGGCCCATTTTAATTTTTTTTTTTTTAATTTTTTACTTTTTCTTAACTTTTGGGGCCTCCAACTTAATATCGCCATGATATTAAGTCGGAGGGTGTACAGAAAAGCAGTTTTTACTGCTTTTCTGTGCACTTTCCCGGTGCCGGCAGAAATTAACGCCAGCCTTTTGGCCAGGCATTAATTTCTGAAAGTAAAATGTGTGGCTTGGCTGCACATTTTGCTTTCTGAATCGCGCAGGAATACCTAATAGGGCCATCAACATGCATTTGCATGTTGCGGGCGCTATTAGGTTTGGAGGGGTTGGACGCGCGTTTTCGACGCGCTATTACCCCTTAATGAATAAGGGTAAAGCTAGTGTGTCGAAAACACGCGTCTAATCGCGGGTTAACAGTGCACTCCACCGGAGCGCACTGTACTGTATCAGCCTGATAGTAAGTTAAATAGGGACTGGGTAGGCACATGCTATGCTGCATCTTCCCCAAACACCAGAAAGGCAGGTGTAGCCGTATTATGTCACAAAAACCTGGCACTCACAGCACAAGAAGTGATAGCAAATGAAGATGGCATCATTTGTGTGGGCCAGATATCTGGAGAAACCCTAGGAATATGCTCCATCCATGCACCGAATGTATACAATCACAAATTTTTCTCTACACTGGCAGGCCACCTGATAGATATTGGAGACATCCCTCTGATAGTGGGAGGTGACTTCAACTGTGTGGCAACCCCAGCAGTAGACAGGGATAGTAAGACACCTGGTGTAACACTTGGAGAAAAGAAAGGAATCCCTTTCCTCACTACTACTCTGGAACTGGTGGATGCCTGGCGCATCCTACATCCTGGGGAAAAGACATACACATACATCTCTAGAGCACATCTATGCCAAAGAAGAACAGACTACATTCTAATATCTGAACAATGGTTCCACAAAGTATAACAGGTGTACATAGGACCATTTAACATCTCAGACCATGCTCCAGTGGTACTACAATACTCTTATTAGAAAAGACTCCACATATATGTGGCGCATGCCCTCCCACCTAATAGAATCGGAAGACTTCAGTTATACGGGATAAATGGGGGAACTTTGCACACAATGCACAATACCTGAATAATCCTCAGCTATATTGGGCGACCGCCAAAGTGGTTATGTGGGAGGCTATTATGTCTTACACCTCCCACAAAAAACAGCAACTAAAAGATTTGGTAAGCTTGGGCAAACAACTAGAGGGGGCACAAAAACAGATGACTAGAAACCTAACTGAGGCTAAGACCACCTTCTTTGCTTTACAAAACCAAGTTGCAACCTTGATCCACCAGAGAATGATGAACACTCTGGTATACCAAAAGCACAAACTATTCCCATTTGGAAATAAAATAGGGAAACGTATGGCCAGAATGACCAAAGCCTCAGAACGCTCACATTTATCCCGAGCCTAAGGGATGAGCAAGATAAACCCTGTCAGTCTAATAAGGAAATATGCACAATTCTTAAAAAAATTTTATGCAACCCTATATGCCAAAGGGGACCAAAATCCGTATTCTTTGGAATCTTTCTGTGCCAACATTCACCTCCCCCAAATTGGCTAGGAAAATACAGAAACTTGTCACGATCCATCCAGGAGGAAGAAATTCTTAGTCATTAGAGAACTAAAACATTTCAAAACCGCGGGGCCAGATGGCTTTTCAGCTGAATTTTTTAAAAATCCTCCAAACACATATTGCCCAGCCCTTAAGGGCGAAAATACTCTCAAATCGGCTATTGAGCATAAACCTAGTCTCCCCAGAACAAGTAGGGTTTGCACAGGGACAAACAGTAGCAATGAACATCTGATGGATGTTGGCAAGTACAGTGAGCAGCGAGACAAAAGACACTAATCCAATCCTGACTAGCTATGATATTGAAAAAGCATTTGACCACCTATCCTGGTCATTCCTATTCACAATGTTGGAAAGATACGGATTCCCAGGTGAATTCTTAGCAATGCTACGTATTCAATATAAGTCCCCGATGGCTGCTATACTGGTTAACGGAAAACTATCAGAATACTTCCCATTAGAATGAAGTACATGACAAGGATGCCCTCTCTCCCCTTTTTAATTCATTCTAAACATGGAACCCTTAGCACAACGACTGAAATGGGACCTCAGGATGCGGGGATGGAGAGGTGAAGTTGGCACTATTTGCTGATGATCTGTTAGTAGCGCTGGAACGCCCACTCATCTCTCTGCCACAACTGATGTCCCTATTGCATGAGTTTGCAAAAGTCTCAAGACTGAAAATCAATATGAACAAGTCCTTAGCCTTAGAACTATCTGGTGAGTTGCAACGCAACTGGCAAGGGGGAGTTCCTTCTGGGCTGGGCTAAAGAAGAAATAACATCTGGGAATTCAGATACCTAGAGATCTATTCAAGATCTACCAGAGAAATACCTATCCTTTGATGAACAGTACAAAATGCATGCTGGACATCTGGCAGCTTCTCCCACTATCCTGGTATGACAGGATCCAATTGGTCAAAATGATTATCCTACCAAAGTAGTTATACCTACTACAAACCTTGCCAATATGGATCCTAAAGAAAGATATCCTACTGTGGAATAAATTAATCTCTGTTTATCCGGAGGGGGAAAAAACTGAGAATGAAAATAATGAGCTTACAGATAGGCCTTAGGGATGGGGGACTCAACCTACCAAACCTACGGGCGTACAACATGGCCTGCCTTATACGAGTAATCAGGGGCTGGCTTGGGGAGCAGAACAATATGACAGACATTCAACTAGATGGGGGCCTAGTAACCATTAGCTCTACCATATCTTCTGTATGGGGGAAACACGCACTCCCACACAGATTAAGACTTGACATTGTTGCTTACATCTGTTCTATAGGCCTGGAAATGGGTAAGAACCAAATACAAATTATCCCCCACAGCCTCAATATTCCTACCACTTGGGGGAAATGGGGACTTCCCACCAGGCCTAGACCATATTGTCTTCCATAAATGGGAAACTGCTGGACTTAGAATCGGCCAACTACTACTAGAATCCCGACAAGGAACACACATTCCAAACCTTAAAAAACAAATACGACTTAGACAATAAAGATTTTTATGCCTATTTACAAATACGACACTATGTTGAATCCCTATTACAGAACAAAGAAGAATTCAAAGCAGGGAAACTTGAAGGGACAGTTATTAACATTGCCTCTCAATAAGGGTTAATCTCAAAACTATATAAAAGCTTAGTAGGACACTAGAAAACAGATCCTCTCTCCTTTTTCACAGCAAAATGGGCAAAAGACCTAGTAACGACCTTGTTAGAAGATGATATTAGATTCTCTCTGATTAGGGAGGGAAAATTAATAGAAAGTGCCAACCTCCGAGAAACACATTTCTAAGTGGTACACAGGCTCTACTGTTCAACATTACGAGCAATCAAACCCTATCTGTCTGAAGTGTGGGGCATCAGAAGGAACCTTTTTCCATTGTATCTGGACATGTACAAACATTAAAAACTTTTGATCCTCTGTTTTTTAGCATATCTCCAAATGGGCTGGGAAGGAGGTGTCACTAGACACATCCCTAGGACTACTAGATATACTTGATGAGTACGAGATGTCTGATAGTTACCATTTATTGTATCTGCACAAGGCTTGTTGTATAATTAAAAAATGTATTTTGATACAATAAATACATAAGGAAGCGCCTACTCTGGAACAGTGGTATATAAAATGCATAATCTACTAATTATGAAAAATATGTATGCAAGAAAAACTGCAGGAGATAAAAAAAATGTTTCTCCAGTTTTGGAAACCATATCTTGATTCCTTATCTTGATGAACTCGCAGTATGATAGTTAATTCTCTTTTGACATCATAAAATTCAGCCATAGCTGGGACCGCTGGGAGGGGGGAGGGGGCGAAGAGGGAACAACAACATGTGAAGGACATTCTACTTATCAAAACACCTCTCTAAAAATATATCTAATGAAGCTACTTGAAACTGTTGTAACAATTTTACCGATACGCTTTGTCATCTGAAAAACAATAAACAGATTATACATAAAAGGAGACAAAGATCAATGGGGGTATAGTGACAAAGAAATGGCCAAAATATTAAACAATTACTTCAATTCAGTATTCACTGAAGAAGACGACCCTGGAGAAGGACAGACAAGACTGTGGCTGGGGTAGTAGTACGGTAGACAAAACTCCATTTACAGAAGAGAATGTATGGGAAAAGCTAGACAAACTGAAAGTGGACAAGGCCATGGGTCTGGATAAGGTACATCCCAGGATATTGAAGGAGCTCAGAGATGTGCTGGCGGGTCCACTGGAGGACCTGTTCAATAGATCCCTGGACTTAGGAGTGGTGCCGCAAGATTGGAGAAGAGCAGTGGTGGCCTTGCTTCACAAGAGTGGAGCAGAGAGGAGGCTGGAAACTATAGGCTGGTTAGCCTCACCTCAGTGGTGGGAAAATTAATGGAGACAGCTAAAGGAAAGGATAGGGAATTATCTACAATCCGAAGGGTTGCTCGACCCAAGGAGCATGGATTCACCAGGGGAAGGTCCTGTCAGACAAATCTGATTGATTTTTTTGATTGGGCGACTAAAGAATTGGATCGAGGAAGAGCGCTCAATGTGATCTACTTGGATTTCAGCAACACTTTTGATACGGTTCCACACAGGAAGCTTATGAATAAAATGAGAAGCTTGGAAGCGTGCACCAAGGTGTTGGAGTGGATTACAAACTAGTTGACGGATAGAAGGCAATGTGTGATGGTAAATGGAATCTACTCTGAAGAGAGAACAGTGTTAAGAGGAGTGCCACAAGGATCAGTATTGGGCCCAGTTCTGTTCAATATCTTTGTGAGCGACATTGCAGAAAGGATAGAAGAATAATACTAAGATCTGCAGCAGAGTGGATAAACTGGAAGGAGTAGAGAGAATGAGATGCAATTTAAGGAAGCTTGTATGATAGTTGAAGATAAGGCAGCTGGGAGTCAATGCCAAGAAGTGCAGATTCATGCATCTGGGGTGTGGTAATCCAAAAGAGCTATATGTGATGGGCGGTGAAGGGCTGCTATGCACGAAGCAAGAGAGGGTCCTTGGGGTGATAGGTGTTTAGCGATCTGAAAACGGCAAAGCAATGTGACAAGTCGACAGCTAAAGCCAGAAGAATGCTGGGCTGCATAGAGAGAGGAATAACCAGTAAGAAAAAGGAGGTGATAATGCCCTTGTACAAGTGCTTGGTGAGGCCTCACCTGGAGTACTGTGTTCAGTTCTAGACACCGTATCTTCAAGAGGGACTGAAACAGAATGGAGGAGGTCCACAGAAGGGCAACAAAAATGGTGAGGGGGTCTCCATCAAATTACAAGGAGAGGTTGAAGGACCTAAATATGTATACCCTGGAGAAAAGGAGGTGCAGGGGAGTTGATACAGACTTTCGTATACCTAAAAGGTTTTAATGATGCAAAATCAACAAACCTTCTCCGTTTGAAAGAAATTAGTAGAACTAGGGGTCACGAAATAAAATTCCAGGGAAGAACACTCAGAACCAACCTCAGGAAATATTTCTTCATGGAGAGGGTGGTGGATGCCTAGAATGCTCTTCCAGAGGAGGTGGTAAAGACAAAAACGGTGAAAGATTTCAAAGGGGCATGGGATAAACATTGTGGATCCCTAAAGACTAAAGGATGGAAATGAAGAAAAAAGCGCATGGGGTAACTTAACCAATAAGCCTTCATACTGTTGATACTACTCCAATATTGCTCTCTGCTTTAACAGTAAGGGGAAAAGAAGAAAAGGGGAATCAGATTCAGACAGCAACCAACAAGGACACTAAATTTTAAGGTCTGGGAAAACGAATAAGATTAGGGGTAACTTGCTGATGTGGCTGTTACTACCCTTAACCAATAAGCCTGATACCTTTGATGCTACCATAAGCTTGCTAGGCAGATTGGATGGACCGTTTGGTCCTTTTCTGCTGTCATTTCTATGTTTCTATTTGGATTTTCAGAATACATTTGATAAAGTCCTTTACAAGTGACTCCCACAAATCCAAAAATCCTGGGATAAGAGGCAATATATTACTGTGGAAAAATAGCTAAAGGATAGAAAGCAAGGAGAAGGACTAAATGGTCAATTTTCCCAATGGAAAGAGGTAAATAGTTGAATGTCCCAGAGATCTGTACTCGGACCAGTGTTAACTTATTCATTAATGATCTGGCAAAGGAAGCGAAGTGATCAAATTTACAGATGAACACAAAAATATTCAAGGCAAGCAGACCAAGGAACTGCAGAAAGACTTTGCCAAACTAGGGAACTGGGCATCTACCTGGCAGATTATATTTAATGTAGACAAATGCAAAGTGATGTACATAAGGGAAAAATAAATAATCGTAGCTACAGATACTGTAGTGTTTTGCATTAGGGATCACCGCCCAGGAAGTGGATCTTGGCATCACTACAGACAATACACTGAAATCCTCAGCTTAGTGCATGGCAGTGGTGGTTAAATAAGCAAATAGAATGTTAGGCATTATTCCAAAAGGAATGGAAAATGGACCAGTGTTCATAATGCTTCTGTAAAGTATAAACAAATTACGGCACTTCAGCTTGGAGAAGTGATGACAGAGAGGGGATATGATAGAGGTTTAAAAAAGCATGAATGGGGCGGAGCAGTACAAGGACTAGGGGACAAAGAACATAAGCATCATGCTGGCTCAGACCAAGGTCTATGACAGCAGCCAGTAGAAATAGCAAATGTTGCTTACCTGTAATAGGTGTTCTCACAGGACAGCAGGATATTAGTCTTCACATATGGGTGACATCACAGGATGGAGCCCAATCACAGAACACTTTTGTCAAAGTTTCCAGAACTTTGACTGGCCCCTACTGGGCATGCCCAGCATGGCACCAACCCTGCAGCCAGCAGGGGTCCCCCTTCATTCTTGTTTAAAAGTTACAGACAGTGCCGAAAAATAAAAAAAGAAAACGTTACGAACCCAACACCGTGGGGCGGCGGGCGGGTTTCATGAGGACTAACAGCCTGCTGTCCTGTGAGAACACCTGTTACAGGTAAGCAACATTTGCTTTCTCACAGGACAAGCAGGATGATAGTCCTCACATATGGGTGAGTACCGAGCTGAGGATGTCTGAGAAATGCACCAAATGTACC
Source organism: Rhinatrema bivittatum (assembly GCF_901001135.1). Taxonomy (NCBI): domain Eukaryota; kingdom Metazoa; phylum Chordata; class Amphibia; order Gymnophiona; family Rhinatrematidae; genus Rhinatrema; species Rhinatrema bivittatum. Next base: position 31,302,837 of record NC_042629.1, read on the forward strand.
CAGGTGTGCAAAGCACTAGGACTGGGATAAAATTTGGTAGAGGGCATCCTGAACCCCACCAGGCAGGCGGAAGGGTGTTGGTACGTCACATTGTAAACAGGTTACGAAGGACAGACTGGCCGAAGATGGAATCTTGTCTTCTGGCTTTGTCCAAGCAATAGTGGGCTGCAAAGGTGTGGAGAGAACTCCAAGTGGCAGCCCTACAAATGTCAGGAAGCGGCACCGATCGTAGGTGTGCTACTGAAGTCGCCATGGCCCTCACAGAGTGTGCTTTAACATGATCTTGAAATGGAATGCCTGCTTGTTGACAGCAAAAGAATATGCAGTCCACCAAGCAGGAGGAGAGAGTCTGCTTACCCACAGGCTTCCCTAACTTGTTAGGATGGAAAGATACAAACAATTGAGTGCTTTCCCTGTGGGCAGCTGTACGGTCTAGGTAGAGCGCTAGAGCCCGTTTACAGTCAAGGGTATGCAGAGCCTGTTCTCCTGGATTGGAATGGGGCCTGGGAAAAAAGGTAGGTAGTATGATGGATTGATTTAGATGAAAATCTGAAACTACCTTGGGTAAGAATTTAGGGTGAGTGTGGAGTACTGCCCGGTCCTGCAGAAGTTTAGTGTAAGGCGCATAGGTAACTAGGGCCTCTAATTCACTAACTCTGCAAGCTGAAGTGATTGCCAAAAGGAAAATCACTTTCCATGTGAGATAGCGAAGATCACAGGATTGGAGAGGCTCGAATGGTGGTTTCATGAGCCGACCCAAAACCAGATTGAGGTCCCAAGAAGGGGCCGGAGGACGCAGTGGAGGATTGAGGTGAAGCAAACCTTTCAGAAAACGTGTTACAAGGGGTTGTACTGATATAGAAACATCCCCGATACCTTTATGGAAGGCGGCTACCGCACTGACATGCATTCTGATGGAAGAAGTTTTTACACCTGACTCTGATAAGTGCCAGAGATAGTCCAAAAACTTCGTGATTGGACAGGTAAAGAAGTCAAGGGACTGAGAAGAGCACCAAGACATAAACCTGTTCCATTTGTAAGAGTAAGATTTTCTTGTGGAAGGCTTCCGTGAAGCAATCAAAACACGGGAAACTGGTTCAGAAAGGTTAAGTGGCTGAAGGATTAACCTTTCAACATCCATGCCGTCAGGGACAAGGCTTGAAGATTGGGGTGGCGGAGGCACCCATTGTTTTGAGTGATCAGAAGCGGGTCTTTTCCCAAGGGAATGTGACTGCGAATGGAGAGATCCTGAAGTATTGGAAACCACATTTAGCGTGGCCAGTGAGGTGCTATCAGGATCATGGGTCCCTTGTCCTGATGTAACTTCACGAGAGTCTTTGAGAGAAGAGGAAGTGGAGGGAATGCATAAAGTAGGCCAGTTGCCCACGAGAGGGAGAATGTGTCTCTGGTGTTTGCTGCGAATGAGAGAGCAGACGTTCTCTACTTTGCAGTTTTGAGGAGACGCAAAGAGGTCTATTTGAGGATATCCCCATTGTCGGAAGATGGAGTTCGCTACTGAGGGATTGAGAAACCACTCGTGCGGTTGAAAGATGTGACTCAGCTTGTCTGCCAACACATTGTCCACTCCCAGCAACCAGGTGGCTCTGAGGTACATCGAATGGGAGAGAGCTTCCGCCCATATCTGTGCAGCTTCCTGACACAGAAGGAAGGAGCCCGTGCCTCCCTGTTTGTTGATGTACCACATGGCCACCTGGTTGTCCGTCTGGATCAGGATAACTTGATTTGAGAGGTGATCCTGAAATGCCCTGAGAGCATATCTGATTGCTCGAAGCTCCAGGAAATTTATTTGGTGTTTGGCTTCCTCTGGAGACCAAGATCCTTGTGTCTGCAGATTGGCCACATGGGTTCCCCAGCCGAGGTTAGAAGCATTGGTGGTGAGAGTTAATTGAGGGTCTGGAGCCTGAAAGGGCAAGCCTTGGAGGAGATTGTTCTGATTTCTCCACCAGGCAAGAGACTGACGGAGTGAGTCGGTTACGTGGACAATGGTCGACAGGGGCTGAATGCTTTGAGCCCATTGTGACCGTAGAGTCCTCTGCATGACTCTCATGGCCAAATGGGCCATTGGTGTGACTTGCACTGAGGATGCCATGTGTCCCAGGAGAATGAGAAAGTGGTGTGCAGTCGCGGAGTGCTGAGACTACAGCTGGTGCGCAAGAGATACGAGAGTGCGAGCTCGCTGTCGAGGTAGAAAAGCCTTTGCCTGCAAGGTGTCCAAGTCTGCCCCAATGAACAACAAGGTTTGAGATGAGACTAAAGAGGATTTTTCATAATTGACTAGAAATCCTAATGAAATTAGAGTGTGTAAGGTTAGATTGAGGGACAACAGAGCAGCATGCTAAGTGGGAGCCCTGATTAACCAATCGTCTAGACAGGGGTAGAAGTGAACACCCTGAGTCCTTAGGAAGGCTGCACCACTACGAGGCATTTCGTGAAGGCTCGTGGCGCAGACGCTAGGCCGAATGGAACCACTCGGTACTGGTAGTGCTTGGGGCCTACTAGAAACCTCAGGTATTTGCGATGAGATGGAGTTATCGCAATATGAGTGCATGCGTCCTGGAGGACAAGAGAGCACAGCCAGTCTCCTCTTTGTAGAAGAGGAAGAAGCGAGCCTAAGGTTACCATCTTGAACTTCTCTCGCTGGAGGTACTTGTTTGAGGGCCCGTAGGTCCAGAATAGGACGAACGCCTCCTGATTTTTTGGGGATTAGAAAGTACCGGGAATAGAATCCTAGGCCGTGCTGAGAGTAGGGTACGGGTTCTATTGCCTTGGACTGGAGAAGGAGGGAGACCTCCTGATCCAGAAGGATGGAGTGATCGGATGTTCTCCATGTCAGTAGAGGTGGGGAGTCTGATGGCACGGAGAGAAAGTTCAGATGGTAACCTTGAGCTATTATCGCCAGTACCCATTGGTCTGAAGTGATTAAGTGCCATATGTTGTTGAAGTGGTACAATCGACCTCCCACTGGTATGTGAGGCAATGGAAGCTGGCTGTTGCTCTCTAGGTAGAAGTCAAAAACCTGAAGCAGGACCTGGTTGAGGAGCTGCTTGCTGTTTTTGTTTCCGTGTCTGACGAGACTGGGCTTTTTGAAAAGGTCTCGTGGAATGGGATCTGGCTGGTGGTGGGTAGGACTTCTTCGGGCGGAAGAATGACTTTTTAGAGTCCTTTTGGAAGGGCTGTTTTGAAGAGTAGTCAGAAGGTATCAGAGAGAGCTGTCTGAAAGTCTCATGATGGTCCTTAAGTTCCGCCAACTTCCATTGAATCTGTTCTCCAAACAGATTATCTCCTACACAGGGTAGGTCAGATAACCTCCTCTTGTGCCTCAGGGTGAAGGTCAGAAGACTTGAGCCAGGCCCATCTCCTTGCCGAAATAGCTGCTGCAGATACTCTACTGTTAAGAAACCCAAAAAAGATGCAGAAATCAAGAATTCAACATAAAAAATATTCTGCTCATATAATAACTCTAATCATATCTTTTAATCAATATGAGGTCACTTTAAATCTTGATTAAAAGATATGATTAGAGTTATTATATGAGCAGAATATTTTTTATGCAGATACTCTAGTAGCAGTATCAAAGATATCATAGGATGATCTGATCTCATGCTTGCCTGCCTCAAACCCTTTGTTTACTAGGGTTTGGAGTTGCTCATGAAATTGCTGAGGCAGCGAGTCTGTTAAATCTTGTATCTGCTTAAAAATGACCCTATTATATTGGGTAATATAGAGCTGATAAGTGGCAATTCGGGAGATGAGCATTGATCCTTGGAAGACACGGCGACCAATGGCATCTAGAAACTTCTGTTCCTTGCCAGAAGGAAAAGAAGTGTGAGGTTTTGATCTTTTTGCTCTTTTCTGTGCAGATTCTACCACTACAGATTGGTGATCCAATTGAGGTTTTTGAAAACCTGGAGCTGACTGCACCAAATAGGTAGTGTCAGCTTTTCTGTGGACTGGAGCAATGGAGCCAGGATGTTCCCTGTTCTTCTTGAGGAGATCCAGAAGAACCTGGTGGATAGGGATGGAGGTTATTTCCTTGGGAGCATCCAGGAATTGAAGCAACTCCATCATCTGATGTCTATCATCCTGTTCAGTCTGTAATTGGAAAGGAACCAATTCAAACATTTCCTTCACCAAATTTATAAAGGAAAGGTCCTCTGGCGGAGAACGCTTTCTACTTTCAGTGGGTGAAGGCAAATCATCGGTGTCTGGGGAGGAATCATCAGTCCAGGTATCATAGGGATCAGCACCTGTCCTCCTAGGAGCTAGAGGGGGACAGAGTGGTGGGATACCAGAGGGTCCTGGTCTAAGCTCCGAAGAAATAATTGGAGGCACCGATGAAGGCATCAAAGGCACCAGCGCAGGCACTGAGGGCATCAATGGATGGCTCGGTGGCGCCGACGGGCGTATCAGCACCAATGGTTGGATCGGTGGCGAGGGATGTATCACCATCGATGGCTGAGGCAGAACTCCCGATGGAGGAATGCGGAAAGGTGTTTCTCCTCCCGATGACAAAGTAAGTGGGGAGGGCTCCGGAGCCATCAGTGACCCGGGGTCCATCGGTAGAAAAGCGGCAATGAGTGCTTCCATCCTGGACAGCAGCGGTGCCAACGCTGCTGGAATTGGGTTGGTGGTCAGTTCCACAATCGGTACCAGTGTCGGTGCCGGAGGAACCTGGAGTCGTTGCATCGCCTTGTCGATGGCCTCCTGAACCATCCGGTCCAGTTCTTCTCGGAGACCTGAAGCAAGCAGCCCCGGCTCCGGAACAGAAGGAGGAGGCAGAAGCATAGCCGGAGGGACCACCGTTAAAGGCGGAGGCGCGGCTCCCGATACCCTGTTGGGTGAGGGTTGCCTCGGTGACCCGGTCGCCGAAAAGGTCGGTGCCTTTTCTGGATGGGGTTTCTTCGACGGCAGCTCGGACGATGGTGAGGTCGATGATTTTGCTCCCTAGATGGTCCGAGACTTTCAATGTCGATGTTTGTCTCACCGATTCTCTCGGTCCTAAGGGGGAGTAGAGGGTGTCGAAGGCCGACATGTCATCGACGTCAAACGGTCACCAGGCAGTGGTCGATGCTGGCGCAAAGTTGACGGAGCCAGTTCTGACGACGTCGATGCAATGGACGGAGTCGGGGTTTGAGCATGGAAGAGAAGTTCCATCTTCTCCATTCTGGCCTTGCGACCTTTTGGTGTCATTAGGGCACATATGGTGCAGGTCAAGACATCGTGCTCTCATCCAAGACACATTACACAGACTTTATGGGGGTCTGTGATGGACATGGTACGATTACAGTCCGGGCACCGACGGAACCCCAACGCCATGGACATGGAAAAAATTGAGCCGCGGTACGGTCAACGGCCAATAGGCCGCGAGGGCCAAACTCGGCGGTAATAGATGAAAAATGGATAAAAACTTACCGGAGTACCGCGGCTTGAAAAAGTTAAAGGAGGGACCCCATGGGGCAAATTAACTTTTAGTAATTCCGTGAGGAAAATTCCTGTCAGGAATCTCTGCAGAGCTCCTTAACCGCGAGGCTACTGCTGCGCAGAAAAAAGACTGAAGGGGGGACCCCTGCTGGCTGCAGGGTTGGTGCCATGCTGGGCATGCCCAGTAGGGGCCAAAGTTCTGTAAACTTTGTTGCCAGAGGATGTGATTAATGCAGTTAGTGTAGCTGGGTTCAAAAAAGGTTTGGATAAGTTCTTGGAGGAGAAGTCCATTAATGGCTATTAATCAATTTTAATTAGGGAATAGCCACTGCTATTGATTGCATCAGTAGCATGGGATCTTCTTAGTGTTTGGGTAATTGCCAGGTTCTTGTGGCCTGGTTTTGGCCTCTGTTGGAAACAGGATGCTGGGCTTGATGGACCCTTGGTCTGACCCAGCATGGCAATTTCTTATGTTCTTATGTTCTTTGACAAAAGTGTTTCGTGATTGGGCTCCATCCTATGATGTCACCCATATGTGAGGACTACCATCCTACTTGTCCTGTGATAACACATGTACCCGGCAAATCCCAAAACATAATGGATTTAAAACATATTAGAATATGGGTTTTTTTCCCAGGCCACAGTCAAGCTGTGGAATTTATTGCCCTGGGGGATGTGGTCAAGGCAACTTGCATAGTAGCATTTAAAAGGGAATCTGACAAGTTCCTGGAAGTCCAAAAAACAATTATTTTATTTACACACTTATAGACCTATCTTATAGACATATCTAATGTTCTATGTGGTGTACAATTTAGCCAGGCAGCACTTATCACTGGGATTAGGCAACAGAAAAATGGATTTACTCTGGGATCTGCTGGCTACTTCCTAACAATCAGTACTGAGTTGACAGATGAGGTGCTGAGCTCAATAGATCCTTTGCCTGATTCAGCATAGTACTTCTTGGGTTACACTTACAATAATGAGAAATTATTTCTTACCTGATAATTTCCTTTTCTCAATTGAAAACAAGTTAATCCACAATTAGTGGGTTCTGCATCTCTACCAGCAGATGGAGACGGAGCAAAGCTGACGTCATGGTATATATACCCCTGCTCTGACATCACCCTGCCAGTATTCTTTGCAAAAACCAAGTGTGGGCAAACTAATACTTGATTATAAACATTAACAGACAGCCACTCAAGCACTTCGCAACAGGAAACACTGAGCTTAGCCAGAAGGTGTAACATCACTCATCACTAAAACTGACACGTACCAATTATCCCCAGAATGCAGCCACTGAGGAGAACAACAGAAACAAACCGGCAGCTAAGGCGGGAAGGTAGATTAACCTGTCTTCATCAGAGAAAAGGAAATTATCAGGTAAGTAGTAATTTCTCATTTCTCAGCATTCAGACAGGTTAATCCACAACCAGTGGGATGTACCAAAGCTACTCCCGAACAGGGCAGGAGGCTGCCCACAGTCTAAGTAACACAGCATGCATAGAGGCTGCGTCCTCCCGGGCCTACACATCCCGGTGGTAAAACCTGAAAAAAGTGTGTGAGGAACACGTTGCAGATCGGCAAAACTCCACAGGAGACTACAATCTAATCTCTTTCGATGACACTGCCTGAGCTCTAGTGGAATGAGCTTAAACCTGTTTAGGCAATGGCTACTCAGCATCCACATATGTGGCCATGATAACCTCTTTAACCTAATGGGCTAACGTAGCCCACCTCGCCAACTCTCTCTGTTTACCTCCACCGTAGGAAACAAACAGGCTGTCAACCTTCCTGGGAGGTTTTAATAACCTCCTATACCACATCAGATGCCTCTTGTCTTCCAATGTCCACAACAGATGATGTTCATCCACATCTCTCTCCCTGTCCAGCAATGGCAGGGAAACTGATTGATTAAAATGAAAATTTGAGGCCACTTTCAGCAAAAAAGCCGGGAAATTCAGAGTTGGATCACCCTTGGAGACATCCTCAGGAATGGTTCCCGGCAAAAAAGAGCCAGCAGCTCGGACCTGACACGTGGAAAAATTCACCATGAGAAACAACATCTTCAAGACTTTAAATCTCAAGGAGAGGCTACGCAGAGGCCACACAGAGGCCAAAAAGTGGAATTTGCTAATATTCTTAAACCAGATTAAGACTTCATGAAGGTACTGGAAACCGCAAGGGAGGACGAAGAAGCTTCATCCCCTACAAAACCGGGCCACGTCCAGATGAGCAGATAGGAGTCTGCCATTCACCAAAGCCCTGAAAACAGGCAAACACTATCACCTGCACCATCAAGAATTTAAGGACCTCACCCTAAAGAGACCCATCCTCAGAATTCTAAAATGAGCAGGTTCTTAACCCAACAAGGAAGAATGCCCTGTTCCTCACACCATACTTTATCAACCAAGCCCTTTCAAGGGCCACACCGAAAGACAAAATAGAGATGGACCTACACGTAGCAGGTCCCTATGGACCAGTAACTGAAAAGGAGAGTCCATCAGGAGCCTCCGCAATCTGCATACCTCAGCCTCCTATGCCAATCTGGAACCACCAGAGGCACCAGTCCCATGTGTCCTTTGATCTTCCAATCATTCTGCCCAACATGGGCAGTGGAAAAGACATACTGAAGCTTATCTTCAAGCCACTTCTGCTCAAGAATGTCAATGTCCAAGGACTTCAGAAATCCCCTTCGACTGAAGAAGGGGAGGAAACTTTGCATTGAACAGCGTCGCTAGCAAGTCTATAAACGGTAGGCCCCAATGGCCCACTATGAGCTGGAACGCTTTGCCCAACAATTCTCATTCTCCTGTATCCAGATTCTGTTGAAAAATCGGCTCTATTGTCTTTTTCATAATGTGGGAGGCATAACTTTCCTGAAGATGTACTTCTGCCCATTGCAAGAGCTAGAATATTTCCTGTGATACTTGCTGGTTCTTGGTGCCTTCCTGGCTATTGATGCATGCCACTATCATCGCAGCTTCAGACATTACTGGGAGCGCTTGACCCTGCCAGCAGTCAACGAACCGCAAGCATGCAACTGTACAGCACATGCTTCCAGATGACTGATGCTCCAGAAAGAATTCTCTGCAGTCCAGCACTCCTGGGCCATCAACTCCTGACAGTGAGCCTCCCACGAGTACCAGTCAGCCTGGTGTTCGTAGGGAAATGCCTTCCTTAGATGATGCACTTTCAACCACTAGTGCATTAAGATGTTAGTCTTCACAGGTAATTGAAGCCACATCGAGAAGTCCTGACTGTGGATTCCATAGTGACAGCAATGTGCACAGAGGACGATGCATATACACACTTGTCCCTGGAACCACTTCTAGGGTGGTTATCATCAACCAAACACCCTCAGGTAAGACCATACTGCCAAGCGAATTGCTTCTGTCAATAGCCGCACCTGCGCTATTCATTTCTGAATGCAGCCTCTGGCAGGAACACCCTGCCTAGCTTCATATTGAAACGAACACAAGACAATCCAGCTTCAGACAGCTGTAATTTGCTCTTGGTCAAGTTCACCACCAAATCTAGAAATTGCAGCAAGGAAACCACCTTGGCACAAGGCCTGAAGACTCTCTCCTTGCCCCAAATTGGGTGGACCAGAATACCATTTTGTCTCGACACTGTCGCTACCACCACCAGGATCGCAGCAGCTAAACAGAAAGGTAGTGCTTGAAAACTGATAGTCGCCCCAGAACATCAAACCGCAATGCGATGATGCTCCAGCCGAATGGGAATATGTTGGTATACCTCTGATAATCCAGACATTGTAATCTCCCCCGACTGTTCTGGTATTATCACTGAGCGTAAGGTTTCCATGCGTAAATGAGTCACTCACAATGATTACTGACTTCCTTTAGGACCAGAATGGGCAAAAGGAAACCTCCTTCTTGGGTACAATGAAATAAATTAAATAACGGCCTGTATTTTCTTGCGACTTAAGCACCAGAACAATGGCTCCCCAACTCAGAGGCCTCAACAATGTAACCTCCACTGCCAGCCTCATTTTTGGTGTCACAAAGAGATGCCATGAAGTCGTCCCAAGAAAGCAGAACTCCAGAGCATGGTCAGTCCTCACCTCCCGAACAGACTGGTCCTATGTGATCTTGACCTAACCCCGATAAGAGGAGACAGGCGTACCTCTATCGCCAGTTCCAGGAGGTGGGTCGGCACACCTTCATTGAGGGGTTGGGAAGCGTCTGCCACCCAAGTATACTCCATGTCTGAACTACTTGGGCTGAAAGAACAGAGACCTACTCAGAGGATGAGCCCTATGAGAAGGCGCTTCTCTTTAGGGTTGAAATCGTTAGAAACCCCTAGCACGGCCCCTCTTGCCAAAAGAGCACAACACCTGCTTTTAATCCTCTGGTAAACAAGGAACTTGGGACTCACCCGGCCTACTGGCATTTACTCTAACTCACTCCAGACCAAGAGTGATCCTTTATGGACAATTTCATGTTATACTTTGAAATTGTAGCAGCCAACCAATCTCAGCCACAGCCGACATGTGGCCCCTGAAACTGAAGCCACCCCTCTGGCATAGAGAAAGACCAAGGCGCAGCACTGCATTCACCAAAAGGGTGGCAGTCTGTTCCATCACTGCCCTGGTATTCCAACCAATCTCATTGACTTCCTGAGATAGAAGTAAACAAGCATGAGCCACCAGGGAACAGCAAGAGGCTAAATGCAATTCAATGACCACGCCTCAAGGCCTACATAAGGATAGCCTCAACTCTCCTATCCTGTGCATTCTCCGATGCCACCTCCCCCTTCTGCAGGATGATCCACTTGGAGATTGCACACACCACTGCATCCACTTTTGGAAAACTCAACTGCTCTCTCTCACTGTCAGATCCAGAGGGTACAGCCCTACCAAGGCTAGTCCCCCATTAACATGTTTCCAGAGCAACCCATTCAAGGCCAATCAAGGCACTAAAACGGATTCTTCTTTGGCTCAGATATGGAACCAACACCCGGCACTCCCAGCATCATCAGTGGCTGGGAAATCAGAGCCGGCGATCCATCTATATGACTCCAAACCTGGAAGAAGTTCTCTATCCCCCAGGGAGTAAGGGTTGCCCTCATCATCAAAGCCAGTAGGGTCCCCATTAGTGGAACCGCAGCAGGCAGGGGCGTACTCCGATGCTTATCCACGGCACCAGACTTACGGGGGTTCCACAGCCTGCACTCCTGAACTTCCAAGTTTAGCCACTTCTGCCGAACATTAGGAGGGTCTGCAGCCCTTGAAACAAATTCCAAAACCAGGAGGCATCGGAGAGGCTTCCACTGAGAAGACTTCCCCTGCTGAAATTCAAGATAGGAGATCCTAAAAACCAGGCAAAACTGACAGATCCCCCTCTGATCCCATTCCTGCATCCTGAGGGGGAAGGGCTGGGCTCAGTCAAATCCGAAGGAGACAATTCTCCCTGAAACTCCAAGCAGCGCTGATAAGATTAGAGGGAATACTCTGCTGTGATCCCCCAATATGGCAAGCAATGCAAATCGCCAGGTGCTTAGGATTATTGCTATCAGCACCCCGGATAAGACATCCACTAGCAGCATGCTTGAAAACAAGCATCTGACAATTGTGCATCCTGTACTAGGCAAGCCCAGACAGGACATCCAAAAACAGGATGCCCAAAATTAGGGTGCCCAAGTATGGGACCCTTATATTTAAAATAAGACATCCCATAAGTGTGTACTTCTCTTATGATGAACAGCTTAGGCGCTAGGATCTGAGGAACGCACAAACTATGGACACCCAAAATTTGGATGCCTAATCCACGCGGTCCAGACGGACGCTCAATCTGGACACACTGGTGCGATGGACGTCGGTCACTGTTTCGCGGCAGACTTGCATGTAAGGAGGCACGTGATTGCTACCACGGCCTACCACGCATCTCAGAACAGCCTGAGAGCGGGGCCTAGCAAAAAGGCTGCTCAACTTGCCAAAACTGCTGCAACTTCCCAAGCCCCTCACAGAGGTGAGAACGAATGTCGGAGCTATACGCAGAGGTTCAGAGACTAGACCAGAAGAAGGGGAGAGGAATCCCTTTCACGTATTATATTATTTTTTTACATCCTATTACCTGAGCTCAGCCCATCCCAGGCTGAGTACAGAGTTGGCCTCCGGCTGCAAGGGGAAATGGCTAATGCCTTCACTGCCGAGCTCAACTTCCTGCATCCGCTAGCCTCTCAGCTGTATCTCTCCTGGCAGCTAAGTCCACGCCGGAAAACCGGCTACCGGATTGAGGCACTCCACTGAGGGAGGGATCCGCACATATCACCTCAGGAAAACTTGACTGAGGGAGGGACCATAAGGTACCACCTCAGGAGAAGCAGTGCATGATTACTCTTCTTTTTTCCTTCTCTCATTTTATTTTTTTAAAACAAGCAATCCCTAGTAGAATATTGGCGGGCTGATGTCAGAGCAGGGGTATATATATATATATATATACCATGACGTCAGCTTTGCTCCGTCTCCATCTGCTGGTAAAGATGCATAACCCACTGTTTATGGATTAACCTGTCTGAATGCAAAGAAAGCAGCAAATTATCAACATTGACAGAATAGATGTACTATTGGGAGAGAAAGCAAAAACAAGAATCCTGCCCATCTACCATGGAACAAAGTCACCATGGCCACCCCTTGGTGGCCATCACCTTTGGCCTCCCCTTGCCACATCACATTTTGTTTGATGGGGTCCCAACTTCCATCTATTAGGACCCCTGGGGAGAGCAACAAATAGGATGGGATAAAGACTAGAGGGCAGGTAGAGAAGAGAGGCTGGCAATTAGCATGCCAGTTATTATTTTATTTATTTATTTAGATTTTTTTATATTCCGCTTGGTCATGGTAGCTAAAGGTCGGAGAAAGAAAAAAAAAATACTATAGAGGCAGAAGAGGACTGGAAGACTCATCTGCATATTGTTTCCAGCAGCCCCCGGGAGAGTACTCCACAGCAAGCAATCCAGGTTTTGAGCTCCATAGCCCCAGTTTCCGGGGGCTCTGTACCCCTTGAGCAGAAAAGAACCAGATGAACTGGATAAGGTAAATAATGTGGGAATAAAATTTTCTAAAAAGTAAAAAAAACAAGTTAAGTTTTTGAAATGTTTTTGTTGAAATGGAAATAAAATTCCTAAGAAGTAAAGAAAAAGCATACTGTTCCTAGCAATTCAGGGTAGGACCAGGCCCGGGGCAGGTATAGTAGGAAGGCTGGTAATTAACATAGCAGGAATAGTTGTTCAAGGTAGGTAAGAGGTGAAGGAGAAAGAAGGGATAAAAAGGAACCAGGGCAAGCAAACAGCAGCAGCAGCAGCAGGGCAGAAGCAGGAAGCCAGCAAGAAAGTTTGATCCCACCCACCATACCCACAAATTCCAGGTCAATAGCCAGGGTAGAATCTGGTCACAGCAGCAATGGGCAAATTACCAGCCAAAAAGAAAGAGGAAAATTGAGGTGCCATTAGATAGGGGACACCAAGGATAAAGGGCTCAGGCCAGGAATACAGACGGCCTAGGGATGTGGTGGAAATGATTGATAGGGACAGTTAAGTGCAGCTGTCCAATGCTCCAGACATCGTCTGGTGCAGCTCAATGAGGGAAGAAAGTGAATAATAATCTAAACACAGAAAAGGTCTCCCTGGGTTGTGATTGCTGTATTATTGCGAGCGTAAGCTTTATACTGTTCTACATGAATTCAGTTCCTTTAAAGCTGTGACCTATTTATTCTACTGTGTTTTGTTATTAGATATAATCTGTTAGAAATTGAGTTTGTATTAATAAATTTGTATTTGGAATGAGTGGCGATGTTTATTGAGAGAAGGAGGGATGTGGTATGGGAGAGGCCAAGTGGTGTGGCCTGCCTGTGATATGAAGTTATCCAGGTTCCTCTTCTTCATAGCTTATATCACTTTTCAGAGCCACAGCCAGGGTGCTAGTTGCTCAAACACGGCAAGAGCCTCACAGCCCTGCCCCTGGGATCTCACTCAAATACCACAGAGCGGCCGACTAGAGGCCCAACGGCTCCTCCTTGTTAGTACAGAGGTGAGTATCCCCGCCTGTCAAGCGGGAGACCGGGGTTCTGAAGGGGAGCTGCAGAAACCTTTACCTCCGCACTCTTGTAAAAAGTATCAGAACAGAATGAAAACTATTTGCTCCTTTCAGATAGAGTAAACCCTATTTTATTGTTTCTTTGCATAGCACAGTCTAAGGTACAGAGAGACTGCACTGCAGTAGCCCCCAACTCCTCGTTAGTATAGTGGTGAATATCCCTGCCTATCACATGAGAGACTAGGATTCATTTCCCTAACTACCTGCAAATAAATATATTAACACTGTAAATTTTACCTGGAGAGTCTTCATAACTCATTTCACTTTCCAAGGTCTCCTCCTCTGTCTTGCTGGTGTGAACCTTCATTTTCTTTTCTAAATGAAATATCACCTGTCCGCTTGAAGAATTTAGACAGGAACTGGAGAGCTTTTGTAGCCACTCTTCCTTGCCCCAACTTTTCTTTTACTTCAGCACCTGGCATGCACTTCTTTTTATTGTTTGTCTCTTCATGAATCTGCTATCCTTCGTCCATCCTTATTCCTTGTCTCTTTTCTGTTGAAGCCTACAATAAAATCCAGCAAATAATGAACATTCAGTCTGACGAGGAACCAAAGTGGAAAAGTGAAGAAGTAATCACTCTGTTCCTCTAATCACTCTCACATATCAATTCACTAAAAGTGATTCATTAATACCTGACACTGATTACATATTTAAAAAAAACCTTAAACCCTATTTATTTTGTCATTAATATTACTTAGTTTCTAGGAAAATTCTCACCCTTGTATAACATTTTACTAGCTGCAACTAGTTGGAAGTTCAGTGGAGGATACATTGCCCTCACCAACTATCACTTAACATTTCTATAGCGCTCCACAATATACACAGCACTGTACAAACACAAAAAAGGATAGTCCCTGCTCAATAGAGCTTACAATCTAATAAGAAACATACAGGAGAAGAGACTTGAGGTATTTCATAAAAAAAGGCAATAGATAAAAAAGAAAAAAAAAGTTAGTTAATGAGGCTAAAAGCAGACAATCAGGCCGAAGATTTAAAAAGGTGAGTCTTTAAATCCCATCTAAACCCCTTCTTCTCAGAGCTTTCTTTTTTTTTTATGTAGAATATGCACATTCTACAGCTTAGTGCGCCCCAATTTGGTCAGAATCAGAACAGCACAGACAGAAGTATACCAGGATTTAAAAGCTATTTATTTTTATTTATTTAAAACTTATTTGTAACCTACACCCTCCAAAGTTCAGGGCAGGGAACATGAATCCATAGAGAAACTAAAAACAATCTAACTAGATAAATGATGCCTGACCGACGTGCCGCAAATGCGCAGTAGAGAGCAGCTCTACTGCGCATGTGCGGGCGAGCACGTCGGTCTTAGGCAGGATAAGGGGAAAAAAAAACATGGTGGCGGGTGGCAGCGGCGGCAGCGGGCGGCAGCGGGCGGCGGTAGCGGCGGTGGCAGTAGCGGCGGCGGCGGCGGTGGTAGTGGGCGGCGGTAGCGGCGGCGGTGACAGCGGGCGGTGGTAGCGGCGGCGGCAGCGGCAGTAGCGGCGGCGGTGGCGGTGGCCAGTAGCGAGGGAGGGACGGACTGAGTGGGAGGGACTGAGGGAGGGAGGGGGAGAATGGGCCTGAGTGAGAGGGAGGGAGGAGTGGGTGAGTGTGTGGGAGGGAGGGAGGTAGGGGGTGGGGAAGAGTGAGGGGAGAGGGAGAATGAGGGAGAGGTGAGAGACAGGGATGTGAGTAAGTGGAAGGGGAGAGGGAGAATGAGGGAGAGGTGAGAGACAGGGATGTGAGTAAGTGGAAGGGTAAGAAGTTGTGGAGCAGAGAAAAAGGGAGTGGAGGAGGGCTGAGGGGGAGGGGATGGGATTGAGAGAGGGTGGGGAGTGACTGAGGGAAGGGGAGAGAGGTGAGAGTGAGGGGAAGAAGGCAGTGGGAGACAGAGGGTGAGTAAGACTGAGTGGAGGAAAGGGGAGGAGTGAACGAGGGGAAGGGGAAGGGGGAGAGAGGGAGAAAAAGTGTAGAAGGGTGCTGTGTTAGAAAATGGACTGAAAACAAAATGTAATGTAGCCCGTTTTAACGGGCTTAACGGCTTGTAAAACATAATTAAAACAAATCAGAAGCCCTTAAGCTGATGCTAACATATTATAAGGAAGGCAGGGAGGAGGCAAAGTAGCTAGGTAGTTTAATTACTATTAAATTTACATGGTGGGGAAGGGAGTGCTAACTTGCATGCACATGAATTTATGCATATTTGGTGTGTGCAAAACTCTTTCCTGCACCAACAGTAAAGTTTGCACACACAAAAAAGTGCACATAACCATGGTTAAACCTTGTGCATGCTGTCAAGCACACCTTATTACTTTGGTCCATCTGTATTTTCCGATTTGCAGCATTGTATGCTTAAAATAAAACATTTTTTAAAAATATTTTTTAACTTTATATTTAATGATCATTTATCATAGTTACAAAGTATATAAACTTTGCACACAAACCATAAGAATGAAAAACACAACTAGAAATACAGTATAAAGAAAAATGACACTCCAATTAAGACCACAAATCCAGATATCAAAGGGGAGGAGATTCTAATGAGAACGCAGGGGAAAAAAAATCATGGAAAAAAACATTCCCATAAAAGAAAAAGGCATTACATGTAAATACCCCCTCCTAAAACAAAATAAGTGATCTAAGTACTAGGACTCACATCTAGGGGAGAAGGAGACAAGATCTGTTTCCTAGAATCTATAAATACTCTCAGTTGTTCAGGAGCAAAAAAGATGCAATAATCAGCATTTAGCTTAACAATACATTTACAAGGATATCTCAATGTAAATGAAGCACCCAAAGACTGAGTTTCCTGATACAGGGCTAGAAAACTCTTTCTCTGATCCCGAGTAGCTTTAGCAAGGTCAGGGAAAATTTGGACAAATTGACCCAGAAAATTAACCCCCATATTCTGAAAATAACTGCGCATAACCAAACTTATATCTTGTTCATACACAAATGAAACCAAAAACGTCCTTTAAGCAATGTCAATAGTTGAGGATTCCAGGAACACAGTTAAATTTTCCAAATCTAGTGGAGATTGCACCTTAGTAAATCTGGAACGTTGAAACGAAAAAAAATATTTAAAGGAAGGAATATTTTCTGGGGAAATATGTAATATTTCGGGGAAATATGTAATATTTCAGTTAAATATTTCCGGAAGGTGATTCTTGGTAATTCTCCAATAACTCTAGGAAAGTTTAAAAAGTACAGATTTAGATGCCTTAAACGGTTTTCAAAAAATTCCACTTTCCTAGCTAAAGCTCCTTGTTCCTGGATCATAGTAGCATTAACATTCTGGACACTTTCCATGTCATCTTCCAAAGTTTGAATCCTATTGGTATGAGCTGTCAAGTGGGAGATGATGCCAGGTTAGAGAGTCCAGTTTTAAAGAAATTGAAGAGACCTTGGTAGAGCACGCGTGGAATTCAAAACCCAACTTGGTTACTAACTCCCAAATGGAGTCCGAAGTTACCATGGCTGGCTTGCAAAATATTGCTACAGACTGTGAACCGCCCACATGATGTAAAGAAACAGAAGGGTACTGAATCGCCATAGGAACAGAAAAAGTGGACTCACCACCCGTTTGCAAAGTTCCCAGGTGATCCATTACAGAACTCACTTTCTCCGATGTTGAAACCGTAGTTCCAAACACTCCACCCGCAGCAGCATCCTCTGACATGGCTCCGATAAGGTCATCAGTCAGGGATGCGAGTGGGGAGGAGAAACATTGCACCGGTGGTGGTCTGAGATCAAGGGGACTCAAGGATACTTCCCCGGACGAGATCGACACTCCTCTTGTGAGCCCGTCAATGGGGATCGTGTCCTCCGAAGGAGATTTGATAGCAAACTTGATGGAACACTGATCTGGGAGAAGCTGGGTTTCAGAGAGAAAAACCCAAACTTTCCCTTTCTGCTTAGACGGTATAGCAATATCTAAGAGAACAGAGCCAGTAAGACACAGCTGCTCAGAGCCATGCTACCAACATGCTGCATCTTAAATCCTCTCCCCCTTACATCTGAAAAAAAGATTTAAAAAAACATTTTTCAGACTGTGTTTTTAAATGTTAAGCCTGGCTTTCCTCTGATCATTGTCTTGTTGAACTACGTTTTCTTTAAGACATTTCCTAAAGTCTTATTTTTTATTGTTTGCAGATAACTACATTGTAAACTCCATTGGGCATGGGATGTCTCTTCTATGTATCTATACAGATCTGAATACATCTAGAAATGATAGCTCACAGCAAGGAAGAATTTTATATTCATACTCTATGGCAACTTTACGGGTAGGCAAAATAGGTGAAGGCCTGATCCCTGTCCAACATATTTCACTGTTACAATGCAAGCTTAACCTGCTGTACAAAAACTAAAATAGACAATGTTACATAAATTGTTCCCATAAAGTTTATCTGACAGCGGGCTTCGACGGCGGTCCAAAGGCCTTGCAGGCGGAGGTCATTCGTGTGGACTCCCCACCTCTGGGGAGAAGCATCAGTGGTGAGAGTCAGCTGGGGCAGCACAGGCTGGAAGGGAAGTCTGCGTTCCAGACTGGAAAGATCTTCCCACCAGGCCAGAGATATCCTCAGAGGATCCGTGACTGTGACAGGAGCCTCTAGATCCTGAGATGCCTGCCGCCACTGGGGGCTCCCTCATGTGGAGGCGGGCTAAGGAAGTCACATGGACGAAGACCGCAATATGGCCCAGTAGGCGGAGTAGGAGGGCTGGCACCCTTCTGTTGTCACAGATGAGGGTAGCCAGCGAGGCAAGGGCAATTGCCCGGTCCCTGGGCAGAAAAGCTTTCGCTTGTGCCGTGTCCAACCTGGTGCCTATGAAGTCCAGCTGAGGGGGATGGACAGAGCAGCAACTTAGGGAAGTTTATAATGAACCGCACGGTCTGCCAGGTCTGCACTATCAAGGCCAGAGCTTGCAATGCACCAGAGCAAGAGTCACTCTTGACCAGCCAGTCATCCAGGAATGGAAACACATGGACCGAGCAAAGCCTGAGGTAGGCAGCCACCACCACTAAGCATTTGGTGAAGATGCGGGGGGGGGGGGGGCGATGCCAGCCCAAAGGGCAGCACTTTGTACTGGTAATGTGCATTCCCCACCACGAAACGGAGTTACCTCCAGTGGTGAGGACAATCACAATATGTGCGTATGCCTCCTTGAGGTTGAGGGAACAAAGCCAGGCTCCTCTTAGGAGGAGTGGGATCAGCATGCCCAGAGAGACCATCTTGAATTTTTCTCTTACGAGAAAATTGTTCAATGCCCTGAGGTCAAGAATGGGGCACTAGCTACCATTCCTTTTCTGGATGAGGAAATAACTTGAGTAGAACCCTTGCCCCTGCTGATGGTGAGGGACCTGTTCCACTGCGCCCACTGCAAGGAAGGCAGATCATTCCATTTGAAGGACGACCAAACAGGCATATGAACCACATGATGGACATGAAGGAGAGGTCTCTGGTTGCCAGCTGAAGTGCAGATGGTACCCCTGGTGAACGATGGAGAGGACCCAGCGGTCTGATATCTCTTCCCAGCAACAGGCGAAGCTGAGGAGCCTGCCGCCAACTGAGGGATCTGGCGCCAGGGGTACTGCCAGCTGACTTACGCTCCTTCGATGCCAGTCAAAAGCCCATGGCCAGGGCTTGCTGGGGGGGCCGGTTGGGGTCTAGGGGCCCACTGCTGGCGGAGACAACCCCTGGAACTAGTTCAAGGCGGACGAGTCCAAGCGGCCGGAAGATAATATTTCCTCTGCCGATAAAAGAATTTTCGAGAACCCTGCCTGGAGGATTTCCTGGCTGAGGATGGCCCTTCCGAGGCACTAGCAGACAGCTGCTGAAGGGTATCATGATGGTCCTTCAGTTGGCCACCGCATCCCGGACCTTATATTCGAACAGATTCTCGCCTGCATAGGGGAGGTCAGCAAGCCTGTCCTGGACCTCCAGCCGGAGGTCTGGAGCCAAGTTATTCTTCTGGCACCGATGCCTATGGCGGCTAAGCTGGGCTGCAGTCTCAAAAACATCGTAAATGGAACGCACCTCGTGTTTTTCCGCTTCCAGACCCAGCACGCCGATAGCGGCAAGGGCTCCTGCTGTTGCTGGGGAAGGCCCTCCACGAAATCTTGGACTCGTTTCCAAAGATTGCAGTTGTAATGGGTCATATAGAGTTGATAGGCGACAATGCGGACAACCAGCCTGGCGCCTTGGAAAATCTTCTTTCCCAGTGCATCCAGCTCCCTATCCTCACGTCCTGGAAGAGCAAAGGCATGGGTACAGGAACGCGAGCCTTTTTTACGGTGAACTCCATGACCACTGACTGGTGTGGGAGCTGCTCCTATCAAACACCATGGCCTGTTGCACCAAGTAGGTGGCATTGGCCTTTCTGTTAACGGGGGAAACAGAAATGGGGAGCTCCCATGTGCGGAGGAGTTCTTTGAAAATATCGTGGATTCGAACTGCCACAATTTCCTTTGGAGCGTTGATGAACTGGAGGACTTCCAGTATCTTGTGATATGCATCTACCTCCGAAAGGAGTTTAAAGGGAATGGCCTCAGCCATAGCCCTTACAAACCCCACAAAAGACAAGTCCTCGAGCGGTGACTGGCGCCGCTCCTCCGGAGAAGAGGGCTCCGAAAAGGGCTCTTCGGAATAATTTGAGGACGAGTCTGTTGAGTCATTACCCCAGTGGTCAAAGGGCCCCTCTTCCTCACTGGAACCAGGACGCCATAGGAAAGGTCCATCAGCTCTGGCTTTGGAGGCCGTACGGGCACCGTCGGCACTGATGGTCCCCCCGGTATGGAGGGGGGATCACCAGCCATGGCAAGCCAGAGGAATCCGGCAAAGGCTCAGGGAACAGTGAATGAGGGAACATGTTACTGGCCGTATCTTCCTCCTCGAAGGACCCGAGAATCGGGATCGCTCCGGTGGAGAGCATTGGTGGCTGATGGGGCATCTAGGACCTTCGAGCACCAATTGTATCGGTAGGGCGCCATGGACATCCAGACGCTCCAGCAATGGTGCCAACATCGAAGGCGGAGACTTGGGCACCAGTATGGGAGCCGGTGGCACCGGCAGCTCAACGCTTTGCAGCACTTTGAGCACCGCCGATTATACCCTGCGGTCCAACTCCTCCTGGAAGTCCTGGGTGGCCAGGACTGATGGAGGGGGACAAGGCATCACCAGCTCTTCCTCGGATCCCTGAGGCATGGCGCCCTGCACCAGTGTTCGTGGGGGAATGCCTCGGGCCATCGGGGGCACCAGAGGATGGGACCTCCAATGGATGGTGCCACTTCGATGGTGGCTTGGCGGCCGCCGTTGCCGGTCCAGAACTGGAACAGTGTCTGGACGGTGTCAATGCTTACGGGATCGTTTCTGGCGCTTGGCCTGGTCTTTCCCTGGCGCTGAGGAAGCCGATGACCCCGAGGTCCAGGAGAGCGGAGAGATTGAGGATTGATGCCCTCCCCGATCCTTGGAGATACTAGCTAGAGGGGCCGTGAGGGGGAGTGGTTCAGACGGCTCCCAGCGATCTCTAGGCGTTGAGAGGACAGACGCAGGCCTGGAGGACTTCAGGGTCCCGAAAATGTTCTCCATTTTATAGAGGCGCACCCAACGCCCTTTAGGTGTCATCTTGTCGCACAGATGGCACCTCTGGACGTCATGCGAGGCCCCCGCCAGAGGATGCAAACCTTGTGTGGATCCATGATAGACATGGTCTGCGAGCACTGGGGGCACAGACGAAAACCAGTCGATGCCATGAAAAAAACACCTGGCAGCGGTCGATGACCAACTGACACCAAGGGGTGGGGAGTCGGGAATAGAGCGCAAGGTTGGAAAAATTGGCCAAAACGGACCTACCATACCGAGGAGATACAGACCGTGAAGGGGGGACCCGAGGATTTGGAAAAACAATTGAGGAAAAGCTGGAAAAAGTTGGAGGACTGTGAGGCAACTGCACTGCAGAAAAGAAGAGACTGTGTGGACGCATGGATAGTAGCAGTCTGGGCATGCTCAGTCTGCTGGTCAAAGCTTCTAGAAACTTTGACAAACGTTTTCCGTGCCGGGCTCCATCAGATGATGTCACCCCACATGTGAGGAATGACATCCTGCTTGTCCTAAGAGAATGTAAAGTTTCCAGTGCTACTTTAGTCTATGGGCAGAAGCTTAAGTTCTCGCACCAGGACCTCTACTCAGGAAATTTCTGTGCAGAAAACAAGGTTTATGTGCATTTTTATTTATTTAGTTATGAGTTTTGTATACAGTCATTCAGAGAGGGGTACCATCACAACGGTTTACATCAAAACATAAATCACTAATACAATGTTTGTTCCTAACACTTAAATTACTAACATTAAAATGTTACAATTAGTAAAGTAAATAAAAAATCATTCACAACACATTAAAATGTTAATCTCATACTTCCTAAATCATATACTAAGACAAGTTATGTCCTTAAGAGATTTAAATACAACATTCTTCCTAAAAAGATCATAAAAATGATATTTAAAACTAAGATGTCTAAAATAGCAATAAAACTTACAATACTAATAAAGTAATAATCATGCTGAGACTTTGTTCATTACCAAGCATACTGATCATTGAAGTAAATGTTTTTGTGACTACAAACATGCATTTTTGGGTTACAGGCTTTTTTTTTAAAGTGCTATTAGCTTACTGCATCCAAATGTAGAGACTATGAGGTCTCCACCAAGCCTAGTCCCCAGTCTTTAATTTTAGTCCATCTGCTCCTCCCCCAGAGGCTTGTAGGAACCGGCAGTCTGTTAGGCAGGGGAGGGGTTTAGACTATGTGATTAGGAGGCAGTGTAGTTTTGATTTCAAAAAGGAAGGACATGTTTCAGTGTGCTCTCCAGAGTTAGGCCCTCAGTTTAGCAAAAGAAGGGAGCGACACTGCCCTGCCAGATCTTGATGATAGGCTGGAGGGAAAGTGAGGGAAACAGTGAATTTTGTAATTTTTCCTAGACTGAAAGTGAATATTTTGGCCGATTTGACCTGCACCTTTCTGGGAGGCTGTAACCCCCTCTCCAGAGGTGCAGGAAGGACCTGTGCACCACTTCGACCCCCCTCAACAGGAAGTTGCAGTGCCCAGCAAGTGAAACCCTTTATGGGGGTTTTTTTTTCTATTTTGTGGGAAGGAAGGGGTTTTTTTTGCTGCCCCCCACCGCCCCCTTATTTGCCCATTGACAGAGTTTGAAAAAGAAAACCATCAGCAGACCCCCAGCCGAAGTTTCCACCCTGCGACACAGGCAAGTGAAGATCAGCAGTGCCCTTCCGGATTCAGGTACTGTTTAGGAAAAGAGAAATCTGCTCTGATTAGGATACCCCAGCCTACCATGCGTGGATTACAAGTTCCAAGTTTCAGTAAAAAGAGGGATACATCATTTAAACTTCTACGAGGAATCTGGATGTATTTGGGCATTTTATTTATATACTTTTTTTGATTTTCCTCCAATCAATATCAATAAATATTATTTTGAACACTCATCCAGGGAGTCCTGCCTGTTTTCTCCAGGCACCTATGCCAAAGTGCAAGAAAGGTAATCTCCCCACCCCCCAGCAGAAAGAAAAGTTGAGTGAAAACCAGGAAAAACCCACAAAAAATTCTTTTATAGCCATTGGGAATTAAAAAAAAAAAACTTCCCATACAATTTTAGTACACCTAAAATAAATGGATAGCAAACCATAAACTAACATATTAACACTAACTCACAACAGATATATTTTTCTATTTTTAAACACATTTATTAGCCCCACCAGAAGTAGGACTTTCAAAAATTGAGTGAAACTCATTCATGTTCCTCTCCACGGAAATCTTTAGTAAAAGGCGAAAGATTTATTCGAGATGAAGAGAAACCAGAGATTATTACTTTAAAAGTCTTCACACAGTGCAAGACACAAAAAGCAAAGTCCAAATACATTACACTGAGTATTATATAATAACAAAGAAAAATATACAACCATATACATTCTGGATAAAAACAAAATATAACTGGTCACTGCATATTCAAGTGAACAATATACTGGATTATAATAACCGCAAGCATTTAATAAATGTATAATATAAGCACTGTTTTGCAAAGCATTATGGGTATGCAAATATCAGCAGTGCTCTATCAAGTGACCACACTACCAGCTGCCCCTCCCCCGCCATTTGTTGAGCTGCAGTGCCTCCAGAAATATGTCGTTGTAAAATAATTTTGCACATGATACAATATAAAATCACTAAACCAATGAACCGCAAAACTATATTTTTCCTCACTGATTCACCCCTCATGTGCAGCAGCATAGACAGGGGACAAGCTTAATTGTGAACTTTAAAGTAACTAGCCTTTCCTGACTGCCCACCTTCCAGTCCCACTTCCTAGTTTCCTGCATCCAATCAACTCAACCGGAATGATTCTCACTCCCCCGGCCCCCGCCTTATTTGTGTACGGGGGTAGGGCATGGAGAAGAGGTGGAGCTTGCTCTCCTACCCCTGCCTGCAGCCAATCAGTTTAGTTCATTGCCTGCAGCCTGCCTCATTAAGTGAAGGAAAGGAAGAGACGTTTGCTGTTTAAATTAGATCCCTAGCCTCAAACTCACAGCAATATTGGTATGGCAATTTTACATGAATTGTTATAGATCAAGAGTGGACAATCGTTTACACATCAGGAGCCACAAAACCTGAATTCAAAGTAGCAGAGAGCCGCTATAACTTTCACGAGCTTGGGAGGGGTGGAAGGCTGCTCCCGAAAGAAAGAGTCAACTCTCTCTCTCTCCCGGACACAGACACATTCCACTTTCTCTCTCTAACACAGAAACACAACACACCCTACTACTCTCTCTCCCCCCCAGAGCGCACCCACACCCACACTCTCTCTCTCTGAAACAGACATTCCTTCCATTCACTCTCTCAGACACAAACACACACAAAACACTTCCACTCTCTTTCCCATACACAAAACACACACACTCAGAGCCCTTCCACTCATTCTTTCTCCCAAACACAAACATACAACCCTTCCACTCTGACAAAAGCACACAAAACCCTTCCGCTCTCTCTTTCTCTCACACACAAAACCCTTCCATACTCTTCCAAACATCTACAAACAATCCTTCCACTCTCTCCCAGTCACAAATATGCACGCACAACACTTCCATTTATTCTCTCCCCTAGACAAAAACATCCACACACAATCTTTCCATTCTCTCTCTCTCCGAAACACACACTTCCACTCACTCTTTCCCAGACACAAACACAACCCTTCCACACTTTCTCCCAGACACACACACCCTTCCTATTCACTCTCTCTCCCAGACACAAAGATACACACCCACAACCCTTCCACTCATACTCCCTCTCTCAGACACAGACACACACCCACAACCTTTCCATTGTCTCTCTCCCAAAGACACACAAAATCCTTCCACTCTCTCAAAAACATCCATACACAACGCTTCCACTCACTCTCTCTACCAGACACAAAGACGCATACAACCCTTCCAACTCTCTTTCTCCCAGACACACATACAACCTTTCCACTGTGTCCCTCTCTCCCCAAAGACACATGCAAAATCCTTCCATTCTCTCTCCCGAAAACATCACTCAATCCTTCCACTCTCTCTCTCTCCCCCAGACACAAAGATGAACATACACACTTCCACTCACGTTCTCTCTCCCCAGATACAAAGACACACACAACCTTTCCATGCTTTCTTTTTTCCCCAGGCACACACATACACATAACCCTTCCACTCAGTCTCTCTCTCCCAGAAACAAAAGGCAGACTAACACATACATCCCTTCCACTTACACTTTCTCTCTCTCAGACACACTCCCACAACCCTTCCCCTCTCTCCAGAAAAAAAAACAACACACACACACACACACACAATCCTTCTCACTCTCTCTCCCAAACACAAAGACACAGACACACAAAACCTTTTCATTCTCTGACACACACAATCCTTCCACTCACTCTCTCTGTCCCCCAGACATAAAGACATAGACACAAACAAAACCTTTCCACTTTCTCTTTCCCATACAAAAACATCCACATACAATCTTTCTACTCTCTTTTTCTTCCGGACATAAATATACACACACACCTTCCATTCTGTCTGTCACACACATTTTTGGTTACGCATGTAGAACACAAGCAGACCCTCACCAAATACAGAAAAAAAAGAAACCATAAAGTTTAAGTAGAATCATGCAGATAAAAACAGAAGTGGCAATCACAACAAGCCAGACTCTAGTACACTGCAACAATGGGAAAACAAGATCATCACCATTCCTCAGAAAATATTAAAATCAAGACATAAAAAATCATTTTAGTAAAACCATACTAATTAAAAGACTATTTCTAACAGATAATGAAGGGAAACATGCATTAATTAAAAATACATAATATGCTTTAAAAATTTCCCAAACAGCAATATAAAATTTCAAAACAGTAGATACATAAAATAAAATCCAATAATTAAAACTAATAAGGATTAAATAATCCTCCACTCTACATATCTAGGAACTTTTGATTTCCAGATGTCTGTGTTCAGTTCTGGAGACCGTATCTCAAAGGAGGCAGAGACAGGATGGAGGCGGTTCAGAGAAGGGCAACCAAAATGGTGGGTGGTCTCCATTGAATGACTTACGAGGAGAGGTTGAAGAACCTGAACATGTATACCCTGGAGTAGAGGAGGAGCAGGGGTGATATGATACAGACCTTCAGATACTTGAAAGGTTTTAATGATCCATGGTCATTAACAAACCTTTTCCATTGGAAACAATTTAGTAGAACCAGGGGTCATGATTTGAAACTCCAGGGAGGAAGATTTAGAACCACTGTCAGGAAACATTTCTTCACTGAGAGGGTGGTGGATGCTTGGAATGCCCTTCCGGAGGAAGTGGTGAAGACTAAAACTGTGAAGGATTTCAAAGGGGCATGGGATAAACACTGTGGATCCCTAAAAGGCTAGAGGATGGGAATAAATAAAAATGCTAAACCTGCACAGAGTGGCAGTTACTACCTTGGGAAGCTTTCTGGGCAGACTAGATGGATCATTTTGGTCTTTTTTTGCCCTCATTACTATGTTACTATGTCCTAAAATTGTCATGGATTAGCAGGGGACAAGGAGGATGGAGGGGTTTGTTGCTCACAAGCTTTCTCCTCTCACACATACGCATAGGCGCTCTGACACACACATGTTCTTATCCACACACATGCTGTCACGCACACTTTCATTCACACAAAGGCACATATATGCTCAACACATGCACGTTCACAAATATTTATTCATACACACATGTTTTTGTCACTTGTTTCCCCCTCTGAAGGCAAAAGGAGGAGGAGCAGCAGCAGCAGCCTCCTCCAACCACCAGACTCTGCCTCTTCCAGTGGCTAGGCTCACTACTCCTCCTGCTCCTCACTGCCTGAGGCCGATGCTACTACTTCTGGCCCCACAGGGTGCTGCTCTTTCTCCTGCTCCCGAGTGCTGGGGGAAGTTGATACTGCTGCTCCAGTCTGGGCTGGCCATGCTTCTCTTGACTGCAGGGAGGAGAAGGATGCTACTGCTACTTCCGGGCCATTCCTTGGCCATGCTGCCCCTCCTGCTCATGACTGCTGGGAAAGGAAGCAGGGTGGGAAATCAATGTGGCTTCTGATTGCGGAAGGAGGCATAACGCTCTTTCTTCTAGAGCGGTGGCAGTCCTTCTTCTGACCGCATCGGGGACAATTGTCTTCTTCATGCCGGTAGGAGGAGACTGGGGATGTTGTTGACTGTGGCCAGAAGGCTAATTTAATTTGCTAGCTCAAATTTTTGTGGGGCCATGGCCCCTGTTATCAGTTTCTCTGTTCATTTGTGACAAATTATGTCATAGGTAGGGCCTAGCAGTGCTGAGAGACAAACCAACAACATAAAGGATGGGGCACCAGGCAGCCAAGATAGATAAATTTAATTGACCTCCTTCTGCCCATTGCATACAACAATATCAAAACACCAAGTTAAAACATCCAAAAC